>NC_092412.1:206016585-207231897 GCF_040894005.1 Engystomops pustulosus | reverse complement strand
TTATTTTTCTAACATCTTATGGAATCAACATTTTTTTTCTCGTCAAGTTTTCCTCCCAGAGTGAAAGTGGTTGGGTATAACGTAGAGATATTGTTATAAATCATCTCCGATGAGAAATATGATTTCTGGAGGTACTGTAATTTATATTTATTGAATTACCTGGTTGAGAACGGAAGCCATTTCACACAGCCCACAGAAATATTATCATATTTATAACTTTGAGTGGCAAGTAACTGTAACATATGGTGTATTATGGAATGTCAAAATTTAGATGACCTCATTTTTCTTGATATTTCGTAATAACCCCTCTTAGTTTAATATGCTTTTAGATCTCTTGCCCATATTGAACCGATTGTAATTTCTTCTTCTCAATGCTATCTCTCCTATTGTGGAAACTTTCACCATTTATACCATTGGGAGGAAATTGGAATCTCATCCCAGTTGATCTATCTTCCGAAGATGAAAGTATACTCTTTCATTCACTGTCCCCGAATGAAGCAGAAGTTACTTTCACATGCTGTTTTAACATTGTCAGAGAGTTCACGGATGCCCCAGGCTTATATATCATGTTTAATTTGTATGTATTATACCACATAAAACTATTCTGCTCTCATATTTCTTATTCTTCTATCTTTTCTAATTTTAAAACTGAAGGAAAAGATAAATTATATAAGCTAGAATATATGCATGGCATATCAGTAAAAACTAGTAATTATAAATTATCATATTTTATAGGTAGACACTGGGAATTCTGCAGTTTTATCATCAGCCAAATTCTTATGTGAAGCTCAGTAGCTTAAGAAATAATTATAGCATAGTGGAAGTCAGTTGTTATTATATTGGTACATCTGAATTTATTAGAGCTTGTACACAAGGGGTTATAAAGGGGGTCATGCCTCAGCGTAGCTTGTGCGAGGAACTGGGACTGGCTATAGTACAATTCTATGTAAGAATTAGTGTAAAATTGTCCAGCAGCACAGCTGTCCACCGGATATATCAGGAAGCCAGAACCTCTCAATATATCTGGCGCAGCACAATGCACCAGCGTATGATGAATCCTCCTCATGGTGTCTTGACCATATTTTATTTAACTATACAGGCAGTCCCCGGGTTACATACAAGATAGGGTCTGGAGGTTTGTTCTTAAGTTGAATTTGTATGTAAGTCGAAACTGTATATTTTATAATGGAAGTTCTAGACAATTTTTTTTCTTTTGCCCCAGTGACAATTGGAGTTTCAAAATTTTTGGTGTAATTGGACCAAGGATTATCAATAAAGCTTCATTACAGACATCTTACAGCTGATCATTGCAGTCTGGGACTATAGTAAAGCATCCAGAGAGCTTCACCAGAGGTCACAGTGGGCAGAGGGGTCCGTCTGTAACTATGGGTTGTCTGTAAGTCGGGTGTCCTTAAGTAGGGGACCGCCTGTATAAATAACTATAGAGTTATTGCTCTAATGTCTGATTTTATTTGTATATGTTCCCCAGAATCTGTAAAATTAATCTGTTTACTAAACTTGTGCTATGGAAAAAAATATAATACAAAGGGAGTACTTATCATGGCTTGTTGTTTTCAGCCTTGATTTAGTTGAAATTCACAGTGCAGAGCCTGGAATTGAGACTACTCTGCCCTTTCCGCAAGTGGAGCAGGGAGAGGCCAGTGTTGGGCCATGCAGTAGGCCGGTGCAGGGTTTGGACGCCTGTGTTATGGGTGTAATTGCCGGAAACATCATGAATCTGGACACATCATGTGCCCACAATATGATCAGGAGGCTCTGTCGGGTGCTCGGGTGCGGGGTTCAGGGTTTGGCTCATACGCTGGGCTTGATGCACCAATGTATGTTACATCTTCCCAAAACGTTTAGATTATCCACATATCCATTATTCATCTTGGCCTTAGAAAGTCTGATGCATTTAATTTATTATAATGATTTGCAGTAGTTAGATCAAAGGGACAGAATGGGACAGAAGGAACGAGTGTACAGAAATGAAGTGTGAACTGTGGTAGACTGTCTCTATAGTACTAGTGTTTATATATGAATGTGATATTTTTATTTCTACAGACATTCCAAGGTAAAATATCCATTAATTATCCATTAAATATCAAATATTCCAAATATTTTATGTACTCAATATATTGCAACATAGTAAATGTTTACATTTTTAATAAATTATCTTTTCTTGATTTCTCTAAGTATAATTATTTAGTTCTAAAATGTAATTTGGGTTTATAAATAAATATTTGCTACGACATTTGGATGCATAATATGAACCATCAGTCTACCACAATCCACAGTAGTTGAGTTCATTCTTAAAGGTTCAGGTTCAATTTAAAATAAAAAAAATTATAGTATATATATATATATATATATAGTATTGCTATTAACCAAACCTCTTCTCTGTGAAGCGGTAACATTTCCATTTATGTTTTGCCATGTTGTCGAAAATGTTTATATTTTCCTGCAAATCGGTGTCTATAAAGATCATTCATATACTGACGCATCATTTGTTAATGCATGATGTCAGCGCCGCCCACCTGCTATATGTATCAAAAGACTCCGGCCTCTGCAGGCCAACCGTGTTGTTAGACAGGACCTACCTATAACCTGTGCCAGTTCCTGGTGCCCAAACAGAAATGCCCCATGATAGCCTACTCCACAGCCCAGCACAGCCCCCTTCACACCCATTGGTCTTTCAACAGGATTTTCAACTCCAACAAAGCTTGTATAAGCCTTGATAAAGGACCACCCCTTGTTTCTACATCTCAAACCATCTTTTCAAGAGGTCATGGGTGTCAGGACAAATTTGGCCAATGAAAGTATGGATAATTAATGCTTGAGTGATTGAAATAATTCTGTGTTTTAATGGCTCTTTAATTTGCATTCTGACTTGACATTCAGTATATTTTGATGGGCCTATGGCCACACCACCCTGGCCACGCCTGATTTTGTCAGTCTATTTTGGTGGGTCTATTAGTTAACACATTATTGATTCTTTACTTTATTACTAGGAATAAATATCAACTTATTTACTCTTTCACTTTTTGCAAAACTTAGTAGAAGTAGATACAACCAAAAATGTCAATGTGCTTACTCTGTTTTGTCAGCTTGGTAGAAAGTTTTTAATATTCTGTATGTAATAAAATGTCCTTCTTTTTTTCAGAGACCTGTTTTTGAGAGTTGCAAGATGAAAGCTCCTATTCCACATTTGATCCTCTTTTATGTTACCCTGGCACAAAGCTTAAAAGTTGTTACTAAAAGAGGTTCTGGTAAGTGCATTTGTTTTGTTTATTTTTGCTGGTGGTTTCTTGTCTGTTGCCAATGGTCTTGACATTGACAGTCGTAACCCAAGGTTCCAAGTAATAGTTGAGTTTAAGGAAGTTTTAATGAATATGTACAATAGCTAAAAGTAATTGGCTTTATAGTTTCATTGTAATGACTGCACCCATTAGTTTTGATGACATGGTCTTGTAGAGGTTACATGGATACATGATGTTTAGTTGATGGTCAAGGATTTTCCTTACCATTCCTATACCATTACGAAGAATTTAATTGTTCTATTGTTTTTGAATTGTTGGTATGTATTGGTATTAAAATATTGACAACTTTATCGCATGAATTGGAGAAAAATTTGGAAAAAGTGTTCTGTGGGAATTTAGTGTTGCATGTTTGAATGTACCCTGTTCTTTTCCAAATACTTGTTAAAGGAAAGACTTACCCCAAGCTATTAATTACCTTTCATTAGGACATGTCATTAATTGCTTATTGCGGGCATGTCTCCTGGTACCTCCACAATCCAACAGCTATTTACACTATGTTTAGAGAAACTGTAACGTCTGCCCAATAGATAGTTCATCAATAGTTTGTGGCTGTAGAACTTGTTTTAAAGGACATCTACCACCAAGATCAAGGATTGCAAACAAAGCCATTTACATACTGGAGTGCAACCCCTCTGGCCAGATCTGCTTTTATTTAAGCTTCCTGTGCCCTTATTTTTAAGGAGCTAAGGCTTTAAAAAATTATGCAAATAAGCCTGAGGGACTCCCAGCTACATTAACATGTATGAAGCTCGGAGCCCCTCAGGCTCATTGGCAAAATTCTAAAAGCCTTTAAAAAAGAACAGAGCAGAAGAAGCTAAAAGAAGAGCAAATCCTGCCAGAGGAGGCACATACCAGTATGTAAGTGGGCCTGGTTTACAATACTTGATCCCGGTGGTATATCTCCTTTAAGTTTGTTTTAGGCTGGAATTACATAACAAATAAGGAAACAAAAATGAAAATAACAATAAAATAAAGTAATTACTCAACAGAATATTTACTACATAAACATGGTCAGTTTAAGTTACCATATTGTACCCCCTAATACCTACAGAGTTGTGTATTTCCTTGTATAATGTAACATATTAATACAATTTGTAAGATAAATAATTTGTTGATCTAGAGAGAAAAAGCCCCAGCCATGAAGAAGTCAATCCATCATCAAAATCAAAGATGAAAAACCATGGATACTTATTTATAGATCCAGGCACTGTGAAAGTGGTGATCTTTATATTTGCCTCCTTTCTTCTAAAATCAACATTTACAATTATGATAATGTGCAAGAAGAGCACTAGGGGTGTTACCAGAGTGCCTTGTTCCTTCAGCATTTCCCCTCCCTCTGCCTGTTCTAATATACATTTTGCAGTAAAAGGAGGAAGTATTCATGCTTATTGTAACAGCCTGTGAAGCTAAAGCATGGGGAGGCTCTGGTAACACCCATAAAAGCCCTTTGGACTCATTAGCATCATTTTAAATACTGTCATAGTGCCTGGATCCACGAGAAAGTACTACTTTATCATGCTTGATTTTGATGGTAGATTTCCTTTAAATTGATGGATTGAGATTTGGATGTGAATTAAACGTTAGGAAACCTAACTGATCCGTGTTCTAGTAAAACCTAGACAGGAACAAGGAAAGACTGATGTACGTCTAAGGGCTATATTTCTCAAACTGAAAATAGATTCAGATAGTTTTCTAGATATAACTATGGCACTTCTTTTTCTGACCTGTTTTATCTTAATGTACACCTACTTGTGATGTTTGATCACATATTTTAATTCCATGGGATAAAGAATTTGTTTTACTTCTCCCTTTGGAGTGCTGGCTAAAACTTACATCATCAAATGGATTATATAGAGACCATGGGGGAGATTTATCTTCTCTCAATCTAGTTTTTAAGCCAGTCTAGTATCTGTTTTGACTAATTTGTCTTTGTATGTTTTTTTTCCTTGAGTTTGTTAGGGCTTGTGTTTGTTAGGCCAACATGTCTGTCGTGTGCAAATATTTGCACAAAAAGATGCAAAGTTGTTGTCCTGTTTCTTTCAGCCAAGTTTGCCAGCTTAGACTAGGGAAGCTTTTGTACAGTTTTTGTGACTTTTATGAAATTCGTAGCTGATGAGGTACAACTAAGTTGAGTCTAAACAGCTGGATTTGTTAGATAAATAAAGGAGAACCCATCTTAAATCCATGCACCACGAGTTGTGATGTATATTAGGAAAAGTCACAGTAAAATGCACAAAAAAAACTCCCCCATGTTTCCAGGGCTAAAAAAATAATCAGTTGTGTGAATGAACACTAAGGCTTCTTTCACAATGTTAATGAATGTGTTAACAATGCATTTTGGTAAACGCAAATGTCAACAGCAATGTAATCCAAGGACTGCACACGTTGTACAGATGGGGAGCCAATGAACTATATCAAAATATGATGTAATGACTTCTTGTCTGTTGACAGAAGTGTAGCAGTTAATACAGTGTTGATGCTGTGGTCCTGCCAACAGAGGGGTCCTTTTAGGACCAAGGGCCCCCTATCCATATAAGATGTGCTATCCATGGGAGGGGTCTGACATATGACTCATACAGAAAACATATTTTTTCTTAAATATATTGTCTTCATGTTTTTGTTTCATAAGTTTTTTTATTATTATGGATAAAATAATAATTATTTTTTTTCTAAGAAGAAACTATACGAAACTAGATACTGTAAAAATACAATATGCAATCTTAGCAATATAAAGTTTTCAATACATAAGCGTATTTGCATTTTGCCCTTTGAAGACTAGGTTTTTCTGCGTTTTCTACATAAGGGCTTATTATATGTGGTACCAAATAATATTCTGTACTGTGTACTTGGAAGAAGGATAGAAAAATTCCAACTGCGATGCAAAAAAACTCAGTTCCACCATTTTTTATGGCCTTTGTTTCTACTGCTTTCACTTTTTCATACTTTGGTGTATGAAATGGATATTGGTTTCATTTTATTCTGAATAAGCTGAAGTTTTTATTGATACCATTAAAACAACTGTATGATGTTTTGGGTACTTTTGATAAACATTTGTAAAAAAGAAAAAAAAAAGGGAAAAAGGTGGTTATTCAGTATATAACAATACAACATTGAACATGGAAGTTTATTTTTTGTACAAACTTCTTCTTTGTTATAGTCCACCTCCAACAGTCTGTAACAGAGAATGCTGATTGATAGATATAATGCCCATTGCAGGCTCCCAGCTATCAGAGCAACTGATGACATCACTGGGGCTGCAATCATTGGCCCAGAAGGTGGCACCTATGTGGGGCACTGAATAAGTGCCACCTTCGGTTTTGATTGTGGCACTTATCAGATTTACTGCCATGATTGGCGCTGTATGTGGAGAGGGCCCTACCCTTCAGCAATTCCAATTGTTTAGGTAAAATCCACTTGTAAATTATATCCAGATTATAAAAGTTTGGGGAAGCCCCATCCAGCAATTGAGACATTGCTCAAGTCAGAAAGTACTGTTGCAGATGATGTCACTAGGTATGGCTAGCCCGAAAGTCCAAAATGTAGGAATTTTGGTCTTTAAGGCTAGCCGTCAATAACATCATCTGCAATATTTTTCTATTTAGACATATAGGGGCAGATTTACTTACCCGGTCCGTTCGCGATCCAGCGGCGCGTTCTCTGCGCTGGATTCGGGTCCGGCCGGGATTCATCAAGGTAGTTCCTCCGACGTCCACCAGGTGGCGCTGCTGTGCTGAAGTTCCCTGAAATGCACTGAAGTTCACGATCCTGTCCTGGTTGAAGGTGAGTGCAAGCTCCGCGACACAATTTCCTTTTTTAAATGCGGCGGTTTTTCCGAATCTGTCGGGTTTTTGTTCGGCCACGCCCCCCGATTTCCGTCGCGTGCATGCCGGTGCCGATGCGCCACAATCCGATTGCGTGCGCCAAAATCCCGGGGCAATTCATGTACAATCGGCGCAAATCGGAAATATTCGGGTAACACGTCGGGAAAACACAAATCGGGCCCTTAGTAAATGACCCCCATAGTATTAACTATAACAATGTCTTCACCAAAGTCTGTTCTATCTATTGCTATTACTATAATAAATTATTTCATGTCAATATTCCAATTTAAGATTTCTCCGAGTGATTTAAAGAATTAATTTGAACTTTAAATTTTTAAAATCTTTTTCCCCCTCCAAAAAATAATAATGAATGAAAAATAAACTATTGATGACTTTTATATTATTTAAAAATAATAAATGATACAGGTTTATTACAAATGACCGAGTCTTTGAAGCAATAATGACAAACGTGTGTCTCCTTTGGCTCTGTTTCCATAGTAATTGAACTAAATACTTTTTCTCATAGTTTGTTTCCATGGTTATGTACAGTACAGTACATTCATATTGAAAGTCTGAAATGCCCTCGAACATTCATTGCTGCTGTTCTTGACAATGACTGTGGCATTCTTCATCAGATGACCCAGAATTGTGGTAAAAAGCTAAGCCTTTGTCATTTGAATTCCTTTATCATGTGATTCAATGTGTTCTCCACAGGATGACTTAAAACATAAATATACCAGAATATGTCCTTTGTTAGGATTCTAAAGCAAATCTTCCTCCATATTTAGATTTGTATAAGCAGGAAAAAGCAACTCAATGATATTGTTGATCACTATGTACTGACTCAGGTTCAAAGGAAGAAGATTAGTTAAGTAGTTGGAAAATATTAATTTTATTAAAAATTAGAGATTAGAGGGCCTCTCCTAGTTTAGGATGTGTGATCAAACGACATAGGACTAAATTATGACACTCTTCCGATCAGCTGTATGAAGAGACACATTGTTCAGGTGAGTACTGGGACCTCTTAACATCTCATAAAGCATAGCACATTTTATGGCAAAATGATCTGTACCTCTTGTAATTAGGTGTGCAACAGTCTCAGGATCCAACCCCTTTGACTAAAGTAAGAGAAATTGGCTGTACACAACATGTTTTGAAATTTTCAAATTAATTGTAGGAGCGTGGACGTTTCGGCCCCCTGGGCCTTTGTCAAACACAATGATGGTATTGGGTGCTGTGTGTATTGTGCATATAGCTCGACTATATACCCTCATTGTGTTTAACAAAGGCCCAGGGGGCTGAAACGTCCACACTCCTACAATAAATTTTGAAATGGATTTAAAAACAAGTGGTACACAGCCTATTTCTCTAACATTGTATGGCAAAAGAGGGAATGATTAGGTGACAGCACTCATGCGATGTGACATCACTGGGTTGCAAAGTCCAAAAAGGAGAGGAAAAAGAGAGAAAACAACTTTTAATAATGTAATATATATTTAATCCTTCGAGGAATATTAGTAGAAAGTAAGATGTTCACCTTTTGAGGTTGTGAAAAATCACAACACCAAATTTGCATAAACGGATGGCTTCCTGCCCTGTGGATGTTTCTGATTCCACATGGCTTTAGGCCCGAGTGAGTATGCTATAAACAGTGGTTTGGATGGCTCCCGATCTTGATGCAAAAAGAAAATCAACATAGCAGGTGCAGATCATAATACACAACAGACAAGTGAAGGAGGAGCACAATGAGTAGTGGATCCATCCTTCACCTGTCTGTGCTGTATTGTAGTCTACCCCTTCTTTTTGCATCAAAACATTATTTTTGGCTTAAAAAGTGGAAACTCACTAGCTTTAAAGAGGTTTTCCCACAAAAGAAAATTCTCACATTTCTATCTCCTAGTGATGTTAACACAATAAAGATCAAGTTAACCCGTTACTTTATAATTTTACTCAGTTTTATTGCTGTTTTATTGCCTATCTCTCAATTGTCTGCTCAATGCAGAATCCCAGGGTGTGGGCAGTGCCTCTCTTAGCAGACACATAATGACCCATCTAGTTTTGTGGGGTGACAATGTGGTTAGATTATCAGGTTACAGATGTAAATGCACTTTCATTTGGCTTCTGACATTGTACTAACACATTGACAAATAGAAAGAGGGATGAGACAGATCAGAGATGCATGAGATGATTGATTACACAGAGGCTAATAGACCATTACACTGTGAGCTATGCTACATCTCAAAGACATGTGCCTGCCTCCCACTTCCCCCGGATCTCCTTGTAGCTTGTTGTTTACAGTCTCTTTCTCTACACACCATGTGCTGGGAGGATGTAATCAGTGAGAGACAGAGACAGATAGAGATGTCATCTGCACAATCTCACACAGAAATCCAAGATGACGGCCCTAAGTCAGAAGATAATAGGTTGTATCTAGGGGCAACTGAAATTGTGTACAGCAGGGCTGATAGAGACAGGTTGGACTTATATTTGTGAAATGCTGCATTTTTGTTAATAGCAGTGAATCAGAGAATGTGCTATTTTGTTATCCTGAGTACACATAAGAAACTTGTCTTTGTGGGAATACCGCTTTAAGACACTTGACACAGTGTTTCAGACCCCCATTTGATCACCCCACCAATAGATCAACAGAAATTCAGTAGCCCCCATTTTAAATCTACTATAATAGTTTGCAAGGAAATATGGCAATCTATGCACTGTTATTGTCAGCCATATTCATAGCATTAAGAGAAACACATTGAAAACACAAAGGAAACCTTGTCTACTTGTACAGTGTTCCTAAATATAAATGAACTGTATTCTCCAAGTGGTTTGCTGATCTCCTGCCTTATTGATATTTTCTGTATCTTGTATATAACATCTTAAAAGGGAGGTCTGTCGATAGCAGCTAAATTCAAGATCACTTAATGTAAAACCCTTAGGAAAAAATCAACAGAACAAATTCCCTGATGCCTTATTTCGTGTGTCTGATTATTTGACTTCTGACCTTCCTTTATTGAAGAAAACGAAAATTTACAGTGCCTAAGAACATGAAGAATAACATGTATATAAAAGGTTAAAACATAAATAAAATATATCAAATATATGCTTGGGTCTACGAAGAAAATGTTAAGTTTTTTTTTTCAATACTTAAGAACTCATGTGTATTAGTTTATTAGAGTTGGCTAATCAAATACAGCAGGTTTCATAATATATGAAAACTATAGCGATGAACTAATTTTTTGAGCTATTCCCAACTTGTAATTATACCCATGTTAGAACTTTTGAATTTTTATTATTATAATCATTATTAGTTATGTATATAGTATTATTGATTCAATGGTGTTATATATATATATACATCACATAAGGTCAGAACAAATGGAAGAACAAAAAACACAAAACTCTGAAAGCCAGTAGTCTTGTCACATTGACAGTTCTGTTCAGCTTTGGGTTCAGCATCCGGACCCACATCCCCACTAATAACACTAGCAATTGGTGCTGCCATCGATCTCAGTTGTTAGCCCATTAAGTGCCATTGGCATGGGAACCTGCATTTTAGGGAGGATTTTTGCTCCCCATGACGTTATCGGGGAATGTCAATCCTTCCCAAAATGGCAGTGCATAAGGGTTGCCAGCATGAAAATCCTGATATGCATGTGCCACATTGATTTAAATTGCCTTCACTAAAATATACATCATGGATAAAGCTTCTATAATTTGTCAGCTCTTTTATTGGTCCTTTTTATTTTTATAATTATTATTATTGTTTATTATTTTTAACATTATTATTATTATTTATATAGCACTTTAATTCTTTGGTGTTTTACATTCAATAATGGATGTGTATACATTGCATAAGGCCATATGTCACAATACTACATTGATCTGGTACAAGTGGAGGGAAGACCCTGCCCCTGAGGGCTCATAAACTTTATGGGAGAGGAAATGTAGACACTAGTGGCGGTATTGCAATTCTTAGCAATCGTAGACAGATAGGTTTTTAGGTTAGGTTTGGAGTTTAGGAACGTGGTATACAGTCTGACGCATTTTGGTAGAGAGTTCCAGAATAAGGCAATACACAAGAGAAGTCCCTGAGATAGTTGTTAGAAAAGTAGCAGAGCGAAGAAGTTCTTGTGAGTATTGGAGATTAAGTGAACGATGGCATTGCCTGATTAGGTCAGAGATATATGGAGGGGGCAGGTTGCGGGCGGCTTTAGTTAATAGTCGTAGTTAATATTTTAAACTGGTTTCCACACATATCATAACCCCTATTTACTTTATCCCTTTGTAGTTATAATATACTTTATTAAGTAAAGCAACTTATGTGTGCCTTTTTACTGTTCTATTAAGTCTATTAATTACAATGATAATTATAAAAGATGAGTGCTAAAAACAACAATAAACCCCTATGAACAATATTTACATTGTCATTATAAAAACCATGTAAATAGTTAAATGACAGTGATAATGTACACATGACTATTAGCCCTTCCATTATTAGTAGTAATAATAATTATTATAATAAATATTGAATAGATAACCTCAAGTCTAGCTTTTGTGAAGATTTTTGGTGTTATGTTCAAGAACATAGTTCCAAATATCTTTTTTATGGAATTTGTGTTTCAATATTTTTTTGATTTTTAACCTGTTAACCTCAACCTTTAACAGATGAGTCAGCATAATCTCGGACAGGACTCCAATTGAATAGTTACATAAGAAAAATAAATGATTTCCTAAGTAACGACTGGCAAATAATTGCTGTGCATATGCAGGCACTGGCATGGTCGCTTACTGACTCACTTTCATATTCAAAGTTTCTAGCTGACCAGTACATGAAACGGGTTTTCAGATCATCTTTCATTAATCTTATTTTGCTAAACAAAAATATAATCAATATTAAATGTTTTCATCTCATTTCAGAACCTGTTTGCACAAATGAAGTAGGACACATTATTGCAGAAATTAATTTTTCCCTGGGTTTTCTACCGTCTTTGAAGTATGTTTCAAGGTTGCATGAAAATTGCCCAATATCAATATTTTTTCAGCCAAGAGGTGTTCTTTGCCAGACTTCTGCAGCTGGCTATTCTTGGTGCCAGCAATCAAGTCTGGCAAAATATAGTTTCAGGCCAAATTTATTTTAGGCTTTATTTCAACTAATTTCCTAATAATATTAATATATCAGTACTTTGTAGAAAAAAAGGGCTTTTGAGATTCACCCACAAAAATAAATTACCGTCTACTATGACAGCCCTACCATGTTTCTTCTGTGAGCAAATACAGGCAGTCCCCGGGTTACGTACAAGATAGATTCTATAGGTTTGTTCTTAAGTTAAACTTGTATGTTAGTCAAAACGGTATACTGTATAATTGTAGATCCAGACAAATAATTTTTGCCCCAGTGACAATTGGAGTTTCCAAATTTTTTGCTGTAATTGGAGCACTGGTCATTGGACTTACAGCTGATCATTGCAGTCTGGGGCTATAGTAAAACATCCAGAGAGCTTCACCAGAGGTCACAGTGGGAGGAGGGGTCCTTATTTAACTATGGGAAGTCTGTAAGTTGGGTGTCCTTAAGTAGGGGGCCGCCTGTACATGTATACTCCATGGAACAGTAATATTAAATTATCATATAATTTTAAAACTCTATGTTAAGCTTTTGTCATATTTTCTCAAAAAAATTAATAAATGATGTCACCAGTACCTGATGAAGAGATAATACAAATGCCACCTTGTTACCTTAAAAATTTGTCCGGCTCCATGTTCTGTACCAGGACCCAAATCCATACCAGTAACACTAGTTATTAGTTCTGGCAAAGGGCGGCGGCATATACATCTCAGCATTGTGTATTGTCCCCATTTACATTAAATGAGACTTGTTTAACACAACTCCTACACAAACAACAGCAAACATAGCTAAATGTAAGAGCAAGAACATTTTATTATAAGAAAAGAAAGTAACACATTGTTAAAGCTATATTGTAAAAAATATAGCAAAACTAGTTAATAAAAAATACTTATAGCAGACAGTCGGATAACTTTGTTTCACTTAGAAGGTTTGTCCACTCTTAGTAAATAATTGATATTGTTTGTGTAATAAAAACATAAACAATTTTCAATGTACTTTCTGTATCAACTTTTCACTGTTTTCTAGTTCTCTGCTTGCTGTTATTCCATAGAAAGCTTTAATGTTTACTTCCAATGGATAGTAACTGGAGCATGATCATGTGATCTCACACAGGTGCACAGCTCACTGTATCACAGATAGTAATCCGTGCTGTGTGTTATAATGAGCCGTGCACCTGTGTGACATCACATGACCAAGGACAGAATTCTTTCCACAGGAAGTAAACAGTGAAGCTTCTTGTGGAATGACAGCAAGCAGAGATTTAGAAAATAGGATTTGATGCAGAAAGTATATTGGAAATTGTATGACTTTTCATTACACAAACAATATCAATTATTTGCTGAAAGAGTAGAATCTCTTTTAGAGCTGAAATATAGGTCTTTATGGACAACTTCACTGTCAATTCCTTTTTGTTGTGCAGTTATTTTGGTAAAGTTATCCTTGTTTTCTAATAAACAGACAGTCCCCGACTTACAGACACCCAACTTACAGATGACCCCTAGTTATAGATGGGCCCCTTAGCCCACTGTAACCTCTGGTGAAGCTTTTTGGATGCTTTACTATAGTCCCAGGCTGTAATCATCAGCTGTAAGGTCTGCACTGAAGCTTTATTGGTAATTCTTCGCATGATAGCACGACATTTTGAAAATCAAATTGTCTCATGGACTAAATTAAATATATATTCAAAAATACAATAATAAAAGTAATACAATTAAAAAATATAACAGTTCTGACTTGCATACAATTTCAACTTCAGTACAAACCTAAATAGCCTATCTTGTATGTAACCCGGGAACTATCTATAAATAGATGTCCACTGTTTGTCTAATTGTATTTGCAATAACAGCAAAAAAGGAGATTACATTTGTTATAAATGGTAGACTATTAGGACAAATCTCACTTTTTGCCCTAAAATGTCATTTGCTTCACCTAATTCAATATGAGTCTAATATGCAGAGGAATAATCATAGCAATATCTTTTGTGCTTAACAGATAGTTATTCCCTGTAGTGGTACACAAGCAAGAAGAAACAGCAATTTTAAACAGATAATCACAAACTTTTATTACTGTGGTCCAAATCCTTGGAGAGACTTTGTAATGGAGTCCACAAAAAGTATATGAGAAGTGACTGCTAATAGTTCCTTGGGAATTTATCAAAAGAACGAAAAATCCCGAATGTTTCTGGCATTTAAAAAATTGTTGCGTGACCTTTTTTCCCGGAATCCTTATTGATACTTTTAGAGACTCTTGGGATATAATAAACAATATTGCTACATTATATGAAAAGACTTTGTTTAAACCGCCTGTAGGGTAGGCATGGGTCAGCGTGATAGAGCATAACAGCCATTTAAAAAAAAGTACACAGCAGCAAATAATACAGAAAAGAGTGAATAAAATGTAAGGTAACAAAGAACAAAAAAACATCTAGCTCTAGTGTGACAAGGAATTAATTACTTAACAATGGCTTGAGAATGGGGGGGGGGCTGAAAATACGGTATCTTCTATAGAAAAAAGGCAGTCAATAGGAACTGTTAGTATTTAAGTGTAGGAATTGACAGTATGTTGGTTACCATGGAAACTTCCATTTCTTTAGGGAAATATGAGTTCACATAAACCAGTATTATTTCTTGATTAGCTGCCTAATGAGGAAGGTTTGCTGTGAGCATTGATGATATGTCCATAAAACATATTGCAAAAGCTAACTGTGCTCTAGTTGTTAGCGATTTTTTTTTTAACCACTGCTGCAAAAATGTGAAAAGCAAACAGACCTGTATATTCTTATCTATCTATGGAGAGCTCTAATAACATGTTCCTATTGATAAAATATATTGATTAAAATCCAATTGCTATAATATACTACCCCACCACATTCTATTCTCCCTGGTTGTTACAAACAGTTACAATAAATAACCAAATAAAACTGAAACACAAGCATTCCACAATATCACAGATACTGGTTTAAAAAATAGAAAGCATTTCCTGTGCTATATTGTCCCACATCAACATATAAAACTTCTTCTATAAAGTGATTTACAGGCAGTCCCCGGGTTACATACAAGATTCTGTAGGTGTGTTCTTTAGTTGAACTTGTATGTAAGTTGGAACTGTATATTTCATATTTTTTTTGGTCCCTGTGACAATTGGATTTTAAAAATGTTGGATTGTCATAAGAACCAGGAATTAACAATAAAGGTTAATTACAGACACCTCTGATAACTGTTATAGCTGGTCATTGTAGCCTAAGGCTAAAGTACAATAAATTACCAACATCCAGAGGTCCGTTTGTAACTAGGGGTCGTCTTTAAGTCGGGTGTTCTTGAGTAGGGGTCCACTTGTACTTGTTTGAAACCTTGAACTGCAGAGCTCTGACCGATAAGATTTACTGTAGCTGAATAAGTCTTGTCACATGACCTTCTGTGTGCACTACTGCTTCATAATTTTGTATTCTTTAAGGGCTAAACAAGAGCATCATCAAAGTTTATAAGATATATAGGATTCAGGACAGCTACAGTGTACTGGAATTTATTGTAAAAAAAAAAGGAAAGTACCAGATTAATAAAGGAGCTATTAAGTTTTGGGGGAAGGCGATCTACCTACAATTAAAAAAAACAGTGCAAAGATCTCTGAATAATCTTTGCACAACAATTCCTGTAACAGGCCTGTAGTGATGATAAGGACATACACTACTACTTGAGTAAAGAAGGTTACATCATTATCAAAGATAGGGATCCTTAACTGTAAGAACAGCAAGATTCTGGAATTCGCTGGTATCAGATGATGTGATGACTGACACATTGGGGGGATTTATAAACACACTTGCGCCACAATTCTGGAGGTTTTGCGCCAAAAGCACTGTCTAAAATGCCTTGAACCACAGTTATCAAGGCTTTTAGACCTATTTTGGCACTTTTCTGACTTGTCCGATTAAGGAGTGAGGGAAAATGGACTTGACCTCGTGAGAAAGGAGTGTGGCTTGCAGGAAATGGTCCGTGCACCCAAAATTCTGGTGCACAGTTTATACCAACTAAAAGTAATTCTAAAGTAGGAACCAACAGTCTTATACTGCACCAGAATCACAGTAATAAATCTGGCGCAGCAAAAGACAAATGTTTCCAGTAGAAATTGGTGGAACCTGAGACACAAAAAGTCTCAAAAAAAAAAAAAGTTGTGCCTGCCAGAATAGGAAAAACTGAACATGTATCACAAGAAAAACAACATGGTCATACATGAAAAAAAAAGACCTTACAAATGTCTCAATTATACACCAAAGACAAAATAGCACATTTACTTACCCGTCCGAGTCACGATCCCCGATCCGGACTCTCCAATGATGATGCACAGTGCCGCGATCCATGTAGATCCTGCATGTGCTGCTCCCCGCTTAGGTCCGCCGGACTTCACCTTCTTCTTCCCGATGCTTGTAAGTGCTTGGCTTGTGACTCAAATTTAATTGTGACAAAATCTGATTGCGAGCGACACAATCCCTGGCGCGATCCCTAAAAAGTCAGGAAACCCAACGAAAAATGCGGCAGTGGGACCCTTGTCTCAATTATACACCAAAGACAAAAATAACCTAGATACAAGTCCCCAATTTTCCAGCTATAAACAAACTATGGTAATGCTGTCAAATCATTTCCCTTCCTGCAGGTTGCCAGCACCTATCATGATTGTTGCCTCTGGCAAAGCCACCAGTCCCATTTAAATGGTGGTGGCACACTACGTGCTGTCATTTTCCAGAGGATCGTCAATACCCATGACCTCATTGGGGAGCAAAGCACACGCATGGGCCTAAGCATTGCGGTTTTAGTCGACTCATCACCAATTATCACAAAAAGGTGCTTTTTAAAATAGAAATATATTTCTATTCACGCTATTCACGTTACCCAGCAGTGTTAATGTTTAATCTACCACAAAAGAAGTATTAGATTTCCTTTAAGACTAACAATTCCTTTCTTTATTTTTCATGCAAGAAATGTTTTCATATTGTCCTCTAATTGGGTTGGCTGCAATCATAATAATAACTTGAGAGCTTGAATGTCTTTCAAATCATTGAGATCAGTGGATCAGATAATTTCTCAAAAACATAAATTGTCTCTCCAGTCTTATTAACAAGAATTAAGAGCTTCTCTTACTTCCTAACACTTCTCTATGTCTATTTCTGAGGAACCTTTGACAATCCCAAGGAACCTGCCAGCGATAGCTATTATCTAGGCGACACAATGACCAGGTGTACAGATTTATGTTATGTGCAATGAGTTCCTCATGTTCATTGACATTAAGCAATAATTACACCTATCCATTGCAAGTTCACTAAGACATGATAAACAGATTAATAATAATATTATTAATAATAATAATAATAATAATAAAAAATACATCTAAAAACATTTTTTTGGCTTTATGAATTTTAAAAGATCTGATATCTGACATTTCATTATATCTGCTTATACATTCCTCTCCCACCATGCACATTTTAAAGATAGAAAACCTTCTCCAATCAGTCCTTCTTATTTTCTATTAGATAAATTTCCTTCCATTTTAACTACATGTTGGGAGAATTCCCAATGGAAACCCAAAACAGAAGGCTGCAACATATCCAGCTGTATAGTGTAATAAACATTACTGTACAGTCCCTCCCATTTGAATGTGTGGGGGGGGGGGCAAACATTGGCAACAGGCAGTGATTTGCTACTGCCAATGTTCATGGTGTCTTCATAAAAGTAAAGTGACATCAACGAGGAATATATGTTCAGAATGGTTGGGGATGGATGTCATACAGTTGCATCTGTCCTCCATAGGCTATTGTGGCCTCCACTGAACAAATTTAGTTTTTTAACAGCAGGCAATAGGATAAGGGACTTGAGATGCCTCCAAACACCAACATAACCTCCAGGCAGAGAAATGGTACTTATAGACAATTAGAAAATGAGTGAGTCCTTTATCCCTAATAAGATATGATGCAATAAGAAATTCCTACAGTCGAATAATTGTTGACTAGAGATGAGCGAGCATACTCATTCGAGCTTGATGCTCGTTCGAGTATTAGCGCACTCGAAACGGCTTGTTGCTCGGACGAGTATTTTGCCCGCTCGAGTACTGCTCAAATAAATGCAAAATGTATTCTGATAAGTTAGCAGATGTATGGAAACATCTGCAATGTGTTCTTCAGTGAACACAGGATCATTTAAGTGAAGAACACAGTGAAGAACACATTGCAGATGTTTCAATACATCTGCTAACTTATCCGAAGACATGTGTGCCGAACAGTGTTCTTCACAATAGTATGTGAAGAACAATATGTGTGAAGAACACATTGCAGATGTATGAAAACATCTGCAATGTGTTCTATACACATATTGTTCTCCACATACTATTGCGTAGAACACCGTTCTGCACTCATGTCTTCTGATAAGTTAGCAGATGTACGGAAACATCTGCAATGTGTTGTTCAGCGAAGAACACATTGCAGATGTTTCCGTACATCTGCTAACTTATCAGAAGCATAATAGCACCTAGGTAATTTATAAAATCTCAAGTTTATTACAAATATTCTAAAAAATAGCAACTACTCACTTAGGAGCGAAATGCTTTAAATTGTCCTGTTTAACACTGCTGAATACAGTATCAAAGAGATACATACAAATAGACAAACGAGTGAACAAAATTCGGCTAACATCGAGACAAATATATATATATGGGCACAAGATGCTAGGTAACAGATAGGAGATGTACTACTGAGGAATGTGTCGGCCTCAGATTGGCTTAAATTGTACCTTCAACTGATATATGTTGTATCTTACCGTACCAGCATACAATACCCAAAGATGATGTAGGGCTGGGTGGGAGCCTATCGTCTTTCCAGACAGGAGGGTGATGGGTCTTAAAAGGTCTAGCCCTGTGAGGGAGGTGTGATACGTGTTTAGCACAAGGGACAGTTTCTGGGACTGCCCTTGTAAGGACGGGAGTCATGGGGTAATAGGGCTAGACTTTTTAGGACTCATCACCCTCCTTTTTGGAATGACGATAGGCTCCAACCCAGCACTACATCATCTTTGGGTATTGTATGCTGGTACGGTAAGATACAACATATAACAGTTAAAGGTACAATTTAAGCCAATCTGAGGCGGACACATTCCTCAGTAGTACATCTCCTATGTGTTACCTAGTATCTTGTGCCCATATATATATATTTGTCTCAATGTTAGCCGAATTTTGTTCACTTGTTTGTCTATTTGTATGTATCTTTTTGACACTGTATTCAGCGGTGTTAAACAGGACGATTTAAAGCATTTTGCTCCCAAGTGA
Source organism: Engystomops pustulosus (assembly GCF_040894005.1). Taxonomy (NCBI): domain Eukaryota; kingdom Metazoa; phylum Chordata; class Amphibia; order Anura; family Leptodactylidae; genus Engystomops; species Engystomops pustulosus. The sequence continues at coordinate 207,212,326 of NC_092412.1, read as the reverse complement.
GTAGTTGCTATTTTTTAGAATATTTGGAATAAACTTGAGATTTTATAAATTACCTAGGTGCTGTTATGCTATGAATTGTTGATGGTAATAACATTTGTGTACATTTTGAGATTTTGGTTGCTATTTCACTAACTTATCAGAAGACATTATTTCTCAATAAAATGACACATTGAAAAATGCATGAGTCTCCCATTGATGTCAATGGGGTTCGTTATTCGAAACGAGCATCGGAAAAAGTCTGTCTCGAATAACGAGCACTCGAGCATTTTAGTGCTCGCTCATCTCTATTGTTGACGTCTAACTTGTATGTTTTGGAGCAATTATCATGAGTGTATCCATGTGTCTTGTCTTGGCCTCAGTACTATACATCTTTTTTTCTAAGTATTTCAAAGTGTTAAATGATATATTTGTCGGCCCTTATTAGACAGTGCAGGTCTATCAGAGATAAAGCGGTATCTCTTTATGTTTAATTGCCGTCTTTATGCTGAACATCTTACATGTGTAAGATAATGAAGGCCATTTGTGAAGACAAGCGATGGACTTTTGATAGTAAAATTGAAACTTAGTGAAATGTTTTAAAGTAAAGCTGAATAGTTGGATGGTGAGATCTTTTGCCTATTTGCTGATCTCCTTTTTATCATTGCCCATTTGCCTATTATCTTTTTTGGACTGAGGAAAGGAAGTTGTGACAGGTAACAAAGCCATGAAAAAAGAAGAGGTATTTTGATAGCAGACTAACTGCGCAAATAAAGTAAGAAATGTGAAAAAATCTCTTTCATACAAAATCTTACACATTAAAGGGAACTTGCCACCCAAACATTAATAGAGTAAGAATAAGTTTCTGGGACTGGTTTCAATATAACGTCATTTATCCATCAAATGCTATTTCTTATTATATTTAAGGTCCTGGAAGGTCATACTCACTGTCTGACTGATCTTTGTGTGCATAGGGGTTTCCCCATCTCGACTATTTATCACAGATCCATAAGATACGTCTATAGTTCTATATAGATAGTTCTATAGTTCTACCTCTGGGACCCTTACCTGCCTAAACTTCTTTCAGCAGCCGGGCTGAACTGAGAGTGTATTGCACATCCTCGACCATTGCCCTTTCAATTATGTAAGAAACAACAACAAAAATAGCCTAATTATTGCACTTCAATAGAGTTGAATGGAGATTAACCGTTAATGTGCAGCAGACTCTGCTGGAAGCAAAAGTCTTCAAAAGTCACAATCAGTTCCAAGCTAATTTCTACACCTGGTCATGGGCAGCGATAGACTTGTGCCCAAATTTGCAACTTTCGAAAAAAAGTTGAAGCTTTCACATCTGTAAACATGTGATAACTGAGGAAACACTGCAGAAAACTAGACAATGGCAAACTTTGAAGGGAGATAGCTTTAGGTGTAAAAATTAAAGACAAAGGCAATTCAAAAGTTTGATACATGTGCCCCAATGTGTTGCAAGGTACCTAGTGCAGAATTAGCAAAAACTATTGTTCTGCTGCTAGTTGTACTCCAGACCGTTTCTTTTTGATCTGGGATCTGTGGGTGGTAGCCCAGACGGCTTCCAGTGTGGAGGAGGAATAGCTCTGTTTGTGTGTCATGTGAATGGTTGTGTGTTCTCCGCCTTAGGGAAGGGATAACCTTTACTGGTTGTAATTATCCTACGTTTATATTTTTGTGCTGATTCTCCATCTTCTATGATAGTACCATGTACTTCTCTGAGGTGGATGTTTTGCCTTTCATACACTGAAAATAAAGTCTTTAAAAAAAAACAGCTACAGGCGGTCCCCTTAAGAACACCTGACCTACAGACGACCCCTAGTTACAAACGGACCTCTAGATGTTGGTAATTTACTGTACTTTAGCCTTAGGCTACAATAAACAGCTATAACAGTTATCAAAGGTGTCTGTAACTAAGCTTTATTGTTTATTGTTACAGAAACTAAAAAAATTTTGTCTGGGGTTACAATTATAAAATATATAGGTCTGACTTACATACAAATTCAACTTAAGAAGAAACCTATCGTGTATGTTACCCAGAGGACTGCCTGTATTCTTCTGCTTCAGATTTATCACTGTGTTAAGAAATTTGAAGCAGTTTATAACTCACAAGTTCTATTTTGCATCATTTATTAGTTGGTCTATTATTTGCATTTAAATCTGGTACACCGTCTTCCTTTGTTGCTGCACCGATAGTTTTATGAGGAAACCACAGCCCCTTAATAATATTAGTTTGGAAAATGATAAGAAAAGAAAGGCCTAGTAGCCTTGATGAATGTCGCTTAAAGGCATTTTCAAAAATTTCTGGAGCAAGTTGATTAACAAATTTACCCCTCTCTATCCGGCCTGTTTGTGGGAAAAGGGTAAGTGGACCCCTATTCCTGAAATAGGTGTAGGATCCAGACATAGTATCAGCATCTATCATCTATTTGTCATCCTAAATTGCCTAAAGGGGAAAACCCCTTCAATCACTGAAAAGGATCACCGATGGATTCCTAATTAAAGACAGAGCATGTATATAAATGAAACAAAAGTTATACTAAATGTTTTCTTACAAAACGTTACATCATCTGCTAGGCTCCTCTTGCTCCTGACCACAAATTTCATGTAAAACATGACACGTCCCCAACATAATGCCCTAACCTGCCATGTTTAATCTCTCAGTGTATGGTTGTTTCTGGAAAGTACAGTATAAGGTCAAGGTTTAGAAAGCAACACTTGTCTATGACTTAATAACTGGGTGCCAACAAAGTGCTCATTCCAAGCACTTTATAAGAGGCACATTGCTATGTTTTGAGCAAAGTTAGAATTGTAGGGAAAAGCCAACATTACAAATGTGTTTGCTCCAAAGTGTTCTGAGGTAAACAAGTGATCTTAAACACTCGGGAAATTACTGGTCAATACCGTATTTTCAGCACTAACCAACAAAATGGAACTCTAAAAGCTAAAGAAAACTTTTTTTTGTTCCTTTTGCATCTGTCTAGTGGAATTTTCATTTTCAATAACACATTAAAAAATACTTACATTCATGTTACAAGTGTTCTGTTCTCGAAGTGCTTGTTATTTAGCTGTTATTCACTAGTTTTGCTCTCTACCGAACTCTGTACTATTGAAAAAGAGATTGAAAATATGATATAGCGTGTAACCACCTATACACGGCTTACAACGCATTAGCGCCAGTTAAAGATGAAGCACGTCTCATTCACCAGCTCATATTTTCTATAGTTCTTTTTAGTATGACAATAATTTATTATTATTTATTACGCAGTACATTATCTGAAACAAGAATAGACAACAGTTGTGTTGTGTGTAGGGGTTGTTTCTGCATGCTTTAAAAGATAAATGGGCCTACAGTTTAATAATATGAAAAACAGTTTGATACAATATTAGGACATTCTTGTCCTTCACTTTACATAGCAACCACTGGGTGACTACACGTAGATACATACACAGTATGTGTGTTGGGGATTGGCGAATCCTTGGTCATTTATGTGTGGTATGGTGACCAGAACATGTATATGTCCCATGAGGGTGCATTCACATGTGATGGTTACGAGGCATTTTTTAATGCATCCAAAAAATGAATGCATTTTAACATGTTACCCTGTGTTTTGCTGGTTTGAAAGCCTTTTTATACATTGTTTGAATGTAAGTGGCTTCAAAAATGTTAACACAGCTTCTTACACTTTAAGCAAAAAAGGAAAAAAATGCATAGTAACACGTAAAAATGCTTTTCAGTTGCATGTGTTTCTAGCAAGTGTTTAAAAACACATCCAAAATGTCCTCTGTGAATGCAAATAGTGATACATGTTTTATTAAATAAAATTAATATGGAACACATTTTTATACATTTTTTTTTATTAAGGCTTCATCAGTCCCAAAGAGCTTTTGGTATTCATAATACAAAAAATACTGCAAACTGTGCAATTGTTGTCAACAAAAATAATACAAAAGCCAATCAACAACCAGGTTTATTGTAGCTCCTAGATGGCAAGTATGAACAGAGAAGTAGTATTGTATGAATGTTCTCCAAAACTAACATTCTGTTCTGGGACAACGTTAACATTTGTACAAAATATTTGCTCATTATATTCGAGTACTGTATTCCTCTTAGGTAAAAGTTGGATGGTTTGGTATAGAAATATGAGAAAAAGAAAAACACACAATCATCTTGAAAAATGCCCCCCGTCCCCACTTTTCCAGGTCTGGCTTCAAAACAAAAGTAAGTAAAACACATTTATTATGGAGATCACAGCAGAGCAAAACTCTGGATTGTGCAGTCAAAAGATCAATTACCAGAGTGCCAACACAAGAACCTAAGTGCTATAATAAAAGAAAAACAGGCGCTTTCTGGTGCAAATAAATGTGGGAAAAATATGGTAGGTATCCTGAGAAAATACAGTAGTATGCTCACCTCCTGAGATCGCTAGTAAACGGGTAACATAAAAATCCAACAACTATTTTAATTACATGTCTATAATTGTCTTTGCTCCTTTTTTGGCAAAAAGAAAAAAAAGAAATACCAATGTAAAGAATTATTATATGTGATAGGTAGATAGGTGATAGGTAATTGTGACATCACTTCCTTTTTGATGTATTTTTTATTTGACAATGTACCATAGACCTGACAAAGTGTCCAGTTGTGTGATGCGAAACGCGTTGTCTTTCTATTGTATACTTTTATTATTTTAACCTTTTTCTTATAATAAAATGGCATTTAAAGGTCCTTTAAATGCCTACATTTTTGATTGGGTTGCACCAATTTTCTCTTGAACTACCCTGAAAGAACGGAGTGCATCTTCTTCATCTCGGGTCATTATACATAGTGGTTGGTTTTGCGACCACCAATATTCTATTATATCTATGTTACTAACAAAATAACTATATGTTACATATGTGCCTGTTTCAGCACCCTCATCTATCTATGTTTTGTGGCTCCAGATGCGCTAATTAGTATGAATTGGTTTCTTTCTGTCTATATTAGTCTGAACACTGGTTTATTCCTTTCCTAGATATCTTAATTGATTTTAAATACACCTGTCTCCTCTGTGTATTTTGAGTGACATGCAGCTGAAATGGACAGAATCTTCCTACACTCATATTTCTTTGCCCTCTAAGGATGTCATAGTACTGGTACAGTCATCTTCTGACATCTCATAAAAGATTTGCCTGCTATTCTCTCCTTGATTGCTATGAGTATTATTTTGAGCTAGCTGGTACAGGTGGTCCCCTACTTAAGAACACTCGACTTACATACGACCCCTAGTTACAAACGGACCACTTGGTATTGGTAATTTTTTGTACTTTAGTCCTAGGCTACAATAAACATCTATAACAGTTATCACAGGTGTCTGTAATGAAGCTTTAGTGTTAATCCTGGTTCTTATGACAATCCATCATTTTTAAAATCCAATTGTCACAGAGACCAAAAAAGTTCTGGCGGGAATTACAATGATAAAATATACAGTTCTGACTTACATACAAATTCAACTTAAGAACAAACCTACAGACCCTATCTTGTATGTCACCCGGGGACTGCCTGTATTTATCTTGACCTCTGTATTTTAGATTCATTGACCCTTTGTCTGTTTATTGACTATTCCTTTGTCTATTGATTCTGCACTGCTTTTGTCTTCCTGGTTGTTGCTACTCTTCAGTGTTTGCATTGTCCACTCTTTGCCTCCATGTTTTCACTTTAGTGTAGGAAGAGAATGTCAACTGGCTGTCTCCTACCTTCTTGGGTATGCAGTTAGGTAGGGACAGATGGTGAGGGAGTTTTAGCCTCAGGATTGACTGTCCTTGTATGTTCTTCTAAGCCTTCCACTACACTGCATAACACTATATTTCCCCAATTTTTCTGTTTAAATATGAACAAGCATATTTTAAAAAATAGTCATCAGCGCTACCCCAGTGGTCCCATTCACTGACCTTATGGGTGATACTTGCATTTATTGAACAAAATGATTGTGTCCAGTAAACACCTTTGGTAGTCAAATGTGTATATGGCAGGTCACCTCTGAATCAATATTAACATAGAGGAAAGTACTGCAGCATTTTGTAAATCAATAATTATTTTGTAATTTCATGGCTTTATTCTTTTCTTTTATATCTTTGAAAACCCTAGTTAATGATATGACATAGGTTTTAGTTCAACTAATGGCTCTTGTCAACTATAAATGATGTTTTTCTGGGGGTAAATCTATAAATTCTTTGTACAATACAGCACATACAAAAAGATATTTTAGAGAACATCACTGTTCTTTAGGGAGGGAAGTCTAGATAAGTACCAAGGACAGGTAAAATGTTCGTATTTGCAAATCAGCCACCAGGAGACCCACAGTTCAGGAGAACAGATAGCTTTTCTTTAGAATAATCCTTTCATGAAATTTGATGCTAAAATTTGCTTTTTATTGATTTGAATGCTGTAAAATGTTAAACATCACTTGCCACTGCTCTACTTTCTCAGCAGTAAGATATCTGTCATCCGCGGGACATAATACAGAGACTTTTCTCTGCTGCACAAAATTAATTCACAGAAGGAATCAGTTCAAAGTAGAAAGAGCAAAGATGTCTTATTTCAAATACATCACATCCTTATGCCAAAACTTTATAAAATAGAAAACTCCAACTGGTAATATTCAATGAGGGTGTTAAGTAGAGATGTAACAGCAATTGTTTCATGAAATTACACATTTACAAATCTCCAGAGAACCACCTTGCCCTACCCCAGCGCATCCCTGGAGGTACAGAAACATAATTAGAAAGTAACTTGAAAGTTACTTCCTTGTTATCCACAGTGAAAAAAAGTATGACTGATATATAAATGTAGCAGTCTACACAAAAAATATAAAATACTTTAGAATTTTTTTAAAGAATTCACCTAGGTTCACAATCTTTGACCCATTTAGGTAGGTTTCAGATGGTTGAGTTTAATTAATAAACCGCATGTTGGCAGTCTATCCCAATATGAACACTGTGCCGGGATTTGGAATCATCTCATGTTAGTGACCTATACAGCTTCAAACTAGCCAATAGGTGAATAGCCTGGTAGCCCCCCAGGTCCTGTATGGGTGGTCCATGGCATAGTTTACTGTACTTGATACACATATTCTGACAGCATAGGTTCAAGGTCAGAGCTAGTCAGCAAGGTCTTTGGGGTATTTATCATAAATGCCGAGCATCCGAGGCAGCCAGAGACATCAGGAGGCTTTGGCCTCTTAATGTATCTTGCGGAGGCGTGTACAGGATTTGTTTATACCCCAGGCTCTGCCTCCTTGCCGGTTGTGCCCTCCCCCCTGATTGGCCATAGCCCCCCTTCATACCCCTCCGAACTAGCTTTTGAGATTAATTCAGGGATTCTACGCCACTAGTGTGGTGCAGAATTCCTGCTTAATACTCCTCTTTGTGTCAGTTAGGTTTGAAGAATTTGTGAATGGGTGTCCTAAGAAAAGATACTGACAGATCGGCCTTGGTGGTCCTGTACTATAATTATGTTTTAAGTAAAAGTGGTAGATCTCTCTAGAGGCAGAAATTCACATTTTCATAGGTTGAAATGTAATAGATTGGCCATGCAACCAAGACAACTCATGGTATTCATGTTCCTCCTTATTAGGTGACAAATCATTCCCCAGGACAAACATGCAAGACCAATGTGAGTGGTACCAGCATGATCAGCAGGAGATAGCCGGTCATGATACACCCGCTACAGCTCCTGCAGGAGTTTAACCCTTAAGCCATTATTATGATGATTGTGGCATCTAAGATGCTGACATGGCCTATGCGATTGTGTTAGTTTGTAGAGTTGCAGAAGCATGAGGAATATGAATACAGTGACATGAAAGAAAATGAGCATTTCTCAAAAAACTTAAGGCCCAAACAGAGTGGGTCCTTAAAGGATTTTTCCACTAATAACGTTTGTATTGAAAATGGATACTTTTCTGTGTTAACGTAAAAGAAGACCTGCTTATAATACAGATCTACTTTACCCCCTAACATCTATTGTCCTGTGATAATGTCCTCACGTCCAGGGATTTCCCTGGAGACAATTACTATCAGATATAATAATAACCCTACTCCTTAGGTTTAAACCATAATTTACTTATGATGACCCCTGATCACATAATTTATAAAGATATGTGAACATCATAGAGTATCACACTGTACAATATCTTACTTGTATCTCTTTATATTGGTTATAGTTGTGCACCAATGAGTAACAGATACTCGGTTCATATATTACATGATCTGTCATTAATATATGTAGTTTACAGGGACATATATAGTTGAAAATATGTAGAGACAATAAACATGTCCAGTAGAAGTGTCTCCAGATGAAAATATTCAATCAATGACACAATTATTTGAAAGGAATTTTCACAGTCAATGGACAAAAAATATGTCTGAATTTTGGTTTCCACCTTTATTCCTTTATATTTTTTGTGTTACAACTCAATTTGAAGAAACATATTAGTTACTAAGCTGAGCTAAAGCAAGAAAAAGCATCCCTGAATTAATCTTCCTTGTATTATTTGGGCGCGTGTGTGTACTGACCTACCACTGTATGAGAGATTAATAGAGCAAGAGGAAGAAGCTTAGGATGTACTTACATTTGCATGTTGCTGCGGGCATATAAAAAAATATAAAAGGTCCCCTGTGGCTGAGCAGTCAGCTATTTACTGTGTTTTTTCCTTGCTTAATACACATTTCATTTTCCTTTGCTGGTTTTTGTATTTTTTTTTTCGTGTTTTTAATGTTGCAGTAAAATTTATGGGAAGCAGAGAACAAGGTTTGATCATGCAAACTACAGCAGCTGTAGGCACAGTTGTGTAAATCTATTTTTCAGAAGTCTGGATGAATGAATACCGCTGATTCTAAGTTATTACACGCTAAGAGCTGGATCATTTAAAGGAGAGCAGATCTTGGCAGCCCTTGGGTGGGGTTTGCCGTGCCTAAAAGTTATAGGGTTAACGACCTAGAAGACGTACTAATGCTGGTGGAGATACATAGGTGGCTACATGCTTAACACAATATCAGTATGGCTAAACAAATACTACCGGGACCACTGGAATCTGTCTATGACATTATATCATCTGTGGACATCTGTGAAGATCGGTGGAATTGGTGGACTAATGTTGTTCCATATTTACAGCTTATAGCCAAGACAATATCCATATTGGATATTTTAAACTTTTGCATTATTCGGCCCCCTTAAGTCAATACTTAGTATTGTCAACTTTTGCTGTGATACAGATACAAGTCGCTTGGGGTATCATGTCTTTATCAGTTTTGCACATAGATAGACTAAAATTCTTGCCCATTCTTCTTTGAAAAACAGCTGGAGCTCAGTGAGGTTGGATGGAGAGTGTTTGTAAACAGCAGTTTTCAGCTCTTTCCACAAATTCTCGATTGGATTCAGGTCTGGAGTGTGACTTTGCAATTCTAACACCTGGATATGTTTATTTGTGAACCATTATATTGTAGATTTTGCATTGTGTTCGAGATCATTGTCTTGTTGGAATCTCTGTCACAGTGTCAGGTTTTTTGCAGACGGCAACAGGTTTGCTTCCAGAATGGTCCTGTATTTGGCTCAGTCCATCTTCCCGTTAATTTTAACCATCTTCCTTGTTTCAACTGAAGAAAAGCAGGCCCAAACCATGATGGTACCACCACTGTATGTGACAGTGGGGATGGTGTGTTCAGGGTGATGAGCTGTGTTGCTTTTATGTAAAACATATCGCTTGGCATTGTGGCCAAAAAAGTTTAATTTTGGTTTCATCTGACCAGAACACCTTCTTCTACATGTTAAAGGGGTATTCCCATCTGGGCATTTACATTTAATTAAATTCATTTGCCTTATGTAAACATTTCTTCAATTGGATGTTAATAAAAAAAATTTTCCTGTGTGAAGATAATTTCTCATAAATGTAGTCATGTTGTCCCTTAGAAACCAGATAGCTTCCTCGGATACGACCACGTCACACTCTGGCAGCAGTGGCCAGACATGCGCTATAGAGTCCTGCCTGACCACCTGGATTAAGCGATCATTACCACAGGGTGGCTGTGCAACATGTAGTAACTCCCGGACATTTTATATACAATAACCTTTTATTTCTTTGTGCACTCACTCCAGCAGAGGTGGCCGTATCAGAGGAAGCCATCTCGTTTCTAAGGGACAACATGGCTACATTTATGAGAAATTATCTTCACACAGGAACATTTTTTTTAATAACATCTAATTGAAGAAATGTTTACATATGGCAGATTAATGAAACTGAATGTGAGTGCCCAGACGAGAATACCCCTTTAAGTGCATCTCCCAGGTGGCTTGTGGCAAACTTTAAACACTTTTTATAGATATATTTGAGAAATTAAATTATTTTTTCTTGCAACTCTTCCATAGAGGACACTGTATGACTGATTGTTGTCCTATGGACAGCCTCTCCCACCTCAGCTGTAGATCTCTGTAGTTCATCCAAAGTGATCATGGATGCATATCTGATCAGTCTTCTCCTTGTTTGAGAAAGTTTAGAGTGACAGTCTGTAAATTTTCAGTGGTCTGATACTCCTTCTATTTCAATATGATGGCTTGCACAGTGATCCTTGGAATGCTAAAGTTTGTGACATCTTTTTGTATCCATATCTGGCTTTAAACATCTCTACAATAGTATCACAGTCCTTGGTCTTCATGATGCTCTCTGTACTTTAAACAGAACCCTGAGACTATCACAGAGCTGGCGTATTTATACGGAGACTTAATTGCACACAGGTGGATCATCATCAGTCATTTAGTAGAATATTGTATCATTCAGAGATCCTCAATGAACTTCTGGAGTGAGTTTGCTCCACTGAAAGTTAAGGGGCCAAACAATATTGCACATCCCACTTTTTAGTTTGCTATTTTTTACAAAAGTTTAAAATATACAATAAATTCCGTTCCACTTCATAATTGTTGATCCTATTCTATGTGTGGCTATCTACTAGAGGTAGTTCTCTACATTGTCTTCCAGTGCAGCACATCATATACTGAAAAAGTTAAGTGTGGCTGCGTTATCTGAAAATGATCTTGAACATTGTGCTATTATTTTTTATGAAACAATTTTTAAAACAAAATATTTGCTGTTCAGGGTAATAGCCTAAAACTTTCCATAAGATGTGTGGCGAAAAATGTAGAAGCTCAAGAATCCATACAATGTAAAGTACAGAAATTCCAGAGGGAATAAAAAAATCTTGTATTACCAAGATGATTCTTGTAGAATAAGAACAAGACAGAGAACATTGTGAAATGATGATTCCATACATTGTCACTTTGCCAACATTGCCAACATTTGACGAAAGGAAAAAAATAGAAAGCCTGGAATTTTCTCTTAACTTTTGCGATAAAACTTACTAGAAACCTTATACCTTCCATGTAGCACAACTATTTTTGCTTTAGGATGTATTTTTTCTTTGAATACTGTACATGTACTGGATTATAACTTTAAGAGTTGTTTTCATTCACCATATAGAAATTATTGTATTCTGGCCATAACTATCTGATTACTGGTGGTTTGACGGCAAGCCAACCACTGATCCTGACCATCAGAGTCCTGTTCCCACATCTAAGTGAAGCATCCAGTCAACCATGCATACTGTGGCTCTATTCATTCCCTATGGAACTGTCTGCAATCTTTAGCAGTCCCTTAGAAATACATTGATAACGATTGTCACCAGCTTCTCAAGTCATATGGATACTTACTCTTGTGAGGGGGTACACTAGTTATTCCCTAATACATCAAATTACCTAGAATAACCCTTTAAATTGTGCTAATGTTATGGGTGGGCTTGTATCGAAGAATCCTCTAATGGTACTATGTAATATAACTAGCAATTAAAGATTAAATTAGCCATGAAATTGCCAATTTGACTGGGGTTAGTTAATGGTTACCTTTAGTCCAATCTGCAGACAGTATGGTGTAGAGTTGAAGTTAAGTAGATCCATGTCAGTGAATGGACTGTGGTGATACATGGTAGTTATTACACGAGTCATGATAACTGGAACACAATTAATATAAACAGATCGTATGAGCCTCTACGGTCACCCAATATGGAAGTATTATTTATTCCGTACAGTACTGAAATGCCTTAGGATTCCAGAATGCTCCATTTTTTTCATCTTTTTTTCAGGCTGACTCTGATGCAATTTGTGGACTACATTGCTAATTGTATTTCCTTTCATCCATAAGCAAGCTTTAGAAGGCAGATGTGTATGCAGTTTATTTCTCAAGCAAAGGCAGAAATGAATTACTACTTCTGCATCATCTTGATTGGATAAAAATAAGCTTTGATATGAAATCAAATAAATTGGCTATGCTTTATTCCAGACAAGGAGTAACAGGTTTCATTGCAAATTATATCCCTGGCATCTGTGATCCTATATCTGGGCAATATAATTCATATTATAGGGTTTGCTACCTGTCCACTGTCACTGGACCCCATTAATCATTAGAATGGGGGACTAAAAGATCCTTAAGGTCGCCTCTCAGGGAATTCCAGGACAATTTGATGTCCATTAGATGTAAATGAAGAACAGGAGTATGTAATCCTGAATATAGGGAACTTCAGGAGACTTTTAGGCTACAATGTTCTTGATTCTTGGGGGTCCCAGAAATGAGTTTCTTAGAAATGAGGCACTTATCCTTTTGATAGAGGAAGAGACTATGAGAATTTCTTCATTGATTTGGTATGAACATGGCATTTTTTGGAAATTTTACTCCAAAACTTAGGGAGGGGGAGGGTCAAGAGAAATTGAAAAAAAATCTGAAAAATGAACAGAAAGAGATAGATCTAGAGATGAGTAGACTTGAAGTTTCCGTTCAGTTTCAGTGTTCTAGTGTGTTCCCCTGGCCAATCACAACCATGGATAGTAGCTGGGTGTTTCCATTAGCAGGATTGGCTGTTCGGCCGCCATTCCGGTACTATGTTTGGGTCATATGGGACATAGCCCAATTTTGAAGGAAAATTTTGAGTCTGCTAATCTCAAGTTGAAAAAGATGTATAGGAATAGAGGGGGGGGGTTGAAAAATGTGGCTTCTAGTAAGGGAATATTGGATGATGTGTCTTTTGTAGCACTCATTTCATTGTGTAATTTTCTTCCTCTTGTCATGGGTAGTTGTGTAGGGACGTAGCTTTATCTTTGTACCACCAATAATGAACTAGCTACAGTATATTGGATCATATAATAACAGGCTGATTTTCTTATCACAAAATCCAGAGCGGTTCTTTTTAATATAGGGCGATGTTTCCAACTTCAGTATTCCCCAACAGGCTAGGTTTTCAGGACAACTAAACTATCTGAAAATGATCTCAATTTAAAAGCAATTAGGAGTGATTACATACGTGATTACATGCAAATTGAACTCATGCTAAAAACCTGGTCTATTAGAAGGTTTGGAGTACTCTGGTTGGGGAACATTGCTTTAAGGCAATTCATTTGCTGCATATGGTAATTAAAGAATGTCTCAGCACTTCAGAGTCAACTGTACAGAATTGGTAGATATGAAAACCAAACAATTTTTATTTAATTGAGGATTTTATCCAGGGTTTTTTTGGTAAAACACTTTTGTAATTGTTCTTATTTCATGTTATGTAAAATAACAGTCCCATTCAAAGATAACCAACTCTTATTCATATGAATGTTTAGACACGCTTGGGATTCTGGGAAATGAAACACATTGGCATGCTGTTTTGAAAAAGTGTCATGTCTCTGTTTTTGTTGTGAGCTCTCAAGTTACTGTTACTGGTGTCATTATTGTGTGGTGAATGTATAGTTTATACTTTAGTATAAGTAAGGTAGAGTTTTTTGATGTAATGGAACAGACATGGGAATTTATGGGGAGGATTTATCAGGCCTTATATTTGTGTACTCTCCTTCAAGTGGGCCGTGTCGGGCTGCAGAGTGGGCTGGCGTTGATTGGGCATGTCCCCCACTAGTGTATTTGCTATAGCCTGCATGAGTTCCTTGCGCAGGTTATAGTCCACTTACAGCAAGGCCTGTCAAAGAATTGATCTCAGTTTATTTATATGTTTTTCGATGGAATCGAAAGAAAGTTCTCAAATCTTAATCCCCTAGTAATGCTAACATGATAAAGATAACTTTTAATCCATTTGTTTGCAATTTAATTCAGCATTATTTCAGCTTTAGCTCCTATCACTGCATTGGTTGGTCAGTGTAAGATTCAGCTCTGTGGGAGGGTACTAGCTGAACAGACACTTTTTGATTCATCGCTGCTATGTTTGTGCACAAGATTCTGGGTGCTGAAAATGTGCTTAGTTTATTATGTTACATGGTTTTGCTACACTTTCATTTAGATTCTGAAGATTCTACTAAAATGACACATAAAAATAATGAAACATAAAAAAGCAAGATGAGACAGATAAGATGGAGATAAGACACAGGCACACACTCAACACCACTATACTCCCTCACCACCCAGATCAAGAGCCTATCTTGTCTATAGAGCTGTTTTCCTCTTCAGCTGCTGGACAGGAAGGGCCTCTGGCTCTAATTCTCTCTGCTTCCTGCCCCTCCCTGTGCTCCTGAGTTTAGACCATATCCAAGAGACAGGTTAGAATTATAATTGTGAAATGCTGCATTTTTGTTAAAAACAATGAATTAGACAATGGGGCTTATTTACTAAGGGTCTCACAGCCGCATTTCTGCTGGGTTTTCCGTTGTTTTCGGGGAGAGCGCCGCTGGGAAAGGGATTTAGAAGGGGATTCTGTTGGCACATTGGGGGGGGGGCTTTACTGCGACACAAATCGGGGGCATGCCGTCAGACGATCCAAATGATTCATATTAAGTACAGGATTACAGGATTTAACTTTTAAATTGTGTCACAAGACATGCACTAACATACGGCAGGATGAAGATGGTGAACTCTGGTGGACCTGAGCGGGGAGCGACTCATGCAGGATATCGGGTGCACAATGTAAGTGAATCATGGCAGCTGTACATTCTCGTCAGACAACGCACCTGGGGGAACGCACAGGGACGGGTAAGTAAATGTGCCCCAATGTGTTATTTTGCCAACTTGAGTATATTAAGCAATTTTATCTTTGTGGGAATACCCTTTATAAATAGATTATATCACACCTTTCATTTTCTGATTGCAAGTGGTTCTAATCGTTGGACCCCTAGCAATTGGGTCATCCTCTTTGAGAATCCATTGAAACCAACATTAAATTTGTTTCGAGGCATCAAGAGAAACAGATGTTAGCCAAATGAGCATGGAAACAACAGCTATTAAAGGTGATAAGTCATTCCCTTCTGAGCCTGAAACTGTTCATGCAGGATTGGGATCTTTTAACTCTATCATATCCAGAGAATCCAGAGAAAGAACTGTGAACAACAATATAAATGTTTAGCTCACAAAATCAGAATGTTTTGCAAAGTAAGTTTTTTTACTATGACTATCCAATAAATCTTAGGATTTGGCACTCCAGCCGTTGTGTTTGGTTTGAGTATTCACCACTTGTATTTATGAATTCTGGCAATAACTGATGAACTTTTGAAAATACTACTTCCTGTTTTACAAAATGCCTTTTTATGGCAACCAACATAGTCAATACAGCCCAAGGCTACAGCTAATCTTTGCTAGTTTTCACTTTATCTGCTGTTCACATTCCTGTTTAATTTTAAGCGTGGCAGTCACTTAATCTCCATAACTGTAAACACTGTTGAGAATGGATGCGAAGCTGGTTAAAGTCCTGCATTAATCTTAGAGATCCTTTTAGTTTAGATCCACAATGTACGGAAGCTATTGCATAATGTTCTCTTTCAGCTGTGTTTGTATATATTGTATACAATGGTATTGTAATATAATGAATATTTATGCATTAAAAGACAATGTGTTCTGCAAAATATTAACAATAACTTTTAGCCTTGACATTTTCAGTAAAATACAGTTATTTTTTCACTTGTAATACTATGATGATATTTAAAAATGTAGTTGTATAGTTTATCTTTTCTGCATTTTTTACTTGCATTTAAAGGGAACCTGTCATCAGAAAGTGGCATTATAAACTACTACCAGTGTGTTGTCTAGCAGCTTTAGGCCCCTTCCACACTAGCGTTTTTCAAGCGCGAGTTCTGCGCGTGCTTTTGACGCGCAGAACTTGCATTGCACTCTGCCCCATTGTTTCCAATGGGTCTTTCCTCATTTGCGTTGTTTTTCACGCGCGTGCTTGCGTTTGTTTTGACGCGCGTCAAAATCGCAGCATGCTCTACTTTTGCGTTTCATGCGTGTTTTTCCCGCCCCATTCAAGTCTATGGAGACGCATCAAAAATGCATTGCACTCGCAAGCATTGCAAGTGCAATGCGAGTGCAATGCGTTTTAAATGGATGGGTTGCTAGGTGACATGAATAATTCCCCTGCTCGAGATCGAGCATTTAATTAAAAAAACACAGTGAAGAACAGGGAAGAATAGAATAAAAACAGTGAACACAGTGAACACATTGAACACAGGATCATTTAAGTGAAAAACACAGTAAAGAACACAGTGAAGAATAGATTGCAGATATTTGGCACATCTGCTTACTTGTCGGGAGATACGCGCGGAACGGTGCGAACAAAATAGCATGTGAAGAACAATATATATGTGTGTAAAGAACACATTGCAGATGTTTCCATACACCTTAGAGATAATGGGGCAGATTTACTTACCCGGTCCATTCGCGATCCAGCGGCGCGTTCTCTGCGCTGGATTCGGGTCCGGACGGATTTGTTAAGGCAGTTCCTCCGCTGTCCACCAGGTGGCACTGCTGCGCTGAAGAGCATCGGAACGCACTGGAATACACCGGGCTGAGTGAAGGTAAGTGCAATTTTCGCGGCGGTTTTTCCGAATCCGTCGGGTTTTCGTTTGGCCATGCCCCCCAATTTCCGTCGCGTGCATGCCAGCGCCAATGTGCCACAATCCGATCGCGTGCGCCAAAATCCCGGGGCAATTCAGGGGAAATCGCTGCAAATCGGAAATATTCGGGTAACACGTCGGGAAAACGCGAATCTGACCCTCAGTAAATGACCCCCATTGTTTTGTTTCATGTCCCAGCTGGTTCCATCACCCAGAAAATCAACTTTGAAATAAAATGTAAATTGGCTGTATATAGTCAAGGAGACGGAGAGTTTAACAGTGAAGTAAAGCTTTCCCTGCCTTCTCCCATGACTTACATCATGCACCAGACTTTAGGAGATCTGGGTCTCTGGGTACAAAACCATAAATTACAGTGAATGTGGCATTTTGAGACAGGGAAAGCTTACATTCAGTGTTAAACTACTCGCCTCCTTGACTTCACACAATGAAATTACACTCACTGCAAAGTTTATTTTGTGGATGATGCCACTGCCCTGAGCCATGAAAGAAATATGGCCTGGAAGGTGTTCAGATGGTTGACAACATATTGGTAGTGGTTTATTAGGTATATTTCTGCTGACAGGTTCCCTTTGAAGTTGAATGCCAGTAATAAGGTGCAAAATGGACACCCAACCATTTATTCTACTGCTGAGAGGTTTATTTAGTGCATGGACAGGCTTTATCTACAGGTTTGCTGCACACAAACATGTGAACGTTGAGGCCCATAATGATGATACCTTGTTTGTGGCCCGTTTGACATTGGCTGTTGATCGTCGCTCATACTTCTGACTTCAATAGAAAATGACTGCCTGGGCCACAAGGATGGGCAGGAATGGGACCTGCTGTATAATTTGCAGCACAGGCATGCAAGCATATACAGTTGACATGAGCCTATAGAGAGTAAAGGGACCTTGTCTTAGAAATGGGTAGTACAAAACCACATAACACATTTGTGTCCATCTTGAGCTTGAGACCACCTTCCATGTTGTCACTATACACTAATATGTCATATGGAAAAAAGATGTCTTCATACAGATGTAGCACTGAATAATATGTCTTGCCTGACCTGTTAACCACATGTGATAACTACATTTGAAGTTGGGGTAAAAAGATGGAACCACCCATTTTCACTTTAAGCCGTTTAAGATCTACAGTATAACTTTGGTGTTAAATGAAATTTATCAACTTAACTTTAAAGTGTCAATTAAAAGATACTAGATGGAGCCCTAAAACCTAGTATAGAAAATTAACAAAACTGAGTTGAAATGATTCAGCATGATAAGTCAATTTCTAGACAGTCTCTCCATAGGGGAAACACATCTTTAAAGGAGTTAGTCCCTTGAAAGTAGCATGCATCTACATAACAGTATTTCCTGATTTTGAGGACCCTGCACATCAGTGTGATACATGTACAGTTCATTGACTTCTATGAGAATATCTTAATGATTCTTCCTTCACCAACACTGAATTGTAAGAAAATTTAAGTTTTTAGCACAAAATTAAAGCAGCTAAAAGGTGATCCAGGGAGTTCTATTTCACCTTCTTAACTGTGGAGTCAGTTCTTAACCTTTTGGCTTGTGCGCCAAATTATTAATCACTTGCGCAACAAACTTACATCCCGCTGAAAAATATAGCATGTTTCCAGGGCCACCCTGCCTCAATTTTAATAAATGTGGGCCATAGTTTAGCACAGTGTATGTCCCCCAAAGTGTTTGAGTCTGTGAAACCAATGGAATCTTCTATTATGATTGACAGGTAGTCTCAGCGCACGCAGCCTTGCCTATCCATACCATGTAATAAAATCTTCTGGAATCATTATATTGTCATTCTTTGGCTGCTCTTATTATTTCAATAAGGCATGGATCAAAGAAAAGTTGGAATTTCTAGATTTCTAAAGATTGGTGCTATTGGCCTAGTTATGAATTCTTTATTCTCTAGACTGATATGTCTTAGTCCTTTCTTAAAGTCTTACACTTTAATAGTAACAAAGACATTCATTACCTGCCATGGTTTTCCATTGAACAAAGCCATTGACTTCCAGACGGGTATCATTTAGTAGTGAAAGGTTCTTTATAATGAAAAGTCTTCCCATGTTTTATAGTGTGGCACAAACACCAGGCACAATGTCTATAAGTTCCTTTTTTAACATAGAAAATGACAGTATTTCTTGGCAGCCAGAGCAATGACCGGATCAGGTTATTGTCTTAAAATGCAAAAATACCAGTATTTTTGCCAGTTGTGGCATGAATGAGGGCAATGAAAAGTGACTGAATTGAATGATTTTCTACATGCCAGGCTAAACATAGCTCACAAATTCAGTGGGTGCATGACATTGTTAAATACAACTGCTGCATTCAAATTAGTCTGAAAGAGGCAGTGTACAGTAGCTATCAATTATTTTCTCACTTTTTTTCTTGGCAGCCAGAGCAATGACCGGATCAGGTTATTGTCTTAAAATGCAATCTCAGGTTTAACTATTTCACAACCAAAGGAATAAGCAACGCGCTACATGTTCAAGAAATGTGATTCTACAGGAGCCAATACAAATGTAGCAGAATTATTTCACGGAGTTGCAATATCACAATGAGATTATAGATGGAATCAATCTAGCGTTCTTCATGCCCAGGCAGCCCCATGTCTATGGCAGCTGTACTGTGTGCGTAACATGTGTAAAACTAATTAAGTGGTAATTAAAGCTGTGTTGCTTCATCTTACGTTACACGAGTAGATACTGTACTGTGATTCCCAATAAATCCTACAAGAAATGAAGTCATGATGAAGCAGTTGCAATGTGCTGTCTGTCTACTTTATAAAATGCTATATGATTTTCTTAAATACAGTATTTTTAAAATATTTTTCTAATATTTCCAAATTTGATTGAGGGGGATAAGTGCTTTCAAAGCTAAATATTTAGATACTGTGTGTTTGAGTTATAGCTGGTACTATACTCAGAACCTATAGGAGAATATACAGGGAGTCTATCAGAAGATTTAAGCCTCCATATCACAAAAGTTATCGCTGCCAAGGTTACCGATTTCATGGTTTGTAGTGATGGAATACCCCAAAATATACCTTGTCTTGTTGTTCCTGGTTCCTTTTTCAGCCAACAAAAGGTCCTGGTTTTGAATTAAATATACCTCCTGAATGCCTGCCCATTTATTTTAAAATCCAATTGGCACAGAGACCAAATAAATTTTGACTGGGGTTACAATTATAAAATATACAGTTCCGACTTACATACAAATGTAACTTAATAACAAACCTAATGAGCCTATCTTGTATGTTACCAGGGGACTGTCTGTATTGGGGTAAACTTTTTGAGCAACTTAGTGCCAATATTGCACCAAACCAATCTTTCTGTACTTTTTAAAGTGAGATTTGCAATATCGACGTGTCCCAAAGCTAAAGAGGTCTCCAGTTAATTTCTCTTTTTGTGACATCTTCCAAAAATATGTTTTTTGTAGACCGGCCACTTATAAGAACCTACAGAATCAGAAAGCAATTCCTTTTTGGAAATGGATCATTACCCACATTGAGTAGATAATGTTATTGAGTAGATAATACATTATTTTGAATCACATATCTAAAATGTATTACTATAAAAGATATACAATATACATATCATATATACGTAAACTGTATATATGTATATATCTTCTGTATTGCTGTACTGTAGGTTTTCTTTACAAGCAGTGGTTAAGATGCAGTAATAACAGCTTCAGATGGGCATTAGTAGGCATGAAATGGTTGAACGACCATTGCATCCCTAGGATTGCTCTGATTTATAGTATGATGCTTATTGTGACCCTGTTACAATGTTATGCTCCACAACTTTCTTATAGCTTGTACATAATCACTGCAAGAAGGTTGATGTTATCCATTTGTCCACCATGACAAAAAGCCCCTTTGTAGAATGCACAGAGTTTAAATGACAATGTGATTTATTTTGGTTATGTGGTTTCTCTTTTTATCTAAAAGATATCAAATTACATTTTTTTCTTTAGCACAAGGACTACTTGTAAGGCGTCAGTCAAATATTGTTATAATCAGACAGTATTTTGATTGGTTAGTTGTGCTTTCTTTTTCTTGATTTATCAACATAACTGGTTTTTGGAAAGGAAAGAGAAAAGAGGGGAACAATCCACCCTTTGGGTCAAATACTTGGTTTGTGTAATGTATTTCATTAAGTAGCAACTACGAGGGGTCTTTTAAGAAATGGACTCCCAGGATGGAAAAATGATCCTAGTCTTTGGATAAATTTGTAGTTGTAATAAAGTAGAACTTTGATCCTGTTAGCCAGGGAAACTATGACATGTAGAAAAGGCCAGGGTACCTTGGATTTCTGCTGCTTACATGAAATAGCTTTCCCTGTAGGGGAAGCAAAGCATTCTGGTTTAAGTGAACTAAGGAACTAAGTGATCTTTGTGATCTAAAAAACAATCAGATCATATTGTGTTATATGATCTCAATTTTCATATTTTTGGTGATTTTTTTTGTTGGGAGCTAAGCCAACTTATTTGCCCATTTAAACTGGAAGTCAGTCTTACATTGTGCCAAATGTATCAACGAGCATCAGCACCTTTGATGCGCTCACTATCCAATTTTTGATGATTTTTTTTAAATTTAAGATATTTAAAAAGTACTGGATTCTGCATTTTTTCCATTCTGTACACTGAGCATCATACTAGATTGGCTCTTGCCAGTTCTGTAGGGGCTTTCTTTGCATCAGTGAACTCTTTTTTTAATCACAGAAAAGACAGCCAAGATTACATTGGAATATAACACCTCTACAGATAGCACCGCTGACCCATTATTACATACACTACTGACAACAGATGATATCACAGCTTATCTACTTCCCCTCCATGTCTAGAAAACACTTCCAGAGACCTTAATAATTCTATTCTAAGACCATGCTGCCTATGTTCATGGGTTGACTATAAATAATACTGCTATATATTTTTAGTCAAGATGGCAGCCCATATACTCATTTTTAGAAATTAGAATAGCTTTATTGATGTCAACCGCCCCCAGCCTGCTACAGCATGAAACTGCTGCTGTAACAGGAGCACAGATGAAGGCGCCGCTTTACCGCTACATACAAACAGAGACTGGCAGTAAAGGGCTGCATAATCCCTGAATGGGAGCACAAAGAGAGGTGAATATAAGTGTTTTTTTTTATTTTTACAGCCCCAGTCCAATCATATATAAACAGTTTTGGGTTCTCACACAACCCATTTAAGTTTTTACTTTCTCTATATTAGGGTGTGGTCAAGCGTTGCGCTAGTGTATGCGTTCTTCCTAAAGCAATGCCAATGCACAGGGGTGTGGTCCTCAGCCTGATCACATATGCACTTCCTGTGAAACTCCTCATGCAATCAGTTATATGCACCGGGTGTCTTGTATTGTTTAAATGCAAGATACTGGGTGCAAGTTACAGATTACATGCCTTTTTCTGGGAACCCATATGCTATTGGGCCAAGCCCCCCCCCCCTACCCCCATGCGCTGGAGTTGTGTTAGGATACATGGCGCAACATGTGACCACACCTTTAGGCTGCACTAGTTAATCTGACCTGATATTTAGTCTCACATTTTTTACTTCTTTGAAAGCTTTCAGTCATTTTTGTTTGAAACTTCTAGAATTCAGTACATATTACTTGACAAAATAGACTGAATTAAACTCCATTGTCTTTTAGTTTATATTAAGTTATATATTTACATATCATTTGATTACTAGTTGCTATTCATTCTGGCAATCAATTTCTAGAACTTCACATGTATACAGTATTTTTAAGGGCACTAGTAACAGATTACTGTAATCTTTTTTTAAATATTGTATTTGCAAACTCATTTCTACATTTTTTTTTACAGAATTTTTATTTTTATTTTTGTCAATCAATCAAAATCATAACTAATTGTTTGTGCACTTTTCTCCATAATTGTAGGTAGAGAATTGCTGTATTTTATTTATTAAGCTGAAATAGTTACCAAATAGACCATCATATATTTATATAGCCTGAGATGTCTGGAGTGTTTCTCAGGATAGGTCGGTCAATTTACAGCTTGTAAGAGAGGAGAGAAATGTCTTTGGAGACATAAAAAGAAAATGGGGTAATTTATCCACAGTTCAGCGACATTTTGTCTGCAGAGATACTCACTGTGGATGACATTTACAAAACATATATACATGGTCTGGTAAGTGTTCAGACTTGGTCAATGGAATGCCAAGCAGAAAATGAAGGATAGCATTATGGGATGTGCAATTTCCTAGCGAGGTGTTACAGCTCCATTTATACTTGGCTACTTGGCACAGAGAAAATGTCTTTTTATTACAGATTCATTTTTCTTAATCTGCCCCATGAAATCTGCTTTTTCTGATTAATGATCAAAGATAAATATTATTTTTCTCACAAATGTTAGAATGTTAATGTGCTAAAGGATCGTGTAATGCACTCAGGCTGAAGTAAAAGGCGAGCTTCCATGACCTAATTAGTTGCTGCTCCAATTTATGCAAACCCAAATATGTCCAGATCCTATTTCATTGCCATCAAATTCATGATACGTGATCTTTGCAAGCCCGAAACAATCATTGCATTTTTTTAAAATTTCATATCAAATTAATATTAAACAAACAACAGTATTAATAATAATAATAATAATAATAATAATAATAATAATAGCAGCTGTGAAAGCTTTATTTTTATATGTAATATATTCAAAATAGCAATATAAATGACAATTATTTAAATATATGTACACATATGATATGTTATATATGACTATAATTTCGGTTGCCATGATAACCACCAGAGTCATACTAATTAATTCATATAATAAAGAGGATGTCATAACTAAAGTATATTGTCAGAGTCGCACAAAGCTGGTGGTTTTATCCCCAACTAATACACAACAATCCCCAGATATTGTAGAGCTATGTGCTTAACCCTTGCAGGACCCTCTTTTGTTTTTGCATTTCTGTTTTTTACTCCCCTCATTCCAAAAGCTATAACTTTTTTTTATGTATATGGGCTTGTTATCTGCGGGACAAATTGTACCTTTTAGCGGCACCATTTAATATTCCATGCAATGTACTGAAAAGCTGGAAAAAAATTGGCAAACACATTTGATGCGTTTTTTTGTAGGATCTGTTTTATGGCTTACATTCTGCGCTCCAAGTGTCACATCCCCTTTATCCTTTGGGTTGGTACAATCACAGGAATATAAAATTTATATCGGTTTTAGTAGATTTTTAAAAAATGTTAATTTTTTACGAAAAAAAAATATTTACCATTTTGTCAAATTCTGTGGCCAATAACCTTTTCAGACTTAAGCCTACATACCTATGCGAGGTGACATTTTTGGGGGTACACGCTGACATTTTAATTTATTTGAGTTTGGAATCTATATGACTGCTTATTTTTTATTTAAATATTCATGGATGGAAAAATGTTGAAAAAGTGCCAATTTGGACATTTGGGCCCTATTTTATGTTACATTGTTCACGTCCGGGGATAATTTTTTAAATATATTTTTACAGAACCAGTATTTTGGGGAACTGTAATGCCAGGATTATGATTTTTACTATTTATTTTCATATGTATATATTTTTCTAGGGAAAGGGAGGTGATTTAAACTTTTATTTTTTAAAAATTTTATTTGATTTTATTTTTTTTTACTATAATTTAAGACCCTCTAGGGAATTTTAAGCCTGCAGGGTCTGAATGCTTATACTGTATAGTGCAATACAAATGTTACTACCAATCACGGCCATTACAGATGTGTGTCAGCTGTGTTTTTCAGCCGACACCCACTGTTTATTGAAAGAGCTTAGCCTGTGAGCTCTCTCCACGCATCCACGCAGCACTATGTATGTATGTATGTATTTATGTACTAATACGTTCTGTTGTGTGAAGGGGTTAAAGGGCTTGTACCAACAATTTACTCTAAGTTCTGCCATATCTACACCAGGAATCACAAGCTGATCAGTGCTTGGACCAAAGATAATCAAAAGAACAGGACTCCCTTGCAATACGTAGAATAGAGGTGCATTGGGGTGGCAGGTTGAGCAGACATTCAGCAGCTTCATTTCATTGTATGGTAGTATTGGAAATTACCAAAAATAGCACTTGGCTATCTCCGCCACTCCATTTCTACGAGATCCTGGAGATACCTGAGAGCTGTGGTTAAACTGCTGAATAAAGTGACAGGATGTATGTTTGTCCTGCTTCTCCAGGCAGTAGTGTTGGGACCCCCATTGAACACAGTAACGGGACCCCTAGCAATCTGGAAAATGGGGTTCTATTCTTGTGATCAATGTTGGTCTTGGCAGTTAGACCACAACAATCAGCTTGTTATGCCCTATTCTGTGAGTAACCTAAATAGTTGGCACAACCCTAGTATGATACATGAAGATGTTAGATATTTTTCTTGTTTGTTCTTCGTAATGCAATACTACTGTACATCAATACATATTGCACGGATGTCAATTTTTAAAGTAAATGCTGATACTGATTCATATACCATCAGTTTTGAATCAAGTAATTCTTAAAGAAAAGGTTATAGGAAAAGTAAATAAACCTCTGAGAAAAAAAATCTTAAGTTTGTCAGCAATATGAGAGAATTTTTTACAGAAAGAAGTGATTATAATCCGCGGCTTCTTTGTCTACTTGTCGGAAATATTGAACAACTTTTCATTTTAGTATATGATTTCTCTTCTAATTGGCTTAGTTAAAAGTAGCTCATTTAAAAAGTGATTGTCAGCTGCAATAATTGGAAATGAAGGGGTAATATTGTAACACTTGCTGCTAATAACATTCTTCAGCCACGGCGAGGCCTCTTGGTAACTACTGTACGCATGTTACATATTTATAGCCAATGCAGCTGAAGACCCCAATATACCTGTTTACCAGTATTATACCAAAATGAGAAATTGTGGGTGGGAGAGCTCAAAAGGGCTACTTAGAAATCCCTGGTAAATCACTCAGGTGAATGAAGAAAAAAGTACAACTAGTGATTTTTTGTTTAAATTAAGGTATATATTTATTTACAAAGGACACGTAAATGAAATTCTTTACTGTCAAGATGTGGAGTTCCACGGCATGGATGGCCAATCTACGGGTGAAAGAAAATATAAAAAACGGGAAGTCAGAGGTAAGCCTGGGGTGTCCTCGGATATGTGAGTAGCTTAATAAATAATGGAGCATAACAGGGCTCACCTCAGGAATAGAATGCTGCTCGGAGCTCCCTGTAGGGGGCATTAGTGTAGATCCTGAGAAGATGGCGTCACAAGTGCTGATGCTCCAATATGCAGTTTATGGACGTCAAAAGAGTACGGGAAGAACCCGTAAGGAGTACACATAGAAATGCACGGAGATAAGCAGAGTAGTGAAGAGAGTCCAGTAGGGTTTTAGGGTGTGTAAGACTCAGAGGTCGTGCAGTGTTACCCTATACAAAACCCTATTACGGACTGTCGGTCTATCACTCCCTGAAAGCCTAGCCTCGGAACTGGGGTCCTTAATGACCGCAGTCCCGACTGGAACCTGACCCTGCAATTGCTGGCCCTGTTATTGGCCTATTCTAGCAGGTAACGTCAGATAATGCGTCAGAGGAGAGTCAGTGTAGTGTTAATTCTGACCCCCTGTGGATAATATAAAACATGTCATGGCTGAGATCTGAATCCCATGTCCCGACAAGACTTGTTTCGCCCTATGGGCTCATCAGGGGATTGTTGGGTTCATGCAGAGGATACAGCCTGCATTTGAATGATAAGAAGCAGTGTAAGGCCCTCATAAACTAGATATAACATAAAATTCAGTCCAAGTTTAGTGAGTAATCTTACCTTGTCCCTGGTGGGGGCAAGTGCGTGGTAGCCAGGCAGTGGGTGGCTGGTGAGGTATAACCTCTCGGTAGAAGCCAACGAGACCAGTGGGTTCTCTAGTGTGGTCACTAGTGCCGCGGCTTTTAAAGAGCGTGCGCCGTGATGTCAGGCTGTGCCGGGGGGCCGCCCACCTGGAGTCGCCCACTCAGGTAAGCCAATGGGAGAAGAGTCTCGCACTATTGGCGCCGTGTGCGGTGCAGGCGCACGCGAAGGGAACACGCCGGCATAGGAGTGCCCGCGTGTGGCCGCGCCAAAAAAATGTGTCGCGGCCTGAGTACGCGCACGACCGGCATGACACCGGAAGTTACGCGCACGCTCCCCGCGCACTACCAAATAGGGAGGCGCCGGAGGAGGCGCGGTGTCAGCCCATAGAGGGCCGAGGCTATTGGTAGCGGGGCGGAGTTGGAGAATCGGCACTGAGACAGTGATCGGTCGCGACATGAGCTCTTAGTGTGTGGTGGCCAATATGGCTCACCCACTAGTTATCGGAGACTCATAGAGGATCTAATAATCCACCGTGGGTCTAAAATGTTGTAAGATAAAGAAGGGGGGGGAGAAAGAAGGGGGATTTATGGCAGTGACAGGCATCGTGTGTGGGAGACAGTGGACCAGTATTGGAGTGTGGAACTAGATGGGCGTGGTAGTATTAAGGTTTACAGGAAACAAGCGAAGCTTAACTGTTCGTTAAGACCTTGTGGAGATTCAGTTTTCAGTCTGAAAATCCACCGTGTTTCTTTCTGTCTGAGGAGGCGATCCCAATCACCTCCTCTTACAGGGGGTTTAATCAGGTCAATGCCAATAAAAGATAAACCTGTGGAATTACCCTGGTGTTCGTCATGTATGTGTCTCGCCAGTGGTTTGTCCCGATTGTGCTTGATGTCACCTAGGTGTTCACCTACCCTCCTACGAAATTCGCGGAATGTTTTGCCAATGTATTGCTTGCCGCAGTGACATGTGGCCAGGTAGATGACTCCAATGGACTTGCAATTGATAAAGTGATTTATGTCGTAAGTGAGTCCTGTGGTGTTGCTAGTAAACTGCTTGCAACTATTCATCACTTTACAGGCTACACAGCCACTACAACGATAGCATCCTTTGATGGTTTGGCTTAACCAAGTTTGAGTAGGTTTAGGTTTTACAAAATGACTATGGACTACTCTGTCTCTTATGTTGCGACCTCGCCTAAAAGTAATCGTGGGATGTGTTGAGGTCACAGAAGATATGTCAGGGTCCATTCTTAGGATATGCCAGTGTTTAGATAGAATCCTTCGAATGGTGTCGGTACCTCCATCGTAAGTCCCTATAAGTCTAATGGTCTGCGATGTAACTGGTTTTGGATGTGTCATGAGGAGATTAGAGCGGTCCAGAGCACGTGCCCTCTTGTAAGCTGATTTAAAGAGAACCCGTCATGCAAAATAACCCCCCTAAACTAAATATATTTTCATAAACTGCCATTAGAGAGCATTGCCTCTATCCCTTCATTGTCCCTCTACATGCCTGTAAACCTAAGCAATGAGGCCCTAAAGCTGTATGCAAATGACCTGTGAAATGTCCAATGAAGCATTAGCATATTCAAGCTGTCCACTCTATTCATGAGTGGGAGGCACAGCCACACCCCCAGTGCATGACTGACAGCCTGTGTAATGATGTGAGGCTGTATAATGATGTGAGGCTGTATAATGATGTGCTTCCTGGTGCTGGTGGTCACGCCCCCTGCAGCCTGTGTGTGCATGTGTGTGTGTGTTTAGGAGAGATACAACAGCACCAGGCTGCAGCTATGTTACAGCAGTACATGTCAGATTCATGTGTAGCTGATGTCTGTGTCTCTGTGTATTAGGAGGATGCAGCATGTCAGCAGATGACATACACACACACACTAGCCATGCTTTACTATACATTACACACAGACATGAACAGGGGGAGGAGAGGGGAGGGGTAACAGGGGTGACATCACTGCCTCTGACCATGTGACCAGCCTCATTTACATGATAAAGAATAGATGATTTTACAATGAATAATGTATGAAATAACTAGATAAAGGCTGGGATGGGATCCTTGTGAGCTGCTCCAACAGGTAGTAGTGACAGGACTAGTGGCAGAGACCTGATGACAGGTGTCCTTTAAGGATGGCATCTGGGTATCCGCGTGCTTGGAATCTGGACCGAAGTATTTTGGCCTCCTTTAGGAATTCGTCCAGAGTGGAACAGTTCCTCCGGGCCCTAAGGTATTGGCCATACGGGATACCGCGTTTAAGGGCAGGGGGATGGTTCGACTCCCATCTAAGTAATGAATTGGTAGCGGTAGGTTTTCTAAAAATTGACGTCTCTAATTCCCCTATAGAGTTTTTTTGTATTTTAACATCCAGAAACGGGATGCAGGATGTCTGTATTTCGTGCGTAAATCTAAGCCCCATGGTATTATTGTTAAGGTCCTGTACAAGTTGTCTAAATTGGTCCGCAGTGCCCTCCCATGTTACAAATATGTCATCGATATAGCGAGCCCAGAGGCTCGCCATACCGATGTTGCTGTGGCCGGGTTCACCGAAGACGCAGCAGTGCTCCCACCAGCCCAGGAACAAGTTGGCGTAGGTGGGTGCACACGGGCTACCCATTGCCGTGCCCCTGAGCTGGTGGTACACCGCGCCGTCAAAGGTGAAATAATTATGAGTAAGGGAGAATTCCAGCAATTCAAGTATAAAGAGGTTGTGTGCCTGGCATTGTCTTCCTCTCGTTTTAAGGTAAAATTCAGCTGCCCTCAACCCCTGTTCGTGGGGGATGGAGGAGTACAGGGCCTCCACGTCAATGCTGGCCAGGACAGTGTTGGGTCCGATGGATAGGCCATCCAACCTCCTAAGTAGATCGGTGGTGTCTTTCGTGTAGGATGGGAGAGTGGTAACAAAGGGGGCCAACACTTTGTCGATGTAGATGCCCACGTTCTGGCAGAGTGAGCCTACTCCTGATACAATTGGGCGCCCTTTTAGTGGACTAGTACCTTTATGTAGTTTAGGAAGCCCATAGAAAGTAGCTAAGACCGGGAATCGAGGTAGGAGGAACTCGTATTCTTCCTGGTTAATCAATTCCAGCGTTAGAGCTTTTTTAAGGATACCTTCTAGTTCTGTTAGATATTGTGTTGTGGGATTATTTGTGAGAATGGAGTAGCCTTCTCTATCATTGAGGAGACTAAGCTACATAGTACGATAATCTTCTGATCGGAGTATGACGATATTCCCACCTTTGTCCGATTGTTTGATAATTATATTGTGATCATCTTCAAGAGATGACAATGCCTCAATTTCTTCCCTGTTACAGTTCATGTGTTTGGGTCTAACGTCTGCGGTTTCTAAGTCGTCTAGTACAAGTTTGGCGAAAATGTCGATGCTGGAAATGTCGCCTATCGGGGGAGTTTTGGTGCTACGGTTTTTTAGGTCCGTGAAAGGGCCTTTGCCCGTCGTGCTTGCTCGGGGTTCAGATAGACTATCTAATAGATGTACGTCAGTAAGGATGTCACTTGGGATACCTAGGTCCTGGCATTCTTTCCTGTCCTTGATTTTAAAAAATTTGTGCCAACGTAGTTTCCGTAGGAATAGTTGTATGTCTTTATGCCAATTGAATTTGTCACATTTATTTGTAGGGACGAAGGCGAGTCCCTTCCTCAAGACAGAAATTTCTGCAGGTGTGAGTATTCTGTCAGAGAGGTTCACAATAAGGGAGTCTAGGTCCGAGCCCTGGGGTTCCGGCTCCTTAATGGGTATACCGGACCTGGTACTAAAAAAGAAGATGATGATGAGGGTAAGGATGTGGTAGTGTGTGAGGCAGGGTTCATGGACGTGTTTTCCGGGCATAGTGTATCTTTCCTATTGGTTCCTCGTCCTCTACCCCGTCTGCCCCTTCCTCTCCCTCTCGAACCTTGACTGGTCACTGAACGGTCAGTGTCGGTGTCGGTTGTCAGGTCTGTATCTACCGGGGCTGGTCTTACGTTTATCCGGAAATATGCCTTATTATCCCTAAAATCGTTCAGGTCCCTATTGAATTGTTTATGTTTCCTTTCTTTAAGGTGGTACTGGAATCTTTCTAGATTATTCTGCAATTGTTTTTCGAGAGTGGAGAATTCGGGGTCTGTCGAGAACTTGTCTGTGATTTCGATATGTTCCTTTAATTTGGTGGTGAGGGTGTCTAGCCTAGTCTTCTCCTCTTGTAACAGAAGTTGCATGAGACGTATAGAACACCCTGTAACCTCTTTTTCCCACTTCGTAGTGAAGCCTGATCCTTGGTAACGGGCTGCTGGAATCAGGGGAATTCTTAGGCCTCTTGGCACTATATTATGCTTTATATAGTTTTCAAGCCCTTGTACTTCCCACCAGGAACTAATCTGATCCCTATAGGTCTGATGTAATTCCTTAAAAGCTCCTTTAATTGTGGGTGTGTATTTCTTTAAAGTAAATGCCTTGTCTGAAAACACTTCACTGGCCTCTGTCATCCACTGGGATGTGTCTAATCCTGTTTTAAGGAAGCCTGCCATCCCCGGAAAGGTATAGAAAAATGAGAAATTGTGGGTGGGAGAGCTCAAAAGGGCTACTTAGAAATCCCTGGTAAATCACTCAGGTGAATGAAGAAAAAAGTACAACTAGTGATTTTTTGTTTAAATTAAGGTATATATTTATTTACAAAGGACACGTAAATGAAATTCTTTACTGTCAAGATGTGGAGTTCCACGGCATGGATGGCCAATCTACGGGTGAAAGAAAATATAAAAAACGGGAAGTCAGAGGTAAGCCTGGGGTGTCCTCGGATATGTGAGTAGCTTAATAAATAATGGAGCATAACAGGGCTCACCTCAGGAATAGAATGCTGCTCGGAGCTCCCTGTAGGGGGCATTAGTGTAGATCCTGAGAAGATGGCGTCACAAGTGCTGATGCTCCAATATGCAGTTTATGGACGTCAAAAGAGTACGGGAAGAACCCGTAAGGAGTACACATAGAAATGCACGGAGATAAGCAGAGTAGTGAAGAGAGTCCAGTAGGGTTTTAGGGTGTGTAAGACTCAGAGGTCGTGCAGTGTTACCCTATACAAAACCCTATTACGGACTGTCGGTCTATCACTCCCTGAAAGCCTAGCCTCGGAACTGGGGTCCTTAATGACCGCAGTCCCGACTGGAACCTGACCCTGCAATTGCTGGCCCTGTTATTGGCCTATTCTAGCAGGTAACGTCAGATAATGCGTCAGAGGAGAGTCAGTGTAGTGTTAATTCTGACCCCCTGTGGGTAATATAAAACATGTCATGGCTGAGATCTGAATCCCATGTCCCGACAAGACTTGTTTCGCCCTATGGGCTCATCAGGGGATTGTTGGGTTCATGCAGAGGATACAGCCTGCATTTGAATGATAAGAAGCAGTGTAAGGCCCTCATAAACTAGATATAACATAAAATTCAGTCCAAGTTTAGTGAGTAATCTTACCTTGTCCCTGGTGGGGGCAAGTGCGTGGTAGCCAGGCAGTGGGTGGCTGGTGAGGTATAACCTCTCGGTAGAAGCCAACGAGACCAGTGGGTTCTCTAGTGTGGTCACTAGTGCCGCGGCTTTTAAAGAGCGCGCGCGTGATGTCAGGCTGTGCCGGGGGGCCGCCCACCTGGACAGATCTCAGCCATGACATGTTTTATATTACCCACAGGGGGTCAGAATTAACACTACACTGACTCTCCTCTGACGCATTATCTGACGTTACCTGCTAGAATAGGCCAATAACAGGGCCAGCAATTGCAGGGTCAGGTTCCAGTCGGGACTGCGGTCATTAAGGACCCCAGTTCCGAGGCTAGGCTTTCAGGGAGTGATAGACCGACAGTCCGTAATAGGGTTTTGTATAGGGTAACACTGCACGACCTCTGAGTCTTACACACCCTAAAACCCTACTGGACTCTCTTCACTACTCTGCTTATCTCCGTGCATTTCTATGTGTACTCCTTACGGGTTCTTCCCGTACTCTTTTGACGTCCATAAACTGCATATTGGAGCATCAGCACTTGTGACGCCATCTTCTCAGGATCTACACTAATGCCCCCTACAGGGAGCTCCGAGCAGCATTCTATTCCTGAGGTGAGCCCTGTTATGCTCCATTATTTATTAAGCTACTCACATATCCGAGGACACCCCAGGCTTACCTCTGACTTCCCGTTTTTTATATTTTCTTTCACCCGTAGATTGGCCATCCATGCCGTGGAACTCCACATCTTGACAGTAAAGAATTTCATTTACGTGTCCTTTGTAAATAAATATATACCTTAATTTAAACAAAAAATCACTAGTTGTACTTTTTTCTTCATTCACCTGAGTGATTTACCAGGGATTTCTAAGTAGCCCTTTTGAGCTCTCCCACCCACAATTTCTCATTTTTCTATACCTTTCCGGGGATGGCAGGCTTCCTTAAAACAGGATTAGACACATCCCAGTGGATGACAGAGGCCAGTGAAGTGTTTTCAGACAAGGCATTTACTTTAAAGAAATACACACCCACAATTAAAGGAGCTTTTAAGGAATTACATCAGACCTATAGGGATCAGATTAGTTCCTGGTGGGAAGTACAAGGGCTTGAAAACTATATAAAGCATAATATAGTGCCAAGAGGCCTAAGAATTCCCCTGATTCCAGCAGCCCGTTACCAAGGATCAGGCTTCACTACGAAGTGGGAAAAAGAGGTTACAGGGTGTTCTATACGTCTCATGCAACTTCTGTTACAAGAGGAGAAGACTAGGCTAGACACCCTCACCACCAAATTAAAGGAACATATCGAAATCACAGACAAGTTCTCGACAGACCCCGAATTCTCCACTCTCGAAAAACAATTGCAGAATAATCTAGAAAGATTCCAGTACCACCTTAAAGAAAGGAAACATAAACAATTCAATAGGGACCTGAACGATTTTAGGGATAATAAGGCATATTCCCGGATAAACGTAAGACCAGCCCCGGTAGATACAGACCTGACAACCGACACCGACACCGACACTGACCGTTCAGTGACCAGTCAAGGTTCGAGAGGGAGAGGAAGGGGCAGACGGGGTAGAGGACGAGGAACCAATAGGAAAGATACACTATGCCCGGAAAACACGTCCATGAACCCTGCCTCACACACTACCACATCCTTACCCTCATCATCATCTTCTTTTTTAGTACCAGGTCCGGTATACCCATTAAGGAGCCGGAACCCCAGGGCTCGGACCTAGACTCCCTTATTGTGAACCTCTCTGACAGAATACTCACACCTGCAGAAATTTCTGTCTTGAGGAAGGGACTCGCCTTCGTCCCTACAAATAAATGTGACAAATTCAATTGGCATAAAGACATACAACTATTCCTACGGAAACTACGTTGGCACAAATTTTTTAAAATCAAGGACAGGAAAGAATGCCAGGACCTAGGTATCCCAAGTGACATCCTTACTGACGTACATCTATTAGATAGTCTATCTGAACCCCTAGCAAGCACGACGGGCAAAGGCCCTTTCACGGACCTAAAAAACCGTAGCACCAAAACTCCCCCGATAGGCGACATTTCCAGCATCGACATTTTCGCCAAACTTGTACTAGACGACTTAGAAACCGCAGACGTTAGACCCAAACACATGAACTGTAACAGGGAAGAAATTGAGGCATTGTCATCTCTTGAAGATGATCACAATATAATTATCAAACAATCGGACAAAGGTGGGAATATCGTCATACTCCGATCAGAAGATTATCGTACTATGTAGCTTAGTCTCCTCAATGATAGAGAAGGCTACTCCATTCTCACAAATAATCCCACAACACAATATCTAACAGAACTAGAAGGTATCCTTAAAAAAGCTCTAACGCTGGAATTGATTAACCAGGAAGAATACGAGTTCCTCCTACCTCGATTCCCGGTCTTAGCTACTTTCTATGGGCTTCCTAAACTACATAAAGGTACTAGTCCACTAAAAGGGCGCCCAATTGTATCAGGAGTAGGCTCACTCTGCCAGAACGTGGGCATCTACATCGACAAAGTGTTGGCCCCCTTTGTTACCACTCTCCCATCCTACACGAAAGACACCACCGATCTACTTAGGAGGTTGGATGGCCTATCCATCGGACCCAACACTGTCCTGGCCAGCATTGACGTGGAGGCCCTGTACTCCTCCATCCCCCACGAACAGGGGTTGAGGGCAGCTGAATTTTACCTTAAAACGAGAGGAAGACAATGCCAGGCACACAACCTCTTTATACTTGAATTGCTGGAATTCTCCCTTACTCATAATTATTTCACCTTTGACGGCGCGGTGTACCACCAGCTCAGGGGCACGGCAATGGGTAGCCCGTGTGCACCCACCTACGCCAACTTGTTCCTGGGCTGGTGGGAGCACTGCTGCGTCTTCGGTGAACCCGGCCCCAGCAACATCGGTATGGCGAGCCTCTGGGCTCGCTATATCGATGACATATTTGTAACATGGGAGGGCACTGCGGACCAATTTAGACAACTTGTACAGGACCTTAACAATAATACCATGGGGCTTAGATTTACGCACGAAATACAGACATCCTGCATCCCGTTTCTGGATGTTAAAATACAAAAAAACTCTATAGGGGAATTAGAGACGTCAATTTTTAGAAAACCTACCGCTACCAATTCATTACTTAGATGGGAGTCGAACCATCCCCCTGCCCTTAAAGGCGGTATCCCGTATGGCCAATACCTTAGGGCCCGGAGGAACTGTTCCACTCTGGACGAATTCCTAAAGGAGACCAAAATACTTCGGTCCAGATTCCAAGCACGCGGATACCCAGATGCCATCCTTAAATCAGCTTACAAGAGGGCACGTGCTCTGGACCGCTCTAATCTCCTCATGACACATCCAAAACCAGTTACATCGCAGACCATTAGACTTATAGGGACTTACGATGGAGGTACCGACACCATTCGAAGGATTCTATCTAAACACTGGCATATCCTAAGAATGGACCCTGACATATCTTCTGTGACCTCAACACATCCCACGATTACTTTTAGGCGAGGTCGCAACATAAGAGACAGAGTAGTCCATAGTCATTTTGTAAAACCTAAACCTACTCAAACTTGGTTAAGCCAAACCATCAAAGGATGCTATCGTTGTAGTGGCTGTGTAGCCTGTAAAGTGATGAATAGTTGCAAGCAGTTTACTAGCAACACCACAGGACTCACTTACGACATAAATCACTTTATCAATTGCAAGTCCATTGGAGTCATCTACCTGGCCACATGTCACTGCGGCAAGCAGTACATTGGCAAAACATTCCGCGAATTTCGTAGGAGGGTAGGTGAACACCTAGGTGACATCAAGCACAATCGGGACAAACCACTGGCGAGACACATACATGACGAACACCAGGGTAATTCCACAGGTTTATCTTTTATTGGCATTGACCTGATTAAACCCCCTGTAAGAGGAGGTGATTGGGATCGCCTCCTCAGACAGAAAGAAACACGGTGGATTTTCAGACTGAAAACTGAATCTCCACAAGGTCTTAACGAACAGTTAAGCTTCGCTTGTTTCCTGTAAACCTTAATACTACCACGCCCATCTAGTTCCACACTCCAATACTGGTCCACTGTCTCCCACACACGATGCCTGTCACTGCCATAAATCCCCCTTCTTTCCCCCCCCCTTCTTTATCTTACAACATTTTAGACCCACGGTGGATTATTAGATCCTCTATGAGTCTCCGATAACTAGTGGGTGAGCCATATTGGCCACCACACACTAAGAGCTCATGTCGCGACCGATCACTGTCTCAGTGCCGATTCTCCAACTCCGCCCCGCTACCAATAGCCTCGGCCCTCTATGGGCTGACACCGCGCCTCCTCCGGCGCCTCCCTATTTGGTAGTGCGCACGCGCGGGGAGCGTGCGCGTAACTTCCGGTGTCATGCCGGTCGTGCGCGTACTCAGGCCGCGACACATTTTTTTGGCGCGGCCACACGCGGGCACTCCTATGCCGGCGTGTTCCCTTCGCGTGCGCCTGCGCCGCACACGGCGCCAATAGTGCGAGACTCTTCTCCCATTGGCTTACCTGAGTGGGCGACTCCAGGTGGGCGGCCCCCCGGCACAGCCTGACATCACGGCGCGCGCTCTTTAAAAGCCGCGGCACTAGTGACCACACTAGAGAACCCACTGGTCTCGTTGGCTTCTACCGAGAGGTTATACCTCACCAGCCACCCACTGCCTGGCTACCACGCACTTGCCCCCACCAGGGACAAGGTAAGATTACTCACTAAACTTGGACTGAATTTTATGTTATATCTAGTTTATGAGGGCCTTACACTGCTTCTTATCATTCAAATGCAGGCTGTATCCTCTGCATGAACCCAACAATCCCCTGATGAGCCCATAGGGCGAAACAAGTCTTGTCGGGACATGGGATTCAGATCTCAGCCATGACATGTTTTATATTACCCACAGGGGGTCAGAATTAACACTACACTGACTCTCCTCTGACGCATTATCTGACGTTACCTGCTAGAATAGGCCAATAACAGGGCCAGCAATTGCAGGGTCAGGTTCCAGTCGGGACTGCGGTCATTAAGGACCCCAGTTCCGAGGCTAGGCTTTCAGGGAGTGATAGACCGACAGTCCGTAATAGGGTTTTGTATAGGGTAACACTGCACGACCTCTGAGTCTTACACACCCTAAAACCCTACTGGACTCTCTTCACTACTCTGCTTATCTCCGTGCATTTCTATGTGTACTCCTTACGGGTTCTTCCCGTACTCTTTTGACGTCCATAAACTGCATATTGGAGCATCAGCACTTGTGACGCCATCTTCTCAGGATCTACACTAATGCCCCCTACAGGGAGCTCCGAGCAGCATTCTATTCCTGAGGTGAGCCCTGTTATGCTCCATTATTTATTAAGCTACTCACATATCCGAGGACACCCCAGGCTTACCTCTGACTTCCCGTTTTTTATATTTTCTTTCACCCGTAGATTGGCCATCCATGCCGTGGAACTCCACATCTTGACAGTAAAGAATTTCATTTACGTGTCCTTTGTAAATAAATATATACCTTAATTTAAACAAAAAATCACTAGTTGTACTTTTTTCTTCAGTATTATACCAATGCACACTTACCAACGGAGTCCATTTATATCCTGTTTTTATAGAGACTAAGCAAAATGTTACCTGTTATCCTTACATATATAGTCATCTATAACCCATTAACTACTTGTGGTGTATTAGTACATCCCAGGTCAGAAATGGGAGAATGGTGTGGGCTCACTAGCTGAGTCCTTACCCCACAAGCCGGGTGTTTGAAGACTGTCTGCCAGTGACTCCTTAGGCTATATTCACATGAACGTATGGGGGACGTATATACGGCCGACGTATATACGGCCGACGTATATACGGCCGATATACGTCCCCCATACACTTCTATGGGCGCACGGCACCCTACGGGAGCGGCACGTGCGGCACCGTACCGTTCCGTACCCGGGAAAAAGATAGGACCTGTCCTATCTTTTCCCGTAATACGGCGCCGTGCGCCATAGGTTGCTATGGAGAGGGGCGGGGGTGAGCTGCGCTCACCTCCTCCTCCTCTCCCCGTACACTGCCATTGCCCGCTACGGTACGGTACGGGCGGGCAATGGCAGTGTGAATATAGCCTAAGAGTTAAAGTACCCTAGGGGTCTAAAAAACAAAATAAATTAAAAAAAAAGTTATAGATGTTTGAAGGTGGGTAGTGGAAAATGGAAACACACAAAAAAAAGGGCAGGGGGGAGTCATTAGGGGTTAAACCATTTGGACATTCTTGTTGAGGCCTCCAAAAACTGTGCAGATGAGGTTCACTCCATAGGGAGACTTTATTGCCAAGTTGTCTAGATTCTTTTGAGACTTTTTTGCCACAATTTAGACTTTTTTTTCTCAAATAGAACTAAAAAGTCTCAAATGCATATACAGTAGTAGGAAAAGAAACAAAAAAATGGTGATGTTATTAATCATGAATGAGCTGAGATGAGAACTTTCTTTTTGTTGGAATACATCAATGAATACAGGGGTCAGCATTACGGTACACAAAAAGCACATTCTACACAGGATCTACAGAAATTGGAGTGGTCAACAAAAGCAGTGGCCAATTTTATTTACTTACTGATTATATTAGTTCTTATCCTCATGTAGTATTGAGTTTGAGATGTTGAATAGTATTTGCCCCTTTATAATATGTTGTCACAGAGCCAGTTATATTTTGTATATCCAGCATGAATAGTAGTATGACATTAAAGGGGTTGTCCACTTTAAGCAAATAATTTATATTGTTTGTATAAAAAAGGTATACAATTATATAGATCTATGTTATAACAAGCCGTGCACCTGTGTGACATCACATGACCAGTTTTTATCCACAGGAAGTAAACATTGAAACTTCCTATAGAGTCACTTAGTGTATATAGTATAAGGGCAAGCAACGATGTTCATGTTTCATTTTTGTCTCTGCCTGGACTGATCATAGATATTTCCTAATAACATACTTAATATCTCCTAGAAGAGTAATTTCCAGTAATTATTATGGATCTAATGAAACATTCAAGTCAAGTATAGCATGCGTAAATATATCACACAATTAGATAACTAATGGGGACAAAGGCTAGAAGTTAAATTCTGAGGTGAATTTCATAAAGGAGGTGAGATCGTCTTTGGCAGTGATACTTAATTGGTAGAAAAGAGTCTTGTGTATTTATGTAGAAGTAACATTGCTGTGGATTCAATTCAGAAGAATTTAGACTGAACTTGTGTCTTAAAAATGTTAAAAGTAACTCTCATTAAGACCAAATTTGCCAAAGGTAGTGTATACCAATTTGTAAGAATATGAAATGATTTTACAGTGTTTTGTAGCTTAATGGTTTGAAAATGTAATGCAGTTATGAGCTTCAAAACTTTAACTGTGGTTTGGAATTTATTAAATCAATATCCTCATATGAGATACTGTACATGGAGTCTTTGAGGCTCTAGGCCCTGGAATTACTTCCGTCTTGAAGTTTCTGGTGCATAACAGCATCTACTGTACAATTTTGTTCTTGAGTTGCTATAGATGGGTCATCACCAATTACGCCTCTGTACAATGCCTTCTTTTATGTAAAAAAATCCTGTTTACCTAAAGAAATATTGTTTTAAAAGTAAGATGCAAATGAACTGATAAAGGCCATTTTTTCCAAAAATGAGTCACTTTTAAAGTCTGGAAGGGATGCAAATCACATCAAGATTTTGGTTCTGTGTGCTAAAAAAAAGCAGAGACATAGCATCATAGTATAGGTTGGAAAAAGACTTAAGTCCATCAAGTCCAATCTTTGAAAAGGTGTCCCCATTAAAGAAAATCATCAAATTTCCACCCCCTAGTTTACACTATAAAGATAATTTTAACCCTTTACTCAGTTTTATTGCTTTATTAGCTCCTACCCCTCAGTAATGGTCAGTGTAAGATTCCAGAGTATTGGCGGGGATTCTCTAAGCAGACACATTATGATCCATCTAGTTCTGTGTGCTGACAATGTAGTTAGATTATCAGGATACAGGTGTGTATGCACTTTCAT
The DNA here is from genome assembly GCF_040894005.1 of Engystomops pustulosus. Classification (NCBI taxonomy): domain Eukaryota; kingdom Metazoa; phylum Chordata; class Amphibia; order Anura; family Leptodactylidae; genus Engystomops; species Engystomops pustulosus. Next base: position 207,171,990 of record NC_092412.1, on the reverse strand, counting down.
TTACCTTTTGAACATTGTACTAGTATCTGACACATAGAAAGAGAGATGAGACAGATCAATGATGATGAGAGCCATGAGATTACACACTTTCAGCTCTGCTACATATCTGTTCTCCTTCCTCAGAGGGTGTTGTTTGCTGGCAGAAAGTGAGTATCTGTGTCTGCAAGCTCCATCCAGGACGGCAGGAGGCGGGGCTAGAGTGCAGGGAGCAGAGAAATCTCAGCTGCACAGCATCACACAGAAATCCAAGATGGCTGCCCAACCCTAAGTCAGAAGTTACAGGGTCCAGTCTAGGGCTATTGAAATTGTGTTCACCAGGACTGATATAGACAGGTTGGACTTATACCTGTGAAATGCTGGATTTTTAATAACAGTGAATTAGAGAATATGTTATTGTGTTATCCTGAGTACATTAAGAAACTTTTCCCCATAACCTGTGATATTTTTGCTATAGACTATTAAAGTCTAACCATAAGGCCATCTGAAGTAATTCCCCTCTCCTAGCCTCTAAAAGTGACTCATCTAAGACAAAAAGTGACCATTCTGAGCTCAACTGCATGTAAGTTTGGTGCTTATATTTCATAGGTAAATAAGAAAGTTTTAACATAACATATAGAAAGCTATGAAGGACCTTCGTAACCTACCTGAGAGGTCTGTTAGTTTAGTGCTGTAAAAGTTGGTCACAATGGATTTCAAGTTGACCGTTATAGTTTGTAAAACAGGTTGTCCATTCTTATCATTTTCTAAAATTAAAATTCCCTTTAACAAGCTAATAAAATAATTGTCCATTATTGATTTTACAAGAATGAATGCATAATACATGCAGATTATTCATTTCTATTGACTCCTTGGCAGAGCTGTTATCAAGAATTGCATAACACAGACATATTCCGATCGATGCTTCAGACTTTTTATTTCATAAGCAATAATGTACTTTTCAAAAACAGACATGGATAAAGTGACAAGAGGATCCATAGAAAATAAATATGCTTACCTCGGTGTTTTTGTGATCACCCTGCCCCTTTTTTCTGTTAGGCTACATTGACATCTAGCTTCCATGCTGAGCTTATAGGCCAAGAAAGTTCCCGACGTCTGCACCAATCAGATCCATAGTCATAAGCAGGCAGAGAGAGGTCTCCTTATTAGCTCCATCTGCTCAGTCTACATTTTAACTACATCTTTCAATCAACATATACACTCAGCGGAGGCTATTAAAGTCTACGGAGAATGGATGCAATGTATTGCTGAGTGTGCGCTCTGGGAGGACCCCAAGTGATACAACATAAGAACAGTAACGCCAATGGGGGAAACATCCTGAACATCAACAGCAGCCAATTACTGATGATGTGAACAAACCTTATTGTTCTATTTAGAACTGCAGCATCCAGTATAGCAATTAGAATATGAAGGCCCATGTCTTTCCATCCTGTATAGAATTTGTCCATCGAGACATTATTATTATTATTATTATTATTATTATTATTATTATTATCATCATCATTTCTCCTTTGCAGGTTAAAGGGGAAAGTGTTGGAAAGGAGGATTTATTTTCTTACTATAGTAATTTATTGTATTGTAATTTATTGTATTGTAATTTATTTTCTTATATTGTTTATACATGTCTTTCTTTATCTCCGTTTGTCTTTTATGTATTTATAAACAAATATTTCAATTAAAAAGAGAGACATTATTATTATTATTATTATTAATATTATCATCATGATTTCTCCTTTGCAGGTTAAAGGGGAGAGGGTTGGAAAGGAGGATTTATTTTCTTACTATTGTAATTATATTGTTTATACATGTCCTTCTTTATCTCTGTTTGTCTTTTATGTATTTATAAACAAATATTTCAATTAAAAAGAGAGACATTGAGGTTTCACATTGTCAAATGCACATTTAAGCCCTTCACTCTCTGCGCTGTAAGTGTTCAGCACAGAGCTGCGGGGGCTGTATGAAGAGGGCTCACAGGCTGATCCCTCTTCATACAGAGATGGAGTTTGCTGTATATTGCTAGTACTCTGCTATCTGCGCTAGCACCAATCATGGGCATTATTTACCCTTCTAATGTCGCCGCCATCTTTGGTCCAATCGTTGCTCCCCGGAATGTCAACAAGGAGCAGTGATCAGTTGCCATGACAGCCACAGGTCTTTGTCAGACCCAAGGCTGCATGGCATATGCAATTTTGTTACAATGAGCCAGTGGCTCATTGTTATGAATACCCTGTACAAATGCCATATACTCCAATACAGTAGTATAGCAGTATATGGTAGATACCATCAGACTATCTAGGGTTACAGTACCCTAGTGGGTTAAAAAAAATGTACAAAAAAGCTTAAGAAAATAATAAAAAATAAAAAAAACCTGAAAAAAACATTATTGCCAACGGTGAACTCCACAACGAAAAAGTAGCGCCCAAATGTCTCCACTTTTACACCATTTTACATCACAGAAAAAATGTAATTAAAAGTAATCAAAATGTTACACAGTCCTCAAGATGGTAGTGATTAAAATGCCAGCTCCATACACCATAAAATACCAAATAAATAAAAACAAGAGGAAAGGACAAGGCTTCAATGCAACAACATAAAAGGGAAAATTTTTATTTAGTAAACAACAATGGGAATGCATAAAATAGACTGAGAAGCATCTCAGAAAAGATACAAAAGTATGAAAAAGTTATTAGCATCAGAAAATAGAGAAAAAAAAGGTTTTTCTTATACACATACGTTTAATTTATGAAAATGTATTAAAACACAATAAACCTATATAAATTTTCTATCACTGTGATCGTATGTAACCAAAGAATAAAGCAGAAGTGTTATTTGGAGCCAATTTCACCACCTTTGAAATTTTTCTCCAGCTTCCCAGTGTACAACTTAAAATAATAAATAATGTCACTGAAAATTTGTTACGCAGAAAATTAGCCCTTACACAGCTCTGTATATGGAATAATGAAAAAGTTACGGATTTTTGAAAGTGAAGAGTGAAATTTTTTTTAAAAAAGCCTGCGTCCTTAAGGGGTTAAACACAGACCAAAGTCCGTCAGGATAGATATATAAAGACATCAATCCATATGCATAAATTACAAAGATATTTACATTTTACAGTAATACAACCGCATTTATCAATACAAACCCCCTTTTAAATGACTGATAACGGTGATTGGAGTCTGCTTGAGATACGCTGGAGCCATAGCAATGAGCCGAATCACAGTCTGGTGCACATTACTCGTAATTAATTGATAACCCTAATAACTAGTCATTTTTATAATAAGGCTTCTAAATGGATTTTTGGCATTTGTTCTCCAGGTATAGTGTTATCATAGATCTGCTCATCAACATTAGCCTAAAAACAGCTGCTCTCAGATTAATTAAAGGGAATACAGAAAGCAATTCATCCGAATGTATCTACCATGTAAATGTGTTAAAGGCAATTAAGAAAATTGTAATGATTGTAGGGAATGGTTTGAAACTATTTTAATGTAGAAAATGTCTTATAAATAGATCTCTTGTTATAAGTGGCATTCGGATTGAAATCTGAACAATTGCAATTGTTATGCTGCACGGGCATGGAATATTTTGTAGGAGTGTGGTAACAATTCACTGGCAGCAAACTTCAAGGACTTGTCATAATGAAAACCACTTCACTAATTAAGTGATTTCTGACTATATTTGGCACAACATGTTCAAGTTGCCCCTTTAAATGTATAATTAAAGGGAACGTGTCACCTTAAACATGCAGTATGATGTGTATACAGCATTTCCACTGAAAGATTAAGAGTCCAAAGCTCAGAATATATTAATACTGTGATGAGTGAAAGGATGTCTGCCATTAAGACCACCCACTTGACTCCTTAGCACAAAAAGAAGATTTTAACAAATAAATTCTGGGGTAAACTGCATCATATTCTTCTTATAAGAGCCCTCAGTCCAAAAAACAGAAACATTGTCCCATTTTGGTTGGACAATATACTGCCCTTCATATTCCAAAAGGACACCCTTGTGACAAATCTACTGCAAAAGAATAAGACGCCCAACAAGAGAATTTAGATGCCTAACATGTTTGGCATAGGGCATATATTGTTGAATCGGAGAGTACTCAAGAAGTAACTAACTGCTGGCAGATCTTCGATAGATTCAACATAGGTTTATGATCACATGTGACAAAGGGAGTGAGGAGCATGGAGCTAGGTTTACTTTCATGTACTGAATAGAACTAAGAATGTTTATTATAAAATAATATTGGTAATTAGTATTAAACAGCCTATGGGAACCAGTCATTAGGTCAAAAGGTGAAATCCTTGAGCATCTTTGAGCTTCTGTTATGTCCAACTGACCAAATTAAAATATTCCTTCTATTCTAAAATATTATTTCAGACAGGTTAACATTTCAAACTCCAGTCAAATAAATGATAATTATTCCCTGGTGTAGCTATTCATTGGGCAGGTATTCATTTGTATTCAATGTTTGGTAGGAACAGACATTACTGCACTTTTATGTTGCTTCACAAATGCTGATCAGATCCATTTGCCAGAAGCTGGTGTCTGGATATTACTCAATGGGGCGTCTTTATTAAAACGGTCCAGTCTAGTGTCTATATACCTGTTTTGTGGATAGAAAAATATGCGATTTGGTGACCGCACAAGACATTTTAGTGCAACTTACACACCCTCTTCTACAAAGCCACATCCAATTTGTCAAACTAGAAGTAAAAACTTCAAAAACCCATGATGAGTGTGGCGCATACTCTAAATAGACTGAGAAATCTGTGCAAAAATGGGAGAGTTTTTTTCATATATATCCAAGGCTGCAACCATGGAGCTTTCTTTTTTTAGGAAAAAAGGCAATTTTACAAGTAAAAACTCTTTGGAGTGGGTAGACACTCATGCAGACATCACAGTATTCACTATTTTGACAACTCCAAAAGCAACCGCTTCATATGATACAGTTCTCACCCCGACCACTGTGAGGAGTAGCGCATAACACATAGAGTGATACCTTCTGGTATAAATAAAGTTTACTTTAATCCATTCTACTTACAAACACAAGATAAAAACAGGCGTTTCCATAAAATCAGTATGATGCACGTTAGACGTCTCTGCCAGACCCAGGGTTTCGCAATAGCAATCAAAGCTTTTTCCTTGGTAAGTTAATAAGCATTTCACCACAAAATGGTAGAGTGTTGTGAACATGATCTGACCTGTACAGAGGTCACTGTGAAGGCTAGGAAGGAGGTGAGCTTTGATTCTACAACAGAGATGTTATCTGGTGGTAATATGCAACATATGATAAGTATGCAGTCAGCACTGAAAAGTGATTTTGATAGAGCAGGAACTATTATCCTACTGGTTTCAATGTGCAATTTGGCTATGCTTTTGAGCTTTGCAACTGTATTACCAATGCTATAAGGGTATAATTTAAATCTATTTGGATTTTTTAAAAAAAATCTTTAAAAAAATAGACCTAAAATTTCCTTTAACATGTTTTTTTTAAATATTATTTTGAATCAACTCTATGCTTAATTAGTTAGTATTATATATACCATTGTTTTAAGTAACCTATATAAACATACATAATATCATTCTGTGTATTGATGTATAACCAGTCCATAGATGTAGAGTTTATGGATGTAGAGTGTCCCATAACAACTGTAATCATTATTGCTTCTGTAGAGTGAAATATGGCTTTAGGAGTAAATTGCTATAATATGTATGCTTCAGCTTCACTTCAGTTTAAGATGATGTTGATTTAATAGTTAATAGAAGGGATTTCATGTATATGATTATTATTTATATATGCATGATGTATGACATACATTATTTTCTATATCCTCAGTGGCGTGAATGCATAAAAAATGCATTAGACTGTGCCTCTCACCTGCAGACATTATATGAGCTGAACTGGTAGAGTTTATAATATATCCTCCTATAAAATCAATTTAATAACTAGATTTTTCTAGCTATTTATATCTAATTTCTAGGCAAAACCACAGTAGTTGTTTAAAGTAAACTCAGAAAACGAATACAAATCAATATTCAGATATAGCTACAAGTCAAATACAGAGGTTTTGAAAGAGTTTTCTTTTTGCTCAAGACATGAGATTTTAGGTGATCTATGTCTATCCACTAAAGCTGTGTGGGAAATAATAACTAGCACCAAGGGAGTCCTGATACAATTGAAAAAGGTGTCTTTCTTTACATGTAGATGATTGGCTGGATGCAATTTAGATGGTACATGGTACTTGAGATCATGCTGGGGTGCCCTGCTGGGTAGGAGGAGGAGGGTGCTGTCACACTCACTGTATGGACACAGAGTTTTAACATGTCTCTAGTAAAGAACACAATGTTAAATACACATGAAATGGTAGAAAAGATATAAGAAAACTCAATGGAAGAAACCATTTCCCTGTAAAAAATGAACATAACAAGGAAGCTTATAAGTGAGGCCTTCTGGATATACGGCTGCAATAGCAAGGAAAGAAGTGCTGTACGGAGGAAGGAAATATACATTGTATGTGATATGATGTGGCAGCGGTGGTGAATTTAGTGACCAAAGTGCCCAAACTGTAACTAAAACTGATTTTAATTTAAAAAGTTACTCATTGTTCCCTGCTCTGCCATAGCAATGAAATCATATTGGCATCCTGAGGGCATCAATGCCTTGGAAAGAAGGAGGGAGAACACGAATTATCATAGTAGCATCCCTCCATGGTCTCCCTGAACAGGAAGCATTGCAGGAGCTCCACTAATTATCCAGCACTGTTCACACCTCTTCATTCCTCCTACAGCCTCATGCAGGGATATCTGGGACTGCAGGAGGATACCTTAAATACTGCATTTAAGACTATGTATTGGAGTGATAACCATGGTGCCCATGTGATATATAATTGGTGAAACTTATTCTCACCCCATGTTTTTCAACAAACAGCAAATACTTTTGTATATATTTAAATATGACTCCCATAGATGCTTAAGATGTGCATCTTGAACTGTTGATGCCACCAATTTAAATTGCATTAAAAGAACAACATTGGGACCAATGTGCTAGGACTGATATGTTGTGTGGCAGTCTTAATAATTGGTACATCAGGTCACAGTACAATTAGCTATCAGGCCCTAGTCTGCCTTATTACCTGCCTTGATGCACCCACTTTTTGCAATTTAATGCATTTGAAGTGAAAGTCCTTTTCAAACCTGCTATGCCAAAAAATGTTGCGCAAGTCATGATACATTGGCCCTAATTTATTTAAATCATTGTATTGATGTGTTTTATTAGAACACGTAACCTCCTTTTTATGAGATAGGCAGCAACTCTGAGAACACCCAGTTTCGGCACATTCTTCTGCCATTGGAAGTTAAAGTCAAGTTGACTGTATCTAGTCAAAAGTTCATTTGCCCCTCTCTAGCCAATGAGTGGCCTCCTTAGACCCTGGGACATCACTTCAGTTGACTATAGGAGGTCACATCCTCTGTTGTCCTCAGGACTGGGTAGGCCATTCCGTCGACTGACATGGGTCCTGTAAACTACCATGGAAAATTCTGGCTGGACACTGTGCTGAAAGTGGCAACTGGATATTGATGCATCTGCACATGTTTTTCTATGTTGCACTTGGAGTGATAGCAAACAGTATGGATATGAAGCTGTGGCACATTATAGATCTTTGTAAAGGAGGTCCCTGACTTAAGAACACTCCACTTACACACGTGCACTAGTTACAAATGGCCCTCTGAATGTTGGTAATTTACTGTACTTTAGTCCCAGGCTGCAATGATCAGCTGTAACAGTTATCAAATGTGTCTGCAATTAAGATTTATTGTTAATCCTGGTTCTTAAGGCAACCCAAAGGTCCAATTCCAATTGTCACAGAGACCAAAAATATTTAGGCTGGGGTTACAATTAGAAAACATACATTTCTGACTTACATACAAATTCAACTTAAGAACAAACCTACATAGCCTATCTTGTAATGTATTGGTAACAGCTTTATATTTACAATAAACATACCATAACATATCCAATTACTTTCTATAAACACACCAAGAATTACCAGAGATATATGAAATTGCTATTAACATTTTCACATTGCTTCGAGTCCTTGGAATGAATTATTCTGTAAGAAATATTTCCCACCTGCTAAGAATGAAAGATGGGTATTATAAAACATCAATTGCTTACTATTATATGCTCCAGGTATGCTTCACTTGTTGAATATGTATGTGGGTAACTTGGGTCAGCTTTAACGCAAACTTGAATTCAAAAAGGAAGCGCAGCAAAAACAAAAAAGCATCTGTTCTGAAAGTATCTATACAAAATGATACAAAATCCTTCAGGCAGATCAGTCAGCTGGTGATGCCCTTCTATGTGATATACTGGTGCGCGCTATCAGTTCTCCTCGGAGCACAACAGGGTAACAGCTTTGGTGCTTTGTATGGACCAGTGTTGGCCTTAAGCATTGTGCCTAATAAACTGACCTAATAAGCTTCCTGGGAGATGATTCAGTGAGCAATCAATTATTTTAGTATTTGAGAGAACTATGATATTATTTGTTAGAAATGTACTGTGTAATTTTGTAATATAACGTAAAGGTAAATATGGTTTTGTTAATATGGCCTGATACAGTACTGTATGTAAAAAGGCTTTTCTGCGCTAATATTAGTAATTTAAGGATAAGGATCATTAAAGTAGTGTAGATTAAGAATGAGTGGAAGTGTTGAAGTTTGGCCCAGGTTCAAGAGACGGGCAAGAAAACTAACCTCCACTGATAACACCCTTTAAATGCAGCCAACAAAGCCGCCGGTGGCATTTAAATGTTATTGTGCACACGCCAACACTTCCCGTGATATCATTAGGTAGCGACATTCCTGGAGTAGATGGCTTGGTACAGTACTTTATGTAAAAAATGTTTTTCTGCACTAATATTAGTAATTTAATGATAACTCATCATCATTAGATTAGTGTAGATTAAGAATGGATGTTTTGAAGTTTGGTTCAGGTTCAATTAATTCCTTAAATAAATGGCGGCATGTGGTGGCCACAGTGAGAAAGAGTTAACCAATAAGGGTGTTATTGGCAGGGGATGGGGCAAAGTAAGTTGCACAAAACCCTAATTTCTGGAAGAAGTCAGGTACCCGTACATTGTGTTTCGGGTCCCCTCATTCACTAGTACAGATTCAAAAGCCATACACCCCACCAATCAGAAACTATTTTCAAAAATAGATTACTATAGGTTATCACATCATGATAAAGAAAAATCAATTAAAACTGGAGGCCTGACCAAGCAGCGATGGCGGATGATACTGGTGGGGATTCAAGTTTGGGGTTCGTTACCCGGGCCGTAAAAGATTTTTTAAATTCGGTTTCAGTCGAACTTGGCCAAACCTGAATTTTGAGGGGTCCACTCATCACGTGTCATTATATAAGCTTTCTTAAACACTGGTCACATTATGACATTATGAATTATTATGACCTATTATGACTCTTTTCCACTAGTGACTCAATACCGATAATTTGTTTGCAGTATTTAAAGTTCTTACTCTGCCTAAAGCTGAATCTCCTATAAAATAGAAATAGAAAAATGAATAGTTTAGGATTAGTGATGCTTTAAAGTACCCCATAACTAAATAACGCAATAAAAAGACCGCCATTCTGAAATTACCACAATATACTAGCAGATCTAACATTTCTCTGCTATTTGTCAGCTTCTATTCTGGCAAAAACAAGACTCTTAATTAAACAGTGCTCTACATTATATAAATGGCCAGAGCTCTCAATAATAGCAGACATTTATGAAGCTGTGCATAAAATTTTAATTGATCAATCAACAAAACCTGTACATTGGGATGAAGCAATACAAGTTCTGTCACTGCAGTGTAATGCTGATTGTACAATACGCATAGAAAAGTACCATAAACTTTTTTGGCCCAAACGATAACGTAAAATGCAGAACTGAGCGATGCATGTAAATGAGCACTGCAGATATTATACTGCAACTTTGCAAACAGAAGTAATAAGTGGCTATAATGCATTGACAGCATCCATAAATCACACACAGCTAACAATTGTTGCATGAATCAGATATTTCTTCTTTTCTGCTTTTTTGCTTTTCTGTGTTTAATGCTTCACTCAGATTACAAATTTTCTCTCCTTTAAAGAGAAACTGTTATACAAGCAAAGATTGTAATATTAAAGCTTTCTGCTACTTTAGGTGGCGCAAATGCGCAATTGTGGACTAAAGGATAGTTTGTACGATGTTCTGTATGCATTCTATTACAAGGATGTGGAAACAGAAGCAGTAAACACAATAACATTTGCAAATACAATTCCAAAAATACAATTCCACGAATTATCTGGGTATTTTTTAAATAGAGGAGGTTGGTTGAAAGTTATGTGTGAAAAGAAAATAACGTGGAAATAGAGGTGGAAGGACTTGGTAGTTGGAGAGCATCCCCTTTGAATAGTGAGGTACATGGAGTTATAGAGCATCTTGTTGGGAAATGGAGCATATTCAGCCATAAAGACCATGGGGGAGATTTATTATATGGTGGTCCTCCAGGTGCCAGAATGTGATGAAACCCTGCCCCTCTGCTTCCGACAGATACATAAGAAGGTTCCATTGGGGTGGTCACGCTGGCTAATATTTCTACACCAGGTCCTGAACAGCGTCATTGCCAACTGGCAATAGTGGCTGCCCAGGCGCAGGTTAAGAATGCCCTGTGCCAGCCCATTACACCATCAGCCACACCCCTCTTCATGTTTTTCCAAGCCTGCATGGTGTGGAGGTGGCTGAAAGGGAAAACTCATCACAATGCCTAGTGTTTCACCAGGCAATGTGATTATTTCAAGGCTTGTAAACAAGAAAACTGGTGTAGAAGCCCTGATAAACCTTCCCCATAATTTGTCTTTTTTTATTATTTTTGATATATTGTGTTCATCTACTGACATTTGACATTAAGATGCACTAGAAATACTGTTGGGTTGTTGGGTAATAAATTAATTATTATCACTTTTCTTATTATTAGGTTAAATATTAATTAAAATGGTATCCAATAGTAATGTAAAGTAAAATAATATATGCAAATAGTTGGGTGTGTCTCAGGGGGTCTAATATGTCTCTTATCTATACTAGGAAACCTGTACAATAAATGCTAAATGACAGTTTGGGGCCAGGAACAAATTTAGCCTTCAGACCCATTATCTTCAAGTTATACCTTTGATATATTACCTAAAACTCAGCTGTAAGATGGGGCAGGAACCATATAAGTGATATACTGATGGTAAGACATTGCAGTCAATGGGTTTTTAAAGTGATTTGTTTTCCTTAGTTCTTCTTTTAATCTGATCGAATAGAAAAACACAGACATCAATTATAATTACAATAACGAGCTTCAGCCTCCTCTTAGAGCGGGTAGAGATGGGACACATCCTCTCCCTGCAGCACCTGCTCCATCACCACAAGCAGCACCACGGCAACATCCTTGTTCCTTAGTGCCTGCTTTCCTCATTTTAAAAAACCTTCCATACTATTAGAGGATATTGGAGAAATAATAACTGCACAAAAATGTTGTATGACGCAAATTGGTCTAAGCTTGGTAATAAAAGTTAAAAGTGAAGAAAATACTTATAAAACTGGTAGCGTGAAGTAACACTGGTGCAAATGGGTCTAAGACTGGTAACACTGGTAACACTTTAACTTAACACTGGATGCTTCTTTATGCAGTAAAAAAAATAACTTTCTTTTGTAAATGATGCTATTTTTGAACAAATGACTATGCAATAAATAAAGTTTTGTAAAATTTGTAATTTGGCATTCCATTAAATTACTTGGCTAAAGCTATTCTGTACTCTGTCCACAGTAAATTGGAGAGCACAAAAACTTTTTTTTAAGTGCCTTTTACAGAACCTACAAATAAGTTAACAGTCATTGATTTTCTCCTCTTACTCCATTACAGAGGGTTGAAGGAGTCATTCTCTTTACCGAGCTTGGTTCCGTGCCAAGTGGATACAAAAAAAAAGAAGACTTTATGCTCATGAGCAGATTTATCTCTTGAGTCACCTATGTCATTTTTAAAGCCATTTTAATGTTTATCATCTATTCTAGAAGTAAAAGACCTAACATGATAAGAGCTGAATGATGTCAGGCCACTGGCGGTATTGAGTAAAGACTGACAACATTGACTTTGTTAGCATATTTCTCTCTTTAAGGGGACATTAATCCTTAAAAGTAACCAAGTCCAATCCATCACAATTTTATATTATCTTGATCAGATTTTGTGAAATGTTCCAGGTACATATTCTTTACAAGGTCCTGCCTTGGCCACAATACCCATATTAGCTTATTCACTCATGACTCCTATTTTTAATATAATTGCGGTTAGATTCTAACCTATTCACATGGATGCATTTCATATTGCTAGCAGCAAATAATCCAATTACAAGAGAAGGTAAATGCAAGGCCCTTTGGAGTACTTAGGATCATATTCTTGACCCACTAGCTCAGTACAGGAGACTGAGCCATAGACATAATGCTGGTTTTGAAGATGAGTTTGGATACTAAGATATACATGATTCTTGGGTTTATAATCAATGTCATCAATTAATTCCAATATTCTTTGAGAACTTGCATGCTAAATAATTGTTGGCCTTTGTGATTGATTATATTCCAAATTACCAATTTACTACATCGTGCCATATTTGCCTGGGTCAGAACATCAGACATGTTTAGAAATGGTACTGGTGGTGCCAAGACAGTCTGATGTTACATAAAGCGAGAAGGGCACCTTGCCTGTGTAGTATAAATTGATCTAATAATAACATACTGTAGCTGGAGGCACTTTGAGATCTTCAATTTTAAAAGAGTTGTTCAACCAATACAACACAAGTGAACTTTCCATTAACCAACCTGTATACGGATTACATTTGAATTTGTACACTTATTTTTTTAGCAGCCACTAGGTTGGATTTATTTTATGCAAGGACCGCTACACAGCATATTCATTGTCAACCATGCAGTGTATATGGTATTTGTTCCAACATAGAAAATGTATGATGATTGATTCCATGCTGAACTGCATTCATGTACTCTATTTTTTTTTTCATTACAAAAGCAAAACATATACATATATTGTATATACCTCCAATCCAATGGAATACCAATCTTAGTAAACAGCTTTAACAATTTTACACAAGAATTTTTTTTTTGTGCTTTACCACCGGTGCAGTATTGTAATCTTCTATAGGGTTACACCTAAAAATTTATCGTAAAGGAGAATTCCCAATGTAAACATCCATAAGACATGCCAAAGTTTCTGACACATGCAAAGGTAAGAAAGGTCCTTCTTAAAGATAACATTGTCACTGAGTAGTTAAACCCAGTGCTGAATGTTCACTGCAGTTTAAAAAATCTACCGTTAGTAATTGGAATTTTTAGAAAAGTTTATCTTTTAGTGGGACTACTCTTTCTACTTAAAATGGCACTATGATAAATTTAATGCAATTTTACCAAAATAAGAAGTTTATTAAGAGAAGCAAGGGACAAAACAGTAAAGTAAAAATTAATATTTAAGAGATGTGGCTTTAATCTGATATCATAAGGAATACAAGTGAAAATTAAATTATGCCTCTATACATTATATATAAGCAAATGAATATGCTATCTATTGGGATATACAGTTCATACTAGTTCACTCTTGATAAAATGCTAATGCAAACATAGCATTCGAGACATAATTAATTTTTAGTCTTTATATATGAAGTATCAGAATCACAGAATGTTGACTTATGGCTATGAAATGTGGTTCACATTATTAATGTACTGTTATCCCTTAATGAATGTGTGCCTACATGTTATAAGTATCTCGTATAAAATTTAAGCACATTGTGCTGAGAGCAGTTATGGTTATTAGTCAAATTGTCTCTTCTGTAAGCAGAAAATATAGAGTCTACAATAGCGAAGGTCCATGTGGCATGGCACAATATAGGCACTTTGATTTTGACCAAGGCCAATTTAATGCTTTATGTCCTGAATTATCAGAAATGATATGGCAACACACTTACAGAAGTACTTTTAAGTGAAGTTTATATTAGTCACTGAACTAGCCAAGTACCAGTATCTATCATACGCCAAAATCCGTTCGCGTGCCACACAATGCAAGTGCAGACACCTGTTAAATACCTTTCAAAGCTGTGAAAATCCCATAAACGTCAGAAAGTCTGATGAAATTGCACGCGCCGACCCTTAGTAAATAAGCCCCAATGTCTCAATTGGAGGCAGATTCTGCACAGGTTTTGATTTTTTTCCACTACAAAATCCTTTAAAAAATTCCTCTACAAAAGACCTTTCAAAAACAGAACTTTTCAAACTGCTGCAGTGATAGAGGAAAACCAGGGCCTCTGCCCTCTCTTTAATATCTGCCCCTTCATGTGCAGCCACTTGACTTGACTTGACTTCCGGTAGTTTAGAGAAGTAGAGACTGTAGCACTTCACGATCCTGCAACCTGCAGGCCACTTTAAAAATACCTTCTATGAAGATGAAGGTGATTTATAGTTACAAAATTGTCTTGCCACAGATGAACTTTTCTCACAGTGTGTGTTGGTGGATGTCTCCGGTTTTGGTGGCCGTGGGACCTACAAGAGCCAAGGGCCCCTAATGGGAATGTGCCCTTGCATGATAAATATGGCAAATTTTAATTTTTACTCAAGAGTTTTAGGTTCGTCGGCAATTGTCCTTTGGAGGAACCTCAAAGTATTTTTCACACTTCGATGGGCAATAAATGTAATGAACTCCAAGTGCTGTGGGATGTGCACATAAATAATACTTACATATATACTCATAAATACAAATCTTTAATGATGAATTAACACAGCTTCGAAATCCAAGATTTTAAGAGATAATTGGATGGAGTAAATTAAAATTCAATTGAATTGCTAAAGTATTATCGTTATTACAACCTCTCCAAGGAGTTTTAGTGATTTGACATATAGTTAAACTTTTCATCTATCAAGTTCATCTTCTTATAATTACTTCAAAGGGCAAATTCTTCGAGGTTATGTTATGGAAAGCACAAATACATTTCATGCATCTTAACTTTGTTTTGGTGGCAAGGGAGAAACTTTTTGACATTTTTTTTCATGTATTATTTAAGCTCTTTTTCATATTAATCTAACATATAGACTCTGCATACATTACATCTGCTTATATAGAACATCGCTTACATGTAATATCTCTTTGAAGTATTGAAAATGTGATTTTCAGCAAATCCCATGACTTTAGGTTAACAGTATTCCATAGCTTAGATATTAGGAGAAACTGTCCTTGGCCTAATGTCTATCCTGATCATCACTGAAGTTTACATCTACAGAGCCCAGTAGGATTATCAATATGGTGACCTTAATATTAAATGCACAAAAATATTGTTATTTATTCATCTTCATTTCATCATCTACAGTTGGTTCCAGTCCAACATTTTTAGACTAGTAATTTTGTAACCTTTCTGTGGCACGCTAGTGACCTAAATGTTCTCATATAAAAACATAGATGTTGCATGTAAGCTATGAAAATGCCATCATTTCAATGCCCATTGAATAACAATAGATTAAATAAAATACAATTCTAATATAAACTATGTTTGCAGTCTGTGAATACCAAACCTTTGGAGGCAGAAAGTCACAATATACAAAGTTACAATTGAGAGTTTATTACAAATGCTTCAAGTTTAGCTTAGTTTTTAAACTCTGTTATCAGACTCTGCACCTTCTTTGCCGCTTGGTTTCTATAGGAGCTAGGTTCTGCAGATCAGTTTAGTACTTCTGGCTGAGTACCACAAACAGGTGTAATGTTCTGTGGAAGGCTATTTGAGTATTCTCTTTGAGCTGGAGATGGGTCTCAGGTTCTAATTTGAGTGATTCAAATGGCTGCATGGGTGCCTTCCTGTCTCTCCATTTAAATATAAAATATACATAAAATATATAACATTTTAATACATGTATGCCTGTTATTGATTTTGTCTTTCTGGCTCATTACTGATATTCTGAGTTGGTTTGCTATTATTCTGATATTAAGCCTGAATCTTGACTATGTTTCTGCCTTACAATTTTGTACCTTGCCATCATTTTGGTTTTGACCATCTTTTTTTAAGCTGTCTGTGTTTTGTCTTCCCATATGTCTCAAGTACCAAAATGCAATCTACAATAAACAAAAAAGATGCTGAGCACATATATCTACTTTCTATAGCAGATTTTAATTTAAACACAAAATTTAAAATGTAATTGCATGTAGTTATCCCTATAATGAATATATAGGAATAGAATAACAATAAGTGCAGATATAGATATCAGAACATGGCTTATAAAAGAAATTCATGGTTTATAAAACAATACATGTACAATAATGTATAGTTGTAACCGAGAAGGGTTTTTGGTGCACGCGATCGGATTGTGGCGCATCGGCGCCGGCTTGCATGCGACAGAAATCAGGGGGCGTGCCGTCAGACAACCCGACGGATTCGGACAAACCGCGGAATTTAAAAACGAAATTGTGTTGCAAGATCAAGCACTTACATGCACCAGGAAGAAGAAGGTGAACTCCGGTGGATCTTAGAGGGGAAGCAACTCATGCAGGAAATTGGACGCACAAGCTTAGTGAATCGCGGCAGACCCGAATCCTTGTCATACAAGGCACCCCCTGATCGGACAGGACCGGGTAAGTAAATCTGCCCCATTGTTTTTATTTCCTATGCATGAGCATTGAAAATTACATCTTGAGTAGTTAAAACCATAGTGAACTTTTTAGAAAGGTAAGTGTGTTCTACTGAAGTGCTTAGCTCATAGATTGTCCATGAAAAACATACCATATATTTTATGATATTTGCATCTATTTTAATTTATTGACCCTTTTCCCCAGAAAATTTACTTTTGTGTTACCGCTACTTCTATGAATAACCATATATATTACAAAAATTATTGTTACTGCTACAGTAACATTCTATGGTTTGTAGCTGTTTAGCTCCTTTTAGTTAACAAAGTATTGGTTTTCAGGACTTATTGTGGAAATATTACATCTGATCTCGTAACTCACAGCATAGAAATGTATTTGCCCATAAGGTGTCCACTCAGTCTTTCAAATGAGCTAAAACACTAATTGTCTAATTGATTTTTGCATTATGCTTGCTAAAGACCCCTAGGATTGATTGCATCAGGGGGCTTAGACATGTCACATCATATCCTCCAGTGGTCCATATATCTTAATAATAGCCTTCAGTGATATAGACATGGTATACAGTATATGGTTGTACAAATTAAAAACTCGATTCTCATTCATCAACATACACCTTAAACAGAGCAAAATAAAGTGGTTACAGTTGACATTAGCAATATAAGAGGATCACTTTGATTGAAAATATTAATATTAGTTTTTTAAAATTATTATTAAAAATGAGTTGAAGTGAATGTAAATTAATTTTATTAGTTTTAATGATGGCATCAGGTCTTAGAATCTTGCATAACACTAAATCAAAATTCGATGAAATGTTTTGGGCCATGTAGAGCTAAAATATATCAATTTACCATTTTCTAAAATAGTGATATCGATAACTTATCAATTTGGAAACTCCACTGAATCCAACAGCCTCTGGGTGCCATGATATCTACAAGTACACTGTTGAATAAGAGTACTTAGGGTTGTCTACTGTTCAGAAAAGGATTTCTACTATGATTGACTTCTGCTATTTTGGTGCCCAGAGGATGTTGGTTCTTTAGGATCACAAGTTTATGAGTATTAGATCCTTATCCATATATAAGATAACTCATCAATATCATTATCCCCCCGTTTAACAAGTGATTGATTAGTTAACAAATTAGCTATGTAAAATAATAGCAAATATTTTACTATGAAATGTATTCCCATCATCTTTCAACATTAATTTGAGACTCTTTTATTGTAGTAGGATGATTTTATTGGTCAAAGGCAAAATAAGTATAATTGTTTTATATGCAAATATCACATGAACTCAATTAGTACATTCCTGGTTATTGTAATTATCATACACGTATGCAGTGGCTAAACAATGCCCCTATAGCATTTGTGCATAAATATTTTTTGCTTTTTTGTAACAACAATAAATAAAATATTTTTGCAGGATCCGACAGATGTTTTCCAAATTTTCTGTCTTCAAATACAGTAAAAGTTCAAAATAAACTTTACAAATATGCTTTAGGTTCTTGGTCTCAGTTATCATATGAGGAACACATCAATCGCACAAAGAATCACCAGCAGTGCAGTGACTTTCCCCTATCCTCTGGTAAGGATATGGCAGTAATAGTGCAGTGATTATGTACCATTTGCACCAAAAAAGAAAATGGGAGAAACAGCAGCACTAGATCACCTCAAAAACAAACAATCAAACACCACAGGAAAAAAAAAAATAAAAAAACAAAGTTAGACCTCAAACATAATGGGGACTGTGATCTGGCCAAATAATTTATCTATGCCACCCAAGTCATGTTACGACAAGCATATGCTGTCCCATCGTACCATGACTGTGCATGGAAAAATATAGGACATGTCATCTCCATCATCTCTACGCCACCTTGGTTTCGACTATTAGGAAAAGTGTAAAAAAAAGTCGTAACCAATGGGAAGTAAGGCATTTTAGACCAGAAGCCAAAAGTCTTGGAAAAGTATTAGATTCATCCTTCTACATGTGAACTCAACTTTATAGAAGGTTCCTTGTGGAATACAATCCGTGTAAACAACAACTACTGGCAGGTCCGGAAGGTCTATATCTTTAATGGCACGGTGTAAGTTAGAGTTTCCCAGAGTGGAAAAAAAAAAGGTGAAAGGTATCTAAAACTGAATTCTGATCTTTGACTCTTAGAGTAGGTTGGAGAGGGTCTTTATTACATTTAATTGCCCTCATAGGGCATATGGAAAAGGATTAAACTGTAATTATAACAAGTCTACCTTCATCATGAATTAAATTCATGTCTACTCTTTATATCATGAGAAAGAGTGATGGCTCTTAGGGTAACCACCACTGTCACACTCTGTTATCTCTTATTTTGAGAATTCTTCAACAAGATGTAGACTTATACAGCCATAAAATCAGACAATTCTAAAGGAGAACTAAAACAAATGAAGTTTTCAAAATGAAGCTTGTAATTCTTTTGTAATGCCCATTCTATTCCTACCTAATGATGGATGTTTGGTCCCCTGGCCTCTAGTTAAAAATTCAATCTAGAGCTAAAAATGCTATTTCTTCTTTAATTGAAAGAATTTTCTAACTGGATACACTTAACTGGCTCAGTAGCCTTAATGTCTCAAAGCAGTTGTTTTTCATGTTCTTTTTTGTTATATCAATGCAAATACAATGGAGGTATGAAATATAAATGAACTAGAATAAGAACTGCATTTGTTCAGTTCATTTGTAAAGATTGTGTTTCCCACAGGGATAGTCTATTTAACCTATCTTTTTTACATGACTGCTGTGAAATTTCAGAATATAGAAGGTTAACTGGAGTTTTTGTAAAAGGTCGCTGCTATTAACAACAGAATATGAAAAAGTAAAATGGGGAAAAACTGAAAGCTAAAAATAAATTGCACCTTCTATTCTAATATATCTAATAATAATCTACATTTATATATTAAAACAATTTATCTAATAAATAATAATAAGTATCTAATAAATAGTAAAAATCAATATTCAGTAGGGACTGAGTAGGGAACAGTGTTTTGTTCAATGTTTTAGATGGCTAGAAAAATACACAAATTTAAAATCTTCTAAATAGAAAGGCCAAAAAGTTGCGCAGGGGGAATTATTGTGTTACATTTCTTACATATTTTTTTTCTTCTGTTTGTTAAATTGTTTTATGTTTCTTACATAAAAACATAAATAAAACAAAACAAACATGTAGCCAGTAGTGATGAACTGACCCATATTTGTTCAGCCGAACCCCAACTGAAAGCTGGGTTTGAGTACCGAACCCGGACATGGACCAGAACTACATCCCCAGAGTAACACCTGTGATTAGTGCTGACACCAATCACAGTTCTTAACTGCTTAAAAACCACTGGCAACGTTAAACATTGGCCCTTTTCAACAGTTAAGACCTGCGATTGGTGAGTGATACTGGTAGCTGCTTGAGCTGAACCTGAACCACGAAAAATCGGCATGAAGCTGAATTTTGTGATTTGGGTCTGCTGAACACTATTTGCCAGGGCAAGCTGTGTTATTCTATGAATGGTAGAAAAGCTGCAGTTTTTTATGGATGTTTTTGTGTTTATGATTTTATATATTCAAATTATTTAGCAAACTATAGAAAATAATAGGTGTATGAGCAATAGGATGATGATATCCTTGTTGACATTGACACCTATCATACAGTCTGATTCAAGGAGATCTTTAAAAAATAAATAAATGCACTTTCCAGCTGCATATCCATATTTAGCAAATTGCCTAATATTTTTTGTATAAACAAAACTGCATATGCTATATAGTACATACTATAAAACTATATATATATGTGTGTATTTACATAAAATACTCCATACATGGGTTTGCCCAATAAAAGGGAGAAAAAAAATTATAAACATTTGTTTATTTACAAGACATCAATAAAGAAAACCAGTAGCATGAATGTACCGGATTTCCCTAGATTACAGATTTGAGGACCTACATAATGGACGGCTTTGACTTTATACATATAATTCCTTAGCAAACAATTTCCTAGTCTCCATACAATCCTGGCACAAGGCGTTCTCATCTGATTACATGAATGTAGTTACAAGAAGATCAGGAGAAGCCTGTCATCCAAATATTTCCCGGATGCATGCAGAAAACAAAACCCAAAGAGAACCGTTTTTGTTGAAATGGACTTATTTTGTTTTCCTAGGGGAAATCACCATCTCACACGTAATCCTTTTTAGCTGACTGCAGTCATTGTTTTAATCAACTGGAAAGTTCATCGTCAGTGCTAAATAGCCGCTAAGAAGGGGATTTTGTAACAACAATGGGAGAGGGGAGTATTTAGAAAGATTGTGTAGCAGTTCTCGTCAGGAGATTCAGGGTTTGGAGAAATCCCCTCGAGGACAGCATGAATGAAACATGTTTTGTTCCTTTTTGTCTCTTTTCTTCTTGTACTAGAAAATGCCGGAGACTTTCTGTGTGTAATAGCCAGGGCTTCGCCACCAGGTGGTACTCCTTTTTCCCGGATAAATATTGTGTTACTGGTAGAGTATGCAGAGCGCATGATGAGTTTACTGTGTAGAAAGTCATACAACTCATCGCTTTCTGTTTTCCTTCAAGTGCATTTTTCACACTGGGATGAATTTACTCAGCGTGTCAACTTAAGTCCAATGTCTGCATCAAATCTAGACGCAGGGCTAAGCTGCCACATTTCTTTTGACAGATATATCATACAGTGAAGCTTTTAGAAAAAAACGAAGCATTTTAGATCTTACATGATCTGACAGTATATAATATACATGCTGCAGACATCCTGTAATCCAAAAATGTTCAATAGTGTCAGAACCACTAAGTAACTGATATATGGTTCTTTTTATAGGATGTAATAATGTACCAAATTTTTATAGAGCATCAATATTGATTGACTTACATGTTATAGATAATTAGTAATGTCTAGCTATAGAATGTTAGCTATTATTGAAGGTCCAAGATTGTACAGTATTTAGTAATCACTAGATATTATGGATACGTCTGTTTGTAATACGGAAGTGTCCTTTTGTGTTTTTCTGTTTTTACCATATTCGGGAATATGTTGAGTACGATTAGCAGATTCCAAAGGTGAAAAAATATGTTTGCGTACTTTTTCGAAAGATGAATTTGCTATCTTTCTATGTGCAACCATCAACTGATTATGATATAAATTGAGCCCAAAGAAGCATCTAGTGATATTGTATAAAAGTGCATGGGAATTTTTAGCCCGTAAAGCATTATTTCATCAATTTCAACTATTCAATATAAGTTCATTGACCACCCAGCCAGTTCCTAGAATGCTATAAAGCAATAAAAGAAGTAACATATGATTTACCAATCACCCAGTATTTTAGTTTCATCATTTTTCAAATCTGCCACTGGCCTCTGCTCTTCTTGTTCCAAAAATATTGTTACAACAT
This sequence comes from Engystomops pustulosus, assembly GCF_040894005.1. NCBI lineage: Eukaryota > Metazoa > Chordata > Amphibia > Anura > Leptodactylidae > Engystomops > Engystomops pustulosus. The sequence goes on along the minus strand of NC_092412.1, from coordinate 207,149,859 downwards.
TGACATGTGACTGCTGCAGCCAATCATTTGCAAGAACAATGAGTTGTTAATGGCAATTTTTCTGTAAGGTGAACTCTTTCTTCTCTGATCTGTGTCTATGGGCTCTCATCCAGCCAAACCAGTTTCCTATATTGGGCTGAAGAGATGAAAACACATCAGAACAACACTGTCCAAAGTTGGAAATCTGTTTCTTAAAGGGCATCTACCATCAGATTACCTGATGGTGGATGACTATCACGTACATATCTCCCCGTCCTGTCTCTCTGTCTGCCAAGCTTTATTTCTTATGTCTTTGCATGGTACATTTCTGTAAAAATTAAGCTTATAAGATATGCAAATTAGCCTGTGGTGCTCTGCAGAGCACCATCAGGCTCCACCGTAATATAATGCCAGCTGCTTTCTGAGAGCCAGTGATGTAATCAGCTCACATTGCAAATCTCACTTGCTCTGAGAATGTGGCTGTATAAAATAAGTTTATAAGATATGCAAATTAGCCTGTGGTGCTCTTCAGAGCACCACAGACTAATTTGCATATCTTATACACCTTTTTGCCGGAATGCGCCAATTGCAAAGATATAACAAATGAAGCTTGTTACACACAAGGATGGGACGGTGAGGTATGTAATAGTCATCTACCATCAGGTAATCTGATGGTAGATGTCCTTTAAGGCATAGATATATTGGTTTGGATATTATCCCACATCAGATCACAAGGCTTCTTGAAAAAGTAATGCTTGTTGTTAAAGGAGCTGCGTTTAAGGCAGCTTTGATGCAAAGTTTTCCTTACTTCACCCTGGAGAATAATTTGAATATTTAATTTCAGTTATTTTTTAATTTTGCTAAAATCTCTGCTTTGGCTAGTGATTTTCTGAATTGGTCACATGTACATGCTAAAATATTATTGCTGGATATGTGACATTGCAGCAAGGGACCAAAAAAATGTCAAAAATGGATTGGTATTTTTGTAACCAGTGGGTTTTGAAAAGTTTAGGTTGCTGTCCATGAATTTAAATATGTTCTATGGTCGATTGTCAGAGGAGATAAATGAAAGAGGTCAGCAGTGGTGAGGCTATGGTTAGAACTGTAGCGAAATTCTTTTTTTAGAAATTGGTGAGGTACACAGAGGTTGTACTTGTTTTTATAATGAGAAATTCCCTCAACAACAAATGTCTGAAATTTTTGGCATTGATTTGAAAAAAAATCAAAAAGCAATTTTCTAAAAAATTGACGATATTGTCTAGAAACTGGTTAGAAAGTTACAAAACAGATCTGTTTTTTACTTTTGACCTACGCTATTTATTTCTTGAGACAATTGCAAAACCTAAAGTGAATAGAGCACAGGAGAGGAATTGTCATATCTCCTCTGTAACAAGGTTATTGAATGTGCCATGAACAAAATAAAAAAATGTGAAAACAGCTAAAGTGATCTAGAAGCAGCCAAGCAAGTAATTAGAAGATACTGACCAGATAAATAAATGTCCTAAACAGCGATTTTAATGCAAAAACGTACGCTGCGGTTTGAAGGTTATTAAAATGGCATTTACAGCACATACATATTGTAATATACAAATGGAATGCTACTCTGAGCTTACACAACCATTAGATGAGGTTGATTAGGAACATCCTTGAACTGTTCCCATATTTCATGATGGAACACAAGGCCGCTGACAAGCAGGCTACGAAAGGTGATGTTCTTGGTGGTTTAATGAATATATACTAGGGTAGGTAAATATAGCGAAGGTGACAGATAAATTACAGAAGGGAGATACAATTATATATCATACACATATATATGCCTGGATTTGATGGATGGTCTGAATATCACTTAACCGCTATGCACGTTTAAGAGATACCATCTAAATTGGTTCCTAAAGTATCCTGACGCTTCTTATGTATTTAAGGAAACATTTAAGAAAAAATGTATTTAGCCACATGACTACATGTAATGGATCTTCATTTACTGAGAGGTTGCACCACAGAGTGAGAGGGTAATAAGAAATCTTTGCTTAGACCTATCTTTCAATATATTGTTGGTCATGCATGGGCTATTACTGATGAGTTCCATGTCAAGAGGTACTGATATCAGAGACATAAACAATGTTGTATATAATACATGATATATAACTAATTTCTAGGAGCAAAATGCATGAACTATTTCCATTTTTCAGCAATTTCCCATTTTGAAGGAACAATTGTAGTAGACTTAAATACTGAGTAACACATATCACCTCTATTTCTCTATTCGCGATGGCTACAAAGATGATGATCCTTGATATATGTGTCATCTCATCTATGATGCAGGAAAATATGACAAATACATACAAGCTGCACATCTAAATACTTAATTGCTATAGATGAGATCACCATGGGGTATAAGTTGCAGCCAGACTTATCTGATTATAGCTATTTTTCCCGCATGTTAAGTTTTTGAAGGATTTGGGATGCTCCGGTAGACATAAGAAAGGATCCTAATGAAATTGATAAATTTAGCTGATAATATTGAATCGGTATTGCTATATTATTTCTTATTCACATAATCATCTGTCTATTCAGATTTCGATTTACTTCCTTCAGAAACATATCTGATGGAAATATAATTACAAGGGAGGGCTGAAAAGCATACCACGCTGAAAACCATCTCTTGTCCTACTTCTCTAACAATAAGTGGAGTGAATATTGGCATAGTTTATACACATAGATTCCAGATTTATACTTGCAAAACCTCCCACTATATAAGCATTCACTGGGATGCATCCTCTTGCTCAGCTCCTCCCTCTCTGACAACAATGGGAGGAGCTTATATTAGCAGTGACTTTCTGCTGATGGTGCCTCCATATATGGACAGTCACATCACTGAGGGAACACCCAAGGTCTATGTTTAGCGGTGACATCCATCTCCCATAGTTTTGTCACCTTCATCAAACTAATCCCTTTTTTTATGACACCGAGTAGTATGTTTAGATAGTCTTTCTTTTGCCATCTTGCTGCTACTTCAATAGGCCAATCTACATTGACCTGGGATACCCCTTTTTGCCTCTATCTGATAGATTCTCCTTGGTACTTGTTATATGTGCTCTCACATGTTCATGTCCGTCTATACAATATGTCTATGATTATAGTATTTTTTTGTGCTTTAAATGAGAAGATTGAAGTGCTTGTAGGAAACGGCTATAAGTGCAGGAGTTGTTCTTTTCCCTCTTATTTCTTATAATTCCGAATGAAACATAATTCCCAAGGAGATCATAGCCCTCTGCTCTGTCTATGACCTGCCCTCTAGCATGCTTCTGTGACCTGCTCAAATGTGTTTTATGACCCAGATTTGTTTTCTGTTTGAAGCATCTATTGTGATGTATTATAATGGCTTCCCGGGAGAGACAGCCATGCTCTCCATGAATATACAAGCTAGAAATTACACCTCGTATTTTAATCAAAATGTTGAATAAAGAATAGTGAAGAGGTTTATAGTGATGATGAGCATGCTGCTTCCCCAATACAATCTAAATGCACATCCAGTACATTTTGGCACTACCACGTGCAAACAATGCCCTGCAGTTGTATGATTTGATGCCTAAATATTTCTCTGCCTTTTCTTGTTGATTATTACTAATCATGAAATAAATAGCAAGTTATTAAAAGCAATATAAAGAGTCTCTATACTCCAAGGACTTAAGACTGGGAAATGTTTTTCTGTTGATTTATATGCACAATTAATGAATTAGTACAAGGTTAACGGGTTCACCTCTGGAGTCCATGTACCTAAGATCCTCTAAGGTAACAAGACTTCCCTTCTACAGCTTGATTGCTGAATGATAAAAGCAATGAAACAGAATCGCCTTCTGAAAATAAACCACTTTATATAGAGCTACAAAAAAGTCCCATGAAAATAACACTGCATCCTCCTGACGTGAAGATCCAGAAGGACAAAGAAGTGCATGGAATCAGACTATACTAAGGACATTTTCTAAAATGATACATTTTTCCATAAAGTCAATTCTTCATTACTAACTAATGTAGAAGAAATCAGACATGACTTCCAAAATAGCACCCTAGATTTCCCTTTCCTTTTGAAAGTCATATCCCATTTCTTCTATTGAACCACTTACTTCTGGTTTCAAGGTTCCCACAAAGAAATAAATAAATCTTTATTTATATAGCACAATCATATTCCTCAGCACCGTACAGAAGATGGCAATCTGAGAGATTTGATCTATGGGGGACATTTATCAGGGCTTGTACACCAGATTTGAGATTATTTTTTTCCTTTGTGTCACCTCCACATGAGCCTCCTGATGTATCCGGCAACACGGAAGGGGTGGCATATGATAATTCTTCCCCTATGTGTCTGTATCTTCAGTATTTTCCTCCAGTTATAAAACTGAATTGGTTGTGTAAATGTGAGTAAATGCAGCTTAGAAGTCTCATCAGGATATACAACCCATATTCAAACTCTCTCTACTCTCTGAAGTAAGTATTGTAGCTTAGGAAAAGAAAAATTCTGCAAAGATGCGCATAGCCTTTAAGCTATTTAGTATGTCATTATTGAAAATATTTCTCTGTACCTTTGGTTTAAATGTAGTAAAATGCAGACAAAAGATGATTATGGTAAACATTTACCCAGTTTACAGGTAGGGACAAACTTAAAGGGGTATTCCCATGAAGACAAGATTCTTAAATATATTCAGGATAACAAAACTACACATTCTCTAATTCGCTGTTATTGTCAAAAATACAGCATTTCACAAACATAATTCCAACCTGTTTCTGTCCTGGTGTTTGCAATTTTGGTTGCTACTGGATCTGACAGTAAATCTTCTGACTATGATCAGTTTTTTCTCATGAATAGCTTCTCTTGTCTGCACACTGCAGAGCTCTCTTCCTCCTGCATTAAAGGACCAGCTCAGACACAGGCAGTTCCTGGCAGCAAGCAGCAGTGTGCAGAGACTTACTCTACAAGCTACAGGCAGATAAGGTCTTTATCCGGGAGGGAGGCATAGCAGAGCTGACTCTGTGTGTGTGTGTTATAGGCGAGTACGCAGAGCTGAGAGTGTCATTGTGTTTCATATCCATCTCATGGATGTCATCATCTCTCACCTCTGATCTGTCCCATCTCTCTTTTTCTATGTGTCAGATACTAGTAGAATGCTCAGAAGCTAGATTAACATGTAGATAAAGCCTATGGAATCTTGAAGTCTGCTTAGAGAATCCTCACCTACACTCTTGAATATTTTAATGGCCATCATTGAGTTATAGCAATAAAACTGAGTAAAATTGTAAAAGTAAGGGGAATAAAAGTTATCGTAATTGTGTAAACATCACTAGAGGTTTAAAATTTGTGAACTGTCTTTCATGAGCAAACCCCTTTAAGAACACCCGGCTTACTGTCTGAGGCTGCAATGATCAACTGTAAGACTTGGCAATGAAGCTCTACTGTAAATGTTCGATACCATGACTGTACACAATTGTGAAAATCCAATTGCCACAGGGGAAAAAAGAAATTTTGGCTGGAATTACTCATACAAAATATATCATTTACAAATATATATTCAACTTAAGAACAAACCTATAGAACGTATCTTGTTCATATCCCGGGGAATGCCTGTACAGGACTCAACTGGCTGTACATTTTACTGTAGATAGTTTCGCTCTTAGTGTGCTTCCCTCTATACACTTGCTTGACAACTCTGTAGTGGCTCATCAATCAGAGGTACTTCTAAAATCTGCAGTACATTTTGTAAAGTAAAGATTCATGGAAGAGGTGAGGGAATATTTCTATTCTTCATTTTTTTCCCCATTACAATATATTTTTCTTTGTAGCACATGTGAATATATGATATGTTTTTGTAATGTTTTCTTATTAGTAAATAAATAATAAAAAAAAAATATGATCTTTTCAGTATTTATGCTTTAAAAAGGGTCAGGACCAAAGATTATCCCACCACCTTACTAAAATGTAACATTTTGCTGTATAACATTATATCCTTCATATAATTCTACTTATGGCAAAAGAATTTTAAGCTTTGCCATCTCCTTAACAATTAGAGCAGTTCCTTCAAGTATTAGTATATTTTATCTGATTGATTTACCTTCACAATGAAATATACTTTGTCAATTCAACTTTGACTTTACTTCGAACTATAAGCTCTTGCAGGTTCTAATTAAGGAGTGGAGTGTATCGTCTTATGGAGTAATATGGCCAGGTTCAATGACATGTCTCTGGAGCCTTCCCAATCAATAGACTCTCCAAGTAATATACTGGTGGATGATAAACATAAACTTCCCAACTTGTTGTGCTAGCTTATGTTATCTATTAAGTCATATCAAATTTTAATATCACTTATAAATCTCTTGCGGAACAGACCACCACAAAATTACCAAAGCGTTGTAGAGTCTACCTGTGTAGAAATCTGGATCGGCTACATATTGTCCCTCCAAAAAAAAATTTGGAAAGACACTCTTCCATTTAAAAATTCTCAAATTGTATTGTAACAAAAACAACTGTACAATCATTGTTGTCTACGGGCACATAGATCAACATAAAATATGAAGAGAGTCTACAAATGTGAATAGGTATTCTTTCCACAAATCATCTTCACAAGACCAAATAAACGTGAGACTTTGCATTATCATAAGAATCAAAAAATTACTTATGCCCGAAGAACATTGATGTTTTAGCTTGATGTGTGGTCTCAAACTGAGGTTTTGCTTTCTCAAATACTTTCTCTTCAACCATGGTTGCTTTCAAATCCTTGTCCCAGGCTACTCGAATGGTTTTTCTCCTGTGTTGTGATTTGTTTTTGTCCTTTCTGTGCCCTTTAGATTTAGAAAAAGACTTAATTGTAGCAAAGCAACAAAGAGGTCATTCAGATGGGCAGAAACAGGTCTTCTGAACTTGATTATTGAATGCAGGGCAATGGAGATGGACAGAAGAGGAGATCACATAAAGAGACAAAAATACAAAAAGGCACAACATATAAATAGACTAATCTGCAAGTTAGATTAAATCACATTAAATAAAAATATATCAGACCAGCCTAAAGTAAGTGAGAATAGTAAGAGTTAAAATCCAGTAAAAGATATTGAGATTTGTCTATCCATTTCTAAATACATTGACAATCTAGTATGTGAATCCGTGCTATGATGTGCAGAAGAGCATAGGAGGTTATGCATGTGCTGTGTTGTATTGTAAGCATTGCTCCATATGGTGGACCACTTTACAAAACAATCCATATGGCAAAGTGCTCTGGCATATGGCTGCGAAAAATGAAGAAGCACTTCACTGTATGGACGATCTATAAAATTGAGTGCTATCATCTATCCCTATGGAAAGGCATTCTGCAGAAAATAAGGGTTGCAGACTGCAACAACAAGCACACATTGAATGCTCTAAATAGGGACCTTTTCCATGTTTTTAAACATTTCTGACTTCATCCAGTAAATAGGTTTTCTACCTTCAGACGTTAATTTACTGTTTGTAAAGCTCTTACTGCATTTTAGAAAGTGCCCTGTTCTATTTATCTTTTTTTTTTTTTTTGGTAAAATGTTCCATTTATATAAACAGAACATTTTATTTATTGTGAAAGTCAATTGCTTTAAGTGGAAACAGAACGAAGAACACAATACACTGTATGGTTAAAAATGGCATATTGTAGCCTACAAAGCCTTGTCAAAGATAAAAATGACCAACTACCACTTGTGATCTGATCAAAAAAACTAGCCTTTATGACCCTTCCCTTGAGGAACATAAATATATGATAACATATAACCTGCAGCTCAGTCCATCATTCCCGGGATTCATGTCATATAACCATTTCAGTTTTATTAGTAAAACATAGGTCTCTTAACATTGAGCTCAGTGAAGAGATACTAATTATCTTATTTTTCATAATCAATTATGATTGTAAACAGTATTCATAAAGTATTTTAGCTTTTGCAATCAAAAGGCTGTCCTTCCACCAGAAGGCGGTCAGGTCTTTGTATCCGGGGCCTTGCTATGGCTAATAGGGTGATCTTCAGTAACTGATCGCACAGTGAACATTGAGTTTTTTGTGGGGATCCTAAGTTCCACAATCATTGTCAACACTTTGAATATAACATTTTAGCAGTTAACTCTGGGCTTCCAGTGTATATTGCCTGTCCCATTAGAGGGATTTGAGGTCTCTTAATTAATATGGCTAACAGGGTGCTTTAGTCTATTTATTCCAGCAGTGAAGGTCCAACTGTCCCACTGAAAGTTAATTTACACAAAACTCCCACAACTATAAGTCAACACTTTTTATGAAGCATATTTGCTATTCAACTATAAACTGCTTCTAATGCTTGGTCCACCAAAAGGAGCGACAATCTTTGTATTTCTTCCAAAAGTATTCCATCTGCCTATTGAAGTTGAGTATGTATGAGGGCATGGAGCTGCATAACCTTGAAACAGATGAACATACGCTGAAAAGCTATACCATAAGAACCAAGCAGACTTATTATAGATAAAAAATTATAGGAAAAAATTAACCAGTTGCCAACTAATTATGACAGCGCAAACAGGATAAATATAAGTGGAATAGAGGTCCAGTATTCCTTATGATCAAGTAAAGTCTGTCTATAGGATTTTCTTCTGCATCTCAGGATTCAGGAAAAAGGAATATATGTAGATGTATAAATGCATACAATGGTCAATGTAAACAGTACCTTTCTGTTTCCATATTATACGTTGGATCAGGTGGAAATAAAGTGGATCAGGTGAAAATAAAGTCTCCGTGCGTTCCCTCAGTGTGGCGTTCTCGTGGTTCCCGTTGTCAGACTTGCGGTGTACAGCATGTGGCTGTGTAGACCTCCGGTCCTTCCGACTTGGGAACTCCACCACAGCACATTCCATTCCGCTTTGGTCCACAGAGCACCAGTGTGGAGAGTCTCGAGTCCCCGGAAGAAGCCGCAAGTGGCAAAACTCGAGTCGGGCAGACAACGACGAACGTGCATGAGTTTTTATAAGGCCTGTTTTTAATAGAAAATTTTATGAGTATAACATTAAAGAAAGTTCTATTCCCAAAAGAAACTGTGTTGCACTATTTTTCGTATTTCTCTCCACACTGGTGCTCTGTGGACCAATAGGATCCATAGGACAATTGTCGAGAAGGTGGTGTTGCTCTACTTCATTTCCAAATATGGTAGTCCGTAAACCATGAGCATAGTAGAAAGAAGAAACATAGTGGCACTCACCATAAAAATTTCACCTTTTGTTGCTTATCTTTTTAAAAACAGAAAGCCATAGTCATAAGGGGTAAGGAGCAGGTGGATTTCCCAGAGACCATTAGTGACAGCTGTTTCTGTTTTTGGTCTAGCTGAGAAAGCGCTAACCTGCGCAAGACAGCTGTTGCCCGTGGTCTCTAGGAAATTCCCCTGCTCCTAACCCCTTTGGCTATGGATTTATGTTTTTAAGAAGATAAGCAACAAAAGGTAAAGTTTCTATGGTAAGTGCCATTATCTTCCTTCTTTTTATTAGACACTCCTTAGTTTAGGATATAGTATTTGGGACCAAAAGTAAAATGGAAGAACCGAAACATGAATACCTACACTAAAATAAAACTAAATAAAAAACAGCCTATCTAAATCATAAATCACTCATTCCAAATGTATGCAATTCAGTGCAACACAAGCAAATGCTGCCTTTCCCAGAAAATAGCTCAATCTTCATTGCATAAATGTAAATTTATTTTCTTATGAGGCCGTTGAAAATTTTAATAGCCAAAATGTTGTCAATAACTCAGGAAGAAGGTACGCAGCAGCATCTCTCCTCTCGTCAGAGCCATTCTGCTCTGTTAAGGTAATCAAAAGAGATGACAGTGAAAAATGCTGTTTTGATTGCACCAATATAAATTTTTCAATTTGTTTTATATGGACTGTAACTTCTGTGAAGATTGATCTAGAAATTAAAAAGAATGGTTTTACACTTTTTATACACGTAAGGTAATAACTTATCTTTACTGTGGTCAAAAAATGTGTGAAACCATTTATAACGTTAAGCCATTTGTCACGGGAAGTCTTGTCAATTGTTTTAATGCAAACATTCCCCTATTTTAATTTGCATACAAAAACTCTTGACTAAGGCAGCGGGCTATACAAATCACTTGAAATGATCTCGTACAAGCAGTGCCTTATTTTTTAAGGACAGTGAGTGAATGATAGTACGGTGCTGTAGTTTTTCATCCACAGATCTACCATGTATCAAAAGAATTAATATAGGGGAACTAATGGAATGTCGTCTACCCTCTGTGATTTATTTTAAAAGTGAATAGTATAAGCTTTTCAGAGAGAAAGTGTCTTGACTTTCCTGTCCTTGACACTACCTTTCTCTTGAAAAGTACTATTTGTTTCATATGTCACCTCTGGGTACATGTGTATAGTGTCAACGTAGGAGTTAATTTAAAAGTTACCACAAGAAATATTGAAGAATATGACAATATAGGAGTTCAGAATTGCCTTTCTGCTTCTTGCGTAATATATCTCTTTTGTAGATAGACTGAATTCTTCTTCAGAGTTACATTCAATCCACGCCATTGGTTTTCTATCATAAACTTTTCTTCGAGTTTAGTTTCAAAATTCTTATATCTGAGTTATATTAATGGAATAGACATGATCCAAGATTTCCAGTTGAAGGATGATCGACACAAGCTTGAACTACACGTCTTCTTTACAGGCAGACTGTAAGACGGACACTGGAAGATCTCCACAACGATTATCACTCAACCTTTTCAATTACTGAAGTTGATGGATCACCGTGACTTTTAACTATGCTGTGGTATATTATATAACACAGTCGTTTTTTTAAAATAATGAAAGTAGTAACTTAAAGGTTGAATATATCTTCTCAAGTGGAAAACCAACCTGCTCCTGCACTGTTTATTTTATAGGCAGGTTTTATTGGAAGACCTTTACACTTCTAAAATGTTCATCCTTCTCCATCATTATTAAAAACACCCCATAAATTTGAATCTATAGAGGAAATTGTCTTCATGGCTATAGACATGAAGGTACAGTATGATGTAAGTAAGTTGGTAAAAGTAAGGAGATGTGAGGACAGTAAAGAATAAGTAAGAGTGTAAATTAGTGTTAAGCTGGGGCTGGGTTTCGCACAACTCCCCTCCCAGTCCCGGGGCGCAGCCACAGTAGTATTAATTTAATTTGCCACTTTGCTAATGGCATTTAAACAGTTAACAGTCAACGGCTGCAATGCATATATTGTGCGCACCGTAGACAGATGACATCAATGGCTTGAGAATGCACTAGATGGCGCGAAACAGCCTGTCGCCAGGCCCCGCACTATCTTTGTGCTGCACTGTTTATGAAATAAAAGGATCTATACATCGGTGAGTGCCACTTCTTTCTTCTGATTCACATACCTATTCGGACTATACCTTTCTGGCAGAGAACCACCATTGGAACCTTTCAAAATGACTAATAATGCCTCTTTGACCAAAGCTTCACTCGGAATGGCTGTTGGGGGTCTGTATAATTGTAGATACAGCCGAGAACTACTGTTCCTTTGATCTGTGCACCAAGTGCGGTTGTTAATAGTTGGGGTCTGGGACATTGTAGACAAAAAAAGAGGTGTTAGATCATCTAGTATCAGATAGGTAACTTAAAGATATTGGTACCCAAATACAAATGGCAGGAACCGTTGCCACCATTTAATGATTACAGTACTGGTTTTCTTGATATGGAAAAGAGACACCTCATAGTTCTCATTGGTCTGAGGGGTCTGGATGTGATTGCAACCTCAGTGCCACTTTGTAAATCTGTAATAGGTCCCTTTTCTAGGATGTCCATAAGAGCAATGTTCAGGGAACCCTCTAAATATCCTCAGTTGCCAGGGTAAAAGTGGGAATATTTTCTTTTAGGCCTACATCCTGCACATGAACTTTATCAAGAACATGTAAAGTACTTCTAAACCTTGGTGTTTAAATTGGTTTGTCCACTTTCAACAAATATTTGCTATGATTTGTGTAAGGAAAAGTTATACAATTTTCCAATATACTTTCTGTATCAATACCTCACGGATTTCTAGATCTCTACTTGCTGTCCTGCTATGAAAGCTTCTATTTTTACTTCCAGTGGATAGAAATTTGTCCATGTGATGTGATGCAGGTGCAGGTGCACAAATCATTATTATCACACAGCTCCTTTTACTGTCTGTAATAATAACGGTTAGTGCACCTGCATGTCCATCACAACACATGGACAGATTTCTCTCTACTGGAAGTAAACAAACAGCGTCCTATAGCAGGACAGCAAGCAGAGATCTAGAAAACCATGAGGAATTGATACAGAAAGTATATTGAAAATCTGTACACCTTTTCCTTATACAAACCATATAAAATATTTGCTGAAAGTGGACAACCCCTTTAAGTTGTTTTTAAGCAATAAAAAGAAGTAAGTTATAGATACATGATTTTATTATGAGGAGCAATGTAATAGCAATGTATTAGGAGCAGTTGCACTTTTCATGATAAAACAAAGATAACCTTGAAAGAGGATATTTCTTTTACTTTGACATTTCTGATTGTAATTTATGGAAGTTTATGCTCAAGTTCATTATGTAAATGTAATATGCACTAAAAAACTGACAGAATTAAAAGAATCTATAAACAATGTACAAGTGGCCTCCAGGAACTTCTCTACTCTGCCAGCTGTTATGTCACACCCTCTGTGAACTGGCTAGGGCAACATTGTCACAAAGACTTGCCTATTCCTTATATTCCTTATGCAAAATGCTTGAATACATAAGGGACAGTTTTACCAGCAGAATTTGAGCAAATCAATTCAATTATTTTCCAATACTACCAGTACTACCAGTTCACAAATCACCTACTAGTGAAAATAGAATTGGGCAAAGCACTTTATCAGATTTCCATGGATGGCATTATAGAATCGTACAGGTGCACCTGAAGGCATTGCCCCGCCCGTAGTGCACCGAGAAGCAAATAAGTATTAACAAAAAAAATCTCAAAAATGACAGATTGCTGGGAAACAGGAAATGTATATCTAGGAAATCTTACATGGGGCTCTACACGCTCCCACATGAGGAAGTAGTTACTTTAAAGACTTGAATTTTTTTATTATGATATATTTAATACATTTCAGTAAAAGCCACTATTGAAAATTCTGTCAAATAAGTTCAACATTATATTAAAAAACTCAGCAGGGGGAATATTTCATGCCTTGCGGGACTTTGTGCATTTGCTATGGGCAGGACCTGTCTTAAAATAAATCAGACCCTTCTTAGTGTATCGGTCATATGGTGCCCTGGGAGCGGTGGGATTATAATGACGCATAATGCGCCCAGTCATAGCTCCCCTCTCAATGATTCTAGATAAGTTTGTGTCCTTCCCATGACAGATCTGTCCATATCAGGACTCCATTTTCCATGTTCCTATTAAACGACATTATTGTGTAATTCTGTTATTACAAAACAGAAACATGTTTAATCGATATATTATCAAATGAACCACCATGGTAGATACTAAAATTAAAGACAGTTTGCCAAAAAGCTATGACTTTAACTAAAGATATATGGCCCCTTTGATCAAAAGTAGTGCAACCTGTGTGCGCCAGTATCATCAAAAGTGGCGCATGGTCTACACTAATATGGCGCTCCTGCACTGTTCGGAAAGTTGGCAGCAACTTTTTTTTGTGCACCTTTAACATAGGAAGTACGACACCATTCTGTTGAGTCTCAGTTATAAATGAGATCACGATCCGACTTTGTACTGGATCACCCCTTTAGGTGCAGAATTATTTGATACAGCGCAGCCGTGACACAATACTGGCGCAGACAGTATACACGTGAAAGCAGTTTGCATGTTCTTGTGAGTGCAAAGTCAGACAGAAAACTGACACAAACACTTTAACAGGAACTCTAGGATGATATTCTAATACAGTGTTTCACATTGACACTTACATTTTAGAACAACAATGAAGCCTTTAGCATCACAGAGAAGAGGGTTTAGAATCCCTGGCCACAGAATCTATATGGAACAATACACATCTACCTGTTCATGATCACAATGCTCTCTCACAGGAGAAATAAATTCAGACTATATTGGGAACAGAGTCGTTAAGTTCCGAGCAACTGATATCCTATTGATTTTAGTATTGCCCCCTAGCTGGAACTGTTCTTTAATATCTATGAATCCTAGAAGAACACAAACTAAAGCCAGACTTCTCTGGGATCTCTGTACAAGTTTGCTGCATTTGGGAATAGATAGTACAACATCATGACAGCGAAGCAATTACTTGATTTAAGCTTATCGTTTAGTTTGTATTTTTCTGTATCCGTCTCTTGCAGACAGATGATCATCCTAAAATGGACCTTTTAGCTTTCCTGAAAGACTTGTGTTAGTAAGTAATTGTATTCCTCATGACATAACAATTCTGAGGCATCATTTCCTAGGACCCTATGGGGGTCATTTATCTTTAGTCTGGAAATTTGCACCTGTCTTTCTTTTTTTTTCGGAGGGCGGGGTAAGGGGGGTGACTTGTTTGATTTATCTCAAAAGCTTTAAATATTTGAGCAACTCCTTCTATTGTATTTTCTATGCCAGCAGGGGAGTGGAGTTTTTTTGCTGAAAAACTTAACTTTTTGAAACTTTTTCCCAAAATATTTTAACTTTTTTAAACATCAACTTCTGGTTTGCAAAGATAATTCAGGCACAACACTGGCATACTTTACTGAGCAGGGGAAAAAGTCATCAATTGTAGATAAAATCTACCAATGCTCCCAAAGAATTCACAAAAAAGTGCAAAAAAATAAAACACTGCAAACAAGTATATCCCCAGCCTGGTTGGTATCCCTATTATCTAATACTGTTTATTGAGTTTTACCAGTGTTAGTTACTGAGGTAACATTCCACTTCAACAAGGGAAATTGTAAAGCCCAGTTGTCATATTCTTCATTCATTACTAAGAGAAAATGGATGGAGACACCTAGTAGGTTTGATGGAGGATGTTACGGATCCGCGTGGATCCAAGACACTACACTCATGTAGTGAAAATCAAAGGAACTTTTTTATTGTAAATAAAAATAAAAGACAATGACATGCTGCGCGTTTCGGCTGTTCAGAGCTAAAACAAATGTAGCATGTCATTATCTTTTATTTTTATTTACAATAAAAAAAGTTCCTTTGATTTTCACTACATGAGTGTAGTGTCTTGGATCCACGTGGCGCTGTAACATCCTCCATTGAACCTACTTGGTGTCTCCATTCGTTTCCCTGCTATCCCGTTCACTCGGACTGGACCTGCGGTCTTCAAGGGATCACTGGCTGCCTTTGTGAACCATCTATATTCTACATGTGCATAATTATATGCCTCCAGGTGAGCGGCTAACTTACTTCGCCTCCTCTGCACAATAGCCAAAACTACCTCACAAGGTCACCGCACCTGTCTCTTCTGTTCTCTTCCTCTCTTATACCATTTGAGCATCAACCCGGGTGCCCTAAGAGAAGTCTTTGAAGATCCGAGCTTCCCAGAAACCTTCTTATCATAAGAAAAAATGGAAGAACAGAATTGTTATTTCACCAGTAATAAGTATTAAAAAATACATGGCAGTGTGATAATGTTTTTATGATGCTATGGTCCACTTTAAAAAAGTTGTCGACCACCCATGAAAAAATTATTTCAAATTCATTGTGAATTCACCCCTGCGGTGATATGGCCAAA
The DNA here is from genome assembly GCF_040894005.1 of Engystomops pustulosus. Classification (NCBI taxonomy): domain Eukaryota; kingdom Metazoa; phylum Chordata; class Amphibia; order Anura; family Leptodactylidae; genus Engystomops; species Engystomops pustulosus. Next base: position 207,134,154 of record NC_092412.1, on the reverse strand, counting down.
AAACTAGACTAACTAAAATTAGTAAACGTACCCATGAATAGCATGATTTTTTTTCTCAATTGTTCTCAATGGCTATTGTGTGTTATCAGGCTGTGGCATGTTCTCAGATTTAAGCTAGGGATGACTACATCGGTAGCTTGAAGATGACACTTCAAGTGTATAGATAGATATATTCTTGGAAAACATTTCAGTTATGAGTCCTCTATAGGCTACCAGCCAGCAATTCCTGGAATTTACAATCTATCAAGGGTACCATTACATACTTTCCACAGCAAGTCAGAATTGACAGATTTTGACGTGTAATTTTACAGATTATGGAAGCGATGGCTGTTTCTACATTCACATGCTTTTATAGCCGGTACAGTACAGTACATTTTGCTTAGTGATAGCCTCTTCAGTAGAGTAGAAAATATGTAACTCAAGAAATATGGTCACTGGGAGAGTCAATTGAAGGCCGTTTTTTTACTGCCACCTATTGTCTTCATTGACTGTGGGCTACGTTGACCTCAATATTGAACAACTTCAAAAGCAACTGTTATTTAGTGAGAGCTCAAAGAGCCACATCCATTAACAGAGTAACTGTCATCTTTTTTAAACCCACCCTTTTTGTGGTTAACCCCACCCCTAAAAGGAAAGTTCATGAGGCAAAAGAGTTGGCTCTTATTAGTGAGCTGAGCCTAATGATATAGCTCAATTTAAAAAGCAACGCTATAATCTATGGTCCATATCAGGAGAATTGATAAAAACATTAAACCAAAAGTTAACATAAGAAAAATCCAAACTGTGGTCCAATATGTCATAGCTTGTAAAGCGACTTACAGTTTAATTACCATGATAGCAGGTAGAATATAGTGAGAATAATGGAGATCATCCTCACTTTGTAAGTAAATAACTGAGAACAATAATATCATCCTCCTGATATTAGATCTTTGGCTTTCCCCGCAGTTTATCCCTACGGCCTAGGTTTCCTGTTTAATCTAACATTACATAAACTAGGTATGGTAATTAGCCAATTCACAGAGAGCTCATTAAGACAAAGATTCAATGCTCACACATTCATGATCACAAAATGAGATTTTTCCGCCAGTTTTTTTTTCCCCGTAATTTTTGTATCATTTAACTTCTTAACGTTGCTTCATTTGAATTCTTTCCAGTAAGCATCTCAACTTTAGCTGTAAGACTGCTGCTCTTCTAATCACTTTCCCTAATCTTCTTTTGAGAAGGTGGCCTGTAATGACCAATGTAACAGTTCATTGACCTGTGCATTGTAAAGCGCTTGACATAGTTCTGAGGCAAACACGGGCACTAATTGTCTTGTACTGCATTCAATAGGAAAGAGTGTGCTATAGAGGTGATTATTTTTATAATAAACTTTAATAAACCTCCCGCTGGTGTTTTTAAATTAGACTATAGCTAGGGGCATGATTTTAATTAAGAAAATGCTTCACAGCTAGTATGCTGTATCACTCTCCTCCCTGGGTAGATAGGAAACAAAATATTTTGTTTGTCTTGATGTCTATAGCCAGAAAAAGGAAACAATCAAAGCTGTAAATGCCTGTTACAACCAGGACAATCCACCCTGTTATTTACACGCAGAAGTGACTATCCTGGGGCACACATCCAGCTACTGTACCAACGACGAGATATCTATGTTCAACAAATGTTGCTAATAGACCAGAAATTGTATTATGTTACATATCATGACTAGAGATGAGCAGACCCCAATTTTCTGTTTGGGTACAGGGTTCAGGTGCTTCTCACTCAACCCGGACACAATGCCGGATTTCCAACCAAACAGCCAGTTCAGCAAATTGACACCCTGGCCAATTAGCCAAGGCTATAATTGTCCAGAGGTACCCCCTGGCTGATCACAGCCACAGCTACCTGGCTGGGAGTGTTAATTTGCAGGATTGGCTGTTAGGTCACAAATTCAGCAATGTTTGGCTTGAGCTGAAAACACACCCAAACCCCAAACATGAGCCATAACTTTGGGTCCGCCCATCTCTAATCATGATATATTTTCTTACAACATAACAATGAGATACTGCAACTCTACTGATATATTTTTGCAGGAAACTCCATTTATAGGAGATTATTTAAAGGGAAGCTGTTACAGAGCAGGAGGAGCTGAACATATTGCAATCTAGTCCTGTGGGAAAAAAGTGTAGTATAAGCTGTAATTTCTACACTTTAAGGGCATCAGATCACCTGCTCACAAGGGGATGGAGCATTTATTACTAAGCCATGAATGGCCATATTCACCTAAAAACACTTTCTAAATATATGTAAATGAGCCTGAGGTGCTTCAGACAATTTTACCGGTTGGCTCCGCCGGCTCATTAAGTATGCACACCCTTACTCATTATTCATCCCCCTTTTCTGCCAATGTTCAGACAACTGATGATGTCAACTGGCTGTCTGCAAGTCTCAAGATCATGTGCAGCAAAAACCCTTCCCAAGAAGATGTAACAAGCAGCTATGTGAGGGAAGTCTCTGCTCTTTTTCTGTTGTGAAGCGTAGTGATAGTGCTATACAATTATGGATTTCACCTCTGTTATAAATCTGGGTCATTATGTAGAGGACTCCCTGCTCTATAACATGCAGCAGAACCACTGTAACACACTATGAAACATGGTGCTTGGCGAAAACTTGTAGAAAGTCCCAATCAGAAGTCAGGTATATGAAGTCAATTTATCATTTCCAGTAATTCCTTTCTTCTGGCAATCTTGAATTTTTACATTTGAAATTATTCTTATTATATTTATCAACTCAATGGATTTACAATAATTAATTTATAATAAATTATAAAGATTTATAATAAATTTGGGAAAGTGTTTTAAAGAACAAATGTTTCTTGTTGAAATGGAATTACACGTTTATAATGTCAATATATCAATGTAGGCTCTCCACTGATATACTGTATATGTCAAACACATGTGGCTGTGTACTGTATGCATAGCTCTATTTTATACAGAGGAACATGTATTGCCAAAGGTGTATGTGACCATGTAATAGATTGACAAGTATGGGTTTACAGTAGACTCATTTTTGGAACATCAAGCAAGTATAAAATTGAATATGTCTTTAATGATTTATATTTTTTAAGTATAATTATGAAATGTTATGTTTTATTATGGATAATACTTGAAAAGACCCTTTTCTTTTTTTTGTCCGTAAAATAGAATTGAAATACAAAGTATTGCACATAGTTGGTTTACTAAGAAAGCTTGCATCAGCACTTTATCAAATATGCAGCAACCTTGAAAAATATTAATGATGATATTTAATAAATAGAAGATACAAATGAAATGGTATTAGTAATTATCCTTGAACATGACCTATGTTATATTCTCATGCTGAACAAAGACCTGGCAAAGAATCAGTAGATATGAAGAGCATTTGTTCCTTACTCGCTCCCTCTGCCACAGCAGTTTTGATCTTGTCTTGGGTATTCCTATTCCTGTAATCTTTTTTTCATGCCTCATTCACTAAATAGACACTTTAATTTTAAAATTATAAATGAACACTAATAGAACAGAGAGATTCTCAGAGAATGGGCTAAATTGAATTTGGGATTACTTTAGTCATGACTCGAAAATGGTTATTAAATTCTTATACCTTCATATGTTGTTTTTTAAACTTATTGTAAACAAACATAAACCAATGACATTAGGTCATTTATTGAATTTACATATGTTTTTATAATTATGTATTACTAATTATCATAATCCATAAGGAGCCACATAACACAGCAAATCGTGAAATAAAATTTAGTTAGAATCCATTAGAAAAACATAAAAATGTTTGAAAGCACAAAGGATGTGGGTATACTGTAGATGTCATACTGCAGATTATCATTAATGATTTCATACATAACAAATCATTCCAAGCAATGGTTAAACATAATTCACACCAGGATAGCTCAGATATTACTTGAAGATTTATTACTAAAATCAGATTGTGTGTAGAAGAAAAAGTTTTACAATTTCCCAATATACTCTCTATATCCTTTCCTCATGATTATTTAGATCTCTGCTTGTTGTCATTCTATGGAAGCTTCTCTATTCACTTCAAGAGGGTATAAATCTAACTATGGGCATGTGATGGACACGCAGGTACACGGCTCGTTAGTATCACAGAGATTAATTAAAGCTGTGTGATATAACGAGCTGTACCTGTGGTACCGTAGGCAGATTTTTATGTACTGGAAGTAAACATAAAAGCCTTCCATAGAATGAAAGCAAGCAGAGCTCTAGAAAACTCTAGAAAGTATATTGGAAAATTGTATACATTTTTATTAAATAATACATTAATATTTATTTGCTGAAACACCCCTTTAGAGGGAGACATTGGTATATACTTAAAAAATGGTTCAATGATATATATATATATATATATATATATAACCATAGAGAAAAAGACAAATTGCTCAACAATTGCAGATTTCCATCCTGTTATAGGAGAGATCTTTATGTATTTGGACCGAGCTCTATAACTTAGATGCTTGAGGATTTTTTATTTTGAATCGCACAAAGGGGGGAATTTATTCAGACTGGTGCATTGTTCATTGTTCCCACATCCTAGTAATTCTGGTGCATGTTCCTGCTTCCGAATAAAATCCTGGCATAGACTCCTGCTAAGTCTTGTGCCAGGATCCTAGGACAGGTTTTAGTAAAGTTTGCATCTTGTGCCTCGCCCTGCCCATTATTTTTAAAAAGTGGTGTAAGTGGAACACAAGGAGAAAAATGTTGCAATATTCTGTCCATACACCAGGAATTGTTACTTTTTTAAAGCCATGTACTCCAGAAAGCTGCCATACAAGGTATGATAAATGTCCTTAATATTTTTTATCTAGAGGGGAGACAAGTGTGATGTGCACGTTTATGCTTGAAAAATTGCCTATGTCCATAATTATGGAAATTGTACAAATTTGGCATAATTATCAATATGAGACATTTTTGGCATGGAAAGGTGTGCAATTACGGACATGCATTTTTTTGGCTTAAAAATACACACATCAGACCTGTAGTTGTAATAAACCGATTTTTTATGGGGTAGCAAAAGTGGAAAAGATTTGTGATAATGTAGAATATTGTCATAATGCAGTAGGATTGAAAGATATTTAACAAGTATGCACCGCCGGTACCATTGGTTATCACATCTGCAGTGGGTGCTCCGCCATGAACACTTGAAGAGCATCGCACCAAGCTACTTCTTTCAGTAAAATAATGGAACCATGTAGAAAACTTAATGGATCTATTATAAATCAATGAGGACCATTGTTGTCCATCATGAATCAGATACTACACTATCAGCAACTTTGAGGTTAGGGTTTTGATGGCGGAAATTAGCAATAGATGTGAACATGGAAGTGAGAAGAGCCTAAGGATGTTCTGATTATACCAACAGTATTTTCTCTATAAACATGTTCTTTACCTCTGAAAATAGCTGCACGGTTAATATTGCTAGAATGTGTTAAGGTGCAACTTGTCTCTGAGTATCATTTTCTCGACAATCGAAGCTTTGTTTCACAGTTTACTTAGAAGATAAATATAGCATCTCATATAGAAAAAAGTGCAATCACTTATGACATGACACCTCTATCAGTAACCTGCCTGTTTCCTGGTTTTATGTTTCCCTTCTTCATATGTGTTTGGTATTGCTATTTACTGATCAGGTCTCCAAAGACAAGCACTGGTTATGTGCCTCAATGGCTGCAGAGAAATGGAATCCCTGTGCAGCCATTTTCCTGATACATTTATTAGGTCAACCTCTGCAAGCTGCTCTCAGCTCTAATGAAAATGAAAGAGCAGAAATATGGGATTCTTCCGCATATAGATCTCTAGGTTACTGACTGACATGTAGCATTTGTCAAGCACTGGTAGGGCTGAGAATAGTCCTGTGCGGATCTGGCCCCTGTATACATGGTGTGTGTTGTCAGTAAAAATGTACTGTACATAAGCAGATGGAGAATTTGCAACAATGTGTGAAATGACTGGTTTTTCCCTCATTAGCTCACAGGAACTCATTTATTTTGGCAGAGTTGGAAATAACTAAAGCTAAATGGTCTTTTGTTGTTGCAATAAATTTATTGGATGATCATCACATAAAATAAAAACAAGCACTACTAATAATGAACCGTTCATTAATTAAACATTAGATTGTAAGCTCGGCTGAACTGGATTTGTCTCTTTTGTAAATCATATCTTGTGAAAGATAAAATGTAAATGAAAAAACAATATGCAAGACTCCCTAAAATATAAAAAAAATACATTAACCCATTGTTTATATATCTGAGATGGAATATGTTGGATTGCCCTATATCCTGAAATGGATCATCAATATAGGATTGGAGGGTTCCAAATACTTGGTACTCCCACTAATTAGTGGAATAGAACTGCAACTCAACATCTTTTCAATTAAAGGGAACCTATCATTACATTTTTTACAAAAACAGCTAGTGACAGGATCCCATGGAGCCCTATTATCTATCTGACTACCTTCTTTTAGCTAAAAATTGTTTTACTCACATGCCCATAAAATCAACTTTGTAATCTTACCTAGCATAGTCAGATTCTATGTGAGTCACAGGGGTGTGTCCTCCATTCTCACTCATTTCTCCTCTTTCTCTCCCGTCAGGTGTTATGGAGATATGAAGAAAACTATTTTAGCTAAAAGAGGGGTTTTATTTAGTTAATAGATCTCTGTCACTAGCTGTATTTCTGAAGAATGAATAGATTATGAGCTGCAGACAATGCACAATGAAGACAATGGAGCTGTACTTTTTGCATCACCCACCAGGGTAAAATATTATAAGGACTATCCAATACTTTTTGTGGGCGCGCTGTGAGCAAAACAGTAGACTGGGGCTTTAAAGTTAATAAAAATCACACACTTGGTATAGGCTATACAATTGCACACAAAATGTATGAAGTGTATAGGGTGTGTAATGTAGTATCACATCAAGTGGAAGATTTATGACTATCTTCCTTCTAAAAGTCACAGATTTTTGAGCAATGCCATTTTAGCACATTTTTTGCACCTTTTCACATTTGGAACTTATTCAACATTTCCACATATTGCAACTCACGATGCATTGTTTTTCAATGGATTTATTATATTTATCTAAGAAATCCAGCTGCTTAGACTAAAGTTAGATGCATTTGCAAACTGGAACCTTTTTAGAAGCCTGACAATACTTGGCTGTCCAACTTCCCCACCTTAAAAAAATTCAGGTTAAAAAAAATTTCAAAAGTTAATTTTAGACAGCAATGTAAAAATTCATAAAAAACATTTCAGATATAGAATGCTTTGTTTAGACACATCAAATGTTTAGCAGATTTTGACAAACAGACAAAACTGCTGATTTTTTTTGTAGAGACATTATTATTTTTAAATAAAAAAGACAAAAACCTGCCGTGAACTGTCTTTAGGCTGCAATATGCAGACAATATAACCAAAAGCATTATATAAAGAAAGGGGGAGATTTATTGGACAACCTTTTTTGCGCAAAAATGAAATTAAAAAAAATCTTGCTTTCAGACCTGTCTGACAGCCAAACAAGCATATAGCCTAATTATCATAAAAACACCTGAGACAAATTAGACTAAGAAACTAGACAAGAATTAAACTAGAATGCTAGAAAGAGAAAAGATAAATCTCCCACCAAGTGGAAGTGGAAGTGGAAACCTTTTTGGCTGAGAGAGCTACAAACGCCCCATATTTTAAAATTGCATGAGAGCTGTGCAATATGCCAATCCCCCCATTAGATAGGTATCCACAGCACATGCCCCCCCCTGGTAGACAGATAGGTTGCCATCACAGCCCATGCCCCCCCAGTAGATGGGTAGCCACAGCAGGTGACCCCAGTAGATAGGTTGGAAAAGAACATGCCCCCCCCCAAAAAAAAAGATAGGCAGCAACAGAACATTCCCCCCAGTAGATTGATAGGTAGCTACTTAACGTGCCCTCCAGTGGATTGGTAGCCACACCACATTCTCCTAGTAGATATGTAGCCACAGCACATGCCCCATGTAGATAGGTAGCCACAGCAAAAAAAAAAAAACCTACCTATGCTCCCTGCAGCCAGCCTGGGCCACAGGCCTCATTGACATTACACAAAGGATGCAGGCAGCGATAACAATGTACAAAGGATGCAGGTAGCAATAACCGATCACTATTTATTTAAGACCCTTTTGGCTTGAGAGCCAGATGCAGCCATCAAAAGTGCTACATCTGGCTCGCAATCCATAGGTTCCTGACCCCTGGATTAATTGTTGATTTCTTTAAATCAGTAGAGATAAATCAGGCTTTATGAGGATGCTTGCTGTTGAAGTCTTCATAGAACTATCATGCTTACATGATCTCGACCAGTATATTTTTAAATTCATTTATTTATCATTATTCTATTTGTTTATTTATTTTTTGAGCGTTGTGATCATTGCGTTAGAGCTCTCCTCATATCAAGCATTTGGATTTTATGTGATAGAGCACCCTGCAGCCGCTTCTAACAAGTGATTATTCTCTAATTATCTCTCAAGAGCTGTTTCCGACATGATCTTTTGAAGCTGTACCAAAGTAAAAATTCACTTTAAAACCTTGAAGCAAAGGAGATGCAGTGATGCTTATAAGTCTGACTGTTAATATTAAAACCAGGGCTCATTTTTTTGTATCATGCTTATGAACTATATGTGTTCGAATATAGGGATATGTTTGTGATGTTGTTAATTAGAAATGTTCTTATATTCTCTTTACTCGGCTACTATACTTAGTATTTATTTCCACTTTGTGTACAGTGGAAGCAGCTCGGGTCAATTTTCCTCGTTATAATATTCATCTTCTGCATACTGAATTTTTTTTTCTCTGCTGCTGGTAGCAGGTGCTAAAACGGGAAAGTACATAATATATTTCTAGAAGATAGCCAATTATAAAAGAAGGAATATCACTCAGATATTGGCCCTATCTGTTACGCGGGGAGGGAAACCGAAGACAAATCTAGTATGTTCACTAAATGCACGGAAAATTACATTGAGATAAACAACTCTTATTAAACTTTTCTCATCTTACTGCAAAATAATGAAACCCGGAGAAAAGTTCATTTTATCATTTTCCTAAGGTATGATTTTCATAATGCAGAAGTGAAAATGGAAAATTACAGTTCAGTTTAGAAATAAGAAAACAGAGAGCATGCATTTTGCAGCAGAAGAAAGCATTGAAGAAGAAAGATTGGAAGCGTAATATAAAATACTATTCATCTTGTGCTATAGCCCGCATTTTCTTTTAAATTAGAGTTTGCCACACAAAGGTTGCAGAAAAATAGTTTTGTAAACCCAGTTGCTATCAGAGTGCGAGTTTTTTTTTGCCTTTTAGACTAGAGTTGAATCTTTCATTATTATGGCATTTGACATGATGCAAGAGCCTATTTGCTGAGCTTCTGTACCGTAGATGACGCTTAAAGTGAATTTGTGTAAATGGAAAATGGGACGTGCATCACATCATTTCTGGGAGTTCGTATTTTTTTCCCAAAGGAACAATAGTTTAAAAGGAAATTTGGGAAATTTAGTCACATTAGCTAACTGTGAGATATCACGTAGTGGAATCATTTATTTTATAGAGCAAAATAGTTCATTCTAGGCTTGATCATACGAGACATCCGGTGATACTTAGGGTAAGAGCGATCTTAAAGGGGTTTGGCCACTTTACCTCTTGTTTTTTGCAATGTGAGTGTAAGTGTGTGTGTGTGGGGGGGGGGGGCAGGATATTAGGTAATTTACCTATACATCTATTAACAGTTTTGCACCGCTTTCTTGATGTGTGAGTTGAAGCCTCCTGTCTATTACATCATCAGCCAGACATTCCTGACCTTAAAATGGCTGCTGATGGAGGGTCATGTAATCTCTAACTATCCATGAACAATCATCCGGTTAGAGATCACATGACTCTTCATCTGCGGATCTTTTATGGACAGTTATGTCTGGCCGATGAGGTAAAAGGCAGGAGGCTTTGTAAAGAAAGCAGAGCAGAACTTTTAATAAATGTCATTTTGTAAAACACTCTACTAATGGCATGGTGTACCCCTTAAAAATTCCTCAAATGTTGATCAATATTTCTGGAAAAAAAAGGAAGAGATGAAACACATTATGGCTTATTTACTAAGGGTCTGCGTAACGCACTTTTGTCAGATTTTGAAAATTTTTGTGATTTGCACTGCTGTGACACCTATTTAGAAGGGGATTGTGTTGCACACGATCAGATTTTGGCGCAGCGGAGCCGGCTTTCATGTGACAGAAATTGGGGTGGTGGGGATCGGACGATCCTACTGATTCGGACCAAGCGCAGGATTTAATATTCAAATTGTGTTGCAACCAATGCACTTACATACCCCGGTAAGAAGATGGTGAACTCCGGCGGACATGAGTGGGGAAGCAACAGATGCAGGAAATCGGGGGCATGATCTTTGCACTTCGGGTGAACTCCGTTGGCCGGGTAAGTTAATGTGCCCCATTGTTCTCTAATTTTGATCTCCAGTGTTTATTATATATATATATATATATATATATATATATATATATATATATATATACATATATATCCATGGGAGATTTAAGGACTGTGTAGTCCTCACACACATAGTTCATATAAACAAAACAAAATAAAACATACTCAAGATAGAAATAAGACAGAATTATATTCATGGAACTTTTTCTCAAAAAATCCCTGTTCGACATCATGGTAATGGATGCTTTTGTAGGATTTATTTCGAGATTAAATTGATACATTTTAACCATTTTAAATATATGTTGAAAAGCAACCGGGACATAAGAGTATCATTTTCACCACTGATAATTATACTTTTCTTTCACATGACATTGTTTGGATTCCATTTACTTCTGATTCTCACCAAATGAACATTGTATATAAAAGCTTTGGAAATGAATAACAAAAACAGCCCACATCAACAAATATGTAGAAAAAAGGATTTGATGGGGATGGGTAGTTGTATCTCCGGCATACCAATTCAGTGTGTCAATCAGTCCGGCCAGGATGAAGCCTGTTATTCTCTGCTTTTACAGATATGTCCACTTCTTACTTAGCTTAAAATTGGTTAATAACTCCAAGTTATTTTGAAATAAATTCAATACAACATAATAATCATTTAGCCACACAGAGACACAAAGAAGATATGTAAAATCTCACTTATCAAATCAACAAAATAATGAACATAAAAGCTTAATGAATCATTCCCCTTGGAGGGCAGGGGTGTCGCACCAATGGGATATAGTGGTGCTTTTTTGTGGGGGGACATTTGACAACCTACTCCACTTTTCATTTGAGCCTACTGACTCCAAATTTATCAGGTGAATCCAGATGCAAGTTGTCTGTCATGTTACATATATAGCAGTCATAGAAAATCACCAAAGTAGGGAAACTAATGAGGAAGATGTGAGAGTTAGGGCTCATTCACATTGGCGTTGGTGTTCAACGTCAGTTGCGCATCTGTTTCAGTTTAACTTCTGTTTTGGCTCCATGATGCATCTATTTAAAAAAACTGAAGCTTTAAGATTGCTTTGAAAACATTACATCTGGTTTTTAAGCTTCATCTGTGACAAAAAATGGATGTTTCATCAGTTTTGCTTTTTGCAGACCCAAAGACTTCTATTGCCTTTCATGATCCGCATTAGTGAAAAAAATAGCACTTGTTTCATAATTTTTTCCCTCGAACAACGGATCAGGGAAAATACAAGCCAATGTGAAAACACCCATAAAGACTAATGGCTTAGTCAGGCGAAACACGAACGTGAAAACCAAAGCCATTGTGATATAGCCCTTAGGTAAAGGTGCTGCTATATTACTGCCTTATTGTCTGAGTTATTTATATTTGGCTTAATTAATAGATTATATGATCAAACTTAGGGTACCAACAAATTACTAAATACAAAAATTACCAACAATACACCCACTACAACTAATTTCCAGATTCTCTTCACTCTTAATGCAACTTATTATATTTGGCAATGGTAAAGAGTAGCTGTTGCCCAGCTTAAAGTCTCGACTTGTAATTGAAAAATAACTAAGTTAACTTAATTATTTAATAATCTTTTATTTAGTAATATTCTCTCAATGGTGTTTGTGTCCAGAGATAATTTAGAATTTTATGACTTCACATAGTACACCAAAGGTCTTCAATTCAGAATAAAGCCCCTAAAAAGAGGTAGACACAAAACTCACTTTTTTATAAATTGGGAAAGGGAAGGTGTTTAATTGTGTATGGAAGTGAGCAACTCATAGGAACATATAGACTTTTTTCATCCTACCACCCTTTTACAAAACATACTCAAAATATACTTCATGGCCTCTTGGCATGGAGGTGGCATAAAGTGAAATATAATCGCTGTTGTTGGTAATTCTCAACTAATTGCGTTTTTTTCAGAGTTTGTTCCCCCCCAAAAATCTTTTCTTAAGACAAGATATTTATTGGGTCCTCTTATATAAAGTAAAACAGATCAGAGGGTATAGGCTCTTTTATTTATGACTGTATTGACTGTATATGACTGTATTGAAAACATTTATAGCTTGTTAATGTTGTTATACATGATATAATACATATATATATATATATATATATATATATATATATATATATATATTTATATTATACATATAAATCAACCCTACAGTCAATGGAAAAAATATTCAGATTGACAAAGATTGAGTCATTTGATGTTCTGTGACCTCAACAAAGTTCACCACATTGTGCACTGTTTGTGTTTTGGTATGTTAAGATTATAATTTGAGAGGTTTTTAGGGAAGCAAAAGATTTTTTTTCTTGGTTTTTCCTCATATTCTGGGAATCACTAGCATACACACTGCTAACAAGACAAAGGTCAAAGTCTCCGTAAACCTAGCATCACAAACATTAATATATTATTTATTACACCCGTCTGCTTATTAAGGCTACATTCTTTCTCACACTAATGTTTACTTTTCTCTCTTTCTATGCATCCCATTTGCTTATCTATGTTCCTCTATAAATCAGAGGATGTCATTTTGTTTTGTTTCCCCCATTTAATCCCTTTAAATAGGTTCTGCATCTTTCATTATTCAAACTCATCCATAAAAATTCATATCAGAAATGTGTTTTTGGTTGCTATGGAGATAAAGTTTCTGTTCTAAAAACACATTTGCTTAGTTTGTATCCCAATTTTATAATCACTAACATTGAACCTACAAAATGTCACAGTCATAAATTTAATTTACTAAACATATCAACATCATTCTTATAAAATGATATATTATATGAAACCTGAAGGCAAAGTCCCTGATAATATATTATACTATATGTTCTACAGTATATAAGGTGCACTGTCTAGTGCAACATATGATTTATGGTTTAAGAAAATACTGGTTCATGTGTTCATGTCGATTCAATGTACAGCACAACGATGGGCTCATACATAGCCATGGTGACCACGACCCTGTGTGTGAGCCAAGGGCAAACCTCAGCGCTAGTCCTATTCTTGCCCGCATAAAGGCAGTCATCTACATGTGAGCAGACCTTACACACCGATGATACATGGGTCACAGACAACCGCCCACAGGTCACTCATTTGTGGCCTGTGCTATGTTGTAGTATCAAAAAATTGTCTAATAGAGCAATTGTACTTATAAATCTGTTTGAGTAAATATATTTCCTATAACTCAGCAATGATCAAGTATCTGATTTATGCAATTTATGTTAATTATGCTTGAAATTTATTGAAAAAATGACAATACTGTATTGACCTCCCCTTCTGAAAGGGGTCAGTCCCTTCACAGTACAGCACAGGTAATACTACTTACCTGTCAATTAATTTAAACTAGGTCACATAACATTTAATGCATGTCATACCAGATAAACTAAGAGGCTTCCATCTCTTAATATATCCAGTGCATGACCAGGATCAATTCTATGCCAGGCCCTGCGCACAATTCTGAAAAGAAGTGCCGCAGGTTATAGCTTATGCTTTAGCCCCCTATCCAGTGTGTCCCATTGTGCCAGAATTGTTTGCCAGAACAAGCCTTGATAAATCCCCCAATTATCTTAGCACGTCATGCCTAAAGACATAAAAACATAAACATCCTATCCAAAGAGGTAGATTTACTCATTATATTTTCCAAAAAGATTTACTTTTGACGTATAACCCAGCATTGACCTGGACAACCATGGGAAGAGTTGGACACACAGTGGATTTACCATCCAATAAGGTAGATTTACTCATTAGATTCTCCAGACAGCTTTATTTTGAAGACTCAAGTTGTAGCCAGATTTGACTTGGACAACCATTGGAACAATTAGACACACATTAACCAATCCAAAAGTTATCCTGCATTTAGCAGCACATTTTAGTGACTATTAGAAATGCTAAATTCTGAGATGCTTATTCAACTTACGTTCTTTTTGACTATTCAAAATGCGAGTTCTAGAAGTAAAAAGCAGGCAGTTAACCTTTTTAAGCTGGAGTCTGACCCACTGATGCGCTTACACTTAACTTTAATATTATGTCCCCAGTGCGTTTTATTTCTAGGAGAAAAGAAATAATAGAAAAAAAATAATATGCGTCCTACAACAGAAATTTGCTACAGGGACAGAATAATAGTTAACGTTTGAAAATGACTAATTTAATAGGCAAGTGTTTCACTGACCAGCAATTAATTATAGTCTGCTCCGTAGTCTCATTTTAAAGATAAAAAACCCATAGTCTCAGTTATACGGCTACTCAGGCTTACTATGGTAAAGAATAGGTTGTCATGATCGCGATACTAACTGTCATGAAAAGTGCTTTGTATTAGAAAAAAAATTCAATTAATTTAATTTAAGGACACTGAAAATGAATATTCTGCAAGTAATATATTTTTTAATTAATTACCATCATATTTTGGTGCATATATGCCCTTCATTAATTATCTGTGTATTAATTTGTGATACTTTCCATAGAATGAATAGGACTTTGTGATGAATGCCAAAGAAAATAAGAATTTACTAGAGATGAGCGAGTATACTCGTCCGAGTATACTGCTCGGTCGAGTATTAGCATACTCGGATCAGCTTGTTACTCGGATGAGTATATCGCGGGCTCGAGTTCGAGCATTAAATTAATAAAAGACAGTAAAGGACAGTGTTTACACTTTTCTTCTACACCTTACAAATGTTTCCAGATGTTTTCCTTGTAAGAACACATTGAAATAACACTATTTTTTGCAGGTCTTTGTGCGTGTCTCCCGCTAAGTTCGGAGATGTGCACGAACATCTGGAAGGTGAAGAACAGCATTCTTTCAATGTGTTCTGCACTTAAATGCTCCTGTGTTCACTGTTTTTATCCGAACTTATCGGAAGACACGCGCGCACATCTGCAAAGTGAAGAATAGAATAAAAACAGTGAAAACAGTGAACACAGGAACATTTAAGTGCAGAACACATTGAAAGAACACTATTCTTCACATTGCTGATGTTCGTGCACATCTCCTAACTTAGCGGGAAACACGCGCGAACACGTGTCTCCCGTGAAGAATAGTGTTTTTTCAATGTGTTCTTACAAGGAAAACATCTGTAAACATCTGTAATGTGTTATTCTGCACTGTTCTTTTAATGTGTTCTTTCAGTGAAAAAATGCTCGGGTCTCCCATTGACTTTAATGGGGCTCGTTATTTGGTACGAGCACACAAGCATCGGGAAAAGTTCATACCGAATAACAAGCACTCGAGCATTTTAGTGCTCGCTCATCTCTAGAATTTACACAAACGAGTCATTCAAAAATATCACAAGTTATGAACACGGTCAAAATATATTAAAATCTTATTCATCTAAAATAATAAAAAACATCCTTCAGTTTTTGGACATCATCTCCGGTGCAGCTCTTTGTGATATGATGCTTGCAAACTGAAAATATACCAATTGTGCTCTGAACCTAAAGGGGGTTATTTGTCATTAGGCAGGCTCCTTGGCACAGTTCTATGGGGGGACATTTATCATTGTTTCTGGATTTGGCCCTTTAATACATGTTCTTATTTTCTACTTGCTGTTTGAAATTATTTTTCAAAAAGTGGCAAAATGCATTAAAAAGTCCCAGCACATACGCCAGCAGGGGACTGGAGTGACTGTGTGACTATTTATTAACTCATGAATCTTTATATTAAGTCATGCACTAGCAGTAGTTCTATGTTTCCAGCAGTAAATTGAAGTGGCAGAAATAATGCTGTGCAACTTTTTAGCAGTGAAAATTCACCAAAAATCCCAATGTGACTTTTTTCAGCCTTCTTTATGCCAAAAAAGCCAAACAAAACCAATGATAAATAACCCCCTCTAGTCTGTATCCTTCTTCCCACTAAACTTTTAAGGGAAGTTTTTAAAATGTACAATTACAAGATTACTATTTGAAAAATGTAACCATTAAAACAGATGTTTCTGCATATAGGTAGATTTTATTTCTTTTAAATAGTTATGGTTAATGAAATTGGTTCCAAATGAGTCTGAGGTCAGGCACCTCGGCCCATCAACTGTTTGAGACTAATGTTAAGCATGTGTCAGAAAACATTTGCTGAAGCCTATTTTTGTGCCACAATTTTTGTACATTTTCACACTAAATGCCCCTTTTTGTAAAGTAGGTGTGTCATGGGTGTAGCTTAACAGGATTGGGCAGTGCCTCCTAAAATCTGGCAGATTTACTATAATCTAAGACAATAGAATTATAAATTATTCTTCAAATCTTCAGGATGTCATACAGTAGATGAAACATTCTGTTCCACAGGGGCTGATATAGTAAGGATGGTGCTGTGTTGCCGGTCACTGCAGAAAGTAATAATTTTCAGACGTTGGAACCTCAAAATACATCTTGTATGGCACTTGCACTCCAGTATTAAAAACAACTTGAGTCCCTGGTTGGCACAGATTCAAGCTATAGCCTGTGCCAGGTTATAGTAAAATCGCTGGTCAATGGCATCATCACCTTGTTCTGCTTTGTTTCTCACCTCCCAACACCTGCCTTATAATAAAATGGTGGATCTGGTGCAAAAGGGGAATAAGTTTGAAATTTCAGGGTGGCACGGTGGCTGAGTGAGTAGCACTTCTGCCTTGCAGCACTGGAGACCTGGGTTCGAATCCCACCCAGGTCAACATCTGTAAAGCGTTTGTATGTTCTCTCCGTGTTTGCGTGGGTTTCCTCCAGGTACTCTGGTTTCCTCCCACACTCCAAAACATACTGGTAGGTTGTTTAGATTGTGAGCCCCATGGGGATAGGAACCAATTTGAAATGCTGTGTGCAGCGCTGCGTAAGCTGTGTGCAATAAATAAAGAATTATTATTAATTTCATTGGTGTGCACCAAAAATTGCAACTTTTTAATGTCTTTCACAAATGGTGTTGAAAGCAATTATACATTGGCCCCACTGGGTGCAGTAGTTGTTACTAATTATTTAGCAATATTTAGTAAATATTTAGTAGCATTAACCTTTTACTGAGTATGGGGCAGATATAACTTAAAGAGAACCAATCTGGCAAATTAACCCCCAAAACTAAATATATTTAGCAATGCTTTATTATACATTAAACACAGAAATGAGCAGGGGGAGGAGAGGCTAGGGGTAACATGGGAGACATCACTGCCACCGACCATGTGACCTGATGACAGGTGTTTTTAAGCCTTGTTTTCTTTAGCACTTCTGCTCCTTGATTTATCTATTGGCTGATTTCCTCTTTGATTTATCTATTTGCTGATTTCCTTAAATCAATCTTCTTTTGCACAAACTTTTGCACAAGTTATTAAACATGCGTAATCTTTTGCAAAAAGTTGCCTATATCTGGTGGGGCCTGAAGAGTTGTTTTAAATTTTTTTGTGACTTTTTAGTGATACATTATGTGCCAACATCTGCCAGCAGGTACAGTTCAAAAATAAAATAGGCGCAAAGCAGGAAAACCAGTGTGCCACAAGCTTCGGAGACCACTTAAAACCTCACAAAATAGTGCACAAAAAATGCGGACATTTTTTTAAAAATGCAAAAAGTAAAATAGCACACAAAAATAGATATATCTGCCCCTATGTGCAAAAGGGAACATCAGGAATGGTTAAAAAATCTCCCACCACAATTCTGACAAATGTGTGCTGTGGGACTTTTAGACTTACTTGTGTCAAGATTTTGGGGCAAAAGTATACTGGTTTTTTTTTCTGTTTATTTGGATTTTTTTAGGCTTTTTCATGCATTCTTAGAATCTTGCCACAAACTGGGTTTCTTGCTTTGCATCAAATTCATCTTTGAACTGAAACTGCACATTTTGCAGATGTAACAGACAGACATAAAAGATGTTTCCTATGTAAACCGTTCCTTGGTTTATACTGTGTCGGAGAAGTGCTGAGGGCGCCAGATTCATGAAGAACATCCAACAGAAATCATGAATCTGGCGCCTTCTGCCCACTACACAGGTAAACTGCACATAGTGAATTTTGCACTGTTCTTAGTAAAAGTGCCCCACTGTGTTATCATATCTGGTTAACGCGTTAAGCCAGTCATGTTAACCAATGCTGAAATTTGCAAGACTTAAGATATATCTGCCCCTATTTGACTTTTTAAAGTGTAACACACAAGTGGGTGAGAAGGTGGGCATTGGGGCACATTTACTTACATGTTCCTTGGCACTTCCTTAAGTGCATTGTCCTACGATAATGCACTCTGCCGCGATTGTGCCCTCGATATCCTGCGTTCTGTGTCGCTTCCCCGCTCAGGTCCGCCGCAGTTCACCTTCTTCTTCCTGGTGCATGTAAGTGCATTGTCTTGCAACACAATTTGAATCTTGATTTCCGTGCTCAGTCTGAATCAGTCGTATCATCTGAAGGCACGCCCCCCCCATTTCTGTCGCATGAAATCCATCAAAGCTCCGCCACAATGCCGACGCAAACCCCTGTTAAATACCTGTCACAGCTGTGCAAAACCCGAAAATATTGGAAAGTCTGACGAAAGTGCGATTGCAGACTCTTAGTAAATAAGCCCCATTGTGTACCTTCATGTGCCAGATTCAGAAGATTAATCACAGGATCACAACTGTAATAGTGTAACACAGACAGTAGAGTCTGATTTATGAAGAGATGCTGTGTGCTGTTCCATTTTTTTTGGCAGAAATCTTGGCACACTCCAGCAAAACTCATGATAAATCGGCCCCATGGTCTTTTTATTGAATAAAATATTGCAGACCATGTAAGCCTCGTACACAGACGATGGCCTGGTGGGGATATCCTGGATGCTGTCAGCAATATTTTTAGATTTTATATCATCCACTCATTTACTTATTTTACAATTACCACACACCCTAGTTTTCTCTTCTCTTTTCAAATGTTATTACAATTCAACATCTATTTGTCTTGTCTCATCTCAGACATTGTTAACACAATTCTTAAGTGTAATCTTGTTACCATAGAGCTCAGTGCTTGAAGATAGAAGACCTCGTCATGCCAGGGGTGTAAGGCAATTTTTCTTCCTGAAGAAACACACCTCTTAACTAACAGAATGGCCTTCATGGTGGTAACAGAATTACTCTCGGAGGAGAATATTCGCTTTGAAAAGCAAATCAATGCAACAGGAACATAAAATGGAAAAAAAAACAAGCGTGAAAAGCAAAGGAAACACTGACATTTTAAATGGGTTTAATGGTTTGTGTTTTAATCAGTTGTCATTTTCATGATAGTCATTCATTGTGGGAGGTTTGTCAATTCCCATCTCATCCAAATGTCATTACTATTTGGCTCTATTTCCTGAATTTAGCCCAAATGACAATATACCGAACTGAAAATAAGCAAAAAGTGGTTTAGTTTAGTATAGTCAGTATTAATAGTCTTATGTGGGGTTAAAGAGGAGAGTGGAATTGGAGTAGATTTAATTGACATGTATAATAATGTATTCCCCTTATATTTTAATGTCACATTTGATTATTTAAATAAAGATTAAAAAAAAAGAATTTCAAGATTTATTTCAAATAACATAAAAAGAGATTTTTTAAAAAAAGCATTAAAGTAACTAAATTTCTTAAAGGCAATGTGTTATCACAGCACTACGTACTGAGTTTTCACATTTGGTTAACTAGCCATCAAAAACAAGCAGGATAAACCAGGAACAATTACTTAAACATCCATACACTATGACTGTGGTAATCTTCCTATGTTTGTTATTCATGGCCCTTTTTCCTTGTAAAATCAACTTTTAAAATTATGCTAATGGTCCAGAAAGATTATGGGCATGTTACAGAAGCACCCTGCGCTCTGGCTTTACAACCTGTTGTAATACAGTACAGAACATCCCAGTCTCACCCTTCCCCATACACTTCCTGTAATCTAAACAGCAGTGAGCACACAGTACTCAGGGTCGGCTTTAGGGAGGCAAAAACTGTGTGCTCACGGGGCCCTCTGCATGTGGACTTGTATGGGTAGAGGACGTATTGCTTTAATACCTCTTGGTTTAATGCCCGGTTGAAGAAGCTTATAAACCATCTCCTGTCTATATAACTATCATCTAAAAAAATTTTCCTACAGTCCCATATTATAGATACTTACCATACTACTGTGTATAAACTACAATGTGTTATTATTGTACAGGGAGCCTCTTACTGAATGTGACTGTTCATAAATTAGTTTTGTTTTTGGGCCCCACTTTTAGTTTTGCCCAGGGTCCCATTTTTGTCCTGCCCATACTGATTCATTAGAATTTTTTTAAAAAGTTTATTTTAGAAGGAAGAGGCAATGAATAACAAATATAGGATTACCACAGTCCCAGTGCCTGGATTTATGAGTAAGTGTATCTGGTTTATCATACTTGGATGTGATGGTATTTTTCTATTAAGCCACTTGTGTTAACTATTGCTACCTATGTATACAGTTATCACAGTTGTTAATTTCTTTTTGTAATTTTCCATTTGTGTTTTTTTGCTTTGTAAATAAAGGAAATTTTGAAATGTAGCTGGTTTTATGTTGGCCAGTTAGCTGTATAATAGGCTGACACTTCTTGCTCTATAGAGATTTTTTTTCATCAGTTACTGATATAATTAACACAGGGCCATATCTTTGACATCTAAGACCTGAGAAAGAAGTTTACCTTGGTGACTTGATTGGCTTTTTCTACAAAAAGTAGGGCCAAGGTATCATGCCATATGTGACTGTGTGTGCAAAACATGAAAATGTCATAATTTCTGGTGCACACCATGAAATTTGCAATTTTTATGCACTTTTGTACCACACGTATCACATTTAATAAAAATTGGACCTAATGGGAGAGGACAAGACAAAGAGGGACAAATGACAGATAATAGTGAAGTCAGATAAAACAGGGTCAAATCCAAGATGGCGGCTACGCACAGAATAATATTGAATGGTCGATTAAACGTAGCTGAGCTTGGATACACTGAATACCGAACAACGCCATAGCACTTAGATATAAACAAATAGAAGACAGACATAACTAGGACTCTCTGATGAGACTGGGCAGAATATAAAGGGAGTAATGGACACTGCCCCAGCAGTGACTGGTCCATCACTGAAGCCACAAATGCACACAAAATGAGCTCAAACTCTCACCTAACTTTCCCTAAGGAAAGATCCTGAAAGGAAGCCTTCAATCAAGGCAGACCTGATTGTGGTTTTCAAGCACAGAAGTTTCAAATGTGATCCCATTCAGACTAATTCAGCGAGTTCTGACAGTATATATCCAATTCTATGTAGAGTGCAAACAAAAATGTATTCATGACCAAGAAACAGAAAAGATTTTTTTAATAACTTGATATTTAACTATTATAGCACGTTCAATTTGGTGGTAGAAAATAATGCATATGAAGGAGCGGCTTTTCCATCCTACAACGTATCAATAATGAATTACAGAGCACCAGAGATGCACAATGTGCAATATACAGTAGCTAGTTTGCCTTTACAAAAAAAAAGCAAACCAGCATCAGCAATGCCTTGTTACAGAATCTCTTGAAAAATTGAACAGACCTGACCTGCATAACTATTTTTGTATATGACAGATATAATAGGATATGAATAGAATGGAACAACTTCTGTATATGCCTCATGATAATCTATAGTCTCATTGTGAAGTCTAACTACACAGCATTTCACAATTAGAATAGTGTAGCTAAGATACACAGATAGATAGATAGATAGATAGATAGATAGATAGATAGATAGATAGATAGAATAGTGAATCTGGAACTTTCTGTAAGAAATTTGGGACGTACAGCGGCTCCATACAATATGCAGTTCCTTAGCCTGTTCTCCAGATCTTAAAATGTTCATTCATTCGTTAGTGATATTGTGACTTTCTCTTTGCACTATAAAATCTCATGACAGACCTACATATGATTAGAGCTTCTTAATTTTTGTGTTTGTAGTCAAATTTTCATCTTTTATTGTACTTGTTGCTTTTTTTTTAAACTTAAATAATTGCTAACATATCCATGAAATCATGGAGGGTCACTACGGCCACAGATAGACTGAGAATGTAACAGAAAGCAGAGAGCTCTGTTATCTGTGTAAAACCAAAGGTTACTGCAGATCATCCCACATTTGTGTGAATTAAAACTAAGCAGCTGTGATTCATTATATCAGCTACTACATAGTGAATGGAGATATCTGCTTCTTGTTCAAAGTCTGTTATGATATTGGGGGCCTACAGTCAATTATTGTACCACAATTATGGATCTAAACTGATGCATATGAATGTTGTAAACAACGTATGAGTATAAATGTAAATTTGTTGTAATGTTATTAGTAGTCAGATCCCGTACGTTCAAACACTCATCATCGGTGCTTGCTCTTAAAACGGGTATGCTCACCGGTAACACTCGTGATCGGTGCTGGCACCAATCGCGGGTGTGATAGGCTGCAGGCATAGCCGTCTAAAGCGTATAATTGCCAGTGTATTTGTGCCACCATTTTAGTAGAAATCTTGTCACTCGGGGAAAATGGTGGCATGCAAGGTGCCACCATATTGGCTGGGATTGTTGCTCCTGGTAAAGTCACGGGAAATAACAAGATTGGTGCAAAAATGGCAGCACATATATGCTGCCAGCAATTATGTTGTAAGGATAATAAAGGATAATGAAATATACAATTTTAGGAAAACTAATCCAAAATTTCCAGACATTTTGTAGACAATCTCAAATATTTATCATAAACTCCCATTATCTTCCCTACGATGTCAGTTGCATTTGCATCATGAGCGCAGGAGGCCTGGCATGTTCTTATGATTGGCATCAATTTAAGACATGGTCAGTCACGGAGGGATTTAAAGGTGATTTCCCATGTAACCTATTTATGATATATCCACAGGATGTGTCATAAATAGATGATAGATTTCAGTCCTACCTATATCAGGTGTGGAGATCCATTGACACATTTCCCGCTGCTCAGAACAGTGAGTGTACTGTACATGCACATTCAAATCTATGGGTGCGCTAAGCATATAGTTTTAGCTATTGTTGTGGCTCCAAAAAAGTTGAATGGAGAGTGGCTGCACATCATTAGACAAAAGTTTCCTCCTCCACATTGCTGTGGAAGACATGAAGACATTGTGGTAGAGTAGTTGTATCATATCTGCTTATCATATTTCTTAACCCCTGAATGGCGCGTGACATATTACTACGTTACACGTCGGCTACGGGTTCCTTGGAAAGGGCTTTGGGCTGAGCCCTCTGTATAGAAGTGGAGCATTTGCAAACACACACCGGTAACACCCGCAATGGATGCTAACACTGATCACGGATGTGAACCCTTCGAATGCAGCCAGCGCATTCAAAAGTCGCGTCGCTTGAATGCTGCCATGTTGGCCTAAATCGTTGCTCCCCGTGACAGCATCGGAGAGCAGCAATCTTTTACTATGTTACTGTCATAAAAAGACCTGAAGCTGTCTCATTTTAACACAATTATTATAATGTGCAATTTGCACATTGTAATTGATGAGATGTATAATCCTCATATACTACCATACTGTACTGTAGTAGGGCAGTATATGGTAGAATTGATCAGACAACCTAGGGTTAAAGTACCCTAGGGGGTCTGAAAAATAGTAGAAAAAATGAAAACAAGTTTTAAAAAAAATTAATTAAAAAAACTGAAAAAATCAACTAACCCCCCTTTTCCTATAACTAATATAAATATAAATAAACAATAATAATCATAAACATTTTAGGTATCCCTGCCTCCCAAAATGCCCAATCTATCAAAATGTAATAATGGTTATTTCCGGTGTTTAACCCTAGAACGGAAAATAGCACCCAAAGAAAATGCCAGTTTTTTGCCATTTTGCTAAACATGAAAAAATCTATGAAAATGATCAAAAGACTGTACAGTCCTCAAAATTGTAGCATTGGAAATGTCATCAAATGTTGCAAAAAGTTATTAGCACCAGGAATGGCAAAACGAAGGTTTTAATTTTTGTAAATACAGGCGGTCCCCTACTTAAGAACACTCGACTTACAAACGACCCCTAGTTACAAACGGACCTTGTATATGAAAACATTATAAAACCTTTAGAAATTTGGTTTCCCCGTGATTGTACCAACCCAAAAAATAAAGTAAACATGTCATTTTTGGTGCACAGTGAAAGCCGTAAAAACTAAGCCCACAAGAACTTGACGCAAATGTATATTTTAACCATGTTCACTGCATCTGGAATATTAGATACCGTCACTGAATTGCAATCGGCTATACTGAAAACAAGCCCTCATACAGCTCTTTATATGGAAAAATAAAGAAATGGAAACACAACTAAAAGGGGTTAGGTCTGTCATGAGATTTTATAGTGCAAAGAGAAAGTCACATCATCACTAACGAATGAATGAACATTTTAAGATCTGGAGAACAGGCTAAGGAACTGCATATTGTATGGAGCCGCTGTACGTCCCAAATTTCTTATACAGAAAGTTCCAGATTCACTATTCTATCTATCTATCTATCTATCTATCTATCTATCTATCTATCTCTTTATCTTCTATCTATCTACCTATCTATCCATCCATCCATCCATTTCTGTAGAATAATCCCAATTTTCAAATACCACCACACAGTAATATATGTGAATGTACATTAAACATTCTAATTCTTTAATTAGAATACTTCCTCAAAGATCACAGTGCATCAATGCCCCCACCCATGCTTATCTATCCACCATGATTTACAGTTGAGGTTTTGGTGCTGCAAATATCAAAGTAAGATGCAGAACATATTTTTTTTTTACCTTTCATGGATAGTTTCATATTTAAAAGGAATTTTTTTTCATAGTTTTAGCATATATACAGTATACAGTATATATACATATAAAAGTAACTGCACATTTCTCGCACATTTTGCACTTTGTATATTTGGATGGATTAGCTACAAGTATGAAAATGAATCTAATGTAGAAAGTGAAGAATCAAGGCTAATAAATGTGATTTTTTTTCCCCTCCCCTGACGATTGTATGGTTTTCGCAGGCAGAAAAAAAATAATCTCATGTATTAGTAAAAATGCAGAAAAGCAGTATCAGGCTTCTGGTGCACAATAGTAAAATGCTTGAAGACAAGAGCTGGCCTTTAATCCCACTTTCATTTTCCAATTCTCTCGATTCAATGCTTTGTACCTAAGGAGTCCCCTAGGAAAAATCTCAGCTAATGAAGAATAGCTAGCAATACGGTTTGACACTTAGGATGTGTGACACCTGCCCCACATAGATCTAAGGCGTAAAGTAGATCCGGCGCTGCACAGAAAGGAAGATGTGTAGACTTGTGTTTTCTTCTATTTAGAATGATAAGAAAAGATTAAAAGCTGTGAATGTATCACCCATATGTATATGTAAATTACACCAACTTTCAGAAACTGGCCTTGTGGGAGCATTTATTTACAATTCTTTCAATGTTAGTTTTTTTGTGTATTTTTTTATACACTCTTTACTATCACAATGCAATATCCGCAACATTAACTGCCACGATATTTGATACTTTTTAACTATTTCATTAAAATATTTCACACATTGGGTCCATCAGCAATATTCATATTTTTATGCCTTTTTACTGTTATGGTATTTTGACATTCCAGACAAGACAAGAGTTAATTATTTTTCTTCCCTTGGGATATAATGACGCTCAGTGGTCTCTTCATTTCATACGGCTGGATCTAAAGAGACACTCTGCGTCATGTCCTGGGGCAGATCACTTTCATGTAAAATACATTTTATGTAAAAAAAGCATCTAAATAAAATAGAACTACTCTTTAAAGGGATTGTCAAAGTTCTTGTATTATTTTTATTTGTCCTCCAATTGTAGACAGATAACCAGTAAAGGGGTGTCGTGTGTGCTGGTATAACATGGTGAACGGTGACGGTCCAACTGCTTGGACCTTTAACAAGAATTTGACAGCCAGCAATCTGGAGAACAGGGGTCTCATTATAATTAATGGGTAAAGTGGTAAGGTAAGCCTGTAGCCTTCCACTCCATTTAATAGTATGTGAGTACTGGAATTTTCCACCACATTGTCAGTGCCAGAGATAGTCAAGCCCTTTGGGCTGCAATTTTCAACAATTCCTTACAATTGGATAGGGCAGCACAGTGCCTTAGTGGTTAACATTACAGCCTTGCGGGGCTGGGGACCTGGGTTCAAGTCCCAGGGTCCACATCTGTTCTCTCCTGTTTGCGTGGGTTTCCTCCGGTTTCCTCCCACACTCCAAAACATACTGGTAGGTTGATCATATTGCGACCACCATTGGCGATTGGCGGCAGGGACCAATTTGGCAAGCACTGTGCAGCGCATGGCAGGCATGGCCCTGTAGACTACTTACGTTGTCATTTCTCAATCCTGCAAATGATCCCTAATATGCAGTAATAAACTGAACAAACACTTGCTATTGATGATTCAGCATAAAAGAACTTTAAAATCTAAAAAAAAATATATATATATGATAGATCATAAAGAACATATAATCCATGAATGTGTATTCACTTCCTACCAGTGGAGATCTGGATCTTTTTTATGTTATTCTACAATGAGTAGCAGAAGAAGCACACTTTAGAAATAAATGCTGTGCTTGTTTGTGTAGGTGTATTGTCATATGTAAATACATTTACAGACCCATGTTCAGTGCGCTATACAGCTGCCATGGCCTCGGCTTCAGGAAACTTCAACTCAATTTATTTTTTCTTTTTTAACACAGACCCTTGTAACAAAAGATGCTTACATTTTCTGCAGTAAACTTTATGTTTCGAATAGTAAACAATGTTGTATTAACCAAAACAAGACAAATGTCCTGACTACACATAAATGCCCCCCTTTGATTTGTAAACACTATTTGACAGGGGGGCATTTAGCATACGCCGGCGGCCCCCTTTCTGGCGTGGAGGTGGCAGAAAGGGAAAAATAATGACTGATATATTATTGCGCCTGAATTATCATAAGCTAAAACTGTGAAGAGTTAAGTTCCTTTGCTTTATTAATAACTTGGCATTCTCCACATGATTTTGTGACTGTACTATATTTAGTTGCATATTAGGCAAAAACTTGACGCAAAATAAGTGTAATTGCTGGTTCTGACACATATGCAGAAGCTCCACTCTGCTGCTCTCCCACGCGCCATCATGGAAATGATCCTCACAGCAGAGCCCAGGTGTATGATAAGCTGCACCCAGTGATCCTTCTCAGAAGTAGCTTCTATCTTCTCCTGGGGGATCCTCTACTGCTGAGTTTCTGCTGCCCCCCTGTAATTCTGGCCAGTTTTCCTTTATTAGGGCTCATTCAGACGCCCGTCTGTGGGGATGTAGCCACATATACCTCCCCATAGATGGCAATGGCGGCACGGTGGCGGTAAGGTGACACACATCTGTGGCACCAATCTGCGCCGTACACGGGGAAAAGATACAGCATGCTCTATCTTTACCTGTGTCTGCTATTTTCTATGGAGGGGGGAGGTTTCAATGTACATTAATTTACCCTTAGTGTTATCATCCTGCTACAAGGAGACACGTCTCTGTATTGTCTGCAAGCCCCCCATCACACGTCTTTTGTAAACTGCTCCAAGCTGCTGCTTTTGCAGAATATTTGTAAACAGAAGCTTGTGAACTATAAACAGTGGCTGCATGTAGTGTAAACACTGGCTAAGCTCTACGGCTACTTTCACACTGCCATATCCTCGTCTGGCGTAGCACACAACAGCAAACTGGAGAAAAGAGGTCAGCACAGGGAAACATGGTTATTTTTGGTGTGTGGGTGGTTTGGTGTTTAGTTGCAAAAAACTGGTGCAAAAGTATTGTGATAGAACAGCAACAAAATAAAATGACACATCTGTCTCATTGTGTATTATATGCACTTTCTGCGCTGCAGTTTGATAGGTAGTCTAGATATATGGATAGATGACATATATGAGATATGAGATAGATACTGTTTCTTGAGATAGTCTAGAAATATTGATAGATACTGTAGCTAGACAGATACTGCAGATGGGATTTTTTTGTTGCTCTGCCTCATTCACCATGTATTGTGGATGACTCAGGTATCCCTGGATTCTTCTGTAGCTTTTATACATTTATGATTTATGTGCAGCATTGGCTAATGGAAGTCATTCAGCCCTTTGATAAATCTAGCTTTCCCAGTGTCCATAGTCTTGTTCTTCCAGTATGGTTACTATTTATGATATCAAAATAGAACTCTACATTTTTAAACCTGGTGAAAGACTTGTGACCCATGATAAAACTGGAACAAAATAGAATTTGGAGCCGTAAACAGGAATATAACTTAAATAGATGCTGCCCTTTGTGCTATTTTTCAAAACAAGCTGCACAAATTCATGGATTTTACTTCAAGAACTTGTGATGAATGTCATATGCAGCTGGAGAGTCTTTTTTCTGAAGTTCCACGCTGAAACCAGTTAACATAAAACCACTGCTGGGGCTATATTGTGAGAAGTATTTCACAGTGTTCTAAAATGCTTAAAATAATTCAAAATAATATTAAGGAATTTCTGAAAATGCACACACTGAAACTAAATGATATTTGTAGAGTAAGACCAGCACAAAGTTATGGGAAAGACTCAAGTTATAGCAAAAAGCCAAGAAAAAGAATAGCATTCAACATACATTTATACTGGATATTAATCAGGGACAGATCATTGGGAAGACAAAATGAACACATCTCTAGAGCCTTCTACTTATTAATACCCCCAAATTTCTCATGAATATTCCCCTGACTAAGATAGAATAGTTGTTATTTTAGGCCATATAAAAATTTTAACGTATGATCGAAGAGGATGAAACATATTTACCATTTTTTTCATAATATAGGATGCATTTTTTAGCAGGAGAAATAAAGTGCCTTCCTCTTATGGTCTGAAGTGAGGAGGATCCAGACTCTCCTGATCACTATCCTGGACATCAAATGAAACACTCATAAATCATCTGGTCTCTCAGAGAGCAGATCCTCAGCACTGCTCACTCCCAGTCTCCACACACAAAACTATGTAGGACCTTGAATGACATCATTGGGTCACATGACCTGGGAGCAGAGGCGGCTCTTCTGCTAGGACAGAGAAGCTGTGTGGCTGGAAAAGCTGTGGGGGAAGTTGTGAAAAATTAAGGTTGATTATACACAGGGGGCGATGAGGCTTTGCATTGGAAGAGGAGGCAGTGCAGGAGAAGTGGTGGCTGATTATATACCGGGGGTTCGGAGGCTGTGCAGGAGAAGAGGAGGCTGATTATACATAGTGGGTGTAAAAACACAGAGGATGAGGAGCTGGAAAATGTTGTTTTGGAGAAGTAGAGGCTGGTAAAACAGAGGCTGTATCTTAAAGTAAAGTGCGTCTTATAGTCAGAAAAATAAAACATCAATTCTAGTAATGGGATTGTTACACATTTGGACAGTTGAGGTTTCCATACATTTCATAAAATCTGATGCTAAGTTGATGGGGTTTTCCATAGTCCTGATATTGATGACATATACATTTATGCTCAAGTATATATACATCTTATTTATACTTGTCTACAATTGTGGGCCTGCAGTCTCATGCTAGAACTAGGCACAACTCATAAAATTTGGAAATACTCAAAAATATAGCCAGATCAAAAATGCTGTAGGTTTGTCCATCTTCTTCACTAATGTAACATCATAACTGATGGAACAACTGAATCAAGAACTGATTCTAGAGATAATTAGAAGATCTGATCTGACATGTTACCCACAGACAAACTTAAAGGGAACCAGTCATCTACTTTTAGCCCACTTAAATAGCAGGACCCTAGAAGTTTTCCTTGAGCACCGGGAATAATAATAATAATAATAATTATAATAATAATACCTTTATTTATATAGCGCACACAGATTACGGATATTCCATAATTCATTGTCTACTGAGTCTTTTCTTGTGTCGTCAAGCCTCTACTCCATTTCCCGGAACGATGAGTGCTTCTTGGATGTAGGAAAAAAACGGCTGCTGGAACATGTTTACATGTTTACTTTATAGCAATCAAATGAGATTCAAATCTGCCCTTCACTTTTCTGGCTTTATTGTGTCCAAACATACAACAGTACTTTTGTGGATTGTCTTGTGCTTTATTGTTTCTCGGACCTTGGAGGATTTTTATCCACCGACGGCAGAGTTCCCAGGTTTGTAAACAATCTAGCTGAGAGACAAGATGCACCACAAGTTGCTCATAGATAATGCAATTCAAATATTTATTTGTATCCAAACAAGAACAAAATCAGACATACATTTAAAATCATTTAAAACATGCAATGTACATGAAATGACAACCGGAGACCCCGGTGTGGGTCTTCACAGTGAACACCCCCTGCTACGAGTACTCAGTGGTCCTCAATAGTCCCTACCACTCACTATACAATATGAACCAATATGTGTATACTGAACAAATGTGTGATTCTTAGTAGTGCATATGCCCACAAAAAGTCTCTGCCATGCAAAGTTAATGCAAAAACTCCAAGTAGACTGATGAATACCTGTGTTTGTTATAAAGTGCAAGTGCTGAGTGTTAAAGTGTACAAAGTGCCAAGAAGTGGCAGCAGGAATTTGCAAAAGTGCAAATGCTAGTTACCAAATGCTGGCAGGCAGGCATACAGGTGGAGGGAGACAGAAGCAGGGGTGTGCAGCTCCCCACGCGTTTCGTCGCTCTGGGCGACTTCCTCAGGGGTGTACAGCAGCACAATTGGACCTGCCTTAAATACCAGTACTCACCCCCTATCCCACAATTTCGGCGTGTTACAGACTGCAATGCGCATGAC
Organism: Engystomops pustulosus; assembly: GCF_040894005.1. Lineage (NCBI taxonomy): Eukaryota > Metazoa > Chordata > Amphibia > Anura > Leptodactylidae > Engystomops > Engystomops pustulosus. Next base: position 207,102,892 of record NC_092412.1, on the reverse strand, counting down.
CGGAACCGGATGGTTCCGAGACCGGAAGTAGAAAGGTACAATGATGTGCCTGAATGCCAATGTTATACTGGTTACAGGCATCAATAGATAGAAATTTTATGCGCACGCGCGTGCGCATAAAATTTCTAACTATTGATGCCGGTAACCAGAATAACATTGGCACTCAGCCAATCATCAGCCGCGACACCGCGGTATCATAGTGCGCGTCTGCCAGCAGATCGCATGGACGCGATCTGTCGGCTTCAGAAGAAAGAAGAGAGAAGAGGAGCCGCCGCCTGGTACCGCTCCGAGGATCGGGAGCCTCGCGCTGAAGATCGGGACCCGCGCCAACGATCCGGACACTGGAGGGTGAGTATTAAGTTTTTTTTAATTTTTTATACGCTTGGCAGGGGGCAGGCTGTATCCTTTATGGGGGCAGGCTGTATACTTTATGGGGGCGGCTGTATACCTCATGGGGGCGGCTGTATACCTTATGGGGGCTGATTATTTACCTCATAGGGACTGGCTGTATACCTCATGGGGGCTGGCTGTATACCTCATGGGGGCTGGCTGTATACAACATGGGGGCTGGCTGTATACTACATGGGGACTGGCTGTATACCTCATGGGGGCTGGCTGTATACCTCATGGGGGCTGGCTGTATACAACATGGGGGCTGGCTGTATACTACATGGGGACTGGCTGCATACTACATGGGGACTGGCTGTATACTACATGGGGGCTGGCTAGCTGTATACTACACCCTTGGCTTATACTCTGTAAAATGAGGGGTCTCGGTTTATACTCTGGTCGGCTTATACTCAAGTATATACGGTACATATACACTGTATTTTAAATGTAATTTGCATAGTAATAGTATACAACATTAACATATAGGGATTTATTATATTTATTTTAAACAGGAATAAAATATTGTAAGGTATATAAGTAAATGTCTCAGAATCCTTGTGCCAGGTATGTAGATCCTTAACCAGATGGGAACAATTTCTGGGATTATTTGACTTAATCTTTCATACTTGTATACTTGGCAGATGTGTATTCACTTTATATAAATGGATATTGCTCAATTGAAAAGCAAATAAACATTAATCTCCGTCTGTTCACAGTTTAGAATAAAACATTGAATGATTTATCTTTAGTTCTACCTATTAATACTTAATAAATAACATCAAGGTCTGGTATTTTTCCATTGTGTTGAACTGTAAACCAGTGTATTCTGTCGTGAAAGGTCAAGTATTATTAACCTGACTTTTTGTCTAGTCAGCATCTCTAGTTCAAAATTGAGACACAATTATTTTTACACCAAAAAAAAAAAAAAATTGAAATCACCTTTGACCCAAGCAGTATAATACTGACAGGAAAAAGACCAATTTCAAAATCCTGTCCCCTGTAAATTAGTATTGATGGATAAACCATTAAAAGCTGACTGATATTGTGTAAGTCTCCCATGTGCCAGCATAATAGGACTTAGCATGGACTCTACAAGACCGTTATAGGCATACTATAGTATCAGCTGATACCAAGACATTAGCATGAGATCCTTTAAAGTGATCACTACAGGTAACTTTGGAAAACAAACTCACCAGCATGTCCTGATGGACTGGTGGCCTAGTGTACCTATTAAGGCAACATGACATCTGCCCTGTGTTCAACACTAGGAATGATTGGACCTGGACTTTCTGTGCACTATGAAGACTTACAGGAAAAATCTCTTGACATGTCACTGTTGAGTTATTTAAGGTGCTGGGTAGGGTCTCCAAGGCAGGGACTTTCATGGATCATTCCACAGATGGTCAATCAGATTGAGTTCTAAGATTTTAAAGTTCAGTTGAGCACAATGAAATTGGTGACATTACACAACCCATTCTGAACAGTTTCGGCTGTGTGGCAGCTTCACCTTATCATGCTTTAAGAGACCAATGCTACATTCTTAGTAGTACTAGGTCTACAACACATCAACATGAACATTAGAACATTAGCAAGACCATCATAACCCACCTGGTGGCTTTTCTTCTTCCCTTAGGATATTTGATGATTCTGAACAATGGTAACTTTTCTTTTGCCAGCATCATAGCCAATATATCGGGAACATTGAGCATCAGTAGTACTTGAGGAGTAATATAAGGAATAATTACAGGAGACAAGTGGGGAGTCAATGTGCAAGGGATGCCAAATTGATGTAGTGTAAGTATCTTGTGAAGGCTGCTTGCAGCGCCTTTCTCCTGACTAAGAGAACAAATTCTATAAGAAAAAATATGGATGCAGATTGCCGTCCACCAGGTATGCTGATGAATAGTTGAGAGTCGGTAGTTTGATTAAGTTGGCAAAGCCTTTTATAGAGGTCGTCAGGAGTGGCTACATGTTTCAATGCAGAAACATTGGGGCTCATTTACTTTCCCGGTCCATTCGCGATCCGGCCGCGTTGTCCGACGTTGATTGGGAGCTTGCCGGGATTCACAAAGGTCATGCGCCCGATGTCCACTAGGTGTCGCTGCTGCGCTGAAGTCCGCCGGAGTTCACCTTCTTCGTCCCGGTGTATGTAAGTGCCATTCTTGCGATGCAAATTTTTTAAAAAATTCCACAGTTTTTCCGAATCCGTCGGGATTTCCGACTGCCACGCCCCAGATTTCGGTCGTGTGAAAGCCGGCGCCAATGCTCCACAATCCGATTGCCTGCAGCAAAATCCCGGGGCATTTCGGCGCAAATCGGAAATATTTGGTAAACCCAACGAAAATGCGCGATTTGGACCCTTAGTAAATGAGCCCCATTGTCTTTGAGAAATTATTGCCACTTAAAGTAATAAAATATCAGTAGTGAACTAAAAAAAACATCTTTCTTACTTATGTTAAGTTTTTAATAAAATGTTTATAATATGAGCGTTAATAATTAAAAGCTACAGATACCTTAGGTAACAAAAATATAAAAATTTTCACATGATACTTCAAAGATATTTTAGAGTAGACTGGTTGATTTAGAACGCATGCTGCCATATACAGCAGTTGCTTTTATCCATGTGTTTATTACTTCATACTCAAAGCCTTGACAAGAATAATGCTCTAGTGGCTTCCTCTAATAAAATCTATATTAATATTCAGTGATTAGTCAGAATAAAACGAATGCTACACATAAAATAAGTACACAGCGGGTCATTTCACCATAAAGATACAGTACTTGCTATTTTGAGAAGGTTTCATTAAACATAATTAAAATAAAACCTTACTGGAAGCAGCGGTTTAGTAGGTCGTGATCAGAGGCACTTTGTGCTGTATGAACAAAGAGAAACTGGAAAACAAAATTCTAATGAGACTAATTTAGCTAATGATTTCCAAATATTTAACCAGAAATCTTAAACTATATTAAAATATTGAATTATTTACTTATTAATAAATTCATATAAATGAAATCTATCACTGCAGCTATGACAGCTTCTTGTCTTTAATATGTCGCAAAATTGCCCTGTTTGCTGATTTGCACTATATAAGTGAGTTATTGTAATAATCCAACTCACTCCACTTTTCACTATAGACAATTTACTCCAGCAAAAATAGTCTTCAAATGCATTAAACCCAAAGTCCCTACATTAAAGGAAACCTTCAATCAAAATCAAGCATGGATAAACTATGGGCAATTACTTACTCATAGGTCCATGTACCTTGACAGTGGTAATCTTTATAATAGCTTCACAGGCTGTTAAACTGTTCAGCAATACTTCTCACTCACCCCCTGCTTCCTCAGTAATCCTCCCCTCCCTCTCCCTGCTGTATTCTCATCTACATTCTTGTTATAACCAGTGCTTTGTTCATTTTTACTATCTATGTACACATTAGCTTAAAGAGAACCCGTCAGGCAAATTAACCCCCTAAACTAAATATATTTTCATAAACTACCATTAGAAAGGATTGCCTCTATCCCTTCATTGTCCCTCTACCTGCCTGAAACTTAAGCAATGAGGTCCCACAGTTGTATGCAAATGACCTGTGAGATGTCCAATGAGTCATTGTCATATTCAGCAGTCCACCTTATTCATGAGTGGGAGGCACAGCCAGACCCCCCAGTGCTTGACTGACAGCCTGTATAATGATTTGAGGTACAGTGGTGTAATGGCTCCTCCATATGCTTCCTGGTGCTGGTGCCCCCTGCAGCTGGTGTGTGTATGAGATACTCCTATACAAATGACTGACATCCTGTATAATGATGTGATGTATAATGGTGTAATGGCTCCTCCATGTGCTTCCTGGTGCTGCCATGCCCCCTGCAGCCTGTTTGTGTATAGGAGAGATACAACTGCTCCAGAAGCCATTTTATAGCAGAAGATGTCATGCCTCTGACCATGTGTCCAGCCTCATTTACATAATAAAGAGAAAATTTTACAATGAATAATGTATGAAATGACTAGATAAAGGCTGGGATGGATCCTTGTGAGCTGCTCCAACAGGTAGTAGTGACAGAAATAGTGACAGTGACCTGATGACAGGTGTCCTTTAAAGGTAAAACACTTACTTTTAAAGTTATTTACTGTAATTCAATGACTAAGACAGACCTGTATCTACTAATAAACACCAACGGAAGGCAAAGTGTCTGAATTCCTAGTCCCTTACATAATAAAACAATAAGACGGTAACTTTACGAGTGGTGATGACTCATGTTGCTTCGTTTTGGAATATTCCCTGAAGTGGTGGGTGTTTACTTGGTTTATATCTTCTGCTACAATTATATTGCATCTTCATTTTTCACTATGTGACACTCTATGTACCTTGTACAATTTCCAATCCTTTTCATCTCTCACATGGAGCTTCCATCAGCTTCCTTTCAATGGATGAACATGAGATCCATCATACTCGATCACGTTTCATTTCTGCTTTTATGACCCTATAACAAATTAACTTTTGCAAGCATTATGATCCTACACTTAAAGGGTTTTATAAGAACTATTTATCTTTAATTAATCGCTGGGCAAGTGACCTTAAAACAAAACCAATTATACCTGGTTACTGTCACTCTTGACTACTTTACTTGGCAGTGACATTGTACTGCTGCATTGATTTTGGGCAATGTCATTATAATAAAGTTATGCATTTCTAAAAGGAAAATAAATCAATGGATTTACTTTGTGTACGTAACATTTCCTTGAACTGCAGACTGTTAGCGAGAGTGTAAGCATAATATGTATCGCCAGGAAAGATGGTGTCTAAGTATTTACCATTGCTAAAGTACATTATAGCAGCACTTAAAATACCACATTATTTTAAATTATATAGGGACAAGGACTGAAGTTCTTAACTTCTACAACAACTTTGTTGAATGAGTAAGTTATAAACTCACAACATTTCTGACTCTCTTAAAGGGAATCTGTCTGCAACTTTAACCATACAAAGCTGCAGACAGTTAGGGATGGGCCTGTGGAGACCTGTGTATCAAAAATATGAGGAATGTTAAGTCATAATCTATACAACTCCTATAGGAATTTTCAAGCTTTATGATGTTGATAAATACCTATAGGATAGGTCCTCGATATCAGAAAAGTAAGTATAAAGAAATCGGCCAGCTTTCAGCAGTTTTGACTATACAAAGACACAGATGGTGTTAGGTAGCAGCTCTGGAGACCTATGTAGCCATATTTTCATCTTTGTTTTTAGTAGCAATAAGACTGTAAAATATTTGATGATTGAAGCTGGATATGTAGAACTGTTTGGCACAGATTTGTGAGATCTCTTTACTGAGCACAGCACAACCCCTTGCTTACTGCTAGGAGAGTGGCTGTGCACCAATGCATAGAAGTGCATCAGAGTGCTCCATATCCAGCTACAATCCTCAAATACCTTACAGTCTTACTACTACTAACCCCAAGGAGGAAGATAAGGCTACATAGGTCTCCAGGACTGCCACCTAACACAATCTGTCCTTTCTACAGACAAAATTGCTGACAGCTGGGCCAATTGGAACCCCAAGTGATCCCATAGTTACTGGTTTGATATTATGGACTTATTTTATGGATAATTGTCAATATTAGATAGAAAATTCCTCTAAGGCTGCATTCAGGTGAACGTATGGGGACATATGTATGGCCACAAGCTTGCGGGCATACATATGTCCCCCATAGATGGCAATGGCCGCACAGAGAGACATCGTACTGCTCTGTACACGTGGAAAAGATAGGACATGTCTTTCCCTGTGTGCACGGCCCGTATGCCGTGCAGTTCTATGGAGAAGGGAAAGGTCACCCCTCCTCCTCTCCTCCTAACCGTGCAGGCATACGATTGTCTAAATGCAGCCTAAAAGTTGTATAGATTATGATTTAACATTCCGATAGTTTTCCAAAAATGGCAAAAAATTTCTTCACATGACTTAAAGCGTAACTGTCAACCTTTTTAATACTGCCTGTGGGTGGGTATACAGTGTGTGCATGAGCCAATTATAATCTCCCTGTGTTTAGTTAAACAGCACTGAGACGGGAGGATTAACCCCTTCAGCTTGATTTTTAAAAATATTGCTTACAGTATACTACAGCCAGGGAGAGAGCAGATATGCATAAATGATTAACACTTAAAGCTGTGTAACAAACAGAAGAGGAGAGTCAGACATTGTAGACAGATTTGCGATAGCAACTTAGAAGTAACATTGTAGCTAAGGGGCACTCTCAGGTATATTTCTTTACAAACTAAGCAGAATTTCTTAATGAAATACTGTATATTACAAAAATGTTCAGAACACTATGTCAAAAATTATCTGTAATGATGGTTACTCTTTAACACACAGCAACTTTGTGCAACCCAAGGATAAAGGTATTAAAGGGGTCATCCTACTATTTTGAAAATAGTGCAGGTAGATGGGGTAGGTAAGTATAAAAAAAAACATGCTGTACTCACCTCCTCTGTTGCTCCCGGTTCCCCTTGTCGCCGACACACTTGTCTGTGCCCCTGTTTGTTTACAGGGGCATGGAAGCTCTGTTGAGTTTGGCTTCCAGCCAATCGAGGTGGCCAGCCACACCCACCCGTCCTCATATCTCAGCGCATGATACAGCACAGGGAATAGGGCAGGTTGGCGTGGCAGCTTCAGCTTACATGGTCTTATGGTCTTTTAAATTGTTTTCATAGAATTGTGAGATGAAGCATGAATGTGTGGGATTAGAAAACATACTGAGCTCTTTTACCTTTTGATGACCTAAGCCCCAACATGTGACCTCAGTGATATGAATTCCTGTATCAAGCCGAGTCTTAAATGCATTTCAAGAAAAAAATGTTTTGTAATAAGAAATGATTTCACTGTTCATGTATGGTTACACGATGTGTAGGATTGTGTTCATCTGTGAGCCAGAGAAAGAGGTTCTGGAGAAATTGCTTTGTTTAATGAATAGATTGCTCTTGAACAAATTCTTTCTCATCAACATGTTTCATGATAGAAATACAGACAAATATTAGAATTTTAATCTAACCGATGAATAAAGGCTAAGGCTATGTCCATACAAACTATTTTACCAATTATGTTGGCTTCACTTGTGATTGAAGAGGCATTAAAATGCTGAGAACATTATTTGTTATGCTTCAACACATTCTCATCAACATTGGACACTTTATTTCAAACCTCAACAAAATCAGTTACAAGGACTTAAAATATGTAGTCATACACTGCTGGAAATAATGATGGAACTGAGAAGTATACTCTTATTATTACTGTGATTTATTGTAGTAGAGCACTAGGATGGATTGTGTACCTTGGAAACTTGAGGACATTGATAAGAAATCAAAAAACTTACAAGTCAGCTTAATTTTGAATCCCTAAAGTTCAACATGAATTCAATAAAAAATACATATCAGTTTTTGATAAAGATGTGTCCTTCTTTAACATTTACATCTAAAGGTAGGATAATGTTCAATCAAAGATGTGTAAAAAGGAAGGTAACAGGTTTATAACACCATGTTCTTTGCAGATATAGTATCCCAATAATAGTACTAGTCTCTCTTCAAGTGCAAAACACAGAGACAAAGACAGTGCAAACCAACACAGAAGAATAGTCTTTAGAGCCAGGACACATCAAAAAACAAAAACTTAGTACAAAATCACAAACGTAGAGAATAGTCCAAACACAAGCCTACAGTCCGAATACAAGATGAAAGAATTAAAAAAACAGGCTAATACAGAGCTTGCTAATAAACGTCTGTAACAGGCAAAGAATATAGATCAAGAGTATCTTATATGAGAAACCATAGTCCCGGTAAGAAAGGTGATAAGTGGAGCGGTACAGAAATAATCAAGCTACCCAGCAAGTATAAATCTGTGTTCACATTAACAATCTCAACGTGAAAGACAATGATATACCGTATATACTCGAGTATAAGCCGACCCAAGTATAGGCCGAGACCCCTAATTTTACCACAAAAACCTATATTTTTTTTACTCAAGTATAAGCCGAGTTTGGGTTTTCAGCACATTTTTTTTTGTGCTGAAAAACTAGGCTTATACTCGAGTATATATGGTAATCAGTTTCATTTCAGACATATCTTAAGACAGAGGATGATGCTGACACAGATGTCACATAGGAGCTATACCTTTGACAGGAAAAAGAACACAAGGCATAGTCCTGTTTTTGTCTTTGGAACCCCCCAAAAAATAGGTACAACAATAATAAAGTAAGTAGAGATGAGCAAACAAAACATTCAAGTTCAGGTTATGGCTGCCTGACCAAGACATATTGCCAGATTGGCAGCTTAAACAGACAGTCTGGTAAATAGACACCCCTAACAACTCCCCATGGCTATGTTGTGCAGGGGGGACACTCCAATGCAGAACCCGAATTTGAACCGCAGGTTCGATCATCTAAAAAAATTAGTTTTTAGGACAGAAGTGTCTAATGCTGAATAAAAAATCTGCCATATAGTAAGACCGTATATTCTAACTTTGTCTCTCCTTTTAGTTGAGTTTTTGCTAGAAAAATGCACCAAAATGTTATGTGAAATGGAGTTTTGTCCTCTACACTATGGTGGGTCTGTAAAACCCCACCAGCACATAGTCCATTTGTCATGGACCAATCACAGTCGATGATCTTTCACATCTTTCACCATTAAATTCATTTTGTTATTTTGTTTTTTCTGCTCCTAAACAGAGTTGGACAACAGGATTATGCTATTGTATGGCTTTGCTATTGATAATGGTCATTATACTTATTGCATAAATAGAGATCTGGATAAACAGAGAAGCTACACTTGGCTCGCTATGTATAAATTGTCGAAGCAGCGTAGCAAGTGCTATTATAGGAAAAGCGCTACCTGTTAATTATGACATGGAAAAATTGAAGGATTTATCTCCAGGTAATAATGACTCAATAATAAATACAGGGTTTCTAAATTCTTCATTTACATTTATATCCTGTAATATTGCATCAACTGGCCAAAAATGCTTGTAAAAACCAACACATACATATGTAAATATGATAATTCCTGTAATCTTTTATTCAGGCATCTAGTGTATTATTAGTGTGGTTATTATTATTATTTTTACTGTAGGATTCTGGCACCAGAATTTTGAATCAGTTCTACATGCTCTCTTGTTAGCATTCAACATTTTTAGGTCTGCGAAATGTAGAGTTTTTACATGAACTTTGAATAAAAAAGTCATAAATATTTCATCTTTACTTTTTAACAGAAAAAAAAATGACTTGTGGTGGCAGATGAAAAGATATTCAGGTTCGGGTGCATGCCTGAAAGCAGCGGGAGAACAGAAAGTGTAAGGGAGGCAAATTAATCTTAAAATTTTACAGGATGAAAGTACAATAGATTCAATTAAGACCTGCATTCATCATGGACATATTCAATTGGGCTGCCATATTGGGTTCCTAAGAAGAAAGGTAGTTTAACTCTAAAACTACTGCCATAACAAAGTGATATAAAGGAGACTGGGGAGCGGACAAGGAAGCAGTCGATGCACTATTTCCTGGAATTCTCCCTACTAGAATGCATCACCTGCAAACTATAAAAGACCATTGCAATTAGCACGTCTGGCGTTATAATTTCAGGATGTAATTACATTCATATTGAGCTCTACAGGGAAACTTCATAACTTTCTTTTATTCCGTATTGCTTCTCAGAGATGTCTGCACTGGCAAAAATGACTTTTTCAAACATAAAATTACACAGCTGTGCCAAACATTACATGTAATGGTATGAGATACATCTTCTCCATTATACTGTATATACTCTATGTAGCATATTCAGTGACACAATAACATGCAATCCAACTTGAAATGAGGTGAGCATCCAATCTTTAATAGACCCCCCCAAAATATATATAATATTGTAGGACTTCATTTATAAAGGAGGGATCTGAGTTGACTTGATCTGAGTATGTTAAGCCAAAAAAACATTTTTTCAGTTATGAGACCTGAAATGGGCTCATCATATACGACTGATGATGAGCCCGGTCATCCAAACATTATAACTATTAAGCATACTACAGTATATCTGTGTGTTTTTTTTTTTTAATATACTTTTTAATAATTTTGTAAACATACAGATACACATATACACAAAATTATGACAAATATTGGCATATATGTTGAATCTTTCCAGAGTGGATTAAAGCGTTGTTTGTATTCTTTTGCTGTTGCTTTTTTGGCATTGTATGCTTTATCTACAACTGAGACACTTTATGGGTCCTTCAAGGATCATGATCCCCAGATTGACTGCAACCTGCGCATCTTGTACATCCATGGTAACAAGTAAGTTAGATTTTGAAGTTATGTTAGAAGCAAGAGATGTGGAACAGCATTACAACCTCAGTAACTTTGACAGCGTCCAAATTTTAATGGCTAGATGTCTTGTTAAGAACGTATTTATAATACCAGGTCTTTGGTGTTTCTGCTAAGCAATGAGTTTCACTCACCATTAAACATCCTTCATATTCTTCCTGTAGTCAGGAGCAGTAGGTGTTTCCAAATGACAGATGTTTTGTGCCACGCCAGCACGTCCTCTCGCTTCGTAAGTTAGAGGAAGTGGTGAAAACAGCCGTTCCAGCACTGCTCCATACAATATAAGAAGAACACCCGATGGTGAAAAAGTCCAGCTCACCGAAAAGGAGACAATCCCAGCTTCCCTGGTCTTAGCCCCGGTACACGATACTACATCCACACCATAGAATCCAAGCAATACAAAAGGTAAGCAAAAGGTTCAGCACTCAGAAGAAGCCACCAGGATAAATAAAATGTTGTTTCTCTTTATTTCAGTCTCAGGAACGTAACCGCTTTAGTGCATACGATCAACGCATTTTGACACAGCATGTCTTAGTCATGATCTTAGTCTAGATCATGACTAAGACGCACTCTGTCGAAACGTGTTGATCGTATGCACTAAAGTGGTTATGTTCCTGAGACTGAAATAAAGAAAAAATACATTTTATTTATCCTGGTGGCTTCTTCCGAGTGCCGAACCATTTGGTTACCTTTTGCATAGCTCCATACAATGGTTTTACAAGAGTTGAATACCTTACAAATCCCAGTAAACAATGTTCAAGTCATCCTCATAAGATTCAGAATATTGAAAATACTGATAGGCCAGAGTTAGAGCTGAGACAGAATCCCAGCTTGGGGTTGACCCTAGTCCTTGTTATAATGACAGTTACCTTTCTCCAAAACATTCATACTGTATGTTAGCAATAAAAAAACTAATGTGAAGGTATAAACAGAGATAAGGGTTCAAGAATGTGACCCTATGTTTACAGTTGTAGCTCTGTAGTTTAGAGAATTGGTAAGTGGTTCCCGCTGGTTATATGTGGATTATTGAAGTCCATGATAGGAAAAACCATGAAAAAAAGCTATTCCAGAAGAAATAAAACTCTCTCAAGTGCATTTTAAAGTCAATGCCCAACCCATAAAAGAAATGTAAGCATTAGGAATATTTCTACTCTGTGTATTCTTTTCTTTGATTACAATATAGAAGAATGAACCTGCCTATTACACTGTTGCAATCTTTACTCCTTACCCAGAGAATGGCGGCTTTGTAGCTTATTTCATTAGCCACATTTTGCTGAAACAAGCTTTTCAAATGGGTTTCATAATTCTACATTCTGTGAAACTGCTTAGCATTCAGATCATATGCTGCTTTAATTGCCTCTTTATAGTTAGCGAAGATGTTATGTAGTTGTAAAATACTGAGCTTTACTGCAGCTAAAGGAATATTTTTCTGAACAGATGCAATACTGGTACAGTAAATAATGGACACATTGTACTTTATCAGCAACCGAGGGGAAGGTTAATGGGTATGATGCATCTTTTATGTGAAGCTTGAAACATAGACTTTGCTGTGATTTGAAGATTTACAATGTGACAAAAACAAAGCCTTTCCTGTGTTAGCAGCAGGGTACATTTATTTATAACACATATCGAGCATAAAGGTGAACCTCTTTAAATGCAAACCTGGTTTTTATATCATGGTATTTTAGAGGGCAGTAAATCACATCTGAAAACTTTATATTGTAATACCTCCAACCTATGCCTTTATAGCACAAGATGCAGAAATCTATGATAGAGAACAGCAATGATAGAATTTCACTGCCAGTACCTCCCAACAAGTTACATCAGGTCAGGGCAGATTATTGATTTTCTATTTCATTGGCACGTAAAGTCTATGCCTACTTATATCCAGTATAGCATTTGTGAAAATATGTAATGGGAAATAATGATTGGAGGTTTTGGCTAGGAAAGTGATGGCAAACCTTTTAGCGGCCGAGTGCCCAAACTGCAACCCAACCCCCCCCCTTATTTATTGCCACCAAAAATTAAAGCAGTAACTTATTGCTCCCTGTTCTTCAACAACTTTCAAGGAAGGGAACGGATTGGATAAGGAAGGGATTTAGGGGAAACAATTCTATATAACATTACCCTCAATGTTATTTTGTTGTAACTGGTGAAATTCTAGAGCCTTTTTAAAATATTGGCATAACATTCACCTTGTGCCCGTCACTTGGCACCGTGCCAGACATTAGGGACTCCCTGAGGATTTTAGGTAGCAGTACAACAATGACAGAACTTTGCCTTAAGAACTCTGGGGTGTAACCCATCTGGTCCAGTAGCCATGTAAACATTGGATTTATTGAGCTTAGGTTGGATCATGTCTACATTCAGCCAGTCTTGTATATTACAGGATGCATCCCCCGCACTGGCATCACCGACACCAGAAGTTCTTTCTTCTATTGTATAAACGGAGCTATAAGACCTATTTAGTATCTCTGCTTCTCTTGGTCTCCAGTCACCAAAGCCCCATTTTCAGAATATAGGTGTCCAACCTGCTCTGACCCATTTTTTTCACATTGATATACTTAAAAAATTTCTTCGATTTGTTTTGCTATCTTTGGCCACCTGTCTTTCATTTTGTATTTTAGATGATTGATGGCTAAAAGGGACTCAATGGAGGAATATATAGTGGCCAATGTGTTAAGACTGATGCATTGTGTGAAAATCTTAATAATTGGTGCACCTGGCACAGCATTCTACAATTACTCAGATGTTCCAACCTAGGGATCTCTTAGTAATTGGGGCATGTCATGTCCAGTGTAGATTTCAGTTATACTCTTGCGTAGATTTCAGCTATAACTTGCACTAGCTTTTAGTGGCCTTTGTCCCCATACGGGCCCATCTTGTTCTGTGCCCACTACATGCACGGCAAAAAATGGCAAAAAATTTTAAAAAGTCACCAATTCCATGGCACCAGTGACTTTTCATGACTTGTTCGTCGAACTGGCGCACACGACATAATCTATCTAGCCCATAGCATTGGCAGTGGTTGGACCACTTTAATAAAAAAAACATTGGGGCAGATTTACTTACCCGGCCCATTCGCGATCCAGCGGCGCGTTCTCTGCACAGGATTTGGGTCCGGCTGGGATCTATGAAGGTAGTTCCTCCGCCGTCCACCAGGTGGCGCTGCTGCGCTGAAAATCATCTCAACGCGCCGGAATGCACCACCTCGGACCAGGTGAAGGTAAGCGCTTCCCAAGCGACACTTTTTCGTTTTTTAAATGCGGCGGTTTTTCCGAATACGTCGGATTTTCGTTTGGCCACACCCCCCAATTTCCGTTGCGCGCAAACCGGCGCCGATGCGCCACAATCCGATCGCGTGCGCCACAATCCCGGGGCAATTCAGGTACAATCGGCGCAAATCAGAAATATTCGGGTAACACGTCGGGAAAACGCGAATCAGACCCTTAGTAAATGACCCCCATTATCTGAAATTTTTTGCTTCTTATTTTAGTACAATTTCAAATGCATTGTATTAACTGCAACCAAAATAGGAAACAATTGAAAGAATAGGTAGCAGCTCGCTCTACATTTATTGTATGCAATAACTCCCATTGTAAGAGTCCCTGAGAAGGGAGCTCTTGGTAAACGTTAAAAAAAAAATAAAGGGCCTGCTCACTTTTTGCAGTCCCCTGTGTTTTCTAGTCCTGTCTACATACTGTGAAATTTGAACATAGCATTGGAAGAGATTACATGACATCATCTCCATTGCAAATGTGATACCGGAGGCAATCCCTGGCCATGTGACACAAGGTTTTCCCATTTTTTCCTATGTGCTGTCTACTTTTAAGCTTTTCCAATGCATTGTAAAGGTCTCCTCAGATATCTCACAAGACATCAATCCATCCTAATTGTTTCAACAATGAACTATACATAAAAGAAAGGCATCATAAAGGAAGTATTAAAATATACACATTTCATCAATCAAGCCTTCACTATCATTGTTGCTCCAAATCATAATAAAGAGGCCAGAATCACATTATTGATTCTCCTCCATCTTAGTTTTCTAACCTTTGGGGGAGTTGCAATGGAATACCTAACCTATCTTTATTTCCAATTCCCTAGGTATGAGCTTCTCTGTAGTATTTGGGAGTGCTGTTTGTATTTTTATCAAAATATGTTGAAAAATCATGTTTTTATTACCATGGCACGCTAGAGGAAAATTTGTTTACAACGCAAATAAGAAATTTGTGCAGACTAAATCTGAAGATGAAAGGGTAATTTTGTAATTTTCTTGTTCAGTTCCATTACTGGCTGAGTAGTAACAGTACACAATGAATACAGTTCAGCAGGTAGCTAGTCATTACAACCTGAGATTTCTTTTATTTAAATCACCAGCTTCTAAAATTTTGCATATTGTTTCTGTACTGCCTTCTAACAATACAGCTGTTTGATGTACAGAAAATAATTTTTCGGATAATTGAAAGCACTGTGCAGTCATATCCAATTGTACATTGTGTGCCGGGAAAGCCTTATTTACAACAAACTAGTATTTTCGAAATGACCTACCTGACATGAAACATTACATTTACGAGGTTACAATGTATTATAAAAGCCTCACATTTTATTAAAAAGCATCCAAAAGAACTTTTCCTACTGATAGTTCCTATAAAATTATTATAAGCATATGAATAATATTTTGATAAAGTCCTTACTTTACCTCTTTGACATATTGTTGTGTTCAAGCATTGCAACCAAATTGTTCTCTATATTACACTCTCTGAGCATGAGGCCATGGCAGTCCAGTTTTTTATTCCATGCCATGTATTAGAACAACATAATGTAGGACTAATAGATCAGTAGCGATCCAAGAACACATCTATCATCAATGTAATGTTCTCATACGGTATGAATTATGACATATTAGAAAATCTTGTTGACTGTAATTTGCCTTTAATTGATGACTTGAGTCTTTTTATGTTCTACTTTGAGAACATTTGGGAACATACCAAATATAGTACAGACAGATCTTAGAATGATCCGATGACCTCATCATTGTCGAAAAGAAACATTCAGTGAAACCCCAGTGTAACGTTTCCCTCCCAGAACAGTTTGTCCATTATACTGAACCCTTCAACCGGTCTTTTAGGACTATCTGATAAATCCCTGTTCACCGGTGATCAGCAGAGATCTTAACACATAGTTGGACATGCCTTGTCATTTACAGCAGCTGATGATGTGTCTGAACATTTCATTATCCTCCCTTTGCATTTTGCTCAAAGAAGATTAGAGAAGATCAAAGAATATGCCAATATCCTGATGATGTCTCCGGCATGCGAACACTCCCATTGAAAATGACTGCATATTTATGGCAAGCAATGGATTTCTTCTGTGTAGAGATGGGTGAACCTTAGACCTTGTGACATTTTCGAAGAACCTGCAATATGCTTGTAAATTGAATGGTTTACTTTATCATGACCTCAATACTGCATCTCCTCTTTATTATGTCAATGTATCAATAGTGAGATTATATGGATGCTTGCAGATAAAGTATAAAATGAATATATAAAGTGTCTGAAATAAGCTCTATTTTCATATTCTTTAGGAAGGTTATGGGTAGAAGATACTCTAGTATCTACATACACATCAGGAGACAGAGGTAATAACAGACTAGCTGAGCACAATAATTTGGACAAAATGGTGAAACCACTTCATGCCCAGTGAATTTACTGCCCGTCAATATCTGAAAATTAAGTATTGGTTGGACTTTAAAGATCTCGTACACATGGCACAGGAAAGTAGTGGAGGGCGCTATATTCATGAAGAACGGGTGTCAGGAATCATGAATCTAGCGCCCTCTGCACACTACACAGGCAAACTGCATATAGGACAGTTTGCACTGTTCTTAGTAAATGTGCCCCAGAGTGCTATGGAGGTGCAGTACAGATACAGTATTGATCTGGCACCTAGCAGGTTCAATTTGCACCTATGTAAATGTTGTAACTTATTGATATATCCTACTGACATCCAAAAAATGTAAGTTAAAAATCTGTCTTTCTATCAGTAACTGTTATGCCACATGGGGAAATTTGTTTGTTTGGCCCAATATGTCAGAGACAGGTTCCAGACACCCACACAACTATGTGGTGTCCTCCGATGATCTCAGTAATTATATTATATAATATATATTAGCTAAAGAGAAGCCTAAGTCTTGAGACCAGAGATTTATAGTTCTTTTTGTATTAGTATACTCCTGACCCCATGAATAACATAAAAGGCCAATCCTATTCACGAAGGCCATTCAGATCTCGATTTCCCACTGTTTCATAAAAACAGCGTCAAGCAATGTAAAGTACTATTTCAGTTCTGAGCATTAATGAATAGACATAAAAAATAAACACCATTCACAATGGGAAAAAAAATAATATCTATATTTAAATTGACTTTCCACTGGAGCAGCACACAGCGACTTACCGCTTTCCGCAGTCAGGTAACAAAGGGCCACATAATACCTGTTAATTAGGACTGTTGAGAAAATACATGTTAACATTTATTAATTGTGTGTGTTTTACATGCCAAAGGAATTGACTTGAGCGTTAATTTGCAGTCTAAAAAATTAATGTTTCCAAAAATGTGATGATATGATTTCATACTTTACGCAGATTGTACTTAAGTGACAGTTCCAAATAGTGATTTTTTTTATTTACCTCTTAGGGAATAATTTTCTTAAAGGGAGTCGACAACCTCCCAACTTATCCACATGTAATTAAAGCATTGTATAAAGTTAAATTATATGCACGCCGGCACTAACATGGGTACGGTCGTTGTTCCTGATGACGTCATGCTAGTGTCGGCGTGTGTCTGCGCTCGCAGCGATTTATATGCTGCAGCAACTTTGCTAACAGCATTTAAAGAGATTGATACGATTTCGATACGAGTTCGATACAAACCTGCACTTTGCGGTTTGGGTCACCACAAAACTATTCATCGCAAGTAACTCCAATTTATTTTGTTGTATTTTTTGAAGGCTCAATCACATAAAACAATTCTAAGAACTGAATATCACAATATCAGAACTGACCTTCATTTCTTTATGCAACATAATGGGGCAGATTTACTTACCCGGTCCATTCGCGATCCAGCGGCGCGTGCTCCGGACGGGATTTATTAAGGTAGTTCCTCCGCCGTCCACCAGGTGCACTGAAAAGCATCGGAACGCGCTGGAGTTCACCGGCTCGGGCTGAGTGAAGGTAAGTGCAAGCTCCACGACACATTTTTTGATTTAAATGCGGTGGTTTTTCCGAATCCGTCGGGTTTTTTTTCGGCCATGGCCCCCGATTTCCGTCGTGTACATGCCAGCGCAAATCGGAAATATTCGGGTAACACGTCGGGAAAACGCAAATCGGGCCCTTAGTAAATGACCCCCAATATATGCTGCACAAAGTGAATTGAACTCAACAGATTGATTTACAGTTTGTAGTAATTTGTATTTTATTCCCCTTAATATCACATTTATGGAAATTCTTCGCAGGATACTATGTATCAATTTGCTCTTCCTCTTGTGCTCTATAATGTCATGCATGTTGCCTGTACAGCATTACAGGTTACCTTTAAAAGCTGAATATATATCACAGGACTTTATGATTGCTCCAGCTATATATAAAGTCTTTTATGGTCAATGAACTACCTTTAGGAAAGATACAGTAAGATCAGTCTGACAACTAGAGCTCGTCTGAGAACTAAAGAAATATTTCCACAGTTATTACATTGAGTACATAGTAATGAATCTGTGCAAAAGTTACTAAGATACGATCAATATTTATTGCCATTTTATAATAAAGCCAAAGCCTGCAGTCCTATAATATGTCTACAAGGACCGCCTGAACAGAATCCTGGGCGATTTGCTCATGTACAGTAGTTTCGTCTATGTGCAGTAGGTTTGTGGCCTTGTAAATGCAGTCATCACCTGTAAATAACTGATGAGGGTAATTGAATGAGAAGAATGGAGACAGATTTTGTGAAATCAGTTGACTTTTATCGATGGTTCATTCCACATTTACTGAGGCAGGCATAAAGTGGAGTGGGTTGTTATTGTAGAACAAGCACAAAGTCATCGAGGCATGACTAAGTGCAGGAGAAGTTTATACAGAATGCACAAATGTGATTCAAACATCAGTCACAATGAGCACAAATGATATCATATGCAGTGTGAAGGAATAATCCCTTCTCTTCCACACACAAACACACCATATGTCTACTGCCGAGGCCAGGGCATAGTTCCTAAAAGCTACATGTGGACAAAAAATATAAGCATGCTAAAGATGGCTAATGTATTCATATAGGAAAAGAAAACTGGACAGATGTTTCCAGCCATAACTTAGCTTTAATTTGGTGCCAGAGAAGACTTGTTCAAGGAAATATTTTATTCCCTGTCATGGTGATGCGCTGCTTCGTCACATGACTCGGGGTTAATTTATTTTGCTCACTCAATCTTGCAGTCACCTTTCACTCATGACACAGATAGCTTAAGCTTAAGAGCATAAATGACAACCCAGACAGTCCCCACACTCCAACTATGAATATATATGCTGCCACCACCTATTGGATTAAAAAGGGGACCAATAAGTATCCCACTCTACATCCGCTCTTGCCTCTCAAGCAGTCACCTTGTTACCCCAGTAGACATGCACACTCAGCTCTCTAGCAGTCCCACAGCTAACCACACCTTACAAGGCTATGGATTCACGGATCATACAGGGAACAACATTAATGTAAATTTTTTTATACATAAAGGAGTGCAGTGCTTATAAAAAGATGTGAAAAAGCTACAAAATAAAATGACACAATGCAGCAAAACAGATAAAAAATGAAAAGTGAGAAAAATTTACAAAAAAACAATAAAAGTCAATCCCGATTTCTTTGGAGGTAGGAGAAATATGGAACACTTTCAGTTTAAGGCTTCCTCTACCATGTGAACACTGTATTCCTCTATATCAAATTATTTTATACTTTCTCTAATTGTTTTAGAACCCCCCATTGGTCAATTAGTCAATCAAGGATTAATAAAGGGGACAGTCCAGAAATATTTAAATAGTTTCTTTGTCTCCAAGTCCTTAGAGAAAGGGTAAATGGGGTGAGGGGAGATATTGTGAGGGAGAGTTATCATAAATCTCTTAGAGCAGAACTTCTCTAGTTGCCGATAGGAACCAATCAGAGCTCAGCTTTCACTTTCACACAGCTGTTTATAAAATTAAAGCTGATCTCTGATTGGATTCCATGGGCAACCAGAACAGTTTTACCTCAGACACTTCATGATAAATCCCCCACTGTATGTATATGTGGCCTCTTTGAAGTCTAAAGAAACCAGGTCTGAGTTCAGGGCTTATCAAGCTGTATCCCACTATCCTGTCGTAAACTGTTCTAACAGCTTCAGAGAAGCCAATTGTCCCATAGCTGGGAGAGTTTAAAATGTAATATTCCATCACAGTCTCTATAATAGAACATTTCAGGACCATCTTTATGGTGGGCTCTTCTTACTAGAATTTATGAATAAATTAAGAAGTATCTGTCAAAAGTTGGGGTTTGCGATGCAGTCTGATCAGCACAGCCAGTATCACAATGTGTAGGATGGAAGTGTAACACCTAGTTGTTAATGTATCCAAATAATTCTGGTAGCAGAGAAACAGCCAAATACAGATTCTTGCACTTTATTGTTTGTGGCGAAATTGTTATTTCAAAGAAAATATAGAAATTAACTGAAATACCAACTGATTTAACTATTTTATCAGAAGTGTCTGAGAGAAGAACTGTTTTAGTTGCTCATCACATGCAACCAATCACATCTCAGCTTTAATTTTTCCACAGCGCTTTATATAATTATAGCTGAGCTCTGATTGTTTTTCATCGGCAACTAGAATAATTTTATCTCAGAAACTACCTGTATATATAACAATGGCAAGCGCAAAACACATATGCGAGCATATGACAATTATGTGTCTGTATAACATGTAGGTGTATATATATTTGTATGTATCCCTTCTATAACACACATAGGATATATAGAATCTCATATATATGTGGATACAAATAACATGTGTCTATCTATCACATGTTCCCATAGCATGTGATTGTACATGTTTGTGTATATATATAGGACAGGCGTGTTTCTTTTCAATGATTACTTTCAATTATGTAACCAATTAATTAGAATACATAACTGGAAATACGGTTAATGTGGATGTCTATTACAACTGAAGCAAAGTAATGAAAATTAAACCACAGCATATTACTCAAGTGTCATTAAATCTTCAGAATGGTATCTAAGGGAATTGTCTTATCATGGTCTTGAGTGAAATGAATATGCAATTTCATTGTTATGTAATTTACACAAAAATGCATTAGGAATCCTTGCCGTCTCCTCTTCTCATGCATCAGAAAATTTGCTGGGTGTGCTGAGCGCTAAGCACAGTGCAAATGGAAGGATAGTTAAGCTGAGTCAGCAAAGATTATACTAAATGAGAACACAATGGCCATAAATTTCACAAAGCGTTCATTTTCTAAAGTGACTGTTTTATGCATCTGTTGATGAAAAGAAGCAGACAGACTGTATCTTCATATTTTTAACAACATGAAAAAATAGGGAAGGAAGAAGTTTATCTTCACGGTACACATCAATTTTTAACATTGCATAATGTTGGCAAACATGGCTATTTATTTATAGGTCTATATACAGGAAGTTCAGCTAAATACTGGATGCTTAATTTCATTATGGAAGTATAATAAATACTAAAAACTTGTAAATCTGTAGCTTGTGGGCTGTTTCTATGGAATATGGAGAATTTCCTTTTTTGATAAGAACATACATAAAATGGAGAGATTTATCAGAAGTGTCTGGGCTACAACTGTTCTGGTTGCCCATGGAAACCAATCAGAGCTGAGTTTTAATTTTATAAACAGCTTTGGAAAACTGAAAGATGAGCTCTGATTGGTTGCCATAGGCTCTCAGGCACTTCTGATAAATGATATGTGCATATTCACAGTCCTTCCTAGATATGGTTCAGTATTCAGATTGTGCATGTAAATACTATAAGATTACACCATTATTTTATTAACCTATCTGTTCAGACAAAATGTATGTTAAATGTTCTTTCCACATGGTAAATTTTTTAGACTTTATGTGGATTATTTTATTATTCGCCACAAACAGTGGCAGTGGCACAAACAAGCCAGCAGCAACTTTCACTCTTCAGTGAGCCACCTATAAGCCAACAGTCACTCACCAATAGAAAGGTAACAAAAGTCACTCACCATGAGCCCCCTGCAAGCTAGCAGAAGCCACTTTACTGCAAGTTACTGATAATCCAACAGTCACAATCAATCAACAATAATCCATCCGTAAACTAGAAGCAGCACCCAACAAATCACTTGTAAGACAGCAATAACAATTCTCCAACAAACCACTAGTTAGCCAGCAGTAACCACACTCTAACAAACCACTAGTTAGTCAGCAGTAACCACACTCTAACAAACCACTGGTAAGACAGAAGTCACCACTCTCTAACAAATCATAAGTAAGCCAGCAATAACATCTCTCCAACAAACCACCAACCAGCAACCAAACTCTAACAACCCATTTTTAAGCCAGCAATTCAACAAACCACTGGTGTGCCAGTAGTAGATAATCTCCAACAAGCCTTTTATAAGCCAATAGCAGTCATTCACTGCTGGCAGGCAGCCAAAACCTCTCTCCAATAAGTCAATAGCAAGTCAGCAGAAGCCAATCTCCATCAAGGTATTGGTAAGATAGCAGTAATTATCCAAAAAACCATCTGCAAACCATTAGCAGCCACTCTCCAACAAATCACTGGTAGAGCAGCAACAGCCTCTTCCACATAATGCATTATAAACATAATGATGATCACATGACCTGCCCAGGCAGGTGCAGAACATGTGATGTGGACATGTGACCAGAAGCCATCTTCTGTCCTGTGTCTTCTCCACAGGGGCAAAAATCTGAGGGGAGCAACATTTTAAATAACAACTAATTACACATTAGCTTTTATTTTAATGGGCCATTTGATTATGAATTTTGCTTATTCCTGGACACCCCTTTAAAGATATGAGAATGAAGGTGTCTGGTGTGTTCAATATAGGGGAAGAAGGGATAACTGCATCATCAGATTACTACATTGGTTTTTTTTCACTGTTGTCTTCCTAATCGTTATGACGTGCAAGGTAAAATCCTATTAAACTAGAACAGATACATGTCAATACTATTTGATTGTGTTTGTGTACAATTAATTGAAAAGCCATCAGGCATTGGCAATAGCCAAAAACAGAGGTTTCCCGCCAAGAAGAACTTGTATTATTTTGTATAAAGTGGGAATATCTATGAACAATAGAAAGCAACCAATACGTTAGACTGAAAAGAAGAACCACCTACTTGTCAACGTCAGAAACAATGTATATAGGGTTAACAAAGTTGTGACTAGGGATGAGTACACCCTTTTAAATTCTAAATCAGCCGGACCCAAAATTAAAATCCTGTAAATGGTGCTGACAAAGTCAGTTATCATATAAATCTATGCAACCATTTTAGGGAGAATTTGCACTCCCCATGATGCTGACTTTGCCGGTGGCATTAAACAGTTAATGCCAGTGATTGGTGCTAGCACCGATTATTGGCGATACTGAAAGGGGGGATTTGAGTGTACCTGAACCCAGACTTCTAATGAAATCTTGGATAATGCTGTGTAAGCTAAATTTTGCCATTTGAGTCTGCTCATTCCTATTTCTGAATCTTTGATCACTGAAGCAGTCATAACCATCTCGTATCTGTATACATGGTCATGAGATCAGGACTAAGCTGATTGGGCCTGGTTTCTTCAGGTTTTAGCCAGCAGCCCCTGTGTTTGAAGCAATAAGCCCTGAAGACCGCCGTAGGGGGCATAAGGCAACTCACTTGCTATTTTCGTACACTCACAAATATCAGAAACAGGTAGATTCTCTTTCAATGTCCGTTTCAGAATTCTACAATTTAACTAAAACAAAACTTTAAAGAAAGATTATACAAGATATAAGGCACATTTACTAAGAACAGTTGAAACTGCAGATTCAGGATTTCTGGCATGTGTTCTTTATGAATGTGGCGCCGTGTGCACTTCTCCTACAGAATGAATCCTTTTTTTGGTGCACCTTTAACATAGGGCGTGAGGCACATTTCTGTCAGACTTTGCATGATAAATGTTGTGCATGGTCCGACTGAGCACTGGAAAGCCCCCTTCAGTGCAGAAGCTTGTGTTGCGTGAAGACTAGTGCAGCATGCACCACAATTTTCTCTTGAAACCTTCTTAAAAACCTGTGTAAGCAGTTTGCACTGGAAAAATCGTACAAAGTCTGACAGAAAACTGGCCCTTAGTAAATGTGCCCCATGTACTCCTATGTCCTAACATTAAGCTAATATGATGCAGTTTTCATAAAAATAGCCATAATTTACCAATATGTATCTTATCAAGAAAGTATGATAACATTTGCTTTGTACTATTCTTCCTTTTTGTGTGCTGCAATGTTATGATTTACTATGAAATTTTATGGTGACTATGGGGCACTATTAATATTCTCCTATATTCTCCTATTAAATATAAACTGAAAAGAATGAAGTGTTTTCGGAGCAATAATTGGAATCTGTGAATATTTGCATTTTCTCCTGGGTGTTTCGTCATCAAAAAATGCAAGGCATCTGTTTGGAGCAGTCTTGCGCTTTTATGTTTTCTTAGCAGTTGTTCCATAAAAGGAATATATAATTGTATCTACACATACATACAATTATTGAAATGAGCACACTCTGTAATATAAGATACTGGCCATTGATACATAATATTCTCCATGTAAAAATCTGTAGGATCAGCCTTGAAAACGCAGATATGCCCAAAACAGCCCAAGTCATCAGATGTCTTCTGATGGGCCTATAGAATCATCGGATTTCTGCTGCCCTATAACATTATTTAAGTTTTTTTTTAGCAACCTTGATTTACTTTTCTTTTAATACTTTACATAAATTAACTGTTTAGTTGTGAATCAAGCAATGTAGTTCTTCCAATGGTGTGCACATGCTAGAAGGTCCTTAATATCCATAAGTGGTCTGCTCTACCCACTTCTTGCCAATTGACAGCTTTCTTCTAATACACATTATTGGGTACAGCCTTATTCTGCTGGATATATGGACCTCACCAGACTCCTACTGCATCAGATAAATAATTCACGCTCAAGAAAAAAATCATGTGGCAATTATTTACTGAACTTGTTGGCTGCCAAGCTTAAAGGGAATCACCACGAAATACCTACCCAAACTGACATGTTATGTAGCACACATGTCACCCAATGCTTTTCATTTCATTTTCCTGCTGTCCTCTCCGTGACAGAAGTAATTTTAGGAATATGTAAATGGGGCTGAAATGCTTTGGGGGATGTTAGCAGAGAACCTGCTGTAACAATGACCCTGTTGCTCTTCTGCCACCCAGCACCTTCTCTTATCTTTCCCCCATCAACAAAGTCACTCCTAGGACCATCAAGCTGTGGAGCTAGAGCACTAAGGTTCTCTGGCGAAGCAGTTCCCCCTAATTTCCATATTTATAAAGTGAAGGTTTGGCATGGAAGGATAGTTGGGCAATAAAAATAAGGGTTGAGTGGCATTTGTAGGCAGGTACTTAGGGTATGTAAAATGTGTTAATGAATCCCCTTTGAGGGAGTCTTATACTTCCCAAATTTCTTCACTAGAAAAAAGCCTAAGTACCAGATTTAGGAAAGTGCCTGAGAAATCTGGCTGTCTAGTTGTAATTTACATCTATTACTTAATATTGCAACAAAATTCTGGTGCATTTGGATAATCTTTGATGTACTGACCTTTACCTGCAAAGCCGCACAACCTTTTCAGAGATCACATCCCTTTTGTAGTACTAGTCATTACAGTGTCTTAAAACCTTAATAAACAGGGTACAAAATATTTGGTGCAAATAACAACATTTTACCAATTTATATAGGTTAAGTATTAGACCCTAATAGAGTCACCAGCATTATACTTACGACTGTGTACACAATGGGCTGCAGACAGGGGAACGTTTGCATCCCGTTTTGACCAGGTGGAGATGGAAGAACTCTTCCCATCTATACAGGAGTTCAGCAGCCTGGTCACAGTGTGGTGAGACATGGTTGGCTCTCCATGCAGTGACAAGGGACAATAGACCCGGCTATGAGCACAATTTGTGCGGCTAGTTCACAGCCCATGTACAGGCCTTAGTACAATATGGGTTAGACCCTGTAAAACTTTCCTTTAAGTGGTCAACCCCTTTATCTTGCTAATCATTGAAAAATTAGCATATCTAGGAAAAAAAAAGAAAGAACAGCAAGAATCTTTTTGTATTTTTTTACTGTAAGACAACAAACCTTTGGATATTGCAAAATCAATAGTTTAAAACTTTACAGGATTTTCTGGAATCTGCTGCTCATTACTAGCTGTCAAAGTGTTAAATATTATACATTCATTTTTACGGTATATTTCTCATAGCAAAGCGTTGACAGGAGCTGCTTGACTCACCAGAAGTAATTTAATTTGTTGTAGTCACAGGAAGATGTCTTATTCTCCGAATTCAGGATCCATGGTACAGACTCTTCAAATATATATTTCTCAAGCCGAGATTTATTGCGGGGTTGTGCTGTGAATATTTCTGCCCGTGACATTTTTAAATAAACATGTTGAGCGATATTTACTGTGTAGTAAACTGCGGGACCTCGCCTTAACTATGCAGTAGATGCCACTTTCATAGCTCATTCCCCAGGTCATAGGTACAAAAAGAAGACATAAACACAGTATTTCAATGTAGCAATGAGAACTTCAGTTAGCTTGTCAAAATATTTCACAATACTACAAAATCTGAGCAGTAATTTTTATTTAATTTCAAGTTCAAAAGGTTTAAAGTTTACTTAAAACTTCATATTTTAGCTCTTTTTCCAGAAGCATGAGTTTAGACCATTATAACCAGAAACCCTCATTACATTTCCAGTGTCTTTTACTGTTCCTTGCCTTCATTTGCACAGATCACCAACTGCATCTCAGCTCCAAGTGAAGTTAGCTGCAGGGCTCTATGGTGGGTTGTGACCCCTACACTAGTTGTCCTAGCAGTTATGCCTATAATTTGTGATACCGTACAAGGTCCTTCTTTATCATTCTATCTGGCTTAAAATATTGTGAGATGTGTGAACAAAGATGGACAAAAAAAACCCAGCATAAACGAAAAAAAAACAAACATAATTGTGTCTATATGTTGCCACAAACTTTATTAAGGTTTTTTTTTTTCCAGAATGTTGCAATAAGGCATCTACTAGTTGGAGTGCTTGGTGAAAAGCAATAATCTACAGTGAAAAAAATGTGATCCTAAATGTCTTTTCTCATACAAAAATTAAAAAAAAAAAACACTTCAAAAAACTTAATTTAATTGAATTTGAAGAAAATCAAACAATTGACAAATTGTGCCTGGTTCCTAAGACATAAATGATTCTGAGCCTGAACAGGTTAAATGTTTGAAGTATTTTGGGTCTTACTCGGGTTAAAGAGGACTGCAATACATATAATTATGAGAGAACACAGAAAATAGTGACTTAACTTATAAGATGAATAAAACATGTGATAATCATCTGGAGGCAGTGCTGTTCCCTTGCAGACCTGCAATCTACGAGGATGGGGCCATGAACTGCTCTTTCATATATAACATTACATAATTCTCTTTTTTATTTCCCTGAATGATAGATATAGTAAGATTCCCTTCAGCACAGTGTAGAATATCAATTTTAAGTAACTAGTAGCTGTAATGCCATGTATCAATTACTCTACAGCCCTCTCTAATGTCTCAGCGGCAACTCAAACGCCTGTAAGTTAAATTTGTCAGCACCTTGTCAGATCGTCTCATCTTCATTCATCTGAAATGTCCTGATGTTGTATTCTCTGGAGCATTTTCCACTAGCAACTATTTTTATTTTACAAATTGCCTAAAATTGCTGCATATTTTCCAATTATGCCCCCAAATTTTGTTTTAAGAAGTAAAAGATGTTACTTTTTCTTGCTATCATCGTTACACAATGTAACTACTTCATGAATAGAAAATTTTGGGACTTATGTAAAACTGCATTTATAATATCATAGAGACATAACGGACGAAGTTATAGATCTCCTCCTCTATTATATCGCACTAGGCTCATTGCAGGGGATATAAGTACAGTAAATGTCAAAAGTTTACCTAAAAATGATTACTGATTTCTGTAAATTTCATCAACTTGACCCAAAACCAAGGTAGGCCTCAAGTTTTATGCAAGGTTTGGAAACTGACTGAATACACAGAGACAGTGGGCCTTGAGGCTAATCAATTTCTCTGCTGCCCCTTCCTACCACACTAGGTGGTGGGTAGACACCTAAAATACAATCCTTCCCTGTGCCAGAGTGAAAACACGGAGATAAAGACAGAACAGTACAAACAGATAAGAATAGTTACCATAGCCAGATCACAACATAGAGGGTAAACACAGTATGGAGTCGCAAAACAGTAAAATAGTCTGAACAGAAGGCAAATGTCAGGATACCAAAAAAACAATGACCAGTATCACAGGAATGACATGGAGCAAACTAAGAAGAAACCTCTATAGCCAGCACCATAGGGGTACATTCTTCCGGCTGCATATTAGTCTCCATAGACTGCAATAGCCTCCCGGCGGTGGTACAGTGCTACACATGTGTGGGCCTGTACTACACCATACATGGGGAAAAGAACATGTTCTGTCTTTCCATGTGTGCACAGCCGCACACCCTGAATCCCAATGGAGAGGGGAGCGGTGTGAAGCGCTCACCCCTCCTCCTCTCTAGTGGGTATACATTAGTGTGAATGTACCATAAGAAGAATGATCATTATATTTATGTGATTCCAGAACCAAAGTGATTAGAGATCTGACAGCACAGTTAACAATGTGATTAGTGTGAGAAGATGCCAATCACAGCGGGTTAACTATCGAGGACAAAACTATGCTGCAGGAAAGAGATGGTTTCTTTGTATCAGTTTTTTGTCTGGGTTTTGCTTTATGGGCCAAGCTATTTGATGAACAAACCACAGACTGATTTTCTCATTGCTGACAAAATGGGGGAGCTGTACTTAATCTGGTCCAGTCTAAGACCAGTCAGTGGTACTTAGCACATCCTATTAGTTGGTCTACTTTTCTGCACTGCAATATAGAATTTTCTGGCTCACAGGTTTTGTTTTGTCTGTTTTTACCTACTAAGGTCACGCACCTTTTTCGCCTAAAAAGCCTAAAATGGTCTGAAACCTTCAGTAAATGTAGCACAGGGCATTTCAGGTGCAAACTACTCCAGTTTTCTGGTGTAGACAGATTGATACATCTCCCACAATTACTTCAACAACACTTCACAGATCTGGGATCAATACTTGTCACCAATTGGGCTAAACATCTAAGAATACCCATACCAGTTACATCAAAGTCATTGAACCAACCAGCATCTGGGAAACGGCTACCTATGTAATGTGGATGGACACTCCCCTATGTGAAGGAGAGAATGTTCAGGGATGCTGATCCTATTGTATCTAATATTATACTAATATGCTATGATCATTATAACTAAATATGAGATGGCATGAGTCTGTTTCATATCTTGTCACTTCTGTACACTGCTAATTGAGATAAAAAAAATCTTCTATCTTTTCTTTGTTGTGTCCGGCTTTCTCTGACAGCTGGGATCCCTCCTGAGGCTACAATTGTTTCTGTAGCTGCAAACTCTGCAGTACATTTGTTCCTACAGGCTCTAACTGGTTAATTACATAACGAATGACCATGCAGAGCGTCACAACAGATGTGCAATATAATGTGCCATAAGAACAGTGTTTCAGGCCAATAAAGAGACTGTTCCTACAATTGCATGTAATATGTCTTAATTTAGAGAAAACACAAACATATTTGTGCTTGATGTGGCACAGATGTTATGATGCAGTATTCTATGGATGATTTCATAGTATTTAGGTAGACATTAGTAAGATTGAAATAAATAAAAAGCTTTGCATGAGGGATCATAGTAAAAAATAAGGGGTACAAATGTGG
Organism: Engystomops pustulosus; assembly: GCF_040894005.1. Lineage (NCBI taxonomy): Eukaryota > Metazoa > Chordata > Amphibia > Anura > Leptodactylidae > Engystomops > Engystomops pustulosus. The sequence continues at coordinate 207,073,020 of NC_092412.1, read as the reverse complement.
TCCTAAATTGTATCAAATTATCAGGAAAGGGGTTGTCTGGGATGAACTTTCTTTTTTTGTCCCTTGGCCCCAGTGGGATATCATCATAATAAACTGTGTATACTTACCTTCCCAACAACCTCTGAATATGACCTACTACAGCTTCTGGTTGCTGCTTGTAGGCTGTAGCAATGTCGATGCCTGTAACTGCTGACCCACTGTATACGTATGAGGCCAGAGGGTCGGCACCGCTTTGCATCAGAGTGCAGGGCGGAGGGAAGTATGTTCTATTTGTCATGTTTGTCATGTAACCCATAGCACAAATAAATTAATCCCAGAGAACCCCATTGATCAAGAACCAGTGCATTTTTACATAAGTGAACTAATTGTGTCTCACACATGGTCACTTAAAAGCCAATTATGAATTTTGGATCTTGGTAGTTCAGGAACACTACAGGATCTTTTTATTTATAACATATGATGATCAATATCAGATAGACATAGGTCTGATAACCATAACACTATGGCAATCATCTGTTTTAAGTGTCCATTACATTTGGGTGAGCGCTGTAGGCTCTTCAGTCTAAGGTGCTGTATACTAGCTGTGTTTGGTGACAAAAGGACAAATTTAAGCAGGGATACTGGGTTTTGGGCTTGCCTCTATTGATTATAAAAGGATATGTTAAAAAAGTCCTGGCAAATCCCTTTAATATTTGAGTTGATTTAATGCGCTCTCCAAAAGTAGAGCAATAGTATGCAATGGAAATGAAATCTCCAGTCTCTGCATGTGTTTCCATCTTGTATCTAGAACAGTAACTTGAGATGAGATCAAAGTGATCTATCTTTACTGTATGCTGAAAAGGATTGTATTGTCATGAGGGCAGATTGTTTAATACATGAATCTAGTTGTGTGTTTTAGGCATTTTAATTGCATTTCTAAATATGATATCCAGGTACTGTGAAGTCTTAATGACAGTTCACAAGGTCTTTGGAATTTAAGAATAATTTTAATTAGCATTTGGTTATCAGAGAGAAAAAGCAAAGCAAATCATTTCTAATCAAGTCCGGCGAGACCAGATTTCTTATGAAGTCTTGTTGAAAGTGATGAAATAATTATGTTGTAAATTGGAATTTTCTTGAATAAGCCATGAAATAAATACCGAGATTTGTCTTCTTTTTACACAGGTTTTTGTATTAATTAAGTGCCCCCTTTTCATTGTTCGGTGTGTATACTGACTAATATGCATCTTTTCATTTATAAGGGCTACTTCACGTCCCAGATCTCATCATGAGCGGTAAAGGCTGCACATGTTAACCCTTCAAAGGAGTAGTACTGTGACTCTCGAATCATATTTTTATATCACAGAACGCTGGAAGAGTTGGTCTTATCAACGTGGTGGGAATCTATACTCATGATTTTTCAAGTTACAAATCTTCTGGACAGTAGCATTTAGAGGATGTAGCAAGAAAGGGGTTGTTGAAAATACAAGATTTCCATGTATTGTATGTGGTGAACCTAATACGAATGATGCATTGGTTGCAAAGAGCTCCAGTTATTTTATTGTAGAAGTTGATTTCGGTTAAAAGGATTTTCTGTATCAAAGCAACCTTGTGTGAAAATAAGTAAACTTATCACACCCCTTCATTTTAGCACTGACTATCCTTTGAAGGCAGATTACAGATACCATTGTTGACTTGTTGTACACTACAGCACATCACTGACTAACCTCAGCAGTGACTGGATATATTTCAAGGAAGGAGTGCTCCTCTGCCTCTCCTTGCCTCACTCCATTTCTTAGTGTGGTGATTGACAGGTTATCAATCACCTGATATAGGGAAGAGAAAATGGAGAACGGAGCCAACGTGGAGGAGGCAGGAGAGAGACAATAGATGTTGGAGGGCAGGAGAGGTTAGAGAGGTGGGAGAGGCAGGAGAGGTGGGAGAGGCTGGAGAGGCAGGAGATGTGGGAGAGGCTGAAGAGGCGAGAGATGCAGGGGAGACTAGAGAGACGGGAGAGGTAGGAGAAGCTGGAGAGGCAGAATTTGCTGGAGAAGCTCGAGAGGCAGGAGAGGCAAGAGAAGAAGGATAGGCTGGATAGGAAGGATAGGCTGGATAGGAAGGAGAGGCTGGATAGGAAGGAGAGGCAGTAGATGCTAGCAGCAAGGACAGGTGGGAGAGGCTGGAAAAGCAGGGGTGCTCCACACACTTAAGTCCTTAACACAAATATCTCATGCCTCAGACTGCGTGAGAGAAAAAGTTAACCCAGAATAAATCTTTTGTACAAGAGGGTTTTTTTTTGGGTGGGGGGTAAATTCCTAATGACTATGTTATCAGTATGTTTCCTTTGCTCTGGGATTGCTCTTTTTATGGCATATTTACACATTGCAAGAGTTCCTATGGCACACATCACTTGTAAAGCTCAGTCTCAATATGTATTGTGAGGGTAAGAAACGGGGTATTAAGTATTCATATCCTTGGGTTTGGGTCCCGGTGAGCAGGAGTTTAAATGACACCCATAATCCATATAATAATTCAGGGATTTATTCCAGGAACTTGACAAAGACTTTTCAACCGGAATGCAGCTTCCCTTTTTTTTCTCTATACATGACAAATTTCTTAGGCTTAGTACCTAATGACATTCTATTAAAGTATACAAAGGGTGTTAAAATTAGATAGATACATTTTACTCTAAAAGGCTCAGAACAAGTGCAGTGAGGACAATGGAAGCGAACAGATACCTACATGCTTTATTATGTGCCTGCATAGTGTTCTTTTATATGGAAGATTTATATTTAATTTTTATTGTTTCTATTTTAACCAGTAAAAGAAACTTTATCTCATAATTGGACTTTCCCCGTGTACAGTCGGCACTGCATATCACAGCATTACTATACATATTGAAGTTTATGTGGCGGTATGTAAAGTTAATTTAAACTGTCACTTTGATGAATGCTCTGTTCTGAACCGTACACAAAAGATTCACAAGCCATATATCCACTGCACTTTGATAGTATTTACTTGCAAACTAAGCAGAATGTTGTAATTATAGAAGTTTGTGACGAAATGTGATGTGTGATTTCAAATATGCTACATGTCACTTTATCGACATTAATTAATATATAGGCCACAATATCGAAAACTTCAACTAAGTAATTACTATACGGGAAAATAACATTTCTTTGAAATAACTAATACAATGTTAAAGGGCTTGTCTCACGGCATTCACCTACTTCATTTGAAAGTTGAAAGTTTTATGACTGGAGTGGATAGACAGATCAGGCAACCATACAATCCTCAAGCATTGTCACCCACAGTGCCCAAATGCCACATTGTTTTGCACATGAAACTGGTTGGATATACTTTCAGCACTGTTTAGCCCTACCTTATATGATACTATCTTTCTGTAGATGACTGACATGCTGGCGTGTGCCCCCATATGTAAGTTTTTTTTAGCATTTTATTCCTTAGATTTTTTACAAAACAAGGCTGTGAAAAGTAAGCCAATGAGCCTGAGGTGCTGTGGGCTCTATTAACATCTATGAAGTTCAGAGCCCTTCAGCCTCATTTACATAATCAGTAAAGCCTTTTTTGGTAAAAATAAGAGCATATGAAGATAGAAATAGCAGATCCTGTAAGGGGGGGGAGCACACTCTAGCAGGTAAGTGTACTTGGTTTCCAATTCATCTTTCTGGTCGTAGATACCTTTTAAAGACTGGATACAAGGTCAAAGAACAAATGTGCTTAGGTAAACATGTCTACTAGACATGATAACGCAGTTAAACAGAAGACAGAGCTTTTGTGAGTTAGCAAACTAAGTTAATGACTATTATGTTAACCACTGGTATATTGGTGTGTCCTCATATGTATACCACAAGTTAAAGTAATAACAAGTTTTAGATTTTTTTGGTAAAAAAATCGGGTCGATGATGATCCAACTGCTAGAACCTCCACCGATCATGAGAACAGGGTACATGTTCTCATTGCCAACAATCATTATCAGCTTAAGGGAGAACAGACATAATCTATCGTTGTGCTCTACAACTTCTGCTTCTCTCTTAGTATTGAATGGAGCAGGATACATGCCCAATCTGCAGATCCATCGATTAGTGAAAATGGCCCCTTATTCCTTCAATAAGTTGCTGTAGAATTGGAGCTTTGTGATGTTTTGCTAACAATACCCATATCACTTAAATTCAGATGAAAAGACAGAATGCTCTAAATTAGTGATGGTGAACCTTTTAGAGACTGAGTGCCAAAACTACAACCAAATCCACCTATCCAAAACAAAGCGCCAACACAGCAGTAATTTCCTGCTAACTTCCCTTTCAATCATATAAGCATCCTGAGGACACCAATACAACTGAAATAAGAAGGGCAAATTTGGATTTTCATTGGGGTAATTTGCCACCAGACAAAAAGACAGTCTCATTAGACAGGTGCAAATCGCCCTAACAAATTCTAGAAATGTATAGTTGTAGCAAGTATTCAGTACACAATATGCTGGGCAAACATTGATTTGCATATTCATTGGAATAACATGGACACATAAATGAAATGACTTATTTCACTTTGATATCCCCATCTATTTACCTGCCCACAGGCAACCAACGCTTTCCCATAGATCCAGGCTTTATTTGACTGCCTTCATATCTTCTTTGTTTTTTACATCTTCACTGTCAGCTCATCAGCTCGTATCAATAATGACGAGGCCAAGGCAATTAAGTAATCAGCATTTGTCAATCTCTGATTATGCTCAAGCTTCCTGCATATTTTATTGCCTTACATTTGTCAGGTCTCACATACCAGTCATATCTGCACTTATTTCACTTCTACCGCGTTTTATATAAACATATACTGTATATATACATTTTTTAATTATATATATTCCCTAATTAGGGAAGAGAATATTAATATCCTGATGTGTTGTTATATGTACTGTGAGACACTGAAGGGGTTAACTGTGGATGGGCTGTATGTTTCCCCTAGGTTTTGCTTCTATGCAAGGCCTTAGTGCTGAGGTGGGTTTGTCCAGCACCTTGGACACAGGTGATGGGAACAGCCTAATTAGCCTGGATAAAATGACTCAGCAGAGTTGAGTGGGTTGTCTCTCTGTGGAAGGAGGCTGAGAGGACACAGCTCTGACCTGTGTGTCTGGAGCAGCCACGTGATCTTGGTTTAGTGTGAGCTAGTGGTCTACTTGTATAGTTAGCACCCTGACGGGTAGGTTTTCTTTTGTTTATTCAAATACCTGTATGTAAAGGCTGGTTTTATTTTGCTGCAATAAACGCAGGCGAGACCTGTTTGGACTGTACCCTGGTGTCCCTGTCTTGAACTGCATCCTAGCACCCCGCTACCACGGTCTCTACTGGGCCAAATCCTCCACATATGGTGCTTCGGATTGCGGGCAGTTCAAAAAGACACACACCTGAAAGGCTCGCTACATCCTGCAACATTGCATGGCCTGGGTGAAAGCAGCAGGCAAATTGCAGGATACAGCCAAGATGGAGGACTTTATTAAAGCCATGCTCCAGCAACAGGAGGAGAGATCCCGCCAGCAGCAGGAGGAGGCCAGAGCTAATCGGCAGCAGCAGCAGGAAGAGTCCCTGGCTAATCGGCAGCTGCAGCAAGCCATGCTCCAGCAGCAGGAGGAGAGGTCCCGCCAGCAGCAAGCCATGTTTCAGCTGCAGGAGGAGAGGTCCCGCCAGCAGCAGGAAGAATCCCGAGCCATGTTCCAGCTGATGATGGAGAAGTTTTCTGGCATGATGGCAGCAACGCAAGCGACGACTACTGAGGGGTCCCATACTGGTCTGCAAGGGTACCCGGTTGTCCAGCATTCCGCACGGGCTGCAGTGCAAAAGGCTTTACAAAAAATGGCGACGACCGACGACGTGGAGGCGTATCTCACTGTGTTCGAGCGAGTAGCTGAGCGAGAGGAGTTACCAGCTGAGCAGTGGGCAGATGTCCTGGCACCGTTTCTGACCGGCGAGTCGCAGAAGGCTTACTACGACCTGAGTGAAACGGAGGCCCGTAAGTACCCCCAGCTAAAGGCGGAGATTCTGGCTCGTCTTGGGGTCACCATTCAAGTTCGCTCCAGCCGGGTCCACCAGTGGGCTTACTCAGAAAAATTACCCCCACGCTCCCAAATGCATGACCTGATCCATCTTGTCCGGAAGTGGCTACAACCAGAGGACTGCACCCCCGCACAGATGGTAGAGAGAGTGGTCTTCGACAAATTCACCCGTTCTCTGCCCTCTCGGCTCCAGCGGTGGGTTGGACAGGCCGGTCCCACAAAAGCTGAGGATCTTGTGTCCCTTGTAGAGAGGTATCGGGCTACGGAGGACCTTCTACTTACCTCTCCCACACGAAGCAGTGCCAGTGACAGGGTCATCAAACCAGCTGGTAAGACTGCTACTGCGGAAAAGGGGAGACATGTCAGGTTGGGAGGGGGTTCATTGGGGGGCGTGGATACCCAGAAACCCAGTGAGGCTCGTGACAGAGGTCATGGCCGTATCCAGTGCTGGCGGTGCCATGAAATGGGCCATATTGCTGCCAACTGTCCACTGTCAGTGGAGCCAATGGACTGCAACCAGACCCGGCGAGTGTCACTGTTTGCCCGGCCAGTTCTGGCGGCAGAGTCAGTCACGGATGCAGAACCCCAAGTGTGTATGGTCACAATCGGTGGTCACACAGTGGAAGCCTTGCTAGACTCAGGGAGTCTGGTCACCCTGGTGCGGGGAACTTTGGTTGATCCTGGACTATACAGTGGGCGGAGAGTGGGAGTGTTGTGTATACATGGGGACACTCGCGAATATCCCACTGCTGTCATCAACCTACATACCCCTTGTGGTACTGTTACCCATGAAGTGGGGGTGGTGGGGACCCTTTTTCATGAGGCTATTATCGGCAGAGACTTACCAGTGTTTTGGGACCTCTGGAGACGAAGACCCACCTCAGGTGCTGTTGCAGATAATGGACATCAGGTATGTCCGGCCTTGGCCCCTGAACCCTTTGAGGCTGATGTACACACACCAGCAGTAGGGGTGACCCCATGTGATGAATTCTCTCCCCTAGAGGTCCTAGCTGGTGAGGTCGAGGGCCACGAGGAGGTGGCCGACATGCTGGACCTTGAGATTTCCCGTGACAATTTTGGGGCTGCACAGCTACAGGACCCTACCTTGGTTAAAGCACGGGAGAATGTCAAGGTGATAAATGGGGTACTCCAAATACAAGGGGCTGATAAAATATACCCCCGAATGGTGATTATTGGGGAACTGTTGTACAGGGTCGACCAGATACGGGGTGAGGAGGTTGAGCAACTTGTAGTACCCCAATCTCACCGTAGGCTGGTGCTAGAGTTGGCACACAAACATGTGCTGGGAGGACACTTAGGTGCTGAGAAGACCCGAGAGAGGATCCTGCAGCGATTTTTCTGGCCCGGGGTATGGGAGGAGGTAAACCGGTATTGTAGCTCCTGCCCTGAGTGTCAACTTACTGCCCCGGTCTCCCACTTCAGGAGTCCTTTGGTCCCGCTACCGATCATAGAAGTGCCCTTTGAACGGATTGCAATGGATCTGGTTGGCCCCATAGTCAAATCCTCCAGGGGGCACCAATACATCCTAGTTATCCTGGACTACGCTACACGGTATCCCGAGGCGATTCCATTAAGGAACACCTCCTCCAAAAATATTGCTAGGGAGCTGTTCCAGGTGTTCGCACGCACAGGCCTCCCCAAGGAAATCTTGACTGACCAGGGTACCCCATTCATGTCTAGGGTAATGAAGGAGATGTGCAAGTTACTACAGGTAAAACAGCTCCGCACCTCTGTGTATCATCCTCAGACAGATGGCCTGGTCGAGAGGTTTAATAAGACCTTGAAGGGGATGCTTAAGAGGGTGGTCAGCAAGGATGGGAAGGACTGGGATTGTTTGTTGCCCTATTTGATGTTTGCCATACGTGAAGTTCCCCAGTCCTCCACGGGTTTCTCACCCTTTGAGCTGTTATATGGCCGTTCCCCATGTGGGCTTTTGGATGTAGCCAAGGAGACCTGGGAGCAGGAGAGGACCCCCCACCGTAGTGTGATAGAACACGTCTCCCTTATGCAGGACCGCATAGCGGCGGTAATGCCCCTTGTAAAGGAACACATGACAAGGGCACAAGAGGCCCAGTCTAGGGTCTACAATAGGTCAGCCAGACTCAGGACCTTTAACCCAGGCGACAGAGTGCTAGTTCTGGTGCCCACCGTGGAGAGCAAGTTCTTGGCCAAATGGCAAGGGCCATATGAGGTCATGGAGAGAGTGGGGAAGGTAACCTACGGGGTATCTCAGCCGGGGAGGAGGAAACCCGAACAGATATACCACGTGAACCTCCTAAAGCCATGGAGGGAAAGAGAGTCCCTGATGGCCATGGGAGTAGAGAAGGCATCTGTCTCCAAGAAGGGGACACCGGAGGTAGGTGTACCCGATGCCAAGGTGCCTGAAGTACGGATCTCGGAGTCCCTCTCCAGGGCCCAGATTCAGGAAGCGAAGGAGTTTGTGCTCCGAAATATGGATGTGTTCTCTAAGTTACCGGGACGTACTTCAGTCATCAAGCATGACATCATAACCGAACCCCACATCCGGGTACACCAAAAACCTTACCGGGTCCCTGAAGCGCGCCGGCTTGCCATATCCGAAGAAGTCAGGCAGATGTTAGACCTGGGGGTTATCGAGGAATCTAAAAGTGACTGGTCGAGTCCTATTGTGTTGATTCCCAAACCTGATGGTTCCCTACGGTTCTGCAATGATTTTAGGAAGTTGAACGAGGTGTCCAAATTTGATTCCTATCCCATGCCCAGGGTTGACGAGTTGATAGAACGACTTGGACAGGCTAGGTTCTTCTCCACCCTTGACCTGACGAAAGGGTATTGGCAGGTACCCCTGACTGACAGGGCTAAAGAGAAGACCGCTTTTGTTACCCCTGATGGGCTTTTTCAGTACGTGGTACTCCCCTTTGGGCTACATGGGGCTCCCGCCACATTCCAGAGGTTAATGGATCTCGTGCTAAAACCTCACCGGAGTTATGCCTCGGCCTACTTAGATGACATTATAGTCTATAGTAACGACTGGGAGAGTCATCTAGCCAAAGTACAAGCAGTGGTAGACTCCCTGAGGGCAGCAGGGCTGACAGCGAACCCCCAAAAGTGTGCACTGGGTCTGGAAGAGGCCCGTTACCTGGGGTACCGTATTGGGCGAGGGGTCATCAAACCCCAAGTAAATAAAGTAGAGGCGATCCAGCAGTGGCCACGACCTTTGAGCAAGAAGCAAGTGAGGGCTTTTCTGGGCATAGTGGGCTATTATCGCCGATTTATCCCCGATTTTGCGACAATAGCGGCACCCCTGACTGACCTGACTAAGGGTAGCAGGGCGGTGATGGTAAAGTGGAGTGAAGAGGCTGAGGGGGCGTTTCAGCGACTTAAGACGGTTTTGTGCGAGGGACCGATACTGATCACCCCTAACTTCACCAAGACCTTTATTGTGCAGACTGACGCTTCTGACGTGGGCTTGGGGGCTGTCCTGTCCCAAGTAGTGGAGGGTGAGGAACATCCTGTAACATTCCTGAGCCGCAAGCTCACACCTCCTGAAAAGAACTATAGTATAGTTGAGAGGGAGTGCTTGGCGATCAAATGGGCTCTGGAATCCCTGAGGTATTATTTGGTAGGGCGGCAGTTTACACTGGTGACCGATCACTCTCCCCTAACCTGGATGAGTCAGGCCAAAGAGAGGAACGCCAGGGTCACAAGGTGGTTCCTAATGCTCCAGAATTTTAAATTCACGGTGGAACATCGAGCAGGAAAATTGCATGGGAATGCCGATGCCCTATCCCGTACCCACTGTCTGATGGCCAAAAGTGTTCGTCCCCACAGGGTCAAACAGAGGGGGAGGGTATGTGAGACACTGAAGGGGTTAACTGTGGATGGGCGGTATGTTTCCCCTAGGTTTTGCTTCTATGCAAGGCCTTAGTGCTGAGGTGGGTTTGTCCAGCACCTTGGACACAGGTGATGGGAACAGCCTAATTAGCCTGGATAAAATGACTCAGCAGAGTTGAGTGGGTTGTCTCTCTGTGGAAGGAGGCTGAGAGGACACAGCTCTGACCTGTGTGTCTGGAGCAGCCACGTGATCTTGGTTTAGTGTGAGCTAGTGGTCTACTTGTATAGTTAGCACCCTGACGGGTAGGTTTTCTTTTGTTTATTCAAATACCTGTATGTAAAGGCTGGTTTTATTTTGCTGCAATAAACGCAGGCGAGACCTGTTTGGACTGTACCCTGGTGTCCCTGTCTTGAACTGCATCCTAGCACCCCGCTACCACGGTCTCTACTGGGCCAAATCCTCCACAGTACATACTGTATAACTACCTAGAGGTTTTACAATAATGAAGTCTTGTACTCTATATACTCTCTTTATATCGAGGAAGATTTATCATGGTTGTGGCCACACCCCCTTTTTTCACGCAAAATAAATGAGGCCTCTTAATGTATCCGGCAGGCAGCGCGGCCGGTGAGCAAAACTACTCCAAGTCCGTCTTGGTAAAATGCCCCGTGCCTGCCCCCTCCACTGGCCAACGAACCCTTTACGCCCCCTCCATGCCATGGTGTATTCACTATTTTAATTGCAAATGTTTGCACTGTGTAAGAATTTGGAATTATTTCACAGATTCTACGGCAGAATATTGAATATGCAAATATTAAAATTTTACATTTCGCAGCATTTAATTCTTAGGCTTAGGGAGGATAGTTTTCCAGTGAATGTGTTTGATGAAAGTTTCACCTGACATTATCATTGCTACCATTTTGTGGACTGTACAATCTTTTGATACCTTTTTACTCAATTTTTATCAGTTTCAAAACTGCAAAAAAGTATATTTTGGGATACTTGGGCTCTATTTTCCATTTAGAGGTTCACCATCAGGAATAGAGGTTTTTATATTTGGCTAGATTGAGACTTTTGGGACTCAGAAAGTACAAGTAACATGTTTATGATTTTATTTGTTTATTTTTAGGGAAATGTTCTTTTCTTTTTACTTTGTTTTACTGCATTTGCAGAAGCTCTAGGGAACCTTAACCCTAATGGGTCTGTATTTCAGTAAATGCCAATTTGCTGATAATCTGTTACAGTGTGGCTGGCACACTGTTACAGATATCCAGACATGACAATAACTGGAGTCTCACATATACTCTGGGCTCTCATGCAGACAGATCATCCTGCCCCCCCCCCCCCTGATGACATTATGTGGAGCTATAATTATTGCAAAGATGGGGGCCCATACATATCTTGCATTTAAATGATTCTGGGTGTTAGCAACAGTTGTTTGATGCATCATACAACCTCTGAAGAATGTATACATACCATGTGCAGGCCTTAAGAGGTTAATGCCATTCCACATCTAAATAACAGCACATACACACCTTAATAAGGAGTCATTTGTGCTACAATCAGAATATGGTGTATTGAACTTTACATTTCACATACTTTGTAGCACTGCTGTTTACTTTTTACAGTCTATTTTCTATGCTGGGATTCTGAAATGCATTCAGCTAGCCAATGGTGATTTCCTAAAGGTTAACTTCTGTTGATCAGGCACATGTGTCTCCATTCAAAGTCAGGTTTCAAGCATCTGTAAAGTTAATATTATTCTAGTCTCCATATCACAGGCACCACACCCTGATCTCTCAAGGCTCTATAGAACCATATTAAGATAATCATAAGATCCTAACAACAACATTAGTATGCGGATCTATCATATCCGTCTGATCCACAATTCAGTTTTGTAAACATTGAACTTTTTTTGACTAATTTATATGCCAAAAATGAAGAGGTAATTGAAAATAGTATTATATGGCCATGTTCCCTTCGCACAAACAATCCAACGAATCTTGCATTCAAATTAATCTAAGCATTGAACCTTTTAATTACTAAGTCATTTTTAGTTCTCCGAACCATGAAAACAAAATTTGGATGTCTGCTCGGAATATGTAAATATAAAGTAACACTTCGTTTTTGTACTTTTGTCTTATCGTAATTAGTTGCTGAGTTAAAGTGTGTCCTTCTAAGCCTTTCTCCGGCAGATACTACTAATGTGCCTTATAGAGATGTAACAGAGGGAACTTGTTCATATATTAGTGAATTTTGTTTTTTCCCACTCCGAGTGGATTTCTGCTGAAGCCCTGAATCATATCCAGCATCAATCACTTTGATTAGGGTCTCACACCACAAATCCGGCAGCTTTTCTTCCGTGGCAGCTCCATATGTTGACTACAGCTGTTCCACTTTCTAAAGCAGAATGTGACTATAATGCAAGAGTCTGCGTCTTCATCTAAAGGCAGTTGATTTTTTTTTAAGCTATAGGATGAATAAATATATAGCAAGGATGTCGTGCCGGTCGTCATGGCAACTAAAAAACTTGGCAACTCAAGTTTTTGCAGAAGAGGAAATTCATTAACATTTTTTCAAGTTGTATTCACTAGACCTGATCCTTGATGATGTCCCACTTATAGGGTGAGATGACCTGCACCTACTAGGAATGATAAACAAGGTCATCAACAATAAATGGTGGTACACATTTGTCCAAACCCTCTTAGTAAACATAGAGATCAATTAGTCATGAAGTAATGCCGGAGAGAACCATTAGGGCTCACAGCACTGCTGGTTTAGTACATGTTTTGCACTTAAACACCCTTTTTCCTCTATGAGTAGGTGGATGGCAATTATAGTTCTGGAAATTTTCTCGAATGCCTACAAATTAATTTTGGTTGCCATATGGCAAGCAGTTTTGCTGAAAAACAGCACATGCATTGAACCTATTAAATCATGAAGGATGTGTTTGGATTACTACCTTAGACTGAACCACATAAAAGCTATGTTTTCTATAGAGCTTATAAACATTAGTTTTATGTATTTTATGATTCATCAAATATTTTTTCATATAATTAAATGCTGTCTGTCTGAGATCTCAAACCTTTCATCATAAAAAGTACATATATAATTGAGTGGAATTCTTAGATTTTTAAAATCATTTATATTTTTTTTCCTTACTTAAATGACATCTATTACCAGGATGAAGGATTGTAAACCAAGCACATTGTCATACTGGTGTATGTCCCCTCTGACAGGATCTGCTCTTCTTTTAGCTTCTTAAGCTCTTATTTCTTTTTTAAGGTTTTAAAAATAATGCAACGGGGCTCCAGGCTCCATTGACATCTTTTGAGTCTGGAGCCCCTGAGGCTCAATTGAATAATTCTTCAACATTTTTTTTTTAAACCAGGGCATAAGTAGCTAAAAAAAGAGCAGATCCTGACAGAGGTAGCACACACCAGCACAAACCTATACTTGCTGTACAAACCTTAAAGGGGTAATTCCACAAAGACAAGTTTCTTCTATGTACTCAGGATAACAAAATAGCACATTTTCTAGTTCACTATTATTAATAAAAATGCAACATTTCACAGTTAAGTCCAACCTGTCTCTATTAATTCTGCTGTACACAATTTCAGTTCCCCCTTTTTCCAATCCTGTAACGACTTAGGGTCGGGTGGTGGCCCACTTGGATTGCTGTGTAGATTGTAGAGGTGAGTCTCTGTCTGTCCCTGCTGTGTGGCTGTAGCCACGCCCCCTGCCTGTAGCTCACAGACACTCACTGATTACATCCTGTCAGCACATGATGAGCAGGGAGAGAGGCTGTAACTGGTAATGCAATACATTTATAAAATGTAAAAATAATAATGTCTTCAAGTTTAACCCTTTCACGACCCGTGACGTAATAGCACGTCACGGGTCGGCCGCGGGTGCATGGAGAGGGCTCACGCGCTGAGCCCTCTCCATAGCCGGTAAGTCTTTGCTGCATATTGCAGCAAAGGCTTACCGGTAACACCCGCGATCGGTGCTAGCACCGATCGCGGGTGTTTTCACCTCGATCGCCGCCGGCAATGCTGCCGGCGGCTTCAAAAGCATGGCGGCGCATGGGCGCCGCCATCTTTTCGAGGATCGCCGCTCCCCGTGACGTCATCAGGGAGCAGCGATCCGTCGCCATGGTAATCTCAGGTCTCGCGAAGACCCAAGGCTACTTCTGGTTAACCCATGCATTACAATGTGCTATCAGCACATTGTAATGTATGAGGAGTAAAATCCCCATATACTGCCATACTGTAGTATGGCAGTATATGATAGGATCGTGCAGACCCCCTAGGGTTAAAGTACCCTAGGGAGTCTGAAAAGTACTAAAAATAAAAATAAAAAAAAGTTAAAAAAAAAAAAATTATAATAAAAAACCCTAAAAACTCAAATCACCCCCCTTTCCCTAGAACTGATATAAATATAAATAAACAGTAAAAATCATAAACACATTAGGTATCGCCGCGTCCGAAATTGCCCGATCTATCAAAATATGATAACGGTTTTTCACTGCGTTTAATCCCGTAACGGAAAATCGCGCCCAAATTCGAAAATGGCACTTTTTTTGTCATTTAAAAAAATTAAAAAATTCTATAAAAAGTGATCACAAGGTCGTTCAGTCCTAAAATTGATAACATTGTAAACGTCATCAAAATCCGCAAAAAACGACACCACCCACAGTTCTGTACACCAAAGTATAAAAAAGTTATTAGCGCCAGAAGATGGCAAAATCCCCAAAAAAATTTTTGTACAGGAGGTTTTAATTTTTTTAAATGTATGAAAACATTATAAAACCTATACAAATTTGGTATCCCCGTAATCGTACCGACCCAAAGAATAAAGTAGACATGTCATTTGGGGCGCTCAGTGAAAGACGTAATATCCAAGCCCACAAGAAGGCGGCACAAATGCGTTTTATTACCAATTTCACTGCATTTGGAATTTTTTTCCCGCTTCCTAGTACACGGCATGGAATATTCAATACCATCTCTATGAAGTGCAATTTGTTACGCAGAAAATAAGCCGTCACACAGCTCTGTACATGGAAAAATAAAAAAGTTATGGATTTTTGATCATGGGGAGTAAAAAATGAAAATGAAAAAACAAAAAAGGGCCAGGTCCTGAAAGGGTTAAAGAGGACCTGTCACCAGATTTTGACCACCCTGAGTAACAATGCCTGCTAAAAGAGGGTTACAAGTCCTCCCCAAATCACCTTAAATTAGCTGCCAATGGGGCACTGTACCTTAATTACAGACATTTTTCTCATATGCAAATTAGCTTTTGTGACTCATATCTGGTCTTTGTGACCCTCTCAGGCTGGCAGTGAACCCCTCCCCATTATTGTGACTGTCAGTTCTGTGTTTTTTCAAATCCCTGCTCTGCCTCTTTGTATTTGGGGACTGTCTTCTACAGAGATATTCAACTACAGACATATAAAGCTCTATGTACAGATGGGAAATATTGTGTAAATTTTTTTATATGGTGCTTTGTGTTACATTTTAGACATGTGACCAGTGACATCATCGCAGGTCCTTTAGCCTTCTAAGAATAGCAAACTGTAGACCATATATGTGAGTACATGAAATCACAGCCGCCTCCATGGAGAATGAGGAGGAGTAGAAGTCCATGGAGACAGCTGTGACTTCATGTGGTCAGATACATGCATGGGGTATAGTTTGCTATTATTAAGAGGCATAGTACCTGAGATGATGACACTCTGGTCACATGGCATGAACTGTGACCAGTAAGGAGGCATAGGGGAGAATTAGATGGGAGGGGCCGGCCAAGCAGGGCACACCGCTCTGATGCCAGGTAATATAAGATAAAAGGTGAATTTTGTGGATGTAAGCAAAACAATTTTTAGCTAAAAGAAGGGGGTCAGTCAGTTATTAGAGCTCTATAGAAACATGTCACTGGCTGTATTTGTGCAAATGTGGTAACAGGTTCCCTTTAAATTGAAAGTCTAGATAGAATAGTACATTCAATATTGCCACTTATATTATTTTGTATACAGCATGAGGCAAATTATGCAACAAGGTATTCAGTATACAGAAATGTGTCTACCCACATAGTTTATAAGATACAATTCCTGCGTGACCTGGACTCTGCTGTGTCAGTACTCAGAAGTGCCCAGCTAGTCAATAGTTGACTCACCTCTATTCTGCTGATTGGCTGATCAATGCTAGTCTCCCATCATGCAGTCAGTTTGCCAATTAGTTTCCCTATTAAAGGATATATACACTAAATGCTCATTGCTACATTATCCCAGAGTTACAGTGTATACTATCAATATATAAATATTAGGATATTTGAACAAACTCTATACAGATAGATCCATGTTTGAAAAACACTATTGCAATATTATCTTAATAATATGTAGTAACATCAAACTATAATGCAAATTAAGGAGTTGGAATCACTGTTAGTGATTTAAAAAATAAACTAAATTATTAACACTTTAGTGATCTACTTCTGCCACCCCCCTCCTCCCCATGCAGTATTTGCTACCTGGTTCTAGTGGTGACAAGGGATATAGGCACATAGGGGCACATTTACTTACCCGGTACATTCGCGATACCGCGGCATGTTGTCCGACGTGGATTCGCGTACTGTCGGGATTCACTAAGGTCGTGCGCCCGATATCCACCAGGTGTGGCTGCTGTGCCGAGGTCCGCCGGAGTTCCCCATCTTTTTCCTGGTGCTTGTAAGTGCGTGTCAAGCTACACAATATTTTTTTTAAATACCAAAGGTTTTCCCTAATCCGCCTGGTTTTCCGGCGGCCATTCCCCCCGATTTCCGTCGCATGCAAGCCAAAATCCAATTGTGTGCGCCAAAATCCCGGGGCAATTCAGCGCAAATCGAAAATCGCCGGTGAACCTGACGGAAATGCGCCATTCGGACTCTTAGCCCCATAGGGGTTTGTTTGTCATACACTGGTGTGGTGCATGATGTATATGATGTTTCCCCCACCCCTCCTATGGACATATCAGGAGGCTCTGGCCTGGAATTGCACTTTTATCTACATCAGTTCAGGCCACAAGGGTGTAGGCTATAACTATTGCACAGGTACATGGGCAGTATGTCCTGCATTCACACCCCTCCATGTCCACTTGCTTGGAGGTGCTTAAGGGGGAACATAATTGCAGTTCCTGGTGTTTTGTCAGAAATAGAGATTAATTTGGGGCCCAAAGAAGCTCAATACAGGACCAGGGAAACATTCGCATAGAAACTTAATTATAATTAGTGCTATTTTGTGTTATTGCCCCCCGATTTGTGTCGCATGCATATCGGCGTGATTGCACAAAAATCCAATCATGTGCACCAAAAACCCATGTTAAATGCGGTGTAAATCAGAAATAGAAGGGAAACCCGACAGAAATGCGGTCCGCGGACACTTAGTAAATGTGCCCCATTATTTTGGAGACACTTATTAGGTTGTCTTGCCCAACTACCCTGTAAAAAAACATCCTTGACTTTTTTGGCAGCAGAATGTGGCAGTCACAGAATAGGAAAAATTTAAAAACATTCAATCCTTTTTTGCATTCCTTTAATAAAGGCAACATTAGGATGGTGACAATGACCAAAAAATTTCAACCAGCATAGTCTTAGGCCTGACAAATGACATGCCAATAGAAATGTTTTGGTCATTGTCACCATCCTAATATGTTCCTGTTTTAAAGAATAAAATAATCAATTGGGTGTTTTGACATTTTTTCTAATCCTTGAGAGCTGGATAGACAATTTCACACTCTGCACTACCTGGCATCATTTCCTCTGGATGGATACCATGCACCAGTGATAAAATAAAGCTGTGAGCTGACTATTCTCTTCTTGTTTTTAGTATAGAACAAAATGATAGATCCTTATCTCTGTCAATGTTTAAATACATTCATTTGCAGCCAGCAAAATCAGTGAATCTTGACATAAGACATCTAATGCAAGTCTACTTTAGTCTGAGCTTTTGTTAATGCCTTTGATGTCATTGCCTACAAAACACAATACCTGCACTGCTCTGCTCCCGCACCTCATGTCTCCACCTACCCTCCCATATAGATTGTGGGGTCCTTCTCCCACTTGTTTCATATCTCTAAAGTTTTATATTTTGTTTTGTTCTTATCTTAATCTAATGTATGTGACTCCTTTAATAATTGTACAGCACCATGGAACTAATAATAATTCTCTATTAATAAATAATAATAAGTTGTTCATTGGGGGGGGGGGGGGTGAGCAGACATAACTGTCCTGGGGGCCCTAGAACTTGCATATACACCCCTGCAAGTTATTAAATGTCATAAAGCTCAATAACACAACCTGGGGACTTGGCAATTAGTTTCATTGTTTCATATTTCAAGAGTAAAGGCAAGAATTTCCTATTGTATGGTAGAAGGTAAGAACAGATAAACATTCTACTTTAGAATGTTTTTGAATACAACTAAACCTATTGCTTTAAATGCATCTTCTAGCTAAAGCCCATAGCTAACAAAACGCTGGGCTCCAGTTTCATGTCTCAACAAAGCTTATTTTGATTGAGAATATTCATCATTCTTCGTTGCCTTTGGTAAATTCCCTTTTAAGTATTATGCACTGCACTGTCTACTCAAAGGCTGTGGAAAATGTTAATGGTGATAGTTTGGTACATATTTATATTTACTTGCTTGTTTGCTAATGTTTAATTCATGGGCACAGCGGTTGGCCTATAAAAGTATTGCCAGCTTTTTGTGTATGTAGTTTGTGAAGCATGTATTTTTAATTTAGCCACTGTACGGATACAGGCTTAATTATCGGCGTTTTTGTGGCACCGGTGAAACTTGTAGTGATGCCATGTTGCTGCCTCTTATGTCAACTTGTTTGTAGTTATATATATAATAAAAGTTGAGCCAAAGAAAATGTATTTTGCTTCTCTGGATCCTGATGCATCCTCTGAGATGAACCCTGCAGTTAATAGGCATGTGAGTCATATAATATGTAGCTCAAATACAAGAAAGTTTAAAGGTAAAACATATATACATATGAATAATAAGCAATAGGAAAGATTACATATTAGAATGTCTGGTATCAGATACCTGGGAAGGGGGATCAATGTGTGTACTGGTGTAGAACTATCCCTGTGCCACATACTAAGATGCTGCAGCCTCATGTTATATCTGGCATGATCCTGGGTGCAGGGATAACACCTGCACCGGTTTTTGTTAAATGTCCCCCTGGTCTTCCCAGATGTTTGAAGAATTGCAGCATTATGGTAAGTGTTGTCAGATTCTTATGCCCTAGATAGTTCATTCCAATTTAAGTAACCTGGCTTCAACTGGAATATCAAGCACAATAAAAAAATGCAGTGACCTACCCTCCAGCCCGTTTAATGTATGGTTTTAGTCTTTGTAAAGATCCAAAAAAAGTTGCTGTGAACATAGGCAAATTAAAGATAAAATTCCAAAATGAATTGATCACATGATTCAAATCTGTGACCAAATCAAAAAGCAAAGGGGGTTACACATTTCATACTATGTAATCAATAAATTATTGGAAGCTTTATCTCAATTTCAAATCTTTATCGTTCTCACTGGGGAACAAGATCATGTTATGTACAAGATCATGTTATGTATACCCTTCATGGACCAGCGACTATTTTTAGGATGAAGTGTATGGGCATTTTTCTTATTTTGATATTCTCTAAAGACTGTAAAGAAGCCACAACACATATCCAAATTCTGCAGTCTCTTCTAACAGCTGATTTTTAGTTCTAGACATTCAGGAAACAATTGACTCAAAAATCTATCACCAAAGTCTGCGAGGAAAGTTATTTAAAGCTGGTAACAGCTGATTGGGCATAGGTTTCCTTGAGAGTGAAGAAATAATGTATACTATATAGTATACTATATAATTTACTGCCTTATATGTGACTGGAGAACTTACAGGTTCCCCCTAAGATCATTTGGATAAATCTTTCACCAGACTGTCCCTATGATTATGTTATGTACAAACCTCTGTTTTACTATTCAATATCATTACTCACATTTGTGTCTTTAGATCAATGTGGATCCATAGCCACTGTAATCCATTGCCTACTAACAACTTGAGAAGCAGTTTTTCCCTTACTGAAATTGTTATTTATATTTTACATAACTCATGTACACTGATGTTCATTAGGCAGTCATAACGCTATGGGTTATCTATAGTAATCTATAATCTATCGTCTCTATATATAGTATATATAAATATATATATAGTAATCTATAGTCTCAAGGTGTTAGATGTTAGGTGTTAGATGTTAGGTGTTAGATGTTAGGTGTTAGATGTCAATGATATTGTTAAATATTAGTACAGAGCAAGTTTTTCCATAATTTCAATTTCCAGTGATAGGGGGTTTCAGGAAACCCTAAGGGGTGGTAGAAATTAAAAAAAATGTTTTTCAAAGTGCACTAATAATGCATTAAAATTAAAGAAACGTAATTAAGCAAATAATAATTATCACAATAATAATTAAGGTGATGCAGATGTGACATGTTCTGGGTGTGGCTACTAAACCAATAGTTGTATAAACATTCACGTTCAGTAGTCACTGGCATGATATCTCTTCGAAAGGAATCGTCAGGCCAGTGACTAAAAACCGCACTTCTTCGCATTGACCACTTATGGACAGTCCCTGTCGCCTGGGCCATAGCAAAGGCTAGGAACATAGTGTGTGCTGAATGGCAGGGGAGAAAAAAAAGTACATTTTTATTGTATGGCTGGGCATTTACTAAAACAACTACTGTAAGAATAAATAACAGTGGGGGCTGTTTCCTGGCTCTGCTGACTTCATAGATGATCATTTGTACGATGCGTGAACAATGGCCATAGAATGAGTCTAAAAACCATTTATTGCTAAAACTGATAAAACTTAATATATAACTTACAAAGGAAATAAGAATAACACATTTTTTGGCACAGCCCCATCATCAGATTCAGGAAATAAATATAGGGCGTGCAGCCTGTAATGCATTATTCTTATTCTCTGTACATGTTATATAGCTGTTTCCCCAATAGAGGGTTTTTAACCTGATTCTATGGGCATTTTTTACTTATCGTATGAATGCTGATCTATAAAGTCAGCAGCAATATGTAATTTGTTCTTGTCCTCTGTTTCTGCACTTCTGAGAGTCTTTTATGTATGAGAGGCCATTATAGGATGCCAGGACAGAGGCTGTCCTTCGCAAGTGATGTGTTTGAATCTAAGGAGTTCAAAGGGTGAACAGGCTATATCCTTGTATTGTCTGTTAACAGCCTTACATGATTATCTTAGATGCCGTCTAGAGATGAGCGAACATGCTCGTCCGAGCTTGATGCTCGGTCGAGCATTAGGGTACTCGAAACTGCTCGTTGCTCGGACGAATACTTCGCCAGCTCGAGAAAATGGCAGCTCCCGCCGTTTTGCTTTTTGGCGGCCAGAAACAGAGCCAATCACAAGCCAGGAGACTCTGCACTCCACCCAGCATGACGTGGTACCCTTACACGTCAATAGCAGTGGTTGGCTGGCCAGATCAGGTGACCCTGGGATAGACTAGCCGCTGCCCGCGCTGCTCGGATCATTCTGTGTCTGGATGCCGCTAGGGAGAGAGCTGCTGCTGGTCAGGGAAAGCGTTAGGGTGTTCTATTAGCTTACTGTTAGGCAGGAGTGATTCTCAAAGAACCCAACAGCCCTTCTTAGGGCTACAATAACGTTCTACTTTTTTTTATTTTAATTTGCATCTAGTACCATTTTGTGAGGAATTAGCAGGGGGACTTGCTACCGTTGTGTTTAGCTCTTAGTGGCACACATATCCATAGCAAAGACCGAAGTGGGAAAATTTAGTAGGGGTTGGATTTCAATTAGGCACTAACTCAGTGTCATCTCATCTGGCATAGTAGTGTGCTTTGATACTTGGCTAGAAAATAGCCATAGGAGAATACAAAGAGCTTACTTACGCATACAGTAGCGTTCTATATATTTGATTTCTGGTTGATCTGCTGGTGGCTGTACTTTCTGCAGTGCATGTACTAGCCAATTCTGAGCAATTTGTAGTGAGACTTGCGACCGCTGTGTTCTGCGCTTAGTGACGCACATATCCATAGCAAAGACCGAAGTGGGAAAATTTAGTAGGGGTTGGATTTCAATTAGGCACTAACTCAGTGCCAATTAGGGTATGTCGCCATGCCACTCACTAGCCTGCTGCCGCTGCCTCTGCCTCTGCATGCCGTCCCCTATAGTGTCAGGGTCAATTATTGGATGTTTTACATGCTATCTAGCTTCATTCTGTCACTCTGTCATGGCCATGCTGTTGCCCATAATTTCGGCATAATGGTGCGATTAAGCAGCCTCAGAGGCATCCATGCATGCTGCCCCTGCTGTTTCCTGTCCATTTCCGTGGTGTTTCCATCCTTTTCTGAGGTTCCCAGGTGTTTGGCCAAGCTTCCCTGTGCAGAGCCTTGGTCCCCTTGAAAAATGCTCGAGTCTCCCATTGACTTCAATGGGGTTCGTTATTCGAGACGAGCACTCGAGCATCGGGAAAAGTTCGTCTCGAATAACGAGTACCCGAGCATTTTAGTGTTCGCTCATCTCTAATGCCGTCCCTTTGCTTTTCTAAATCTTTAGTCATACTCATTTACAGGGAAGCTGTCATCAGGATCTAGACCCACAAACCTCCTCCAACAAGTTACACAGGACACTGACCGGAACACAATGATGTCCTTTTCTAATTTTGTACATTCATCAAGACTTAGAAAGATAACAGTTAACATTACATGCAGATGACTCTGTCAGTGAGGCAAAGGAGAATCACGCTAATTCCTCAGAATTCCACCAATAATTTTATCCATTAAATGCTGTATGTGGTTTCTTTTATATCTGGCTGAAAAGCTTCTTTAGGAAGCATAATACCAATGATTTGTCATGGATGCTGCAATATTGACTTCTGAAACAGTTTAAATGCCGGATATGAATAAAGTGGTTTCAACAATGATTCAAGGAATACAATGATTTCCTTTATTGTAATGTAATATCACTCAGGGGTGTACTTAAGGCGAAAAACAAACTGATATAGCCAATTAAAGCAGCTACATTTGTAGGATAGCAATACCTTTCCCATAAGAAACCTTTACACAATGGGGGATATTTATCATACGCTGGCGCTCGTGCGCCAGCGTATGATCGCCCCGCCGCTGCAAATTCGCAGCCCGATACATGAAGAGGCTTCTGCCTCTTCATGTATCGGGCTGCCGGCTGCGCAGCGTTTTTCCTACGCCAGGCAGGGCCTGGCGTAGAAAAAAACGCAACCAGCGACTTTTCACGAATGAAAAGTCGCCGGCAGCAGCGAGTGCGCAGGCGCGGGGACAGTAACGCCCCGCGCCGGCCCACTCCCGTCCGGCCGCGCCCCCCGCTCGGCCGGCCACGCCCCCCCTTCACGCCCCTTCACGCCCCACTGGCGTGAAGGTGGCGGATTGGGGAAAATAATCGCAAAAGCTAGCAATAAGCTAGCATTTGCGATTATTTCAGGGCCTCTGCGCCACTGGCGGTGTGCAGAGGTCCTGATAAATATCCCCCAATATCTTTTGCCATTCTAAATATTGTGATTAGGCCAAATATTTAAAGCATTCAGATTTGGTGAGCAACTTGCTTTAATGATAAAAATCTGTACTCTCCGTACACAAAACATGTTTAGAATTGGAAATATCTTGGTGCTCCTTGATTTAGATCCTTAAGTCAGAAAAACATGGATTAAACCTTGGCATGATAAGTGGAAGCAATGCAGTTCTCAGGTAGCATTTCTAAAATAAGTTTGCAGTTTTCAGCAGGTCATCAACTCATTGACTAACATTTATAGCAAATGTTGCCATTTTAAATATGAAATCCACTCAGGAGCTGAGCTGCAACCATACCTTTTACACATCAGATATCCACCAGCATTCTCAGACTACTAGCATTGAATTTAATCAGTGTATTCCCCTATTTATTTATACAGCTACAGGAAAGAGATGCAAGCCTTGCACTTCCCACAACCTTTTTCCTTGCATACTTGCCCATACTGCATTAACCTAAAGGTGACAACTGTACAACAGTCCCTAATTTAGGTATGTGCACACATAAAGAAGCAGAGAAACAGACAGACTTTGCAAGGTCAGGCTAATCAGGTCAAAACCAAGGTGGCGACAAGGTACAGAATCATGAAATAAATAGAATAATCAAAAAGGACCAAGCAAGGGTCAAAAAAGCACAATACAGAATGTAGAACAATCACAAGGAGAATGGTAAAATCAGCACTGAATGGAGTTCCTAGATGCTCCCTCAGCAGATGATTGGTAAGGCCGTCCATCACTCTAACTGCACCAGAGACACAACGCAGCTCTGAGACGTAGCAATTCATAATATGTTTCAAACTCTAGGAGTTCTGTCCTTTATGTTTAATTTGGGATCTAGATTTGCTCACAGATGATTGTCTTTTATTAATTCCCTTTAATCCCCTATGGAAGTCTCATACGCTCTCAATTTGGCGCATTGCATATAAAATTCAGTCAAAATATTTTACATTTGACTTTGACATAGAAACAGAATTACCTGAAAATTACTTCTTTCTGAAATTGTTCCTGTCATGTACTCGATAGAAGCTATCCTAATATATGTATTCACTTACTTCTCTCTGTTATCACAATACCAGATGCCTTTTATTTTATGAAACAACAATGGAATCAACGTAGTGACACTTAATATGCATAGTATGGATGATTAGGAAGCGTTTATCTACACCTGAAAGTCATCACAAAGGCCCCAGCTTGCAGTCATCCTTCTTTTGTATGTTCTTGCATAGCTTAAGATATTTCATCTGTGACCATGACTTGTTTCAGCAGCATAGACAAATAAGCCTATTACAGAGAGCAGAGAACTTAATGAGATTGATCCGTACAGAAGAGAGATCAATGGGTTAGATACAACCTCACCTGAGAGGTTCATCATTCACACAACTCAAGAACCCAATGAAAGTTGTACACGGCTACATTTTTCTTGTCTTAAAAAAAAGGCTTTGTTATGCAAACTTTATTGAAAATGAAGCATTTACAGAATGACAGAGACTTGTTTACTAACTATGTAAATGAGCCTGTTCAGGGTTCTGTGACAAGGTCCGCCAATAGACTGTGGGAAGAACTTACAGGATATAACGATAAATGTTACTATAATTATTTTGACCTTCTTTTTCTTAAACAGACAGTTGTTAGTTCCTATTTTACATATGGATATTTAAAAGATTTCAAAACATTAAAAGTATAACTAACCTTTTGACTTTAAATAAATCTGTAGCACGGTGGCTGAGTGAGTAGCACTTCTGCCTTGCAGCGCTTGTGTCCTGGGTTCGAATCCCACCTAGGTCAACATCTGCAAAGATTTTGTATGTTCTCTCCGTGTTTGCGTGGGTTTCCTCCGGGTACTCCAGTTTCCTCCCACACTCCAAAAACATACTGTTAGGTTGCTTAGATTGTGAGCCCCATTGGGGACAGGGACCAATTTGACATGCTTTGTGCAGTGCTATGTAATCTGTGTGCGCTATATAAAGAATTATTATATTATGAAGTCCAGTTTGTATTTAAAAGTGACCCTGTTTCTTCTAGTCATTCTGTGATATCTATTTGCAGTTTGTAATCATCTCTCAGCTGCTGGGTAATAACCTAACTGTTGTGACTCATTGCCCCATTCTTCTGCATGGAGTTTTATAATCGGACTCTTTATACCATCTCCAAGCTAAGAGGGTATGAAGGGGGTGTAAAAGTGGGCACAGCAACAGCACAGTGGGCCAGAGTGAGGCATTTCTGTACCCACTCACTATTGCCTGCATCCATTTAAGCCTGTACGACAGGCCACAGCCTCCTGAGGTGGTACCGGAGAGGAGGGGTTGCATCATAATTATGGTGATTGTATTTGTCATGACTATCTCAGAATATTGAGGAAGTTTCTCGGTTGACTGGAAAACCTTTTAGGAGACCAGGAGGGGGATGGTGGCGAAGAAACATACTTTACCCTGCTTAGGCTTTTAATTCCCATTGAAAAGTCACTTTCTCTTTGTCAACACTCCTAGCTGACATAGAAGTACTGGTGGTACAATGACCACTGTGGCCATTCAGTAACCTCATTAGTCCCGCACCAAAAACTTGGATAACAGAAGCAGGGTAAAAATATTTCTTCCCCTTCCTAGCCTCCCATTGGTCTTTTCATGGGGACCCTTAAAACCTTTATGATTCAATTAAGAAATATTGTTATCTCATCAATTCAGTCTAGAATCTAAAATAGAAGTATCATGCAGAGCTCTTCACATGAATAGGGCCAAATATTGTTCTGTGCGTAGCCAAAACCCGTGACCACATCAATCATACTCTAGGAATGGTAATGCCCCTTTAATAAATGATTTTTCTTTTCTGCAGGTATTATTTTATGTGGATATTTTATTACACATTTACCTTACAACTTGTGGATTCCAAAGAATGAAGTATTATCTGAAATCCATATTTATAAACAGTTTTACAGAAGATTAATTTACAGATTGGGACTATTATGTGGTTTTGACATAGAGATGAAGGCATTGAAATACAGTGCATGCATCTGCTACATATATTCAACTGCTATCATTATCATATTTTTTGGCACTTTTTTTTCTTAATTTGCTCACCAGGGTGCTCCGCTACAGTTATCCATCAACTAGGGTATTCCTAGTAGGCCCTGAGGACATGTATAATATCCAGCCTTTAGTACAACTTGAGAAAGCTGTCAGTATTTTTTGTTCATAATTCAGCAATAATATAAGATGTATCCTTGAACTTATTGCTCCTCTGTCACCGCAATCATTGTTATTCAATATGATTTAAAATCTTTACTCTGTCATTTATAACTCCCAGAAAATTGCTGCTTCCTTTTGAGGTTTTTCATAAAGGGAATGAAATATCCTATTACACAATCAGTCTTTACTCACTGAACATATATGAAAATAATTATTAAAGCAGTTATCTTATAATGTGAACACCATGTTGCACAGATAAATTGAAAAGTCAGCAGTGCGAATCAATGCTTAGAGCAATTCACAGGACAGGTTGGAGAATTATTTAATCACAGCAACACATACCACTATGAGACAAAGCAAAATTAAAGAAGCCATCACATTGAAAATGCTGTCCAACCTGTGTGCTGAGTATAGAGTATACAGCAAAAGGGGCTGGACAGATTTCCAGAATACACTTATAGGACAATATTTAACATAAATGCACCTTTAACATAGTGCATGGGACACAATTCTGTCAGACTTTGCATGATAAATCTGGCACACGGTCCGACTGAGCAGCGGAACTGTGCAGCTGAGCCACAAAAGGGTTGAGTGCAACACAATCGTTGCGTGCAGGCATTTCTTAAATACCTGTGCAAGCAGTTTGCACCTAAAATAACGTGAAAAGTCCACCAGATACTGGGGCAAGGGCCTTAGTAAATGTGCTCCATTATATTCATTTGGTGTTTATCAATCAGAAGGACCATCCAAAACAGCAAGCCCCAAATTGATGTACATACTGTAGAAACATAGGTGTTAGTCCATGGAACGGACCATCCTATGTACTCTATAACCTAGATTTAGTGTAGATACTGTACAGAGATAGGTGTTAATCAATGGAAAGAACCATCTAATGCACTTCTAAGCCCAGAGGTAGTGTACATACTGTGAAACGATAAGTGTCAGTCAATGAGATGGACCATCCAATAGGCCCAATATTAGTATAAATACTGTACTGAAAGAGGTATTAGCTAACGGAGAGGACCATCCAATGGACTCCTTAGACCAGAAACAGTTTAAATACTGTACTGATATAGTTGTTAGTCAATGGAAAGGCCCATCCAATGGACTCCTAAGAGCAGAAGTCATATACATACTGTACAGAGATGTTAATCAGAGGTGTTAATCAACTGGAAGGACCATCCCAAACCCAGAATTAGTGTATATACTGTACAGAGGTGTGTTTTAATAAGTGTCAATGGGAAGGACCATACAATGGATTTCTAAACCCAGACTGAGCAGATAAAATCAGTTCCACTGAATCTTTTCACAAAACGATATCATAATCTGCTCAACTATTACTGCTCTGAAATGACAAGTGAATCTATTAATTGGTTATAGATTCCTTAAAAATCTAGCATATTTTTGTCACCAAATCTTTCAAAATGGCATCTAGCCTGTAATGTCTATAATTCATTAAAAAAAAGTATGTGTTTTAGAGGACAAGGTGGTTTGATCCAATTTCCAGGACAATTGAAGCAACATAGGCTGGTACCGATTTGATTCAGAAATGGACCAAGTTTTTTGAAAAATTTTGAGGCTTCAACTCAAATCAAATCTTGGATTATTTGCTTATTTCTACTGCTGGCTGATGGATTTCATGACAATTTCCATTCATCTGGTCATGAATCAAAGCATAAAGATTTTCTTTAACTACTTGAGTAGCAGTAGCTGCCTTTATCAATGGAGTGGTCCCCTCTTATTTCTATGGTATCATCAGGAATAGAGATGAGCGAACATACTCGTCCGAGCTTGATGCTCGATCGAGCATTAGCGTACTCGTAACTGCTCGTTGCTCGGACGAGTATTTCGCCCGCTCGAGAAAATGGCAGCTCCCGCCGTTTTGCTTTTTGGCGGCCAGAAACAGAGCCAATCACAAGCCAGGAGACTCTGCACTCCACCCAGCATGACGTGGTACCCTTACACGTAGATAGCAGTGGTTGGCTGGCCAGATCAGGTGACCCTGGGATAGACTAGCCGCTGCCCGCGCTGCTCGGATCATTCTGTGTCTGGATGCCGCTAGGGAGAGAGCTGCTGCTGCTCAGGGAAAGCGTTAGGGTGTTCTATTAGCTTACTGTTAGGCAGGAGTGATTCTTAAAGAACCCAACAGCCCTTCTTAGGGCTACAATAACGTTATAATTTTTTTTTTTTTTATTTGCAGCTAGTACCATATTGTGAGGAATTAGCAGGGGGACTTGCTACCGTTGTGTTTAGCTCTTAGTGACACACATATCCACCTCAAACACCAAAGTGGGAAAATTTATTAGGGGTTTGAGTAGAATTAGGCACAGTCTGCCAGTTTCTTTTTATTTTACGTTTATTTTTTTCATAACTCAGCGTCATCTCATCTGGCATAGTAGTGTGCTGTAATACTTGGCTAGAAAATAGCCATAGGAGAATACAAACGTCTTAATTACGCCTGCAGTAGCGTTATATATATTTGATTTCTGGTTGATCTGCTGGTGGCTGTACTTGCTGCAGTGCATCTACTATCAAATTGGGAGCAATTTGGAGTCAGACTTGCGACCACTGTGTTTTAGTGACGCACATATCCATCGCAAAGACCGAAGTGGGAAAATTTATTAGGGCCCGGGGTTGTATTTCAATTAGGCACAGTCTGCCAGTTTCTTTTTATTTTACGTTTATTTTTTTCATAACTCAGCGTCATCTCATCTGGCATAGTAGTGTGCTGTTATACTTGGCTAGAAAATAGCCATAGGAGAATACAAACGTCTTAATTACGCCTACAGTAGCGTTATATATATTTGATTTCTGGTTGATCTGCTGGTGGCTGTACTTGCTGCAGTGCATCTACTATCAAATTGGGAGCAATTTGGAGTCAGACTTGCGACCACTGTGTTTTAGTGACGCACATATCCATCGCAAAGACCGAAGTGGGAAAATTTATTAGGGCCCGGGGTTGTATTTCAATTAGGCACAGTCTGCCAGTTTCTTTTTATTTTACGTTTATTTTTTTCATAACTCAGCGTCATCTCATCTGGCATAGTAGTGTGCTGTTATACTTGGCTAGAAAATAGCCATAGGAGAATACAAACATCTTAATTACGCCTACAGTAGCGTTATATATATTTGATTTCTGGTTGATCTGCTGGTGGCTGTACTTGCTGCAGTGCATCTACTATCAAATTGGGAGCAATTTGGAGTCAGACTTGCGACCACTGTGTTTTAGTGACGCACATATCCATCGCAAAGACCGAAGTGGGAAAATTTATTAGGGCCCGGGGTTGTATTTCAACTAGGCACAGTCTGCCATTTCCTTTTTTATTTTACGTTTATTTTTTTCATAACTCAGCGTCATCTCATCTGGCATAGTAGTGTGCTGTAATACTTGGCTAGAAAATAGCCATAGCAATAGGATAGCATCGTTTGGTTTTAAAAACTAAAAAACACAAAAAAAAAAAAAAAAAAAGTTAAAAAAAAAATACAAGTTATAACTCTCATTTTCAAAATGTTTAACCCGAGGGCTAGGGGTAGAGGACGAGGGCGGGGACGTGGGCGTCCAACTACTGCAGGGGTCAGAGGCCGTGGTCCTGGGCGGGGTGAGACACCACCTGCTGATGAGGGAGCAGGGGAACGCCGCAGAGCTACACTCCCTAGGTTCATGTCTGAAGTTACTGGGACTCGTGGTAGAGCACTGTTGAGGCCAGAACAGTGCGAACAGGTGATGTCGTGGATTGCCGACAATGCTTCGAGCAATTTGTCCACCAGTCAGTCTTCCACGCAGTCCACCCATGTCACCGAAATCGGCACTCCTCCAGCTCCTGCACCTCAGCCTCCTCCCCCCAGTCTGCCCCCTCCCAGCAAAATTTGCCATTTGAACCGGCATACTCTGAGGAACTGTTTTCTGGACCCTTCCCACAGTCACAAACCACTTGTCCGGTTGCTGATGAGCAATTTTCCGATGCCCAGGTTTTCCACCAGTCGCAGTCTGTGGGTGATGATGACCTTGTTGACGTACTGGAAGAAGTGTGTAAAGAGGTGTCCGACGATGAGGAGACACGGTTGTCAGACAGTGGGGAAGTTGTTGTCAGGGCAGGAAGTCCGAGGGGGGAGCAGACTGAGGGATCGGAGGATGATGAGGTGACAGACCCAAGCTGGGTTGAGAGGCCGGGTGAACACAGTGCTTCTGAGACGGAGGAGAGTCCTCGACCAGAACAGGTTGGAAGAGGCAGTGGTGGGGCCAGACGGAGAGGCAGGGCCAGAGCTGGTGCATCAGCGCCAAATGTGTCAACTAGTGAAGCTCCCGTGGCGAGGGCTCCTGCGGCGAGGGCTAGATTTTCAGAAGTCTGGAGGTTCTTTAAGGAAACACCGGATGACCGACGGACTGTGGTGTGCCACATTTGCCAAACCAGGATCAGCAGGGGTTCCACCACTACTAGCTTAACTACCACCAGTATGCGCAGGCATATGAATGCTAAACACCCCACTCAGTGGCAACAAGCGCGTTCACCTCCGGCCGTGCACACCACTGCTCCTTCCCCTGTGTCAGCTGATAGTCAGCCCCCTGCCCAGGACCCTGCCACAAAAACCCCATCGTCACCTCCACGATCCTCCACAGCATCCACCAGCGTTCAGCTCTCCATACCCCAGACGCTGGAGCGGAAACGCAAATATAGTGCAACCCACCCGCACGCCCAAGCCCTTAATGTGCACATTTCCAGATTGCTAAGCCTGGAGATGCTGCCCTATAGGCTAGTAGAGACCGAGGCCTTTCGCAGCCTCATGGCGGCGGCCGCCCCTCGGTATTCGGTCCCCAGCCGCCACTACTTTTCCCGATGTGCCGTCCCAGCCCTGCACCAGCACGTGTCAGACAACATAATCCGTGCCCTGACCAACGCCGTTTCTGACAAGGTCCACCTGACCACGGACACGTGGACGAGTGCTGCCGGGCAGGGCCACTATATATCTCTGACGGCACATTGGGTTAACTTGGTGGAGGCTGGGACTGAGTGTGACCCTGCGGCTGGTCATATACTGCCGACGCCGAGGATTGCGGGGCCTACCTCGGTCCAGGTGTTTGAGGCCTACTATGCCTCCTCCTCCTCCCACCCCTCCTCCACCTCCTCCTCCGAACGACCATCCGTGGGCATGGCGCCATCAGTCGGTAGCTCTAGGCACAGCAGCAGTGCCGTCGCTAAGCGACAGCAGGCGGTGCTCAAACTGCTGAGCCTAGGCGATAAAAGGCACACCGGCCAAGAACTATTACAGGGCATCACGGCGCAGACTGATCTGTGGCTGGCACCGCTGAACCTGAAGCCAGGCATGGTTGTGTGTGACAACGGCCGTAACCTGGTGGCGGCTCTGCAACTCGGCAGACTGACACATGTGCCATGCCTGGCCCATGTGTTAAATCTGATAGTTCAGCGTTTCCTCAAGACATACCCCAATCTGTCTGATTTGCTCACGAAGGTGCGCCGCATCTGTGCGCATTTCAGGAAGTCCAGCACTGATGCTGCCACTCTCAGGGCAGCGCAGCGCCGCCTCCAACTGCCTGCTCACCGACTGTTGTGCGACGTGCCCACGAGGTGGAATTCAACACTGACCATGTTATCCAGAGTTTACCAGCAGCGCCGAGCGATTGTAGACTGCCAGATGTCAACTTCCACCAGAACTGGTAGTCAGGTCAGTCAGCTTCCTCAAGTCTACAATGAGGAGTGGACGTGGATGTCTGATATCTGTCAGGTGCTGAGTAACTTTGAGGAGTCAACACAGATGGTCAGTGGCGATGCCGCCATCATCAGCCTCACCATCCCGCTGCTTGGCCTGTTGAAAAACTCTCTGGTCAGCATGAAGTCGGAAGCTTTGCGCTCCTCACAAGAGACAGGGGAAGAAGATTCCCTTGTTGATAGCCAAAGCACCCTTAGGTCTGTTTCTCAGCGCATATCGGAGGAGGTGGAGGTGGAGGAGGATGAGGAGGAAGAGGAGGAGAATGTTGGCGAGACACAAGAGGGGACCATTGTTGAGTCCTACACTGTTGAGCGTGTATGGGCAGAAGAAGAGGAGTTGGAGGAGTTGGAGGAGGAGGAAATGGACAGTCAGGCCAGTGAGGGGAGTGAATTCTTACGCGTTGGTACTCTGGCGCATATGGCAGATTTCATGCTAGGCTGCCTATCCCGTGACCCTCGCGTTCAAAGAATTTATTCCAGCACCGATTACTGGGTGTTCACTCTCCTGGACCCACGGTACAAGCAAAATCTTTCCACTCTCATCCCTGGAGAGGAAAGGAGTGTGAGAATGCATGAATACCAGCAGGCCCTGGTGCACAAGCTGAAACAGTATTTCCCTTCTGACAGCGCTAGCGGCAGAGTGCGTAGTTCTGCGGGACAAGTAGCGAGGGAGAGTAGGCGAGCAGGCAGCTTGTCCAGCACTGGCAAGGGTACGCTTTACAAGGCTTTTGCCAGCTTTATGTCACCCCAGCAAGACACTGTCACCTGTCCCCAGTCTCGGCAGAGTAGGGCTGATCTTTACAGAAAGATGGTGAGGGAGTACGTAGCTGACCATACCATCGTCCTAAATGATCACACAGCTCCCTACAACTACTGGGTTTCAAAGCTGGACATGTG
Source organism: Engystomops pustulosus (assembly GCF_040894005.1). Taxonomy (NCBI): domain Eukaryota; kingdom Metazoa; phylum Chordata; class Amphibia; order Anura; family Leptodactylidae; genus Engystomops; species Engystomops pustulosus. Next base: position 207,039,723 of record NC_092412.1, on the reverse strand, counting down.
GCACGAACTGGCGCTCTACGCCTTGGAGGTTCTTGCCTGCCCTGCCGCTAGCGTCTTGTCAGAGCGGGTTTTCAGTGCAGCTGGTGGCATCATCACCGATAAGCGTACACGCCTGTCGACTGACAGCGCTGACAGGCTGACGCTTATCAAGATGAATAAAGCATGGATTTCTCCTAATTTCAAATCTCCAGCAGGTGAAGGAAGCTCAACCTGAATAATTTATCCACTCCTCCTCCTCCTCATTTTCCTCCTTCTCCTCCTCTTTCTACAGTAAAGCAGAGGAAACTGGCTGTTTTTTGACAGGGCCCACTGGCTCTAGGTATAGTACTTTATGCATTTAATTTTTCTGGAGGGCCACCGACACGGTCCTCTGTTTTAAACAATTTTTGGGAGTGCCACATACAGGCACTCAATCTATTCAATTTTTCTGGAGGGCCACCTTTCCGGTCCTCTGTTTTAAACAATTTTTTGGGACTGCCACATACAGGCACTCAATCTATTCCATTTTTCTGGAGGGCCACCTACCTGCTCCTCTGGTTTAAAAACTTTTTTGGACTGCCACATACAGGCACTCAATCTATTCCATTTTTCTGGAGGGCCACCTACCTGCTCCTCTGGTTTAAAAACTTTTTTGGACTGCCACATACAGGCACTCAATCTATTCCATTTTTCTGGAGGGCCACCTACCTGCTCCTCTGGTTTGAAAACTTTTTTGGACTGCCACATACAGGCACTCAATCTATTCCATTTTTCTGGAGGGCCACCTACCTGCTCCTCTGGTTTGAAAAATTTTTTGGACTGCCACATACAGGCACTATCCAAATTGAATTGTCTCCATAGCAGCCTCCACACGTTGTCTCCATTGCTACCTCCAAAAGTCGTCCATATAGCTGCCTCCATACATCGTCCCTTTATCAAACGAGGTTTGTCAGGCCGAAATTTGGGTTGTTTTCATGGATTCCACATCAAAGTTGTTAACTTTGTCGCCACCCTGCTGTGTTATCCACAAAATACACTGGCAAACTTTTACCATTTACGGATATTATTTCAGCGCTTCTTGCGCATCTGTTTACATTCCCCTCACCCGCCATATCCTAAACTTATAAGAACGCTACTACACTTGATCTTATACAAAAGGTTCTTAGAAGTGCTGTTTGGGGAGTAGCCTAGAGACAGGGGCTTGGATTGGCGAAAGCTCGCCTAGCAGCGGAGCGCCAGCTCCATGCGCATCATGCGCTTCTTGCGCATCTGTTTACATTCCCCTCACCCGCCATATCCCAAACTTATAAGAACGCTACTACACTTAACTTGGTGCAGGCTGGGACCGAGTCTGACCCTGGGGCTGGTCATATACTGCCGACGCAGAGGATTGCGGGGCCTACCTCGGTCCAGGTCTCAAAGGCCTACTATACCTCCAAATCCTCCCACCCCTCCTCCACCTCCTCCTCCTCCGAATTACCATCCGTGGGCATGGCGCCATCAGTCGGTAGCTCTAGGCACAGCAGCAGTGCCGTTGCTAAGCGACAGCAGGCGGTGCTCAAACTGCTGAGCCTAGGTGATAAAAGGCACACCGCCCAAGAGCTATTGCAGGGCATTCCACATCAAACTTGTTAACTTTGTCGCCACCCTGCTGTGTAAGCCACAAAATATACTGGAAAACTTTTTTCATTTACGGATATTATTTCAGCGCTTCTTGCGCAGATGTTTACATTCCCCTCACCCGCCATATCCCAAACTTATAAGAACGCTACTACACTTGATCTTATCCGAAAGGTTCTTAGAAGTGCTGTTTGGGGAGTAGCCTAGAGACAGGGGCTTGGATTGGCGAAAGCTCGCCTGGCAGCGGAGCGCCTGCTCCATGCCAAGAACCAACTAACATAGTTTTAACTGCAGCACCTTTAATCTACTACTAGTTCACTGCCTCCATACATCGTCCCCTTATCAAACGAGCTGTGTCAGGCAGAATTTTGGATTGTTTTCATGGCTTCCATGTTAACTTTGTCGCCACCCTGCTGTGTAATCCACAAAATATACTGGCAAACTTTTATCATGTACCAATATTATTTGAGCGCTTCTTGCTCACCTCCTTTGGTTCCTCTCTGCTACCCATTGGTTTGAAGCCTGAGTCCATTTAGGGTATGTCGCCATGCCACTCTCTAGCCTTCCGCTGCTGCCGCTGCCTCTGCATGCCGTCCCCTATAGTGTCAGGGTCAATTATTGGATGTTTTAGATGCTATCTAGCTTCATTCTGTCACTCTGTCATGGCCATGCTGTTGGCCATAATTTTGGCATAATGGTGCATTTAAGCAGCCTCAGAGGCATCCATGCATGCTGCCCCTGCTGTTTCCTGTCCATTTCCATGGTGTTTCCATCCTTTTCTGAGGTTCCCAGGTGTTTGGCCAAGCTTCCCTGTGCAGAGCCTTGGTCCCCTTGAAAAATGCTCGAGTCTCCCATTGACTTCAATGGGGCTCGTTACTCGAAACGAGCACTCGAGCATCGGGAAAAGTTCGTCTCGAATAACGAGTACCCGAGCATTTTAGTGCTCGCTCATCTCTAATCAGGAAACAGTGCTAATGTTATAAAGTACTGGCAATTACTATAACTATATTATATTGTCTAATGCAATCAGGTTTCAGTAGTGACAGAGCCTCAGTGGGTAAACATACCAAACAGCCCCCTCACTGTAATTTAATATAAAGCCCTCCTCACCTATGGATTTATAAGAGACAGCCCCCTACACCCCCATGGATTCCTTATGTACAGCATTATGTGCCCCCCCCCCAAGAACCCTGGGGTGTGCCAATGCCAAGTGCCAGTTTAGCTGGGGAGCTAGGGAGGCAGATTACAGGAATGGGCAGCCAGAGCAAGGCATTTTAATTACCCCCCCCCCTACTCTGTTCCCTTAGTGGTTCTCAACTGGAACTAAAAAACCTACATAGAAAAAATTTATCTTACAGAAAAGACTTTTTTTAAAGGGGAAATACAAAGTTTTAAATCTATAGTCTCTAACCACAAGATATCTGCTTGATGGGAATCTCCCTGCTTTGATCTCCACTCATCGTGAGTGGGTTTCTATTTAAGTTTCCATGATACTGCTTTATCCAAATATTAGTTAATAATAATCAAGATATCCTGCTGTAATACCTGTTCATGGTTCCTGTTGTCCAGGTGACAGCTGTAAAGCCCTTACTATTATATACCAAATAAAAGGAATTCAAAAATCTACCAACAGAAAATGAACAGATAAAAAGAATAATATTTATGAATTTTAATTAGAAAAGAAATAGATGATACCTTTCCTTTTCAGGATTTAGTCTTCCTAATGAAAAAGGCCTAAGTGCTTTGCCTTCTGGTATCTTTTTGAGCACTCTAGCATTAAAATAATGAAGTGCGTGAGTCATCAAACCTGATTTCAATAGCACATATAATACTGAACCATTTTTATCTCACTAGGCCAGGATGAAACTCATCAACATGCATTTAACATTATTCATAAATCATGTACAGAGCATCTTTTATAACATTTTAATATATCTGCATTATGGATGTTTAGTGCTCCTTACAGTATTATATGACAAATCAAGAATGAACAATCTACTGCTGAGGTCTGCGAATTAAAGAAGCTTTATTTATACATGAATCCTTTAGTGTTGGCCCCAGAAAAAAAATTCTAAATACCTAAATTCTTATAAAAATTACAAATACCAATTCACAATTCTAATATTTTATATATTTGAAGTGGTTTATGGTTGATTTTGTAAAATGTGCAGTAGATCAAATACATCTTGTTGGAATATTTACCCTCTATTTGGATATCGTTGACTGCTAGACATTAGTTTTTAGGATTTCATACAGTTGAAAGTAGAATTTATCCACATAATTCTACCCTTAACTATTGATGTCACAACACCAAAAAGCCATCAATGTGTTGCCCAGAGCCCAAGCACTCAAAATGGACATTGCAGGAGTGGACTACCGGTTTGCCTGTAATTGACAGAGATAGTCAGACCTGTGTTTCCATATTACTAGGTATCTGTGACTATCACAGACAAAACCGTTTTTCCATAGTATTCCCATTTCAGTTTTTCATGGCTCAAAATTTAATAAAGTTGTATAAAAGTATTAAATGGTGTAAAACAACAACAAAATAATTATTATTCTTTATAAGTTGTTATTCTCCCACTACTCCTGCACTCATCATCCAGCTGCCCTAAAACTGTAGTGTTTGTTTAGGTTCTGAGATGGGAAATTGAAAATTAATCTACCCACATGTGTTCATCTTTAAATAACAAGCTATCTTATATAATAAACTTATTCTTTTTGTAAATAAATGCTTGGAATTTGTGGTATCATTACTGAACATTACATACTTTAGCATGAAGTTCTCTGATGTAAGGACAAACAAGATAACTGGAGATGAATATCTTCTATCACTTGTGAGCCTTATAGATTTGTTTGTCAGATTTATGGATACCTGGTTTCCATTTATTGTCACTTGTATAAATCAAATGGGCCACCGGTACCATTTTCAATCTTGAAAACTAAAATGTAAAGGGCATAAAAAAATTATTTTCACAAACATTGGCAGCACAAATCTCAACAAATTAACTACTAATAAACTAAGAAAAGTCATTTAGAAATATACAAGACATATTATTTAACTGTTAGCTGAGTAAAGAGAAAGACACAAAAAAGGAGGCATTTCATACATCAGTATAAGAAGCGCTAGATGGTAACAGTAGGAAAGGTTTAAATGTTATGCAGACCTTGGCTTGTTGTATATTAAAAAAATTGTAATAGTTTACTAGATTGTTGTAAGATGTACAACCGCTCCACCTCTTCTCTGGTTTTAGCACATATATTAGGCATCATTGGGATGATCCTTGCCTTTAAGGAAATCTACAACCAGGATAAAGGATTGTGAACAAAGCACACTGACATACTGGTGAGTGCCCCCTCTCGCAGGATCTATTTTTCTTTTAGCTTCTTGGAACCTTGTTTTTACAATAAAAAGGTTTTGCAATTTATGCAAATGAGCCTCAGGAGCTCCAGAAGCTATAGATGTCAATGGAGCTTGGAGGGCCAAAGGCTCATCTGCATAATTTTTAAAAACCACTTTTTCTAAAAAAAACAAAGGCATACGAAGCTACAAGAAGAGCAGCTTCTGTCAGTAGGGGGTGCGCACCAGTATGTCAGTTTGCTTGGTTTGCTACCCTTTATCCTGGTGGTTGATGTCCTTTAACAAATACTGTTGATACTTTCAGAGTGCAGGTGATCTGGATCGACAGGACAGGTAGTATGTATAAAGGGGTGTTTTCTTCAGGGATAACCAGCTCCAAATTTAAACTAAACACAAAGGGGCAAATTTATTAGGATTGGCATATTGAACACAATTTTCCACCCGGCAACGTACTGCGCATGGAATTTACTAAGAGGCTCCAGCCTCATAGAATATTCGGAAGTGCACTCCAATCAGAGAATGAAATCTCTACAAGGTTAGACAAAAAAGTACTGTATGTTTTCCCACCCAAGTATTTACTTAACATCCGTGAAGACTCTTTGAAAAAGAAGTCACTTTTGAAGTTTAGTAATTGCCATCAGGCATGAGTTGTTTCTTTTTCTTAGTACTATAGGATTGGAAGTTGGACTTTATGGACCTGCATTCGTACTTTTTCTAATCTACTATAATATATTTGTTAAAGCATAGTTTAAAGAGAATCATCTGTGAAAAGTTTCATGCTGGATTAAATTCTTTATGATAAGGTCTCTCATTATAAAGAACTATAGGGAGAATTTATCACAACTCTGGTTAATAACTCTGATTCTGATATGGTTGTATTTGCAGACACAAAGCCAAGTGTCTGTTCTATTTTTCGTACAAAAATAGTGCAATTTCAAACATGCACAGATTTTGGAGCAGAAAATGCTGATTATGGACTTTTTCGGTATGTCAATGCACATTAGAACTATTGGAGTTGCAAAGTACACAGAAGATGCACAATGGTCTCTTTCCCCATTCTTGTTGTGTTTTATACTATTTTCTACTATTTTTCTAAAATGCCTGCATCTATTTGAGTAAAATATAGCTTGCCGCTATCAGACACTCAGTTGGGTTAACATGCTGCCCTGTGATTCCCTAAACCAACAAATAACATAGAAATAGGCATCAAAATGTAGTTGGATCAGTAGGAAGATGAAATTTATTCTTTGTTATTCAACAGTGTACAAAGTGGCACATGAAGTTGACTGGAAGGAGGAAAATGTAACTTCCCACTGTTGTACTTAATGAAAAAAGACAGGAACAATCTTTTAGGAAGATTGTTAACCCCCTTGAGGTCTTCATAGTAATGAAATCAAAATGGAGGTGAATTTTAGAATGGTCAAATTTTGTCAGTTATACATTCATTTAGCCCAAAAATTTACACATTTCCAAAAGATAAAAAGAGAAAACCCATCTTACAATTCAGGATGTCAGGGCTATCATAAGAACGATCGGCGCCCGTGAACACGTAATTGCTGTACATTTGGTAACATTATAATTGTATGGACAGTGCTATGTTAATTCAGTGTCAGTAACAGTTGGAAGCATTCAGCTTAGTCTCTGACATGGGAACATTTAGCTTGTCTAAGACATTTCAAGTAGCATATTGTTAAATCCACCTACAGTACCATCTGCATGCTATTGTTTAAGACTGAGGATTTACACAAAGGCCTCTATTTCTAACATAATAGGTCTTATCTGGTCAAACAAGTTAAGAAAAGATAAATTGCATTTTAATGACTGCTGCATACAGTAAAACAAATTAATAACATTGCCTCAAATACACTGTCCTCATCTAACCCAGTTTGTCAAGGCAAAGGAAATAGGTAATCAAATATCAATTATGCAGATTTATCCATGTGTTTATGCCAGAATCCTGTAGTCATTTTTAGACAGTTTTCAGACGCTTTTACTATTAGCACTACAAAACGGCCTATAAAAAGGGGTGTGGCTCGAACTAAAAGTCTGTGCACTAAAAATAATGCTAACATGTCCAAACTTTAACCCAGCCTTGTGCCATAAACTAAGCTAACTAATAGGAGGTACAAAGTACAACTAGATAGTGCTACACTACACTAGATTTATTGTCCAGCATCAAACTCTTACATGCATCTTGTGCAGTATGTGATTGTGTTACCTAAGTTTGTCTCACAACACTTTTTATAAATCTGCCCCAAGGGCACAGGTATCAAACTTTTGACTTGCCTTTTGATCATAGTATATAAGGCTGGAAGGAGACGCGAGTCCATCAAGTCCAACCTTCAAGAATTAAATAAATGTTTTATCCCCATAACCCGTGATATTTTTTCTCTCCAGAAAGTCATCCAGGCCTCTCTTGAACATGTACATAGAGTCCGCCATAACAACCTCCTGCGGCAGAGAGTTCCACAGTCTCACTGCTCTTACAGTAAAGAACCTTTGTCTATGGTGATGGTAAAATCGCCTCTCCTCTAGGCGTAGAGGATGCCCCCTTGTCCTGGTCACAGGCCTAGGTATAAAAGATCTTTGGAGAGATCCTTGTACTGTCCGTTCAGGTATTTGTACATTGTAATGAGGTCTCCCCTCATTTTTTAGACTTTTTATGGTGGTTGTGCTCACTTGCAACCTATTTTTTGCTTCTTTCGAAATCCGCCATTGTCGAGTTTTTGCAGTGTTCCCTGAGCTATCACCTGAATCCGGATGTGAAAGCTACAACTTTTTCAAAAAGTCGCAAAAAAATCTCAACTTTTTTGCATGCAAATCTAAGGCTGCACCTGCCCAGATGTAGAAATGAGCTTAGAACTGATTATGACTTTTGGAGATTAGTTGCAAATTCACTAAAAAACATATTCCACATGTATCAATAAGGAAAACCCACTAAGATACATATGACCAGCAGAAAAGCCAAGAAAAGTCCCAAAAAACTGATTGGCAAAGCAAGATTTATGATACATGCGCAAGATTATGATACATGCAAAAAGATAAAACATAATAGGGCAGTTTTATCAATGTAAGTATGATACTTTTTACTCATATTGAATGGCGTCATAAAGAATGGCATATGTCACATTAAAATGATCAATATATGTCGAAAAGAATACTATTTTAGAACTTGAAAGACAGTTTTCCAAATTGTGCACTAGAATAATGGGGCACATTTACTTACCCGTCCTGTCTCATCCGCGGTACGTTGTCCGTGTGCCCAAGTTCCTGCATCCGTCGCTTACCCGCTGTGGTCCACCGGAGTTCACCTTCTTCTTCCCGGTGCTTGTAAGTGTGTGTCTTGCAACACATTTCTAAATGTTAAATCCTGCGCGTTGTCCAAATCAGTCAGGTTGTCCGACAGCTCTCTCCCCCCCCCCAATTTTTGTCGCGTGCAAGCCGGCGCCAATGCACCAAAATCCGATTGTGTGCGCAAAAATGGGGGGGGGGCAATTCGTCGGAAATTGACGGGAAACCCAATAAAAATGCGCTCGGCAGACCCAATGAGCTCCAATATATGACTTTAAAATAATGCTAATTACACTGACTTATCAATGAGAAAAGCAGAAAAATTTTGCACTGTGCATGAACACTTCTACGTCCGACTCTGTGCTAAAACTTCCTCTACTGCTGTGAAATTAGATCAGGCAGAGGGGGGAAGTGCCAAAAGAGCAGGGGGAGTGGAGAAAGTGTAACATCCTTTGAAGCTACAGCTATTATTATCATAATTGTAAAAGTTGATTTTTAAAGGTAGGGGTCATGAATAACGAATATAAGAAATTCACCACAGTCACAGTTGATGATTTTGATGGGAGATTTCCTTTAAGTGATGATTGATGATGACATTGTACATTTTTCATTGTGTTTTGTACAGTCAGAGGGATTTTTTTTTACATTTTTCAAAACACCAATGGTCACTCAATGTTTGATTCTTTGTCGCTTTAACATTTTAACAGTACATTTCCAAGTACAATAAAGAAACAGACGATGATATTTTTACAGAACACATTTTTTGTTGAAGAATTCTCATGATATTCCTTTATACTACAGTGAGCTTCCTTTGAATGAACATGTAAATCTGGGACATGATTATATAGGACAGGAGCCTTTTCTCAAGAGTCTGGACTGCCAAAGGTTTTTGGGCCACTATGTGATTTCTGTGGAATTTAGGTTAATGTACTTGAGTGTAAATAAATTTGTGATTATTCAAGCTTGTGTCTCCAGTGGTCACTGAAAAGATGGTCTCCAATTTGTTCTTAAATTATTAACCTTTCCATATAGTGCAATTTCTGGATTAACATTTAGGATAGTCGTATAGCAAAGTTGTTTTTAAATCAGATAATGCCATTTCATGTGCCATGTGCTCCACTTGTTCATGTTCATCTGGCTCTTTAGATATAAAAATGTGAGAAAGAATAAGGGCAAATAAAGTTAGACAAAGCCATTTTTTAGTCCTTTTTTCATGTAAATTGTTATTGCACTTTATTATAGTTCTTATAAAGTACATCTTACTGATTTAGTAAATTCAGAAAGTATATAAAAATATAATGACGGTGATGAATTCATTTCAGTGCTTTCGCTTGATGCAGTAAGTTATTAAGTGATCTTCACACAGGTTTTTTAAAATCGAATTTGAAAACTCCTCCAAAGTTTTTGGATGATATTTTTGTAACGGCCGTACATTTTGCTCAACATTTTTCAAACTCCCAATTGGCATTTAAACAGTAACACTTTTTCAGTCTGGAATCCAAGAATATTCTACACAAATAATTAACATGTCAATAGATAACATTTAAGGGGGATTCCCACCTGGAAATTTCTTCAATTGCATGTTATTAAAAAGAATGTACCTGTGAAGATAATTTCCCATAAATTTTGCCATGTTGTCCCTTACAAAAAAGACAGATATCCTTGGATACGACTACCACCATGCTCTACCAGCAGGGAGCAGATATGTGTTATTGAGGTGCCCAAGCACCTGGATTCAGGGTTCATTACCGCAGGATAATATATTCAAAAGAAGAAAGAAGTATGCTGTAAGACCCAAATTCAAAATATAAACAAATTTATTTGTACCGTGGTACACCGCAACACAAAAACACATGTAAAAACAATTAAAAAGTGTGAAAAACACACAAACACAATGCAGCAGGAAGACCTAGCATATGGTGATGCTGGTCCTCCTGACAGCCACCAGCTCCCCCTACTCTCAGGGACCTCTCCTAACTACGTGTATATCATAGCAGTATAGACTGAAAAAATGATGGCAATACATAAAACCAAGATAGCAAAACCAAAACAAACAAATGTATGAAGGTATGGAGTACTCAATTGATAATAGAGCCAAATCGCTATTATGAAAGTAAATGATATGAAAGAGTGCTCATAGGTCAATGAGGGTATCTACCTGTCATGTAAAGGATCCAAACCAAGGAGAGGTAAGGGGAAGCTGGGGCACAAAGCCCCACGCGTATCGCCAACCAACTGGCTTCCTCAACTGGACCCCTGAAATTACCTGTAATTTTGTTCTTTCTTTTTTAAACATTTTTATAGAATTTTTTCTCTTTTTGAGAAGATAACAGCATAAAAATAAACATACAATGATGATGTATCGAAAATATAATAGCAAAATGGATTCCTGTATTTTGTTATTATTTGAGATATAGGTAAATCCTTTGTTTAATTTCCTCTTGGAAGGTCATGTTCTTACTTGTTTCTCACAAAATAATAATCTTTTTAAGACAATATCGTTTTGTCCTACAATTTTTTTTTATCATTAAGAAGGCTTCATGTGCCAGTTTTTTTTTACTGTTTTTAGGTAGTTTTTTTTGTATGTCAGGTTTCTTTTTTTGATTATTCCAGGTTTTGAATGTGTTTGAATAATCACACAACAGTTGCAAACTCCACTGCAAACCCTTCTCAAGTTTTTCCTACCTGATTGGAACTGTAGTTTATTTGTGACTTTTTAACCTTGAGTTGCGCCAAAATTACAACTTTTTTATATTTCCATATATGGATTAGAAAAGGTATATCAGGCGCAACACTGAAAAAACTGTCGCAAAGATAAGAGGAAAGCTCAAGATAAATCGCACTTCATAAATAAGTCTTGCACATCTGGATTCATTTGACAATTCTTGCGTAGTGGTACGAAAACTGGCGGTGGTCGGCACATTTCCCCCCCAAAATCACAGATGTTAGCAGCAATATTGCCTATTTATTAAATCTTTCGACATCTGTAGAAACTTCGGTAGAAATATCTTGAACGGGGCTATAATAAATACGATAAATAAAGAAAAATGTATTATAAATATTTTATTTATATAATTATTTATATTTTTCTGCTCATAACTTTGTTTTAAAGCACATACATATAGATATATGTGTGTTTATATAATTTATGTTTGGTTATAAGAAATAATTGTATTGCAAAGTTATAATATATATTTTCTAAATGAGAACAGCACATTGAAAATAATGTACATTACTTAAAAGCTGCTGATATCTTTATTGGAAAATGGAATACTGTTGCCTGCGCCAATAATCCAAGTTATTTTAAAAGAGGGCAAGCCGAAGCATAACAACTGATATACATAATCCTTTTGATTAGCATTGTAGGAAAGTATGACAAAAGGATTACAGCACTTTATTTCATGAAACATTGAAATGAGGCACATCTAACTGCCCATTTTAAACCGATGCCTAATGGCCTGGGGGTGTTTGAATCTCAGTACTCAATGACTAAACTATCATCACAGCTCAGTCAAGCACTATACAGATTCCCTAATGAACCAGAAGGGAAAAAAAATACTCATCCTTTAAGGCAAAAAAGATCATGGAATATTTTTATCTATAAATTGTATTCAAATATGTAGTGGTCTTGGTCTCTAGTCCTTAAAAGACAGAATGCTATTGGGAAATCCTTATTATTATTAAATTTGACTCAGATCTGAATCTTTTAAGATCATTCAACATTTTCTTCTCTTCTTATTTGTTTCAAAGTGATGAAACATCTAATTGGAAATAAGTAAACCATTCTTTGCACTGCAGGTTAAGATAAAAAATGTTCAAAAAAATAAACATTTAAAAACAAAATGCAAATTGTAAGAGCCAATATGTCTGGAGAAAACATAAAAAAGTGGCAATAAGCAAATATACAGAAATAATGGGGGCCAAGAATTGTGACTATTTTCCCAGTTGCACCAAGTGGACATGGAGGGGCATGAAGGGGTGCCATAGGAGTGCGTCAGCGTGGGATATGCCTGCCCTGAAGACTGAAGATTGTAGGACAATTTTATCACCTCCCAGGCTAGAGACTCTTGATTTATCGAGCAGAAGCAAAGGGGCATCAAGTAAGAAATCTCCCCCCATTATACTTGTGACAAGTAATATGCTATCAAGCTTATATATGTCTATGCATTACAACCCTGTCTCATAGACTGAGATTTATCAATCTTTCTACCACATTTATTTTGCCATATTTCCAAATCGTCTAGAGGGGGTGTAACAATGGGTAAAGTGGTATAGTCTAGGTGCCATATTATTATTCAGTGTGTGTGTCAGAAAATTCAGTTGGTGACTAAATCAACTAATAGGTGGCCTAAATTATCACTCCACATTTGACATTTATTTATTTATCTGGGACAGAATATGACTGTGTTGTCTAACTATGAACTGGTCTATTCACCAACCCTTTCAGAAATCTCCCCCATATTGTTGTTATTTTCAGTTTTTTAAGAATTTGCTATCAATGTCATGCTAAATAGGATCTTTACAGTTAGGTATGCCATCCTCATCTGAAGTAGATACTGTATTGAGAAAGGTAGTTCACATTTGATAGACTACAATGATGGTCAGTGGTCACAATTAACTATAATAAATTAAGATGTACATAGCATAATAGTGCAGCGTGCTATTTAAGTTCGTCTGAAATGTTTTATAGAATCTGCTATGGAAGTTTTTTAACTGAACCATAAGGGAAACAAGCCTTAGGCATGAATGTCAGGTAAATTTCCAGCCTAAAAACTGAACTTGTATTCATTGCCCCATTGATCTGACACTTGGTAATCACCGGGTTGATTTTCACACTAATGTTTAATTCTTTTTTTCAGCAAAGGTAAACTGTATTACATTATTACAATGTTCATGTGATTATTCCATTTTATATAAAATTAAATCATCGCTGGCATTGAACGAGAGTGCCACATGACAATTTGGCACCTACAACTGTTTAATCAAAATATATATCCATCTACAAGGTCATCCAGCTCAGTCTTGATATTTCTTCATTATGATACATCAGGATTGGGCAGGAAGACATAAGTAATATATATTTTTTATATTGTAATATAGTTTAGTTATACCTCATCCAAAATCTTACTAGCATTTATATTGCCCGTCAATGACAATTTGGCACCATACTTATCTGTGTAATTAAATAATACTTGCACCTTGAAGGTCATATTGTTTTATATTACCTAAATAATTGGGCAATTTTTAAATAATTGGCATTAACTAAAGGGTAAATTTTGTTTATATTTTGCTTATTTTTCCTCACTTCTTTGTTTTAAGCTAAAAATGTGTTTGATTTTTTTGTACCTTTTTTTGTCACAAAGGTTATAGGAATTGAATTTCCAGTTGCACATTCTGTATGAGTCTGGCATCAAAACGTTTCAAAATTTTTAAATTTGGAATAATGTATGTTTGAGAAGTCATACAGGAGTGTCACGGGTGTCCCTGTGATCCACATCTCGGATTGCAGGCACACCTGTGCCCCTCTCAATGGCAGCGCCCCTGTCCCGACTCCCTTACCTCTCTGCGCTCCTGCTCCCTTCCCGACTGGCCAGCATGCATGACCCTGCACCTTAGGGCGCATGTGTGTTGGCACTCGTAGATTTAAAGGGCCGCTTATTCGCGCTGGCCACTTTTAGGATTCTTTAAAAGCCGGCTTCTCTCAGCATCTCCCGCGGGTATTTGAGCCATATGCCATTGAGAAAGCTTCTATACGTGTTTGTTGTTTCTGCTGTTATCTCCCGTTGTGACCACGGACCTGACCCTGATGTTGCTCCTCCATCCCCCACGAACAGGGGTTGAGGGCAGCTGAATTTTACCTTAAAACGAGAGGAAGACGATGCCAGGCACACAACCTCTTTATACTTGAACTGCTGGAATTCTCCCTTACCCACAATTATTTCACCTTCGACGGCGCGGTGTACCACCAGCTCAGGGGCACGGCAATGGGTAGCCCGTGTGCACCCACCTACGCCAACTTGTTCCTGGGCTGGTGGGAGCACTGCTGCGTCTTCGGTGAACCCGGCCCCAGCAACATCGGTTTGGCGAGCCTCTGGGCTCGCTATATCGATGACATATTTTTAACATGGGAGGGCACTGCGGACCAATTTAGACAACTTGTACAGGACCTTAACATTAATACCATGGGGCTTAGATTTACGTACGAAACACAGACATCCTGTATCCCGTTTCTGGATGTTAAAATACAAAAAAACTCCATAGGGGAATTAGAGACGTCAATTTTTAGAAAACCTACCGCTACCAATTCATTACTTAGATGGGAGTCGAACCATCCCCCTGCCCTTAAACGTGGCATCCCTTATGGCCAATACCTTAGGGCCCGGAGGAATTGCTCCACTCTGGACGCATTCCTAAAGGAGGCCAAAGTACTTCGGTCCAGATTCCAAGCACGCGGATACCCAGATGCCATCCTTAAATCAGCTTACAAGAGGGCACATGCTCTGGACCGCTCTAATCTCCTCATGACACATCCAAAACCAATTACACCGCAGACCATCAGACTTATAGGGACTTACGATGGAGGTACCGACACCATTCGAAGGATCCTATCTAAACACTGGCATATCCTAAGAATGGACCCTGACATATCATCTGTGACCTCAACACATCCCACGATTACTTTTAGGCGAGGTCGCAACATAAGAGACAGAGTAGTCCATAGTCACTTTGTAAAACCTAAACCTACTCAAACTTGGTTAAGCCAAACCATCAAAGGATGCTATCGTTGTAGTGGCTGTGTAGCTTGCAAAGTGATGAATAGTTGCAAGCAGTTCACTAGCAACACCACAGGACTTACTTACGACATAAATCACTTTATCAATTGTAAGTCCATTGGAGTCATCTACCTGGCCACATGCCACTGCGGCAAGCAGTACATTGGCAAAACATTCCGCGAATTTCGTAGGAGGGTAGGTGAAAACCTAGGTGACATCAAGCACAATCGGGACAAACCACTGGCGAGACACATACATGACGAACATAAGGGTAATTCCACAGGTTTATCTTTTATTGGTATAGACCTGATTAAACCCCCTGCAAGAGGAGGTGACTGGGATCGCCTCCTCAGACAGAAAGAAACACGGTGGATTTTCAGACTGAAAACTGAATCTCCACAAGGTCTCAACGAACAGTTAAGCTTTGCTTGTTTCCTGTAAACCTGAATACCACCACCTCCACCTAGTTCCACACTCTAAAACTGGTCCATTGTCTCCCACACACGATGCCTGTCACTGCCATAAATCCCCCTTCTTTCTCCCCCCCCCCTTTATCTCACAACATTTCAGACCCATGGTGGATTATTAGATCCTCTATGAGTCTCCGATAACAAGTGGGTGAGCCATAAATGGCCACCACACACTAAGAGCTTATGTCGCGACCGATCACTGTCTCAGTGCCGATTCTCTAACTCCGCCCCGCTGTCAATAGCCTCGGCCCTCAACGGGCTGACCCCGCGCAACCTCCGGCGCCTCCCTAATTGGTAGTGCGCACGCGCGGGGAGTGTGCGCGTAACTTTCGGTGTCATGCCGGTCGTGCGCGCACTCAGGCCGCGACACATTTTTTTTGGCGCGGACACACGCGGGCACTCCGATGCCGGCGTGTTCCCATCGCGTGCGCCTGCGCCGCACACGGCGCCAATAGTGCGAGACTCCTCTCCCATTGGCTTACCTGAGTGGGCGACTCCAGGTGGGCGGCCCCCAGGCACAGTCTGACATCACGGCGCGCGCTCTTCAAAAGCCGCGGCATCAGTGACCACACTAGAGAACCCACTGGTCTCCTTGGCTTCTACCGAGAGGTTATATACCTCACCAGCCACCCACTGCCTGGCTACCACGCACTTGCCCCCACCAGGGACAAGGTAAGATTACTCACTAAACTTGGACTGAATTTATATGTTATTTCTAGTTTATGAGGGCCTTACACTGCTTCTTATCATTCAAATGCAGGCTGTATCCTCTGCATGAACCCAACAATCCCCTGATGAGCCCATAGGGCGAAACAAGTCTTGTCGGGACATGGGATTCAGATCTCAGCCATGACATGTTTTATATTACCCACAGGGGGTCAGAATTAACACTATACTGACTCTCCTTTGACGCGTTATCTGACGTTACCTGCTAGAATAGGCCAATAACAGGGCCAGTAATTGCAGGGTCAGGTTCCAGTCGGGACTGCGGTCATTTAGGACCCCAGTTCCGAGGCTAGGCTTTCAGGGAGTGATAGACCGACAGTCCGCAATAGGGTTTTGTATAGGGTAACACTGCACGACCTCTGAGTCTTATACACCCTAAACCCTACTGGACTCTCTTCACTACTCTGCTTATTTCCGTGCATTTCTATGTGTACTCCTTACGGGTTCTTCCCGTACTCTTTTGACGTCCCTAAACTACATATTGGAGCATCAGCACCTGTGACGCCATCTTCTCAGGATCTACACTAATGCTTCCTATAGGGAGCTCCGAGCAGTATTCTATTCCTGAGGTGAGCCCTGTTATGATTTATTAAGCTACTCACATATCCGAGGACACCCCAGGTTTACCCTCTGACTCCCCTTTCTTATATCTCCTTTACTCGTAGATTGGCCACCCATGCCGTGGAACTCTGCATCTTGACAGTAAAGAATTTCATTTACGTGTCCTTTGTAAATAAATATATACCTTAATCTAAACAAATAATCACTAGTTGTACTTTTTTCTTTATTCACCTGAGTGATTTACCAGGGATTTCTAAGTAGCCTTTTTGAGCTCTCCTACCCACAATTTCCCATTTTTTATATTGTAATATAGTTTAGTTATACCTCATCCAAAATCTTACTAGCATTTATATTGCCCGTCAATGACAATTTGGCACCATACTTATCTGTGTAATTAAATAATACTTGCACCTTGAAGGTCATATTGTTTTATATTACCTAAATAATTGGGCAATTTTTAAATAATTGGCATTAACTAAAGGGTAAATTTTGTTTATATTTTGCTTATTTTTCCTCACTTCTTTGTTTTAAGCTAAAAATGTGTTTGATTTTTTTGTACCTTTTTTTGTCACAAAGGTTATAGGAATTGAATTTCCAGTTGCACATTCTGTATGAGTCTGGCATCAAAACGTTTCAAAATTTTTAAATTTGGAATAATGTATGTTTGAGAAGTCATACAGGAGTGTCACGGGTGTCCCTGTGATCCACATCTCGGATTGCAGGCACACCTGTGCCCCTCTCAATGGCAGCGCCCCTGTCCCGACTCCCTTACCTCTCTGCGCTCCTGCTCCCTTCCCGACTGGCCAGCATGCATGACCCTGCACCTTAGGGCGCATGTGTGTTGGCACTCGTAGATTTAAAGGGCCGCTTATTCGCGCTGGCCACTTTTAGGATTCTTTAAAAGCCGGCTTCTCTCAGCATCTCCCGCGGGTATTTGAGCCATATGCCATTGAGAAAGCTTCTATACGTGTTTGTTGTTTCTGCTGTTATCTCCCGTTGTGACCACGGACCTGACCCTGATGTTGCTCCTTCGCTGCCAGCCCTGACCTCCTGCTCCATTCCTGTTTCTGCACCATTGCCACCTTCCCTGACTATCTGCCTCTACCCGACCTCAAGACTGCCTATCGTTCCAGTACCTCAACAGACCAGATGCCACTTAGATTCCGGTCCCAGGTGTCAGCTTGTATCATCATCCGTGTTGGTCCTGAGGGTTCACTACCCCAGAAGCCTGACAAGTAGTCATTTGGTCTAGGAAGTTGAGTGCAAAAAATATCCACCCAGAAGATCCATAGATATGAAAGAAAAAAAACTTTGAACATAACTATGCACACTTTTTATCTTTACATTCAATAATCATCCCAACCAGATTTAACCAACCTGGTGGGGACTAGGCAGCTAATGTCCTCATTTGACTACTATGGGATCAGTGGTCCCAAGCAATTTGGATAATTTCAAACAACGTGCCCCTGAAATGTTTTTATCCTATTTCACAACAAAATTGAAGTTACATTGTTTAAATTGGTTTTTCACAAGTTATTGTAATTGTACTGCTAACACTACATAAGTGATGTGTGCGACTTTTGTTGTGATTATTGTGACTTTTTCTTACAACATTACTCCGGCCTTAATGGGATAAAGAGTAATGGTATAATTGGGAATAGAGAAATAATCGAAAGAAAGTCATACAAAATCCTTAAATACTGTAAAGGCAGAAAAATAACCATCATGCTAAGATACCATTCTGACAACAATAAAGAAAAAAAGAAGGGAAAATTGTAATTTCACTAAGTTTGGATATTATATAAAGCCTGCTCTTATACATATTTATACTTTGTTTCTTACTTTTAATGAGGCAGAGTTGTGAGAGCTTTGTGAAGAGTTAAGTATTTTGATAAAGGCCAAAAGGGAAATCTTTCTGCATCTACAAAGCATTCATTCTAAAACAGAGCAATCCATTGGGGACTTGCTAAGCAAAATGAAGCATAAGATAACTTGTTCATTATATAATTTGTCCATTTCCTTTCTTCCTTTTCTTCATAAGTGCAGTTGTAGTTTTGTTGTATGGATATATACTTTTATATTTTTTTAATCTGTGTATAAAAACAGCGGATATTTGATGTTTGATGTTTTTCTTTTTATTTAATTACTTTTTAATCTAAAGAATACCACCAATATTATTTTTCTTATACAGGCAGTCCCCGAGTTACACACAAGATAGGTTCTGTAGGTTTGTTCTTAAGTTGAGTTTGCATGTAAGTCGGAACCGTATACTTTATTATTGTAACCCCAGTCAAAATTTTTTTGGTCTCTGTGACAATTGGATTTTAAAAATGTTGGATTCTCATAAGAACCAGGATTAACAATAAATTTTAATTACAGGCACTATTGATAACTGTTACACCTGTTTATTGTAGCCTAGGACTAAAGTACAGTAAATTACCAACATCCAGAGGTCCGTTTGTAACTAGGGGTCGTATGTAAGTCAGGTGTTCTTAAGTAGGGGACCGCCTGTATATGCACAGCCCCCTTCTCTCCAACACAGAAAAATAGTCCTGATTCTCTATAAATCCATAGGTGTCTTTAAGGTATATACCACTTCAATAAAACATCCTGCTAAAAACTTTAAAATAAGTAAAATAGTAATAGCCCCCTTTTATCCTATGCTTACTATCACATGATGTCTCACAGCAGCATCGTGTGAACAGAAAGACAAGTTCAACCTGTACTTGTCAGCTCAGTCTGAGGAGAACATTTTAAGTAGACTTTCCTATAAAAGTATAGAACCAGGGGTTAAACGTTGCCCAAATGCATTAAAAATATGTGACTAGCGGTGAAAGGCGCAATGTTCAGGATGAACTTCAGGTTTGGGTTTAGCATTTGTGTTAACCCCCAATGGTAACGCGGTTTGAACCCTTTAAATGCCACTAGCAAAACCGCTGGTTGTTTGGGAGACAGAATTTTCATAGGATCTTTGCTCCCCAATGCTGTTGGTTCTAACAGCTTGGCCAGTGGAATTTAAAGGATTAACAGTAACACCCAATATGAGTGTGTTACCAAAGGGTGTTCAGATTTGGATACCAGAACCACATGTTTGTTGAGGTTCAGCTGAAAGTGCAGAAAGTCCTCTTTGGAGAATTATGGAGACAATGAAAGACACTGATGTATGAGTGAGCAGGTTTCTATGCCGGGTAACTGTAGAGGAATTTGTATCTAAAAGGATAATAAAAGGAGGGTTAAAGTATAACACTAGCATTTTTAATTTATTTTCAAAAACAGAGAGAAAGTCACAGGGGAGTCTTTTAACAGAAGTCTATATAGAGGAGAGGAAAAAGAAGTGACAATTGAGTAAGGGACAGGCTGAGCAGAACTATGAACAGTGATAATAGGCAGTGGCAGTAATTTTATGTAATGTATTACTGTAACCTGCTATGGTGGGAGAACAGATTCTACTCTTCTTTTTATGTGCAATATAAAGAAGATAAAATAGTGGTTAGTCTCCACCTACTACCTCTAAAAATGTAAGATTCTGGGGCAGATTTACTTACCCGGTCCGTTCGCGATCCAGCGGCGCGTTCTCTGCGGTGGATTTGGGTCCGGCCGGGATTCATCAAGGTAGTTCCTCAGCGGTCCACCAGGTGGCGCTGCTGCGCTGAAAAGCATCTGAACGCGCTGGAGTTCACCGGGCCGGAACTCCAGCGTTGTCTAAATGTATTGGATAAAATTCCTTTATTCTTCATTTATATAGCATACACAGATTCTGCAGCGCTGCACAGAGATACCAAATAAGTCCCTGTCCCCATATGACTCACAATCTAATCAACCTACCAGTATGTTTTGGAGTGTGGCAGGAAACCTGAGGCCTAGGCGAAAGTCATGCTAACACGAAGAGAACATACAAGCTCTTTGCAGATGTTTACCTGGGTGGGACTTGAACCCAGAACCCCAGCGCTGCAAGCCTGTAGTGCTAACCACTAAGCCACCGTGCTGCCCTGATATATTCAGAATAAGACTGGAGTTATTTGTTTCTACCCTTTATCAAACTCTAGAGAATATATCCTAGTAGCAAATATGGTGGTGTTCTGCTGGACCTCAGAGGCCTGTTTTTGTGTAGGATCTTGGCCAAACTGAAGTATTTTCTGATACTTACTTGGGACAATCTGTGGACATGCTGTACAATTTCATGTGAACTTTTTCATTGGAAATCCAGAGAATATTACTGTAGCAGAAAAGTAAGGGGTATATTTAAAATAAATACATTTTCGGAGGATGTATGGAGATAATTGACTATTTTTTTTCTTTTTAAAATAGATAACAGATTTTTATAAATCCAGATAATTTATTTGACAAGAAAGACAAGAAAAGTTCATAATTTTAATTTAGTTTGCCTACACTAAACTACTGTACACATAGTGGAATTCTTTCTGGTGGCATCCACATAGGCGACTTACTGCATCCACGAAAAGTGTAAAGAATGGGGGAATTTTTCACTTAAAATTACTCAGCATGTTGCTAGACTACAATAAACGAAATTCATTTTCCAGTTGAATACTCCAGTAACATAAAACCCCTATTTACTCATTTCTAGTTTTGCATGAACTCACCAGCACAATTCCTTATTTACTTTATTGCTATCTGAATGAACCAAGGTTTCTAATCTTCTCTAAATATAGAGATTCACTCCAGTCATTTGTTGCTAATTGTGGAGTCTCTTTGTATAGCAGAAGATTCATAGAAGATCATAGTTTTGTATTTTTTTTTCTATATAGAAACTAGCAACACTTATTCTGTAATATATCCGTATGTCAATTTATTAAAAGTGTGTAGACATCTAATCCTCTCAAAATGCTTCGGACCCATCAGACTTCTGAGGTATTCTGTGGTATCAGACACTGACAGCACATCTCTTAAGTTGTAATCCAAGGATTCAACATTGTCTAAAGCTAAGGATTAGTGATGAGTAGACTCATCTAGACCCACATTTTAAAATCCTGTTTGGGTCCTGGTTTGGGCACTGCCATTTTGGGGTGTCCTAATGCCCAAGGCAGTTTAGTGCTGGCATGCATGACCACTTAAATTTACATGCCACAGGCGAATTTGCCTGCCATATTTTAAGAGTCATTACCCCTGATCGGTGCCAGCATCAAACAAGGGTGAGTTTATTGTGCCGCACCCACCTCTGAAATTCTAATGAAATTTGGGGTCTTGTCCTAGGGACCTGAACCCGCATAGTTGATTACGAACTGGAATGTTGCAGTTCAGGTCTGCTCAACACTACTAGGGATGATTGGGCCAAATCAGGTTCTAGGGGTTCATCCAAACCTTGAAGAAACTATTGGCCGGCAGCATTTAAAGGATTAATATAGATAATCAACACTGATGTCAGGTGTTTGCAGTGGGGTAGAGCCCAAATGCTGAACTGGAACTTTTGGCTGAAATCCAGGTTCATGTTTGGGGCAAAGTGTTTACTGTTACCACCAGTAACCACCTTCAAACAGTGATTAAAATGGAATGCACAATTTATTACTGAGACATAGGCAGGGCAGATATATACTCCCTGGAAAACAACAGCACTCCTGCACATTTTCTAAAAAGTATATATATATATATATATGTGATAGCCTTACAGAGAAAAGCTAAAATGTAAAGGTGTATTGTATGTCTTCCACCACTTTCCAAATAACATGGAGGGGGGCTGTAAAATTAAAATGTTGTCCAACAATGTGTTTAGACAGCGTTCAGCTCCACTGTTGTGTGCAATGTAGGAAACAGCAATGTGTGCTTTAATTTTCTGTAATCCTATATTAAACATTGTGCAGAAGTCTGTTGAACATTGATAAGCTGTTTTAACACAGCAGATCCTCAGAGACAATGGTGCTTAAATGCCACAAAGACCTTGGTTGGGTTTCGCTATTGTTGATGTGATTTAGATGCATCTTGGCTCTCGCGGTAATGCCAAGATGGCTTGGCTCTGAATTAATATCTGTATTATTGTAATACTTAGCTGGAAATTTGGAATATTTTAGTCATCTTACAAAACAAATATGATGGGATGTAACTATTTCAAGCATAATCTTATGTGCTTAATTGTCTCCGATTCAAAGCGTTTTCTGAAGCCATAAAAATGGAAAGACTGTGGAAAATTGCCAATTTCACCTTGCGCCTGAATGGCTTATGTTCCTTTTGCCCGTTTCAAATCAGTAATTGTGAGTCAAAATAAGATAAAGTGACTGTTTCCCATACCTATCATTATTAGCTCTAGAGAAAATAAAATGCAAATGTAGTCCATATGGCCTCAATAATCTTCATTCCCTTTTTCTGTCATCTCGTAGCTACTCCTGTAAATGAAAAAGCGTTATATGGAAAAAAAAACCTGTATAGATATAAATACAATTCTAGCTAAGGGCAGACAATAGAACCAGAAGGAGGATTTCTCCTGTATGGGGAAAGAGAAAAAATAGACAACATATGAACTTACAGCTTGAATTGAATTTAAATAATTTATGTACTGAGATTGCTGAGCATTTCTGAGCAGGAGGAAAGGTCCGTTTTCTTCTTTTGAGCTTGTAACTCATTTATTTCCAGCTCTTGACACTGGAAGCTTTTCATTTTTGATATGTATTTATAGGATTCTATAGAACATAGTTTAGTTTGAAAATATGTGCTGACATATGCATCTTTATAAGTATTGAAGAATGTTTGTTAGGTCTATGCTTATTATAAGCAGGAATGTACCTCTGTGGCTCTAAACCAATGAAGCAATGCAGAGATAATCATATTTTTATGGCTACGCAAATTAGCCTGCAAAATGCACTGGGGAAGGGTCCAATTTGCAAGATTTGCTTACAGAAAGGCTTGACACGGGGGATGCAGATGTAATTTCTGGCTAAAGGGCAATTCAGAATTCTAGAGATGAGCCAGAGTGCCTGTAGCTGTCTATGGGAAAATCTAACAAATTGGGCCCACCCTTGATGCACTTGGTGTATGCACAATTCAATAGCCTATGTAATGGGGAGCACTGCACTGATTTATTTATAAAGACACATGTCAATATAGCTTAAAATGTATTACTAGAAGAATGACTTGAAACTCCCTACTATATATGTGCTTAATGTCGGCAACATTGTTAACAATAACTGTGACAGCATGTCCTGGAAACTTTTCTGGTATGGACTGACACTTCATAATGGTCATGGGAGCCTCTAAAAAAGTAGGAACTCAACTCTAGTTTTTGAGAGACTCTTAGATGTGACACAATTGCCAAGCCATGTCGGAAAGGACATTAGGATAGTGATCGACAACCATTTGACCTTGGTATCAAAATTGTTAAAATAAACATTAGCATAACTCGGTTATTGTGTCACTTCTAGAAGTATCCATAATTCTGTAGAGCTACAACGACAGCACAGTAAGGTCTTGGCAGGGATAGCTGTCTCTGATGGGGTGTTCTCTTCCACCAGTATTGATAAGTGGTAACTGTGTTGGGAACATTGGCAGCAAGGTAAGATTTTGGTAGCTTATTTAAGATAATGACCAGGAGTAAGAAGTACACATGCCTTAGATAATTTTCCTTTCCCCTCTGCAGGAGACTTTTGATTGCGTTTCAAAACGCAATCAAATCGCACAACATGAACTCGGCCTAATGGAGGCTGTGCTCTCATCAGGAGAGTCGGACCACCTCCAGATACCATCGGCTTACTTGCTTTGCCTGACAGCAAAAACATCTATGTATGTCACCTCTGACCCGTGCCATAGGTTATCCATCACTGTTGTAGAATCTAAATCACCAGATTCATGCAGAATATAATTTTTCATGAAAATTTTATCAAATTTTTTCTTTATGCACACATATATATATATATATATATATATATATTTACAGAGCATATCTCAATACATTCATACAAATAGAGCAATATAAATATCTAGTAATACAAACAATTTCTTTGTTAGGCTGCAATGTATTAGCATCGGTTCTATCGTAGCTGCCAGCACGTGTAATCACTCCACATAATGGTTTAGTAAACAGTTTCTATATCACACTGAGCAATCAATGTACCCTACTTGTTTATTAATTCTGCTACACACAAGAACTGAATGTCACTACATCGGCCATTAAATACGCATAAAAAGTAACCTTCCGCTCTCACCATGTTTCAGGGTTACAAATTTTCATTGAAAGATGAATATGTATATTGCTATTTGAAGCGAAAAAGAAAAATAACACAACATTACAGTAGATAATGCTTCATTTTAAATATTTAAATATAGACTTAAACATTCTAAATTATTCTAATCTTAAATGCTAAGCAAACTACTTCTTGGGTTATAGCAATACAAATAAGCAACCAGAGATGTCTACAGTATAAAACCCAGTAGAATTCACAGCTAAAACAGCAAATGTCTTTTCTAAACAAGGCCAACCACAATGTACTTTGCATTTCTGCTGTTTGGACCAAAGTAATGAAGTATTTCGCTAGGTTTTTTTTGGTGTAAAAAAAGTTGCAAAATGTTTTGAGTTTTCACTGCTAAAAAGTCGCACAGGACTATTTCCATCACTTCACTGTTTGGGTGTAAACATAGAACCACTGCTAATGTAACCTCCTGCAAAGCTGGATACATGACTTGTGACATTTTTAATAAAGTTGCATAGTCACTCCGGTGACTCACAGACCACAAATAGAGCGTAAGAACATTTATTAAAGGGCCAAAGCCACTTTAATTAGCCCCTTTAATTAGTCTGGCTAGAAAAGACAGGCATAGAACTGACCCAAATAAAAATAACAATAAAAATCACAATATACTTAAATAGTACAGTATATAGTTTCTTCAGTGTCCGCTATTCAAGGGACGCAACGGATCAGTTTTGGTGATCTAAGGTATTTTTGACATAAGTGAGGGAACTATAATGCTCATTGAATTATAAGGGGTAAATATTATAGGAGCATAGTGTATGACATGGTTGCTATCCATGTCACTTTACACTGAAAGTGGCTGTGGAATTTTCAGGAGCACAGTGTGAAGATCTTATGTAAAAGATATCTGCATGTCAAATTCTGTAGAAATAATCAGAAGCTGCGAATTTTTCACACAGAGATGCAAGGGACCTGTTGCCTCTTTATGTTTAGTACTACAGTTACTGACTGATCTTCTATTTTGTAAGACAATTTTCAGCATGTGTAGTGTCATTCCTTTAGTGTCAGTGAGCCTAGTAATCAATAACCATAAATGTTGTCAGCCAGCAATTTTTGATCGAGGCGTGGGTGCTTTTTGTGGTTCACCTGGTAGGGGGGGGGGGTGCAATGGTTTTACGCAGAGTTCTTGCACCAGACCTTATGAACATTAAGCTACATTCCTGTTACTATGTAATAATACCTGTACATACTGTACTTTGTGTCATGGAGGTAGCTTTATATCCCAATTTATCCAATTCTCGTCATCACTGATGTCTGTGTATTAGAACATTATGTGATTTTGTGATAAATATAATATGTATACAATACAATATATTTTCCATATATGGAGCAGCTTTCAGATATCTTTCTAAGCTTTTTATGTGTCATTTACAGGCATACTAGTGATTATGCGGTCATGTATTCTGTTATGTAGTCAGGCATACCATGAATTATATAAGCTACCAGTATCTCTGTCCCTGCCTACTTGTCATCCCTTCTCTTACCAAATAACTGGACAGTGGTCCCAATTTATATTGTGTACAGATAACAAATACTATAGTATTTGCAGTTATATATTTATTATTTCCACACAGCACTCCGAAACTGGTATCATAAAACAGACTTGGATCATTTAGTCTATATATTGTCTCTTTTCAAAGCCATATAAATACATAGGATCTTTTTAAATTCTGTATATGGACTGACATTTTGTACATGGATTTGGGTATTATTTATGTGACTGATATCTAACTATCAAGCTTTATATTTACAGTATCTATCATTCTTGATCCATATTTCTGGTTCTATGCCTACTAAAGAACTAGCCATGGTTTTAAGAGGAAAAAACACAAAAGTGAAGGCTAAAGTAAACAAGCAGTTACCTTCATGACATGGCATTTTGCCCCTTCTTGCTGGCACAAATACAGTTATCTCTACCTTCACTATTTCACGTTCCTAATCACAAATGCCAGCAGTTCTTATCACTTGCCTTCAGGGTTCCTCACAAAGAAACATGGCATATAAAACACTTCAAAGAATCCCTCACCCGCATGTTTACTCTTCACATAAAATGCATCTGTGCTCAAGATAGCTTTTTTACATTCACAATAAAGTTACATTTAAAGGTCTTTTATTGAGGACAATATTTGTGGAGATATGTGCACAAGAAAATACATAAACATATGCAGAGTGGAACTTTACATATACAGGCAGTCCCCAGGTTACATACAAGATAGGTTCTGTAGGTTTGTTCTTAAGTTGAGTTTGAATGTAAATCGGAACCATATACTTTATTATTGTAACCCCAGTCAAATTTTTTTTGGTCTCTGTGACAATTGGATTTTAAAAATGTTGGGTTGTCATAAGAACCAGGATAAACAATAAATCTTAATTACAGGCACCATTAATAACTGTTATAGCAGTTTAATGTAGCCTAGGACTAAAGTACAGTAAATTACCAAAATCCAGAGGTCCGTTTTTAACTAGGGGTCGTATGGAAGTCAGGTGTTCTTAAGTATCACTTTGAATATTAAATTAAAGTGCACATCACCTTTTAGGAATGTGTAAAGAATAAGTAGTCCAGTGTGTGGAGAGGCAGCGTAACACTGTGTCTAGTCATAATGTAACTTGTAACCTCTCACATCTCCATCTTCTATCTGTAATTTACCATTTATCAATGTGCTGCTGGGTGTAGATGTGGTGGCTGTGATTGACTACTCCATCCTCCACAAAACTTAATGTCACATGAGCTTCTGTATTGTTCCTAGCAAGATGGAGTGCAGCAGAGATTGAAAAACAAATTTTGTAGGAAGAACAAAAAATTATTAGAGAGTTAATTGGAGAAGGGGATTTTGCGCTCATAAGATAAATTACATCTCAAACTTTATTTCTTACTTTTGATGTATGATTATTAAAGGCTACTTATGAGCATATTTTTTTCATTCAGAGACTTATGCTTATAGAAGTAGTATGCCGCATTACCTCTACTTTTCTCTTCGCTTGAGATGAGTTTTATAAAATGAACAGCTTTCGGGGAATAACACGATTTTATGATATTCTATTGGATGTAGTGACCACCTGATGGATGTTATAAGTGTTGTAGGAGAACAAATAACATGATGTGGCTCCTTCCCTTTCTTTAATTTCTACCACTCTTTATGTTCTCCTCCATCTTAGTCTATTTGTCCATGAACACTGGATGTGCTCTGACTAGTTAACTCCAAAATTACTTCTTGGCATTTTTCCCTCACACCACTGTTTTGTAGAATATGTTCACTTATGTTTCCTCAAATCAATTGTTAAAGCCAATTTTCTGCTTGTTTCATCTATGGCAGAAACACACTGTTGGGGGTATCTGACAGGCTTGTGCCGTGTGGTAATGGGAGGATGTTAATTACCCTGTATTAAATCTCCTATTCCCTAGAAAATGTGTCCATTTCTCGTGTCAAGATAATAGTCTGGACGAAAGTGGAACAAATGCTCATTTATCTAGAATTACTGTTATGTAGACAACAGTAGGATGCCTCTTTATTGTCACGAAATTTGAAAGTGTATATAATAAGAAACAAAAGAAAACAATGCACAACACTTAAGATGTG
The DNA here is from genome assembly GCF_040894005.1 of Engystomops pustulosus. Classification (NCBI taxonomy): domain Eukaryota; kingdom Metazoa; phylum Chordata; class Amphibia; order Anura; family Leptodactylidae; genus Engystomops; species Engystomops pustulosus. The sequence continues at coordinate 207,011,172 of NC_092412.1, read as the reverse complement.
GTCTTCAGTAGCTCAAACAGCAGAATCGGTTGATGTGTTTAAGTGTGTACATTTATATACACTGCCAGGCTCATAAGTGGGACCTTTGTCGTATTTGACGATTAAGGACTATTATGATCCGAAATGCGTCAGCCCTATGTGAAATTACTGCTTTTTTTTATATTTGTGCACAGTAAAAAATGGATTTTTGATATAATTTTTTGCAAATCTAGATGCTGGAGCACTATTTCTGGTTTGTTTTCATTATTAATCTCCCCCCAATGTGTCTATTCATAAATGTAAGGTGGAGCCTCAATGTTTAGACTCTATGGTGAGTTATTACATGTTCTATAATAATTTAATGATATATGGTCAATACATTGTAAAGGGAATGTGATTTTACATGGGCATTTCTGCAATTGCAAGTAAAGCATTTAATAAATTGGGTTGGACATTTTAGGTAAAGCATCTGAATGTGCCCCATGAGCCCCAGAGATATAAATGTAGTTAGGCTTAGACCGTAGGTGAACAAATGAATAGGTGGCACTTTGTGAACATGTCAGCAGACCTCCTTCCATTAGTGCATGTATGTGTAAGTAATAACTCTTTCCCATTATGCTGAAACGTATGTGATCATAGCTCCTTTAGCCAATAAATGTGCAGTTAGGAGCCTACAATTTACCCTAACCAATTATATGTTACAACAGATTGGATGAAGTGGGGTTAGAGGAAAATGGCCTCTTTCTCTGTGAGATGCTCTCCATCTATCCTCCCCCCCCTGTTCTTTGTGAATATGCAAAATAAAAAGAAGCTTGAAATTGCAGTTGGGTGAGTGCTGTTCTCTTGCTTCTTTTGGAATGAATCCTTGTTCAGGCTTTAGCAACTGTTCATTCAATGCTCTTCTGTTATGGCTATTAAATAATACTAAATAATATGGCTACTAAATAATATACACATGTGTTTTTTTATGAAATACAATATATAATCCTCTATTATCATCCAACTTCACTTCATTGTTGGAGTTATGTGGGAACTTGACCAGCTCCTTCTCCATCTACCAGCCAATTGTGCTGAGATGGAGAAACATAGACAGTTACACCATTAATTGTCATAGACACATTAAATGAACTGAATAAGAAAAGGCCATTCTTCTCTGGCCCATGGATAGGGGAAGCATTTGTGATATTTGAGCTTTAAACTTCAGTAGTAAATGTACATTTTCAATTTAAGATAATTTTTCAGCTGCAACTTAATTCATTCATTTGAAATAAATCATGCTGTACTTACAAGATCGATCCACACTTATAAGTAATAAAAAATTGGGTAACAAATTAAAGATTATTCAAGGTTGAAAGTTATAGGATATGTTCTTTATAGAATAGGAACAATGGGCATTAAACAATTGCCGTGTTTTACCTAGGACAAGGAAGTTACAGTTTAACCTTGATATTGCAAGGTTAAAAATATGTAGCCAATATTGACATGCTGCAGACTCTGAACCTGCAGCATAAACCCTTCCCAGTGTTAGAGATGGTGGCACTCTGCCCTCTACAGCTACCAACTGGTACCAGAGTGCTGCAAAGTGTTCTCTATAATGACCTCTAAACATCAAGCTGTTACATTACATACTGCATATTAACATCACTGTAAACTAAGTGTTAACTATTTTACCAATTTGTGTTTTCTTGAGTGAACATCGTAATATCATTGGCAATTTACTGCAAGTTAACTTTGTTACTTCTAAATTGAGAAATTTATAGTTTCAAAATTTAGGGAAGAAAGACTTTTCTTTCATTACTTGAAATCCATGTCAGCTCATGCATTCATGTCTACATTAATGAAAATCTAATACACCAGGAAATTAAATACCAAAAACTTTTAGTCATCTTACATAGAAAGACAATGACAATTTTCTAACATGCAACCTTTACAGGGAACCTGTCACTAGAACGCACTTTTTCAAAGGTGACTGGTCCCAATAGAGTCAGAAAAGCCCTCATCACACATGTTTTTACATCATCTCTAAGTTGCTTAGTTTTTGTAATATCCAATAATAAAATGTACCTGGATCCCTGTTTTAACGTGCTCTTAAAACCCATTTCTTTAGGCAAGCCTATAACACTCATTAACTGCATGAAGTTTTAACTCTTCTACTAACCCGTCCTGTGTCGTCCTCCCATCTGTTATCCAGCAACCAACAGGCACCAGACTTCTCTGCAGTCCCATTCACCCTGGACCTGGTATATAAGATGACGGCTGAGTGGTTCAAGCGACAGCAATTCCATTTATTATATTTTTTTCTATTCCCTAAGAAGAATGGCTTGACCATTAAATATTCTTTTACCTCGTGGTACCCCATCATCCTCATAAACCGTAAGCTCTGGCGAGCAGGGACCTCACTCCTGTTGTTCCATACAAATGTTGTGCTCTGTCATGTTATATTATATTTGTTTCCTATGATTTGTAAAGCGCTACGTAATATGATGGCGCTATATAAATAAAGATTATTATATTATTATCAAATTTCTAGGGGCTGTGCCTTTCATATTGGAATGGGTGCCTGCTCGTTTTAAACATCGCTCGTCCCATTACTGTTCACCTTAAACCCCCTCCCACATTCTACCTCTATTCCCCCTCCCACATCCTCCCTCTATTCCCCCTCCCACCTATGATTTGAGCTCGCCAAACAAGCAAACCTTGCACTTGCATGCAAGGTCTCACTCATAACATGTCCAGTAAAGGCCTCTCATCATCAATAACATGTACAGCAGCGGCCTCCCCTCACTAATCACACGGGCAGCAGTGGTCTCCCTTCACTAATAAGACATCCAGCAGTGGCCTGTCTTCACAAATAACATGTCCCCAGTGTCCTCCCTTCACTAATAAGATGTGCAGCAGCGGCTTACCCTCACTAATAAGATGTCCCAGCAGTGCCCTCCCTTCACTAATAACATGTCCAGCAGCGTCCTTCCCTTACTAATAACATGTACAGCAGTGGCCTCCCCTCACTAATAACATGTCCCAGAAGTGGCCTCCCCCCACTAATAACAAATCCCAGCAATGCCCCCCTCACTAATAACATGTCCAGCAGTGGCCTTCCCTCACTAATAACATGTCCAGCAGCGGCCTCCCCTCACTGATAACATGTCCAGCAGAGGTCTCCCTTCACTGATAACATGTCCAGTAGCGACCTCCCTTCACTAATAACATGTCCTGCAGCGGCCTCCCCTCACTAATAACATGTCCCGCGGTGGCTTCCCTTCACAAATAATACATTTATGTACTTACCCTCCAGGGCTCCCCATATTCATACACTACATAGACACACACACACACACACACACACACACATATATATATATATATATATATATATATATATATATATATATATATATATATAGGCAAGCATATATACATATGAATTATAATCATCTCTAACTGGTTTTACACTGGTCTCCTAAAGATAGCAGGCATAAGGTTTTACATAAAATGCTTTATCAGTGATAAACCTGCCCTCTGTAGTGGAGATCCAGTATCTTCACTTTCCAAAACAGCGGCTCCTTCAGCATTCACCCATCAAAACGACGTCGGGTCACATCAGTCATGTGACCAGGGCGGGCCGTGTCAGTCACGTGATCAGGGCAGCCTGTCCGGCCGTGCAGTGAACGGTCCGAGGACGCAAGTGAGGGGCCTGCGCAGGAAGTGCTGCAAACACTACGGCTGCTACGGCTGTAGTTATGCCACTGGATGCATGCACAGTGAGCAGTGAGGCACGGCGCATGTCAAAATTACAAGGCTCACCATCCAAGCGCAAGATTTTCTTGTGTGGTAATCTCACATCATGGGTGGTAGTGGGAATTAAGGGAGGATATGGAAGGAGGTTTGGTGCTAAGGGGTTGTCTGGGACCTGTATAATGAGGAGACCACAGGGCTCAGATGGAAATATACCAGCTGAATGGGAATGAGCAAATTAATGTAATATCCCTGGCCTGTGAAGCTGAATAGGCCCTCAAAGTAGGGCTGAGACCTTTTCCAGAAGCTAGTTAGCAAGGGTGACAGGTGTCTGATCATCACTCATCTAAAATTGATTTAAAATAAAAAAAAACGATGATGCAGCTTCTATTCTTATTAAATGGTACTTCTTTATTTGTTCCAAATAATTACATGTGACACATCAGACCAAACATGAAAGCCTATGCGTTTCTGGTGCTTAATGCACCTTTTACACATGTCAAACACCAGAAACGCATAAGCTGGAAAGTGTGTGTTCAGGTCTATCTATAATTGATCAGTGGAAACCCTATTAAAAATTTTAATGGAAGTTGTGGAGTTGTTCTGAATTTTATTTTATAGACAGCAATATCTGCTTTAAGTTTGACCACTATGGAATACCATGCTACCCTAGTCAAAGTCAGGAGCAGACCATAAAGAGAATAGAATTTTTATTAAAATGCTGCCTCTCCTTCCATGAAAACAATAGCCTAGATAGGCAAATTAATAAATAGATAAGTATATTAAAAAAAGTTGAAACACTTACTGGCCGAACAAGATCAGTGTATCATACCTTCATCTAGGTTGAGCTGTGTTACTGTTGAAACTGTCATTGTGATACGATAAAACCTTCCCACCAATACAGGAAGACAGGTGCAGCTATCGAGGTGAATGGCGTTTGAACATTTGGTGAAGAATATAAAATTAAATGTATCTATTTTCAGAACATATGGGATCAAGCCAATTCTCTTTTGGAATGTGTAAGGCTCTTCAATTTCCTTCCTGATAACTAGATTGAGTGACAGCTGGATCCTGTAGCCAGATCCTATAACTTAATAACATTGTTTGTTTCCTAAAGTGTTGCAATCACCAGAACAGTCCTTCTCCTGTTGTTTCCAAGCTGTCTCCTCCTTAACTCGGAGCTGCTTATATCAGCTGGTGGATTCTAAACAAGGTTTTGCCAGCCTCGCATTCCTCCCCTCTTACACTTTTCCTGCCAATCCTCAAAGTAAATAACTGCAAGAACGACTTTGCTTATCCGTGTCATATGAATTGATTTCAAAATAAAAGTCATTTTGTTTGAGGTCTGACATTTGTGGGAATGCAGCATACTGCATGGATTCCCTGCCAATGGATGCTTGAATTGTCTCCACCCTACTATAATCTAGTTTCAGGCCACACTGGCACTAATGGAATTGTTATAGCTTGCATGCTGCTCATACTAAAATGTTTATTTCCAATATTTCTAAGATGTGGGATGGAAAAAGCAAAATGGACACTAGTATAAAGAATGCAGGTACAATTGCTTATGAGCTAGGTCACTTGCCTTTATTGGAAATAATGTATTAGAATTCTAAGAAAAACCTTCAAATATTGACATAACATATTGACCACTAGTAATAATATAAATTTACATGTTTCCCCCAATGATTTTCTATATTTCTATGTCTGAACACAATTCTAACTGAGAGTCATATGGGGGGGGGGGGTAATAAACTAAAGGCCTCTAGCATCTAGGTTGTCAAGAGGTTTGTGTTTGCTATCTTTACTATATAGTTTGATTTTTCACATTTTTCACAGTTGTTTTCTTTTGTTTCAAAGCAATGCAGAACACCATCCATACAGCATATTGTATTCTCACAGGAGCCTTGCCACAATATGCTCTGGCCATGGATCTACTGTTTATGACTCATCTATGAAGGACATACAGTTTTGCTGGTCCTCACCTTTCATTTTTATTTTTGAAACAAGGAACACTGAAAGACTTTTAAATAATTCCAGTTGTTTCCTTTATCCCCATTTTACCCTATGTTACAACTGAAATTGAAAAACATATTACGAAATATTCTCCTACTGTGTCTAAACATCTATGCCACACCTAACTACTCCTTCTTATTATCCTTTGACAAGCTAAAATGTAACTGGCTGGAGCAGCAGTCTGCCTGCTCTGCCATGTATCCAATAGAATAAAATATTACTGAAAGGGTTAACTACATTGGCAAGACCAACACTGTGTTGTCTTCTACCAAGCCCCGTGCAATACATTTTTGTCGGCCAAACTTAGTAAAGAAAATCAACCCCATAAACTTGAGTGGTGTTGAGCTGCAAACAGACCATGTGACAATTTTATATATGACATAGAAGCGGAACTTATGTGTGCACCAGACTACCACTCAAATATCAAATTTTTAAAACCCGAACAAGTTCTTTAACTACCTTTGATGTAAATTTTTTTTAAATCTGGGCAATACTTTTCACTGCCTTTAGGAGCACCACAATGCTGGCCACTCCCCTACCAAATATGGAGGAGATCAGCAGGAGATCAATACTAAGGGGCAGATTTATTAATCAGTCTGAAAGTCAGAATATTTCCAGTTACTCATGGCAACCAATCACAGCTCAGCTTTCATTTTACCAGTGCTCATGAATATTTTAAAGGGTCACTCCATTTATAACTGCTAGTTTATTACACCCGTGCTGGCTAATGATCTGGTCTTGTTCTGCTGTGATCCTGACCGGTGACTAATCTTCTATCCTACAATTTTGTACCTCACCATCATCTTGGATTTAACCTAGTTTTGTTTTACTTTTCCTAGTTGTGTGTTTTGTGTCCATTTATCTTTCTCTTTTTTGCACTTATCCAGGGTAGGGACTGCTGCCCTTTTGTCACCTGCAGTTTAGCACACAGCCAGCAAATACACTGCTTACACCACTTGCCTATCTTGACAGTCATGTTCTTTTTAATAAGTGAATGAAAATGCATTCTATTCAGCTAAAATGGAAAAGGCAGAATATTTTTGCTGCCTATTCTTTATTTTCATCAATTTCTGTATATCTCCATATATAATCATTGGTGATTCATGTAGTAGCCTCAGATGCCTATATATCCATTGTGATATTTACTACAGCATTCAACTGGTCACTAAGAGTTTATTGCATCATGTCAAAAAGTGGCATTAATGATTTCACCTCGGTGAGCGGAACTGTTTTAGCTCTGCCTTTTGATAAATATGGCATGTCAGTTGCAGGCACACACTTTCCGACATGCCTTATAAATAATTAAAGAGTCAAAGAGAATTGAACGAGCATATGACAGCTTACTAAATCTGAACCTTTCCAACAGTGAATTTTTGAAATCACCTCTGAATTACAGAATATTGGGCATTCATATAAAATACAGAGTAGAACATATCGACATCTGCATAACCCGCTTCTTATTTTACATCAGGATTTACAGCTTGTTGCACTGGGAACAGTGGCCTCAACATCCTGAATGTTTCTCTTGCCCCTCCAAATTAAAAGAAAAAACCATTGAGCATGTTGTGAACATTTGTGAACAAATAAAAGGTAATAAGAGCTAGAAAATACCAGACATGCCCTTGGGAGTTATGTAAAATATGCAATGTTTTCCTGTATTCTTCTACAGCTTGCAGAAAATGTTTTAAAAAAAGGTGATACTTAGATTGCTGAGCAAACATTTTGTCTGTGTTATTATGAGATTTGGAATATATAATGTGTTATGTAGAAGAATCCAGGATTTAGTGTTAGCAATTAGCAATCGTCTTGTAACATTGGGGTCCTGCGTTTGAATCTGCAAAAGTATGAACATGGACTTGGAGGAAGAGGGTGACACAAGAACAAAGGAGGAGAAGCAATTCTTTGCTTTTACAAACAGACACCGATTTAGATTTTGGTAGTTTGCTTATCTCCTATAATTGCCTAAAAATAACTACGAAAGGAAATCAACAGTATAGGGGAAAAGTATCTGTTCACTGGAGGTCCTATAGTTGGTATTTCCAACGATCTAGGAGAATTCACTTCTAATGTCCCCTATAAATGAAGCAGCAGTTGCATATGCATGCCATCAATCCAGTAATATCTAAGTACACAAAATACCTATCTTCGGAAGGAGTAACATTTAAATTTACTACCACTGTTGCTCCAATCCAGAGTTTTTCCCTACTTTGGATCAAAGCATTGTGTATTATCATTCACTTATCAACTATGCTGAGTTTATTCAGCAGCTAATAGTAAATCTATTACTGGATATACAACAATACTATCTATTATGTTTCTCTATTATATCCTTTGCACTGTTTTCATTGTACTGTATATAAATGAGAATGGAAGAGGAAAAGAAACAGCTCTACTGATATGTGTGTAGTGTTTAAAAGACAACGTAGGAGTCCACCCACCAGGTCTAAGATGTCTGATAACCTGTCAGAATAACAGTTTTTAAGGCACTTGCAGCAAAAAGTTGGCAAAAACTATGTTGATACACCAAAAATTTAAGCTGGTGCACCAAAAAATGCTCTGTAGCACTGGACTAGACTTACTAATACATAGTGCAAAGTATGACTTGACAGTCTTTAACTACTCCTGATTTATACTCCAGCATCAGTCACAGTGATAAATCTGGCACAGCAGAAGACCGATCTAGTCGTACTCTGCACTGGTCTAATGTGTGAGAAATTGTTGAAGCTCAACCAATTTGTTACAAAACAGAGGGTAAAAAATCATTAGTCTGACTCCTTACGACTGTTCTATGTCTGTCTTTCGAGTTCTGCTGTGGTTAGATTCATTAAAATGGGTTTGGCAGACACTTCTTAAATAACTGTGCTAGCAGTTTGCACCTAAAAGAACCTAAAAGACCGCCAGAAATCTAGCGCACAGCCCTTAGAAAATGTGCCCCAGTGTCTTATGCTATGAGGGTTGTCTGTGACAGTGGCTTAAAAAGTTGCAAAAAAACATCATAAGTCACAAAACATAGACCAGGGTAGGGACTGGCATCAATTTGCCCAAAGCTTGCGCCTAAATTAAAAGTTGCAAATCACAAATTTAGTCCAATTGTAAAAACTAGTCTATGCAATAATGAATTTGGTGTAAGCAGGATCTACATAAAAGTGACTTTTCACTGTCCTATGTTCATTTGGCACAATGAAAAGTCACAAAACAGCATTTGTACCACAACTGCGCCAAAACAACACTAGACAGACAAAAAAGATACATCACCCCCCGATACAGCACAAGCAAAAACATGTGGCTGATCCAGCTTCACACAACCATCCAGGGTCAGTAAAAACGTAGCAATTTATTTCATATTCTCTAAAAATTCATAGAGGCAGATGAACATATAGGAGAACACAGACATACACAGCGTAAATCAACCCGATATGTATAGATGTAATATAAACAATTATCTACCCCGGTATTAGTAGTCAATCCTATAGAACAAAATCAATTTCCAGGTTTTATCCCACATAGATAATCAAGTAAATTTAGTAAATAATTTAACACTCCAATAAGCATTTTTAATCAAACAGAATTGCTAAAAGCCAAACAGGCTTCAGAAATGCAGGTTCTAAAGGGATTTGTACTTGTGTGTATGTGAGGTGCATAGCGGATAATTCAGAATTTATTAAAACCTCTTCCTCACTTACCTGTCTTTAAGAGGCATAATTATTGCTGCTGAGGGACCTGGTACTGAGAAATATAACTATTGCCTTTACAATGATGATATTGTATTATATGCTCTCTATCTTCATTTTGCCACAGTATACTGAGAGTTTACCCCAGATAATTGATTTAACTAGTTATTTATGATGGACTGATGGTTTTCCAATAAGACTTTTACAATAAGGCCCATATAGATATATCTTGTGGCCAGCAAGGCATTGTGCTCATGTAGGTGTGACCAAGACAGTGAAGATTAGATAGTGTTTCATAGTCAGTGTTTGTCCTGCTAATGTTCACATGTTGCCTCATCACATGACTTGGGGGTGCGACTGCACAGGGTTAATTTATTTAGCTCGCTCAATCTTATGTTCAGCTTTCACTCAGGTCACAAACTGAGCATAAATCTCACCCAAAGACAATCGTCACACATGCTGCCACCACATATTGCATTATGGGACCAATCTACAACCACTCTTGCAAATCAAGCAGTCACCTGGTAATGTAACTAGACATGCACGCTCAGCTTTCTAGCAGTCATGCAGCTAACCACACTTTACAAGGCTATGGATTTACAGGTGATACAGGGAAAACCATTAAAGTCAAAAGCTTAAATACAATTAATCAATTTGTGTACACTTTAGTTTAACCCCTACATGGGTGCGGGTGCATATAGAGGACTCAAGGGCCAAGCCCTCTCCATTGCCAGTAAGTCTTTGCTGCATATTGCTACAAAGACTTACTGGTAACACCCGCGATCGGTGCGAACATGGGCACTGCCATCTTGGTGACAATCGTCACTCCCGTGACATCATCGATTTGCACATTTTAATGAATGTGAAATGAGGTGAAAAATGGCCATATACTGCCATACTTTGACATGAATATCAAAATCGGACTTCTGGCTATTCAGGTGTTCTCAAACATACCTGAAATCTGTTACCAAGAACACTAATGTGCATTTTATGTGTTCAATCCATCAGTTCCAACATTTATTTAAGTAGATTTTTTTTCTTTTGGTCAGTTATTTTTAGAGTTTCCTTATGCCACTTTCCATTAGCTGTGGCACTAATAGGAATCGGGTAGTAAACGGGACAGACAGAAAGCTGCCAATCCCAGGGGAAAACAGTACCTACTGCATAGATAATTAGACACAGTTACTAAGAACACTAAATACAGATTTCAAGAACCCATTATTTAAGAATCTTGTGCTACCTTCACTGCCCTGACAAAATGCACCAACTTTTTTTTTGGTGCACCTTTAACATAGGGCATGCAACACACTCCTGTCAAACTTTGCATGATAAATCTGTTGCACGGTCCTGAGCACTCTCATTTATGTTGCATGATGTCTAGTGCACAAACGGTTGCATGCAACACAATTGTGGTCCAGGGAAATTCCTTTGTAAGCAGTTTGCACCTAAAAGAACTTGCAAAGTCCAACAGAAAATTGACGCACAGCCCTTAGTAAATATGCCGAAGTAAGTGTCTGACTGCATGGGTTCAACTGTGACCACAGGCATTTACCGGAGCAGTGCAAGGGGTGCCAGATTCATAGGAGCCCCCTGCACACTCCACAGGCAAACTTCACATAGTACAGACTGCACCATTTTTGATAAATGTGGCCCACTGTATTTTAGGAACAGTTAATAATATTTTTATAATATTTTTATAATATAATATATATTTTATAATATTTTTATATGTTTATCAATATACAAATATTAATTATCTAAGAAAAATGTTATATGTAGTGTAATAATGTTGTATTTTGGGGGTAGGTTGGTGTTTATTTGACTGCAGTACATACTTGTATACATGTCTATGTTTTTATTTCTGTTCGATGCATTGTCGTATTTCCTTTTCCATTGTAATGCTATTTAATTAACTAGCAGGAATGATATAATAGCACACATTTATCCAATAATGGAAATGTATCCACTTAACTGCAATAAAGGTGAAATGTATGAAAAACTAAAGCCATCAACCAGGGCCCACTCAAACAGATAAAGATACAGATGTATGATGGCAGAACAGAGCTATGCTATATGTTGAAGGCTCACACACATTTTAATCAGAATGACTTATATCTGTAATAAATGAGAGAGGCTTTTGCAGAATTATTTTTTATGGCTCTACTTTGTGGAGTATTTGTAAACGGTCAAATAGTAAAAGACAGAATCAGCAAGGATAGATTTTAAATTCCCTTCCGTTCCCTTCCTGTGATATTTCTATGTATTGTCCTAAGCCTTATAGTCCACAACAAATGTCATCAAAACTGTGGTATGTACAGAAAAGGGTTTTCAGGGGTAAATATATATAGATGAACTATCCTAGGCACATGTCATCAGTTTAGGTTGGTGAAGGTTCAACATCCAGCCCTCCCACAGATTGTCTGTACCCACTGAATGTGAGCTGATCTGCCATAACCTTGTCTGACCACCACACTGAGTATGGAGCTGTTTCCTGATCCATTCTCTGTGCATAAGCTGCAGAGAACAACTGATATGTGGGGTGCTGAGTGTTGCACCAATCTGACATTGAGGACCTATTCTATTAATATGTTAGCATTATTTTTATATTACCCACATAAACTTTTCTAGGGTGTTTCCAACATTTGAAAACTATTACTGTTGAATGCTTTGCCTATGATAAGTAACACTTCTTAAAATGCATAATTAATAAAGAAATATATATTGAAATTCTATGCCATGCCCTCCTCGCACATAGAACTGGGCTATTACCTGCGACTGTTCAGGCTATAGTGAGTGCGCAGGCATGGGACACGGGCAGGCTCACTATGCTGCCAGGCATGTCCCCCCTACACACCCATCATACCCACTTGGCTTGGAGGTGTCATAAAGGGGGAAATATTTCAAGTCTTCTTTGCCAGAAAACTGGTGCACAAGCTCTGGTAAATCCCCCCCCCCCTATTTTTTATTAAGCGGATTGATGATAGAAGGATAGATAGATAGATAGATAGATAGATAGATACATCTCTGTTTTGGCTAGTCTTGAGTTTTTTAAGCTCACTATAGGTAGATAGACCGATAGATGATTTATTTTCATTTCTGGGATTTATTTTGTTCGCTCAGTGCCACCATCAGGGCTTTACTTCAAAAGTTCTGCCTAACTCAGCATGCATTGCCTACAGGATCCATGTTAAGTAGGTGAGGAGAAAGGAAAATTCTCAGTAAAAGTCAAGGTGATTATTTGATGTCTCTTCCCGCAGCCTTCAGATTGTAGTTACTAGTTCTGTATGGGATCTTGGAGAGCAATACTTGACCTGTAACAAGAAGAAAACATTCTCAAATATAATCCTAAATAAAAAAACAAATTGTTACATATAATAAAAATAACCATTATTTACATTAATCAGTAATACTCTGCTTGACATGAAAACAGAAGTATTTTCTATACTGGAGTTAACATTCCACAATCTGATTAATCTAGGCCATGCTGTCAGGATAATGTTCATATAAAGATCTACACATCATCTACTATGGGTATTCCCGTATATGAATACTAGGAATCCATAAAATAAATGTGTGGCCTATTTCAGCTCCTGGCAAGGATTGACCGGTGAATGATGCCACAAGATGTAGAATATGCAATGAATAGATCAAGAAAGGCAAGCTAGCGAGAGGATACTTAAATGTTTAATCAACCATTTTAACAGCCCCCTCCCCAACGTACTGTCAGCACCATACATCTAAAAAAAGCAGAAACCTACCACTACCAAAAGTGTATCATATATGTTTTACATGTAACAGATCTAGAAATATTCTTATGCAATTACACTAATAATATCACATAGGAATTATGAAAAAGTTATAAAAAGAAAGTATTACACAACTAATCGGCTTTGTGCAAATTTGCAAACATCAGCTTCTAAATATACTCTATGGATGTGTTTGTCCTTTTGCATCACCATATTCCAGGATATGTAGCCACTGTATACTGTTAGCAGCATACATTAGTGTATTGGAAATGGTATTCCATGGAATTCCATGGACCCTTTTCGGACAAGGATCTTTACTCTTTACAGACAGTCCTTGGATAGTCTAATCTCCTTAGAGAGCTGAACCATGAAGGAAAATATTTTCTAGGTATGGAAATCATTAGCCTCCAATACTCATCTCTATGCTGTGAACAGGATTTCGATAAAATGCTCAATTTAGGAGAAAGAATGGTAGAAGGTGTCACAGAAAAGCAGCTTTAATAAAGGGAATCTGTCATCAACTTTTAACCCACTGCCTGTGCCCTTATATAGGGTATAAATGTCCTTTCTAGCATTGGCTTTTTATGAGAAATCTTACCTATATAATCTTTACTTATAAAAAATCTCTTCCATATCATATGAAAATGAGCAGAGAAGAGTCATTGATTGCCAGAGAAGAGTCAAGTTTAGAAGTTAAAGAGGACCCGTCAATTACAATAATGGCACTAGGAGCTGCTTACTAAAGTAAGAGCTCCTAGTGCTAAAATAGACGCAGCAATGTCACAAAGCTAGAGTCATCAGTAACCTCCGATAACTCTAGCAGACACTTCCGCAATGTACACTAGAAACCCCCTCAAATTGGTCACCCCATAGGCCGGCGGTGGCTGCCGCATGACGACCCTAAACCCGCCCCCTCATGAATATGCCAGAACGCTTTGAGAGCGGTCCGGCGTTACTAGTGTACATCACGGCAGTGTCTGCTAGCGTAATCAGTGGTTTCTGATAACTCTAGCAGTGTAACACTGCTGCGTCAGTTTTAACACTAGGAGATGCATACTTTCGTTTTATATAGGTGACAGGTCCTCTTTAAAAATGCAGTGTCACTTTAGACGCACATATCTTAGGTTTATAGCAGTTGGACCTGCAAAACTATAAATTGTATCATTAGGGATGAGTGAACGCAAACCTACAATATTTGGGTCCGTGGAGAATATTGCTGGTCCCTGAACCTGTACTTCAGCAAGAAGTTCAGGTTAGCATTTGGGCTCACCACTGCCAGTATCACTCTGTGTAAACCCTTTAAATGCTGTCATGGGGAACAACAATCCTAAGGAAAATTTGAATGCCGCAGTTACTTGCCGGCAACATTTGTGGGTGTTATCGGTGGGGGATTAGGTCCCAAAATAAAGACCAGAACAGAATGCACTCATTCCTAATCATCATTTTTATACAATATATTTTATTACCTATATTTTTAGTCCACTTCAATAACCTAAACTTACAATCCTATGACCATTCTTACAGTAATAATCTATGCGTCTGTATTTTATTATTATAGTAGTTTTACTGGTCCTCTACACAACAGAACTGAGATTCCTCACAAGGCTTTTTTACAACCAGCACCGATCAAATTTAACCCCAATCATGCTAACAATGCATCACATTACCCATGTTCTTACGTGATTCAAATTTACATTGGGTGGTCACCAAGCAGTAAAAAAATGTGTTGATTCTGATGTATAGAAAGGGTTAATTTTGTTTTGGCCAGGATCACTACGATGTATAACACACACATAGAATATCGGATAGACACACAATAGACTGGATGAGAGCTGACATGTTCAGTGGAAGCACAGCGAGCAGTCTATTAGAAAGCATAGATGTAACACTGAAATTTTTATTGGAATTGTATACTTTTTATTTTCTGTGAATCCCTGCGGAAATGGAGTTCAGTGCCGTTGTTTCACCAGATGACTCAGATAGTAGTCTTCCACTTTATCTTCCAATGCTGCACTTATGCAGGGTTGCAATTCCCTATCATGTAATGCTGCATACATATCTCACATTAGTTAGCAGTGAATGTTTTCTGTCTCCTGCCTCCTCGTAAATCATTACATGTGACACCACATCTGCAATTCACAAAGGCTCTTGATGAGTAAACCAACTTAAGGATAAGCTATCATAGATCAAGAAGAATGCTCGGTGCCCAATATACAATCTGTACCAAAGTCATTTATAAGGAACTTTATGAAAAAGGCAAGATTATTTCATTTATATGAAGTAGAATTCTTACAACATCACTGTTGCTAAACCCTAGAGGGACATGAAGCACACATGCTTTATGTATTCCAAGCATGCTCATCTTATTTATGAGGCTGGGAACCTGAATTATTGAGACCAGGAAAGGATATTCTGTCTCCTAGGGTTTTCCTTTTTGATTCTAGGATTTTCCCACTGCTCTCTAGCGTCTATAGCTTCTTTGCCTGCCTCACATATTTATTGCTATTCAACATATCAAAGCTTGCTATAAAATATTTTTCTTTCTTTCTTTTTTTCTTTTTTTCTTTCTTTCTATCTATCTTCTAATATCTGCCTTTATCTGTCTACTCTTCTTCTTTCTCTTCCTCTTACTCTCTCGTCTTTCTCTTTCACATTCTCTTCCCTTCTTTTTCTATGCGTACATTGAATATATCTATCTATTTTATATGTACTCATATGTTTTAAAATCAATACAACACACTGATACCATTGAAACAAAGACAATTATTTTTGCAATAGAGATGAGCGAACCCAAACTTTAAGTTTGGGCCCAGGGTTTGGGTGCGTAATGCTTGACACAGACATATTGCCGGATTTGCACTATATTCAAACAGAACAGTTTTTCAGTCCCTGCCTTTCTATTGATTTTTTAGCTAAATAAGGAAAGTTTTGAAAAGCAGAGTCTGATAAACTGTTCTGTAATCAAATACTAGTGCCATGCAGGGCACAAAAAGGGTTAATACTTAATGGTCAGAGCTGGGAAAGTTAAAAACACAGGGGAAGTAGCTTTAAGTCTAATTCATCGTGTATAGACTTAGAGTATAAAGGTTTGAATGAAAGATTTCTTAATGAAGTATATTGGAAAAATTATTAAAATGGCTCTTTTAATCAAATTATGCATGAGTAAAATAATTTATTGTTTCTTTTAGGTTTTCCATAATGACTTTAGATATACTCTCATGTTATTTATTTATCATGTTTGTCCATGGACCCAAAGCTCAAAAATATTGCTCATTGTCAGTATTGCTGGAAGGCCTGACATTTGTCAAAATTCACAAGTGTGTACAGTGTGCATGTGGGCGTATGTCCCTGGTAGCTTAAACTTATAGAAAATGTCTCAAAGGAATATATATCACTGGCCATTGACTTTTCAGATTGAAATAGGGACTTGTTAAGTCTGGGAGAATGGGTTTGGTTCAGATCATGTTCCAAATAATTGGTTCCCCAAGGATTTTGCATCAGCAGAAGACTAGATCATACACTTCTTGGGAGTAGACAAGTTGCCACAGGCTAACATTTCATTGACCTTCAAGGTTTATGACAGTCTTTGATCTACCACTGTGATGTATTAGTTTATTGCATACAGTAGTATTTCACATATGCAGCAAAATGTGTTAACTGCAACATTCATGAAAAGACATGTTTCTCATAATTAAAAATCTGATGACTAAAGTTACACATTATTTGACATTTTCTAACCTTCATCAGTGTTATTGAGTTATTAGGTCATTTGCAATGTATAACACTCATGTCATTTACATTTCTCATATATGATGGCTGCTACTCTCAATAATCAATACCATCAACTTTCATGTAGTCAATACAAAAAAAGCCCAGTTTCCTCTAATTTTTCTGCAGGAAGGGATGATACATTGCGTCTATCCCAGAAACAGAGCAGAGATTGCTTTGGGGATATTCTGTCTCCTATTTATAAAACGTAGGGAAAATAGTAATGATACATGACAACAAAATTAAAAATCTAATACATAAATCTAAAAATAGAAATAAAAATAATTTGAGTTCTGAATATTACACAGAAAATTAAACAGAAAACAAATTGCCATTTTCTATAAGTTGTTGAACCAAATCAATTCGAGATTTACGGTAGATATCAGTGAATTATTCAAGATTTGCTTCACTGAAACTGTCAGACTTTTTGTAAGATTCGATTTGGGTCTGTTCGATTGGAAGCATTGTTGCTTTAAATGTCCTAGAAATAGGTAAATAACTTGATATAGTCCTCTTAAGCTTATTACTTACAAGTGAAATAACACAGTTCAGTTTCCACTAAAATGGAAGCTTAATGGATGTGGTGCACATAGACTATAACGGAAACAATCAAAAGTCCATCAAATTCAATGGACATTTTGATGGATCTGTTAGACCTCTATGATTATGGTATTATGGTATAGAGATGAGCAAACACAAACTCTACAGTTATGTCTGGGTAGGGTTTGACACATCCAAAACCCCAACCTATTGCTGGATTGGTGGCCAAATAGCTAAATTGACCCCTGCGACCAACTAACCATGGCTTTGATTGACCAGAGGTGTCACTCTGGCAAATCACAGACACAGATAGTTGGCTAGGGGCGTCAATGTGTTGGATTGGCTGCTTAACCACCGATTCGGAAAAATGTTCGGGTTGCACAGTACGTACCCAAACTTAGAGTCAATGGAGGTCATTTACTAAGGGCCCGATTTGCGTGTTTGCGACGGTTTAACCGAATATTTTTGTTTTGCGCTGATTTTCCTTATATTGCCCCGGGATTTTGGCGCACGCGATCGGATTGTGGCGCATCGGCGCCGGCATGCACGTGACGGAAATGGGGGGGCATGGCCGTAAAAAAAAAAACGACGGATTCGGAAAAACCACTGCATTTTTTAAAAAAAGTGTCGCTCGACTCACGCTTACCTTCACCCACGATAGCTCGGTGAACTCCAGTGCATTCCGATGCTCTTCAGCGCAGCAGCGACACTTGGTGGACGTCGGAGGAACTGCCTTAGTTAATCCCGACCGGATCCGAATCCATCGCAGAGAACGCGCCGCTGGATCGTGAATGGACCAGGTAAGTAAATCTGCCCCAATGTCTGCTCATCGCTAATGTTACATGTAAGATTTTATTTTAAGTGAGTCAGAAAATATTTATATTCTATTTGGTTCCTGCAAATCACCAGGTTCTTATGAAACATACAAATCAACAAAATGCTTCCATCTTCTCTACTCCCGTTCAAATGAAAAGAAACTGATCTTCAGTAACCTGGTCCAACCAGCACATAGAGATACAGCTGTCTAACTAATGTTCATTCGTTGTTCACCTTTGCTTAGAACAAGCGAAAGGTACATACATTGTATGAATATCACATTTGCCTAAATACACCATTTAATCAATAGGCTGAATCCACATTAATCAAAATCTAGTTTAGAAGAAAACACCTTGATATTAGAAATACTTTGAAAACGAAGTAGAAAAGAATAGAAAGTAGATCATCATGTCAAGTAAAAACCAAAAGAGATAATATTTGAGGGAAGAGATAATATTTGTCTTTCCTTAATTAGTACAAAAGTGCATGTATGTAAGGACTTAATATTTAATGTGAGTTATCTTCTCTTGATCTTTATAACCACAGTAACTGTACATGCAGTGGTTCAATATTTTATTAATAATTCAAAATTTGGGAAGATTCAGCATTAATTCTGGGCTTTTTTTTGTTTCATTTATTTATGTTGTATATTTTTTCTGTTACACTCGTTCCCTAACATGTAATTGCTATTCTTCCTAAACTATGCTTTCAAATGAGCCAAGGACTTTTGTAATGAGCATTGTCTGTGCAATAGAACACATTTTCTAAGGGTAATTATGATTTCCAATCTCTTCTACATGTAAAATCCAATGCAATTATAAATGTTTGTATCAATTTACCTCCGGATTGAAAGATTATGTTAATAGCATGTGGCAGTTGAAGATACTGTGACACAATGTAATTACAGGTTCAATTATTGTCATTTTTTTCACATTCTCTGGGAGTCTTATCTTCTCTATATATTGTCAGTGGAAGCCAGTTGACTTCTCCAAGATCACAGGGAGCGGGGTATTCCCCATACAAATGCTGTCCTTCCTTCCTTGCTATTCCTGGTAGCATTTGATCACATCACAGAATTACTGGAGGTGTCTAGAAGTTTCCTATCATATATGGACTTAATTGGTGTTAGGTTTCTCAGATTAGGCCTTGAGCAGAGTGGATTTTTGCTGATTGTACCTTCCTATATATGTGCATTATGTGTTATTTAACCTGCAGATAGATGTCTTCCCTTAACACTTTCACTGCATCCCTATAGCTGTTGGTAGTATATAGTAAGAACAACAAAACCTAACCATCTTTATCTTGTCATTAATTCCTTAGTTGAATCCTTGCTGAAACAGGGGTGTCTGAATGGTTTTTCCTTGGCCTACCAGATACATTTTTTTCTGGGAACCAACCCTTCATCACCCCCTATTACACTACTAGCCTCCAAACTAGATTGTATTCTGATGTATCTCTGAGGTCCACTATTAGGATGGAGTGAGGGGCCACGGGAGGATCCCAGGGTGCTCTGGTGGGCCAGTCTGACACTGGTTAAGCCCCATTTTATGAGGCAAATCTACAATACGTCAGAAAGCCAAAGCCCCGGTTGGGTAACTACTGTGTGACCTTGACGTAATATTAACACTAAATAAGTAGACCACAAAGATATAATCTTATATACCAGACATGTTTGGTACCATGCCATATAGCAAAATAGTCACATTATAGCATATACAGAATGCATAATAAAACAGATTACTTCCATTGATACATGCCAGTAGAACTTGGCACAGAAAATGTAATTTATGTGTTAATTATTATAGAGGTCAAAGTTTTATGTAACCAATGTGACTTTTGTCCTTATGTAAACCAAAAGTACGACATATTCTGTCAGACTGTGCACAGCCTCCTCTGCCGGGAATAAGGAAGATGACTGTGAAGTCAAATGGGAATTATTCTGCTTCAGTGGGTCATATAAAAAATTGTGAGCGTTAAGTCTACACCAGTGAAGCAAATTAAAGGAGTTTGCTTATCAGGGTGTAATAAATGATTTGTTTGCTCTATACACTTCTCATTTTCAACAGAGAGGACCCATGGTAACAGATTTAGATGGGTTTAGGAGCAGGATGCTTCGGAAAGTCAAATCATACGTGGAACAAACACATTTTAATTTTACTAATCTGACATGATTCAATAACTCCAGGGATATTGAATCTATTGGGACTTTGTTGGGGGTTGAAAAGGAATTCACAGCTTTATAAGAAGATTTTTCTTTTTCCAAAATGAAGTTTGCTGTTACAGGAAATAGCTGCGGTAAAATATATGTGCTCTACTTCATTTGTGTAAGTGTAGTAACAGCGCATTTATCATTTCTCTCTGCACAACCACATTAGATGGTTCTTTATGCAGCTACACTATGGGGCAGATGTATCAAGCCCAGTTTGCTGTAGGGAGAGCCATGTGGAGCTCAGAAGGGGCAGGGTGCTACTTATCTTCTGGTGGACAGATTTTGCTGCAGTATGATCTTTATGTAGTCTATGCCGAATACTCGGAGTTCCAGATCTTAGGGGGATCATTCCAAGAGATCTATTCTGGCTAAAGGTGTACCACAATGTAGCCTTGCACGGATTTTACATGATTTATTCATTCCTGATCCTGCCCCAGGTACTTTCCTCTTCTACAAAAACATGACGAATTATTGTTTTTTGCATTGGCAAACTTTGCATTCTATCATTTTTTTTCATTAATTTAGCTATATGAGGGTTTTTTTTGCATAATAAGACAATTTTTTTAGCAACAACATTTTGGGGCAGCTATTCCTAATTGTAGAAATTTTATAAACTCTTTCTCATAGAGGATCCCCAAAAATTGTCAATTTGTTCATTTATTTTTTATTTTTTATTTTTTTTGCTATTCACTGTATAAATTAAATAATATGTTAGCTTTATCTATTGGTCAGTGAGATTATGGTGATACCCCATTTATATATGGGTAGGTATGGTTTACAGTTTTTTTTCGGACTATAAGGCGCACCGCATTATTAGGTGCACCATTAATAAATGCCTGCTAAAACGTCTAGGTTCATTTATAAGGCACACCGGATTATAAGGTGCACCTGATTATAAGGATGAATGACCAGCAGGTGCAGACCTGTGCACAGTTCAAGGCAGCTGTTGTCTGTAAGTAAGGTTCATACACTCACCGGCCACTTTATTAGGTACACCTGTCCAACTGCTCATTAACACTTAATTTCTAATCAGCCAATCACATGGCGGCAGTTCAAACCGAGCATCAGTATGGGGAAGAAAGGTGATTTGAGTGCCTTTGAACGTGGCCTGGTTGTTGGTGCCAGAAGGGCTGGTCTGAGTATTTCAGAAACTGCTGATCTACTGGGAATTTCACGCACAACCATCTCTAGGGTTTACAGAGAATGGTCTGAAAAAGAAAAACATCCAGTGAGCGGCAGTTCTGTGGGCCGAAATGCCTTGTTGATGCCAGAAGTCAGAGGAGAATGGGCAGACTGGTTCGAGCTGATAGAAAGGCAACAGTGACTCAAATCACCACCTGTTACAACCAAGGTAGACAGAAGAGCATCTCTGAAAGCACAGTACGTCGAACTTTGAGGCAGATGGGCTACAGCAGCAGAAGACCACACCGGGTGCCACTCCTTTCAGCTAAGAACAGGAAACTGAGGCTACAATTTGCACAAGCTCATTTGCACAAGCTCTCGAAATTGGACAGTAGAAGATTGGAAAAAGGTTGCAGCCGACAAATCTGCGGCAACTGTGTGATGCCATCATGTCAATATGGACCAAAATCTCTGAGGAATGCTTCCAGCACCTTGTTGAATCTATGCCACGAAGAATTGAGGCAGTTCTGAAGGCAAAAGGGGGTCCAACCCGTTACTAGCATGGTGTACCTAATAAAGTGGCCGGTGAGTGTATATAAGGTGCACTGGACTATAAGGCGCACCTTTGATTTCTGAGAAAGTCAAATGATTTTTTTGTGTGCCTTATAGTCTGAAAAATACGGTAGATGTCATTTTCTGAGGACAGACCTAATAATCGTTTTTAGCTCCTTGGGTGTCTTTTAGATAAGAGCACTCTGAGAACAAATGCAGATTGTTGGCAGAGGTAAGTGTCAAGTTTCAGGAAAACTCTTTTAGCTCTCTTTAAGATGGGCATATGCTCACATGGCCGCAGCCTGGGCAAGGATACAGCAGCGCGCTGGAGAGGGTATGGATGAGCGCTGCTCACCCTTCCTCTCTGCACACCGAGGCATGGTGCCACCGATAAACATAGTAAAAGATAGAGCACCTTTCCCCATATCTAATACTGTACAGTAAGGTGGCACATATGTGTGCTCCCCGAACCACAGCCAGGCACCATAGACTTCTATGAGGATGTATATTCATCTGCAGATTTGTTGGATATATGCCCCTACAATATGTACATGAAAGGGGCTTTAGATGCTGGGGTCTTTATGACCACAGAATCTAGAAAGCTTCCGACCCATAGCTGGCTCCAGTATGAGATGATTCACCCCCATCACTGCCTTTTAATATCTTAGTAAAAGGTGCGTCAAATAATTAGAACGTAAAAAGGCAGCATCTTGTCTACCATACAAATATTAATTTCAATTAATAATAATAATAGCAATATTTTAAAACAATAATAAAATAATATAAAAACAACTTAAGGGATTCAGTATAAATGAAATAGATAACTTCTAATAAAATGCTACATGGTACATTTATCGTTTTCATTGTGTAGAGAGACTTCAGAAAATGTTCCACCCTCATGGCTAAAAATTGCATCTGAAATTTTACTCATTCAAATAAATGGTGAAGGCAGTATACGTTTCCATAGTAACAGCTAATGCCAGGTGAAAAGTCACAGTAATAAGATTTTTAAAGCAGACTCAAAAGCTTAGCTAGCTGAGATGAGTAGCTCTCCACAAAGATCACACAAGATTAAATTTAAGAAAACTTTCCATGTTATTTCATCTTCTCTGCTCCATAAATTAAAGTTTTTAGAATAATTTGCCTTATATGAGGCATATTTCATTATGTTGTTCTTATTACATGTGCTTATGTGACATAACTATAACAAATGAATAAAAGGGTTGTCCGAGAGTTGTGAAAAAAACTAAAAGTGGTTGGAGAGGGCTGCTTAAAAAAATAAAGATCTACTTACCTTCCGGCGCCCTCCGGTGTCCGGCGCTGCTGTCGCTCCGGTCCAGGCGCCATGTAAACAAACAGCAGCGCTGGACTCAACTTCAAGCCGGCCATGGCCAGCCACGCCTATCCATCCCTATTCACACCAGTGTGTAGGGGCGCCAGAAGGTTGTCGGGTCCGGCCGGAAGCTCAATCCAGCCCTGCTCCGGCGGCCATGTTTGTTTACATGGTGCCCGGACCGGAGCGATAGCAGCGCGGGACACCGGAGTAGATCTTTATTTTTTAAGCAGCCCCCTCCGGCCACCTTTAGTTTTTTTTTACAACTCTCGGACAACCCCTTTAATAGTAGAGAGGAGTAAATCATCTAAGATCCACTTCATAGAAGCTTTGCAGAATTTTAAAGTTTTGGTTCAGATCTGAATCATTTTGATTGAACCAATAATTCTGCAGTTGTCTTAGAGATTGGTGCTAGTGCCCTCTAGGCCTCTACACAGATTTTTTTCATGAAAACTATTCATTTTTTTTCCATTTTTTCATCCCCCTTCCCTAATACTTGGGATGAGTGACAGCAGTAGCCAGCACTAGAATAGAAATCTACACCAGCGATAACCTGCTAGTGAATATTATAGTAAATCTGATAGGCCAAATCACCTGGACTGCCTTGTCCACTGCTTTACACATTTTTTTAGAGGAGTAGTAAAGAGCAACAAGTTTCCATGGCATATGCCATAAATTGAGACTTTTTCATTCCTTGAATTGCAGAAAACTGTGCAAGACATCAGCCCCATAGTACTTATTATATTGTACAATATTATGAGAAACTGATAGATCTTAATTCAAGGGAACTTACCAGGTTATTGTTCCACCTTAACTAGCCCCAGCATGTTCAGTAGGAAGTAGCGACCTCTCTTATTGTGCTGGTCAATGTAATTTCTTTTGTTGAAAATAACATTATAAGCTATTAAAACTCTAGAGGAATATATTCAAAGTTAAAGGGTTTGTCCACTTTCAGGATAAGTTATACAATTTTCGAATATACTTTCTGTATCAATTCCCCACTGTTTTCTAGATCTTTGCTTGCTGACCTTCCACTCCCAGTAGATAGAGATCTGTCCATGGTTTTGTGATGGATATATAGGTGCAATAACCATTACTATCATAGAAAGTAATCAGAGCCGTGTGATAATAACGGCTCATGCACCGGCGTTTCCATCACATGACCATGGACAGATTTCTATCCACTGGAAGTAAACAGCAGGGCAGCAAGTAAAGATCTAATAAAACTGTGAGGAATTGATAGAGAAAGTTTAATGGAAAATTGCCCAAACAATATTAATTATTTGCTTAAAGTAGACAACCCCTTTAAGTTAAACAAAACCTATAGTACCCCTCACAGAGAGGTGAAAAAGTAAGGCATTGAGAAACAGAAATGATCGGATAAAAAAATGACAATCTTTATTTTGAACAATTATGTACATAAAAAATAGCAGTTAATAGCCAAAAGACAGGATACAAATGATGGTATACAGTTGCAAGAGGCAGTCAAAACCCGGGCATGCTAGGACCGAAATAAAGTGTGATATGGTATCGTGAAGGGCTGGTGTATAAAGGTATCTGGCTATATATAGTATAAACCAATATAGGTATAGCACAAGTGCAGATATAGTAGCCATGAGGCCCATTCTATAGACCAGATCAAAACCATTTAAAATGGAATAGAGCCAGTCCTTACCAAATATTGATGAGATAAAGGGTCCGGGGATGGCTGCCGCCCCTTTAAATTGCAAGTAGGGCAACTCATGCAGTCATAGTGGGAGACTAATTTGCAAATATAAAAGCTTATATCGTGACTTTTCAGCAACACTAGGGTTAGATAGGGAAACCATAAGAATAATCATAACTGGGTGTGAAGGATACTGAAACAAGTTAAGGATGGAGGAAACACTTGACAGTTTTCCTAAAACCAAGCTAGTCATGAATTTTCAAGCTAGTCATGAATGGTATGTGGTCAATCAATAGTTTAAATCTTTAGACTGTAAGCCAGTACAGAGGATTTACAGTGCTTTGGCGCATGGCCACGAAGCCTTGACTAATTTTAGTTGAAGACAAGTTTCTTCCCATATCTTTTCCTCCTATTCTGCTGTTTCGTTGCCGTCTATGATAAAGCTTTGTCCTAAGTCCGGATGTTTAATCACAAACATATGAACCAATTGTGTTCTCTCAAAGCTGTTCTTTCCTGATGTGTAGCTTTGATTATTGTTGGTATATTATGTATGGGGTCACATCAATGCATGATATCGCTTTGCCGAGCACAGACTAGCATCGCCAAACTCTAATTATTTATAGATTGCAGTTAATCTAAATTTCATTTCTAAGCAATTACACAAGAAATTAAATCAGATTCATGATTGGGGCCACAAGGGTAATGAAATAATTCTGTTGTAAGGTTTTCTCCCTGTTTTGTGCATTTTCTCGATTGCCATATTGGAGCTATTTCTTCAGATTTCATTCTCTTCACTTCAAAACTAGATCTTATGTAGTGAAATGCCTACAATGATCATTCTCCACTCAAGCCCTCCAATGACCAAGCTATTACACTATGCCTATGATATAAGTCCACATGCATGACCCTACACCAACAGATGTACCATGGATTGGAAAACTGATCAAATATAATACTGAAGTCCAAACAAACTTTGTGTTTTATAAAAAAAATAGTGCAGCTGCGACATAAAAGGGTCACGTGTGACACATATGTGGCATGGACATTTCTTAAATATCTGTGCAAGCAGTTTGCACATAAAAGAATGTGCAAAGTCCGACAGAAAACTGGCGCAAGGTCCATAGTAAATGTGCCCATGTATGTGTTTGTTTAGGAGTATTGAATTTGTGTTCTGTCTTTGTTGAATACATATTTTAGACTACTCCTCTGTGGTTTGATAGTATTCATAAATTTACTAGTGATTGTTCTTAAAAGGAGTCTACAAGCATTTTCTTCAGACAGTGTTAGGTAGTTTCACTGCTATGTTAATAGTTTGTGTTGTTAGTGT
Organism: Engystomops pustulosus; assembly: GCF_040894005.1. NCBI lineage: Eukaryota > Metazoa > Chordata > Amphibia > Anura > Leptodactylidae > Engystomops > Engystomops pustulosus. The sequence goes on along the minus strand of NC_092412.1, from coordinate 206,984,692 downwards.
CAAGACTTTGAGAAATGCATTGTATTCTGGTATTGTAGCTGGACTTGGTGCATGAAATTCCATGCCTTCCCTATGCTCTGTTCATTCTCTCTGCTATGTGTAACAGCATTAACAGGTTTCTTGTTAATGATTAAAGCAGACAGGACGGGGAGAAGCGTAATGTAGAGATTAAATGATAAAAACTACAGTGCATCAAGTCCAGCTACAATCTTAGAACACAAATATTTTTTTTACAGTTTTTTCTGCTACAAACAACATAAACAAAGGTACTATTCAACATTTCTCCAGGGATGCTACCCAACACTGTCTGGAGCTTTTTGCAGTCAAAGCCATTGGTATATGGTAAAAGAATGAAGTGTTAAGGAAGTCCAATGCTGGTTGAAAGCATTGAAGTTATTTTCTTCAACACACTGTAGGAGCTCTGGATGCTATATGACATCACATGGATGTGCATTGTTGTGGTCAATACAGGTGCATAATCCTTTAAAAGCTATTTCATATTGGCAGCTGTTGATAAGTGGGGTGTAACTTGACATTAGTAATTGAATTACTAATATGTTGTAACGTTAATTGGTGTAGCTTCTATATGTTAAAAGGGGTTGTTTACTTTCAGCAAAAAAATGATATGGTGTGTGTAAGGAAAAGTTAGATGATTTTCCCAATATTGTTTCTGTTTCAATTCCTAGTTTTCTAGATCTCTGCTTGCTGTCTTTATACTAGAAGCTTCTCTGTTTGCTTCAAGTGAAAAGAAATTTGTCCTTGGTCATGTGAAGGACATGCAGGTGCATGAGCCGTTTGTATCATACGGCTCTAATTACTCTCTGTGATATAACGAGTCGTGCACCTGTGTGACATGACATGACCACGGACAGATCTCTATCCACTGGAAGTAAGCTTAGAAGCTTTGTATAGAAGGACAGCAAGCAGAGATCTAGGATTATGTGAGGAATTGATAAAGAAAGTATATTGGAAAATTGTATAAGTTTTTACTACACAAAGAATATAAATTATTTGCTGAAAGTGGACAACCCTTTTAAGAAGACAAAATGAAGGTTGCAAAGAGTGAGTGGCCAGCCCCTTTAATTTATTACAGGATAATACAGTATTTATGATGTACTACAATATACACTCTAGAATGTATTGAAGAGGGTGAAAGCAGAGAATTTTTTTCTGTGAAAAGATTATTTCTCTATGGCACAAAAAAATAACAGTTTTTAGCATACAGTTTGCTTGAAGGGTCTGAATAATCTAATGCGACAGTGGAAAAGCAGTAACGCTTTGTCAGATGCTGCTATATTATATTAATATGTATGGCCTATATTTAATACAACACATATCATATTTGTGGATTTAATGAAGTTGCTCATTTCATAAGAATATCCATAACTAAATTACACTTTTAATGGAGTATGTCATGTATACATAATAAATACAGTAATTCAGAAATTACATAACATATTCCTCTCATTAGTCTGGTAGCTCAAGCAACATGCTTAGATATTGAACAATATGTATGCAAATTATATGTAGCCATTGCCAAGATTTTAATTTTCACTCTTTATCAGACAGATTTGTTGTCAGTTCAATTTGCATTAAAGTATTTTAATCTGCTGACTTGTTCTGTATTTAGATTCTATTATAGATTGGTGGTGGTAAAGCTACTGGGTGGAAGAATAACAATTTAACATTTTAGCCTTTCTTAATAAACACTAAACTTCTTACATTTTAAACACACACACACACATATGATGTTAAAAAATCTACAAAGTACCAGAAAATAACCCATAACATATAAACCTATGGACTATTCAATAAATCAATATACCCCTCACAAATAGTCTAACTTTGCTTCTTTTATATTTGACCTATTTAAAAAAAAATAAGTCACCAAGAGGGTCATCTTCATAAGGCTGGATTTATATCATGTTTTTGCTGTCCTTTGTTAAGCTACAATGGGAGAATTTCTGATGTACCCTTACAATTGAGAACTAAGATGTATCCCATTGTATCATACATCATCCTGTTCCTTCCTCCTAAAAGCAGATTGGGGAGTGGCCATCATCAGCACCAGGCAGTGATTGGCTTCTGATGATGTACAGGGTGTCTCCCTAGTGATGTCACTGTCCTTAGACAGTTACATCATTGGGGACCTCCCTGAGTGTATGTTACATCTGTAACCCATAGGCTCCAATGGACACATCCTAGCCCTCCATTGTAAGAGTAGGTCAAGAACCCCCAGACCTTCAACGGACTCCAAAAATGTGGTGTTTTATGTAGATCCTTGTCAGAACAGTGCCACTGGCCTGAAATGAGTCTATAATTTAGTTATTATTGCCTCCTTTCTCAATGTTGCATAGGTACATAGAGATACAGTCATGACTGGGGATGTGCGGACCTTTTCACATTTGGATTCACCAAGTCAAGTTCTCTGCAATCCCAATGTTCACCCCCACCACTGTTACACTTTAAATGTGTCTGGCAAAGCTATTTCTCTCTTATTGTCAGTCCTCTTTGCATTTAAAGTGTTAAATCCAACACCACTGATTATGGCTGTTACTTTTGAGCCTGAACGTCAAGCTCAAACTTCTGGCTAAAGTCCGTTTTCTGGACTTGAACCTGTAAAGTTTCTCATGGTCCATGACTTCGCGGGTCCAGGTCTTCTCATCCCTAGTCATGATTTCTCCTGATGGATTACAGATATATATTCATGAATGTGATGCCTTAGAAATACCTCCTGTTTATAATATAACATTATCCTCATAGTCTGTAAGCTCTTGTGAGCAGGGACCACACTCCAATTGTTCCATATGACTGTTTGTTCTTTGTAATGTAATATTATATTTGTATATAAGTTGTAAAAAGCTGCAGAATTTGATGGTGCTATATAAATAATGATTATTATTATTATCACTATTATTATTATGTTTATAACAAAAATCTTAATTACAAATTATCAAAAAGAAGAAGCTTGCACCACATTTAATTGTTTTAGACAGCTTTTAGGACTTCTAAGGCAAGAGGGACATGGCTTCATAATTAAAAAGATGTAGCTGAAATTGAGCTAAAATTTGCTATTTTTCAGGTGTGAACTTAGTCAAAATCTGTTTTACGATACATCAGATTTTTTATTCAGCATCAGACTTGTAGATTATGGTGTGGTATAAGACTTTCTCCTCTTACTGTACACTGTCTAATTTTTGATAAGTTTTAGTTTTGTGATGGATCCTTTTGCTTATTGTTGAAAATCAACTATTCAGACTCGGTTGTCTTGACCCATCCGCTAAAGGTTATCTGTTCTAAAGAAGACATTGAAGAAGACATTGGGGCACATTTACTTACCCGGTCCCTGCGCGATCCCCAAAAGTGCATTGTCTGACCAGAATGTACATCTGCCGCGATTTAAGAAGATCATGCGCCCGATATCCTGCATGTGTCGCTTCCCCGCTCAGGTCCGCCGGAGTTCACCTTCTTCTTCCTGGTGTACGTAAGTGCAATTGAAATGTTAATTCCCGCACTCAGTCCAAATCACTCAGATCATCCGACGGCCACGCACCCGGATTTCTGTCGCATGAAAGCTGGCGCCGATGTGCCAGAATCGCGTCGCGTGTGGCACAATCCCCTTCTACATGCATGTCCCAGCAACACGATCCCTGAAAACGGCGGAAAATCAGACGGAAATGCGGCCACGGGAGTCTTAGTATATAAGCCACATTATTCTGATGTCAAAATGTGTTTCAATAAAACATGCCCTTTTAGACAAACCTAATGTACTCTGTTTCAGGAAAGAATGGTGACGATCTTCTTATACTATTTTCAGTATGATCATTGATATGTGTGTATATATCTTCAATAGTCATGTGTTTGCCTGATTCTTTCATAAATCAAGGGACATTTAGGCAAACGTGATGCACACTTCTGCAGGCGGGAATGGTGCGCTTCCATACTACTCTCCGTTTTAAGTAATCATTAATATGTTTTCTTGGTTTGTTTTTACCATATTTTCTGATATGTACATAAGTAATTCCAGCAACATCATTATCCCCATGTGACCAGGCAACGAGAAAACATTATAGTAAAAAAGACAAACTGCAAAAACTGTTTTAAACAAGAAAATGCTAATGCTCGGCTCACAGCAGCCCAGTGACATTACTGTATTAGATTTAATGAATAGAGATAATTATACTTTAATTTGTTTATCCCAAAGTGTAACTTGCCTATTTAAACCTGTTTATGAGGATAATATTTAGCATTTTAATCATTATTGATGCAGGCATATGGTCATGAGAGCTCCCTGTTATTAACTTAGTGAGAAGAGAAATACAAACTTGTTTTACTCTGTTTTTACGGATAAAAGTTTAGCTTGTTTAAAGAAAACACAGGGGACTGCTAAATCCTCAGTGGGATAGCACAAAATGAAAAACAAAAATTGGACAAATAAAAAAACTATCTAATTTGTGTCTAGAGTGTCTCCTTGTTCCTATGTATCTTCATGGTTACAGAATACAGCTGAATTCTGTGTATATCCATACTTTACAGTTATGTGATAGTTTACTACATGCTCTTACTTTAGCTCTCTCTAGAAAGACAAAAATAAAAAAGTAAAATAGAACATAACCTCAGCATGAGTGTAATATCTAGTGTAATCTAAGCCATCACTCTCTGCCAACTCTATCCATCAAATCCACTCATATGGGAATGGTGTTTATTCAGAGGGCATATAGACAGTGATGACTACTTGTCCCCCTCCATCTTCGGGAAGCTGACAGGATGCGGGTCATCATGGGAAGTCCTGAGTCCTAATGCCACCTGTTCATATGGCCCATGTTTCCCGGCAACACACCCCAAACTTAAGCAGGGTAAGTATAATATTGTTGACCCTATTAGAGTCTTATACTTGCCCTGTTAAAGTTTGGAATAAGTAATAGAGCCCTTTAAACATTGTCAGCAAGCCTTAGCAATAGAGATGAGTGCACATTCCCTTTTGGGGTTGGGGTTCAGATTCAGGTGCGAAACCTGGACATATTGCTGATCTAGCAAATTGATCCCCCTAGCAACTAGTCATGGCTATGATTGGCCAGGGGAGTATTAAACATTAACTTAAATAGAGGCAGTCCAGGGGTTACATACAAGATAGGTTCTGTAGGTTTGTACTTAGGTTGAGTTTGTATGTAAGTCGGAACTGTATACTTTATTATTATAACCCCAGTCAAAAAAATTTTGGTCTCCATGACAATTGGATTTTAAAAATGTTGGGTTGTCATAAGAACCAGGATTAACAATAAATCTTAAATACAGAAACCTTTGATAACTGGTCTGTTTGTAACTAGGGGTCATTTTTAGCTCCTCTTGGGTGTTTGATCCCTATGGGGTCTGATTACTATATTGTGTTCATGCTTCTCTTCTATTACAGTCTACTTCTGGCAGACTGTAAAAGAAAATTTCATACGAGTCTCTCAGAAGCTCCTGGCTATCAAAGCAACTGATTAGGGATTCCCAATGATGTGACAGGGGCATAAATATGGCGTTCCTTATGTACCAACTTGGTTTAGATGCTGTGGTTGACTTAGATTGTGTCACCAAACAGGTGAAATGCTTTAATCTGTGCTGAAACTGATCACGGCTATTGACAGCAGGTGTCTTATGTATAATACCTGTAAGGAATTTAAAGGAATTTCTTGTTCTCCAGACACTACATGGACATAAAAATGGCAGGTTTCCATTATGTTTTTATTGTTTTTATTGAATTAATTATTTTCTTCAAAATGATTTCCTGGTAAAAATGTACTGAACTCGAGTACCTGCTAGAATATATGTTATTTCAGCAGATTTAGGAGGAAGGACACTGATATTTAGTATTCAGAATCAGAAGGTTAGAGCAAGGATCAATCGGCTATCTAGATATGTATGGAATAATGTCAATCTCAGCTGAATTTATATTTAAAATGCAGCTGCTTTACGAACCTCAGGTTGTGCTGCAGATGCAGAATACTCGCAGTTGCTTTTTGCTTAACATTAAATATGCTGAGTTTTTCGTATACATTTATTCCCTAAAAGTTTACTTGCCTCGTACAGTTTAAACATTTTAAATGTGAGCTGCTGAATGTGCTTCCAAAGCTGCTGATCATTACAATTTGTGTGTTTAGTGTACAGCATTAATCCTTTTACAGCTCGGCTCTTTCAGAATTTAGGTCAGATATTTAAAGAAAATGTGTAATATTTACAACCACGTCGTAATAATAATTTCCTTTCATTATTATATGGTTGTGTGACAACAATCTACAGTGTAGGAATTCTGAAAATTATTCTACAGTATGTATACAGTACAAAAACCTTGCCACTATGTTAATGTGTTGCACATATCCAATAAGAATGTCTATATAACCAATAAAATCAGATAATCGGATGTGCATCTACATTTCAACTTACTAATGAAATACACAGTTTTAAAGGGGTTTGATGATCAAAAAATATTTGGTGAAAAGGTTTTAAATATCAAATTGGTTCTGTGTAAGTTTAGCAGTGAGGTCTCGGTGAGAATCTGCAGATCTTCTCACCATTTCACGCAATGGGCGTAACCAAGTGGGGGATGGCGGAGCCACACACCAGTGGACGTAGCCAACATAAACAAAGATAAAAAAAGTTTGGGTAATGATTTTACTGGACGTGGGAGGCAGATTTAAGTTGGGACACTTGCACTTTTCAACAAAGTAACAGTGGGGGGGGGGGGTTTGAGTAAGGTTGTGCCTGTTCTTGATAAGTTGACTATTTTATATTCAAAAACCTACTTAATATTAAATTCTCAGTACACGATTGTAAATAGACTAAAAAAGTATCAAAGAAGTTTCTTCTGAAAAGATGAAGAGAATAGCTGATTTCCACTGAAAGTGGTTAGAAAAGAAATCTATTTTTGTTGTTTAAAATGCCAAGATAATCATTAAATTCAAGGTCATTTTTCTATACAAATGTCTGTTTCACTTAATTTAGTATTGTCTTTCAAGTGCATTTCTTTGCGGTAATGTTTATAATAGATCAGAAATTGAATTATCATACCAATCTCTATACTCCTGTAGAGATGCATGTCATTTGCACGACTAATACCCCTAGATCTTCTTTTAATTCATTTCATTTACTTAAAAAGAAAAGAACATCCATCATTTGCATAAATATTACAACAGCAATTTCACCGAAAAAGATAAAAAATGGCAACAAAGCGGAATTTTGTAAGCAAGGAAGCACCATATCTAAATGAGGATGACTATAAACATCAAACACATTGTAACTCTTAATGTATCTTTCCCATTTATATTGTAACATTTTTGGTGAATTTTGAATATATGAACGACATTGTTTCATTTATCCCCTATCCGTATTATGGGGATGTGTATAATGAGTTTTTTTCTGAATATGCAACCTACTCCCTATTTAGTTTTAAGGAAATGGTTAACCCATATAACTTTGTGAAGGTCAATGGAACATCAGTCATTACAGGTTTGCTCCATTCACTGGGAACTTTCAGTGAATTGGAGATAAACTACTATAAAGGAAGACTGGGAAATTTGAGTTATTTTTCTTACTGTAGAGCTATCATCTAACCTAAGAATCTCATATGCAGTGTTCCATGCAAAATTTATGCAGATTAGCCCCTCTAGAAAAGGAAACTCTATGAGTTATAATTAGAGATGAGCGAGCACTAAAATGCTCGAGTGCTCGTTACTCAAGCATTTTCCCGATGCTCGAGTGCTCGTATCGAATAACGAACTCCATTGAAGCCAATGGGAGATTCAAGAATTTTTCACTGAAAGAACACATTGAAAGAACATTGAAGAACACATTGCAGATGTTTGCAGATGTTTTCACTGAAAACACATTGAAAGAACACATTGAAAGAACACTGAAGAACACATTGCAAATGTTCCGTACATCTGCTAACTTATTTGTTTCTATACATCTGCAATATGTCCTTCACACATATTGTTCTTCACATACTATTGTGAAGAACACCGTGTCTTCAGATAAGTTAGCAGATGTACGGAACATCTGCAATGTGTTCTTTACTGTGTTCTTCACTGTGTTCTTCACTTAAAGGAAACCTACCACTTGAAGTGGCAGGTTTCAGATGGAAATACGGAGCACCAGCTCAGGGTGAGCTGGTGCCGGAGCTTATTTTTGTTGAACTATTTAAACTTTATAGCCGGCGCAGGGAGGTACGCGCCCGGCGCTTACCACGAGCGCGACCGTGCGCGCGGCTACATAGGAAGTGAAGGAGAGCCGCGCGCATGGTAAGCGCCGAGCGCGTACATCCCTGTGCCAGCTATAAAGTTTAAAAAGTGTTTTAAACCGCAATACAGCAGTTTAAAACACTAACAAAAATAAGCTCCGGCACCAGCTCACCCTGAGCTGGTGCTCGGTATTTCCATCTGAAACCTGCCACTTCAAGTGGTAGGTTTCCTTTAAATGATCCTGTGTTCACTGTGTTCACTGTTTTCATTGTATTCTTCACTGTTCTTCACTGTATTTCCCTAAGTAAATGCTCGATCTTGAGCAGGTGAGATACTCGTCTGAGCAACGAGCCGTTTCGAGTACGCTAATACTCGAACGAGCATCAAGCTCGGACGAGTATACTCTCTCATCTCTAGTTATAATACAAAAGTAAAGGTGTTACAGTCCCATCTTTCCTTTCGGTTGGAGCATCGTGATTCTTCAGATCAATCCACAGGTCTGCTCCTAGATGAAATCGGTAATATTATGGTGGAATCTTAAAAAGTAAGCATAGAGGCCCTGAGTAATATAAATTTTTATAATTTATTAAAGGTAGCTACTCTATAAAGTTTGCAGCTCATATCTCATGTCCCCTCACATAATTGTGTGTATGAAGCCTAAGTCAATTGGAGATTACTGTAAATATACAACTATACTAAAGGCCCAGTGTAGTTCCAATCCACAATTCCACGTGGGTGGGTAGTCATCTGGACTGGGCTTATATGTAATGGAATATCATATGGCCACTTTATGGGAATCTCACATAAGATACTCTCCAGAGTTCTCTTCACCATCTCTGCCACCTCTAGGCGCTTACATTGAAAATCAGTAGCTTATCCAATGAGCAAAAAAAACCTTTACTAATAATCTCACAGATTAAAATGTAAAGGAATATAGTAACACAACAACTTTTATAAGAAAGGAGCACTGCCCAAAGTCATGTCCAAATGACCCAACAATTAGTCGCCTCTTCGTCATTCTTCATATTCTGCTAATTGAATATGATAACCCTATTCTGGAAATAACAATTACCAAGTACTTTGCAGAAAACACAATTTACAAGCTATTCACACATTTCTTTAATTTTCCAGCTGGTGCCAAACTCTTTCTGACATGCTGAGACCACCAGACATGCCATGGCAATCCATTAGCAAAATAGTTACACACATACGTAATCACCAAGAAAGTCTTTGCTGATGGACATTGTTCAAGGAAATATCACAAAATAGTTCTGTGCAAAATAAAAGCAGATTGCTAACATTTTTTTTTATCTCTTTTTAATTAGATAGATAGGCACAACATATACCCAAGGGCAGATAAAGAAATAAAAATGTAGGTAGGGTACTCCGGAGAGAAGATGTAAAGAGATGGCAGGGAAAAACACAAAATAAATTGCTCTAGGATATTGGGTGGGTGGGATCCACAGGATATATTTATCTATAAAAATCTTTAAGCATTGGCCTTTCTGACAAACGGAGCGGTGCCCAGGTATAAAGGAAATATTGTTTAAGGCAACCTCAAAAATAAAGAAAAATACAAATCTGAGCCACTAATGACTGGGTTATATGTTTTGTGCATAATTAAACATACCACAACTGTTACCTCTGGCTTTCAGTATTTTATTATCTTTTATTGTATAATTAGATGTCTTCTACTAAAATGTGATAACATCATTGTACTCATCTCTTATTTCCTGTATGTGCAGTGAATCGTAAATTGATGAACTGTATGAATTCTAAATTAAGAGTAAATCATCCCTGGTCCAGCTCCTAAAATTCCTGGCATTAAGCTGATATTGCCAGAAAAAGTTGTGACCTTCTACACATGAATGGTTTATCATTTAATAGAGGGTCAGGTCAAGTCATATTGAGAGTGGAAGACAGTCTTTCTTATGAGATCTCCCTGTGGTTAAAAGAGGGAAGTTTTACAGGGAAACTATAATTAGTTTGACCAAGACAGGGTAAGATAGTAGCACGGGGAGATCATAATCATAATAATAATCATAACTTTGTGTGTGTATTTAAGCTGCAGGTCCATAAAAAAACAATTAATATTGTAGGATTACAGCTAGACATGGAGAATTGGGGGAGAGTCCCTGCATTGCTGTGCTATGAGGTTACTGCTCCACAGCACTTCTCACCTGCAAGTCATAGAACTACAGTATGTAAAAAAAGCTCAAATGACTCAGACACAATTCACTTGTGTCAATGAGCATATGTTATATTCATCAGTTTTTTTGAGCCAGTGGTGAAGAGCTTTGCATTTATTGCTGTTGTGTAATATAATGGTATTACACACAACCCTGTAACACATGTGTCAGCATTCACTTAATGGTTCATGTTCCGGATTTCTGGGTTTGTGAACCACACCCAGGGCTTCTTTGCTTGAGGATCGGACTGACAGCATACTGTGCATTGTTTAGTTCTCTTGGGGTAGCCGGGTATGTGCTCTGAGGTAAGTTGGCTTCTCAGCTGCTGGGCGCTTCATCCAGAAATTTCATTAAGATGTCCTTCATTTTGGGGGACAGTTATAATACTCTTGCTATCTATACTATTGTCTTTTTTGAGTTTTGAGGTGTACTCTTACCCTTGCCGGGATATCTGACTACTAGATAGTTATCTGTTTCTACAACTCCCCATTTTGACTTTGTTTCTGTCTATTGGTCTGTCTTTCTATCTCTGTTGCCTGTCATCTGTTCTGAGCAAATACTCAGAATAGGGATTGTTTATCAGTTGTCACCTGTGGTTTAGCATACAGTATGGCAATTAGTCAGGGATAGAGATTGTGGGTGAGTTCAAGGCCTTTATCTCTTCCTCAGTTTTGACAATGTGATTGTGCTATAATTCTTCACATCAATAGTTCTTAAATAAGAGCTTATTTTATTGAGTGACCTTCTAAACTAACAAATATATTTCTAGTTATGAACACATCAGCCTTCAAAATGATAAAATTCCGAAGTCTTAAAAAAGTACAGATAATAGAAACTGAATTAACATTATTGGAGATGTGTTATGTAACCTTTCAAAATCAATGATTTCCCTTATGGTATAACTACAATGAAATGAGTAAAAGCATGTTCTTCCTGAACAATAAACTAGACCAAAATATAAAGTACATCCTCTGGATTTATCTGCTAAGAAAATGTCACTGCTGATATCTTAATTAAGGGAAAAGTGGAATGTATAAAATATTTGGGGATTAATCTTTAATCATGCCAGAGAAACCTGTTAAAATTAAATGCCCCGGCACTACTCCGAGGTAGAGAATTGAATCATAATTGGTAACTTGGGCAAAATTACCGTAAAGTACAGAATATAAGGTAGACTGCTTTGTGGAGGATGAATACATTACTGTTTATAAGATTTCAATCCTTTTACAAGCAATATAGATATTTCCTAGCTGTATGATATGGATTCATATCACATGAAATGATAATAATTTACTGGGGTAAATTAAGTGTGATGTTCCTTTTATCATAGTTATAAATGGCCAACCTTGGGTCCATTACTTTGCATCCACATCCCATGATTTTGTACATTTGCTTGGCATTTTTCTTTCATCTTTGACAATTTACACAATCATAGTTTCAAGCATTTGGACAAAATTTTGGCTCTTTTATTTTTGATTTAAAAGCATATACTTATACCCCTATAGAGGAGAAGTTTTAAAATGAAGTCCCACTGTTAGGCAAGTGTTCACCTTTCCATGAAGCAGTCTAAATAATGGAATTCTATAATATATCTCTGTACAAAGATATTTTGCCTTTGTTCACTTTCTGCAGCTCCTTTTGATCCATGTGGATTGAAGTCTGTCACAAAAAAAAAATTCAACTCTCTTGCTGGTTACCTTCCACAAGAGCTGAAGTTCAAGCTGGTATCCTGCTGATAGCTTGAAGGACCAGAGGGGTAATGATCAGTGGTTCATACCTTCCTTCCTTATCCCCTGTGCAAGCTCGAAATGCAGAGCTGGGCTGGATATGATTGTCCTTCTAGTACACATCAAAACAGCCGAACAACATCATTTCTGATGTGAGACATTCATGCTGACCGTCAATTTAATACATAATAGCTATATTCAAGTAAAAAGCAGTTTCACTATTCAGGTGATTGAACCATTTAGAAATAGGCAATAGAGAAATGTTTTTGTGCTTGATGGGACACTTCTTTAAAATGCAAACAGTATCAGAACAATAAACTATTGAGAGAGCTAATGAAAGAAATCTTTGGACATTTTTGTATTACAATGCGAACTATGGTTATCCCATCTTCATTAGCTAAAATGTAAGGCAATAGGATGTGAACATAGTATAAATCCATAAATGGAAGCAATACAGATTTCGTGGGGACAAAGTCAATGATGCTCTGTCAATTACATGCTGGGGTGTGTGGAAAAAAAGTTGAGAAGTAAAGGTGTGAAAGCAGCATAATTGGTGCAGTCAGACACTTCTTAAATTGGCATCCTTTTTGGGGGAGGCCATACTGAGACTTGTAGCTGAAGATATAAATCACTTCACTGCGGTATATCGAACTTCATGCATACTTTCAGCAATATTGATCTTGTGACTATAAATATTTTAAGGAAATGTTGGTAACTATGGAAACTGATATTATATTTTACAACGTGGAGACAAGTTAAACAGATTTCATGTGATAATAATATCTGTAGTATTTCAGATTTGGTTAACTCTTTACCATATTTGGAAACATGCTGTTTTCTACCTTTTCCTGAGATTTAGTTTTTTTTATACATTTTTTTATTTTTTCTGTATAATGAGGTAAGTGATCGGGGAAGGGGAGATACAGCCACTGTCTTTACATAAAATCAAATTAAATCAAGAAAATGAGGTAGGAAAAATCTTTAAAAGAAAAATCCTAGTGGCCGGTATAAGATGGTGGGCCTTTTTGTGTATTGTAGGCGTCCTGTCCCTGAAAGCAACACAGAGAGAGAGAAAGCCAAGGTGCCCTAGAAAATAATCAAAAGCTACAGCATTGCAATCTCTAAAAAGATAGGTGGACAAATGACTCAGACAATCGGGATGTAACATCCCCAATAAAATAGTCTAAGTTAGTTTCCGGTTGGAGAGACCATCACGCAGTGCGGCCATCTATGCATGACCTTTATCGCGTAATTTGATGTTGGAAAAGTAAAGATGTGAGAGAACTGATTATCCCTTGCACAAAGGGACATTAAAACAAGTTTTTTCCATAAAGATCCTTACTACATACTCTTTGGTCTTGCAACCGAATTTCCCAACTATGAAACTCAATTAGCTCTTCTATTCGTGGGTTTTACGCATCTTTGCACAAGTCCACAGAATATTAGTAGCACACCTGCTTGTCATTACCCGGCATTGGAAGACTACCACTTCAACTCCTATAGCGGAGGTGTTTCAACCAGTTAACGCTACGTGTGCCTTTAAAAGACAGACCGCTACATCTCAGAGTACTGTGTTCACAATTTATGTTTAGAGCCTAACTATTCTAGTATATATCCATTAAAAAAAAAAAATATATATATATATATATATATATATATATATATATATATATATAAAACAAAAATTAAGAAATTTAATAAAATTCACTCAACCAGTTCATTGCAAACAAAATGCATAGGCTCACCGAAAGTCATCTAACAGGAGAGGACTACATTTATCCATGATGGCTTGAGGGGTGAGAAAATGAAAAATGCATAAAATCCCCTTATCCAAAGGAGGCGACATCCTCACCTGGTACAAGCCAAGGATTTCAATAGTGACAGTAAAGGGGATGAGTTGGTTTACAATCAATATAGAAATCTTATGGTGCACCACAATCATAGAACGTATGATTAAGGTCTTAAGGTCTACACACAAAGGGTTCAGCATCCCGAGGAGGCCCAGGAGAGAGCTTGGGACAAAAAATGCTATTGCAAAGAAACGCCCTGAAAGAGGTGAAAATGAGGAAAGTAGACCCTTTTCACTTTGTGCATCTGCCAAACAATGAGCTTTGGTCATTTTGTTAGGTCTTCAGTTAATTGTTATGATTGGATTTAATCTTACCAATGGGACCATCATGTTATCCTCGATATTGCGGTGGTACAAAGATGTCTGACTTCCCAATTGTCCATGTGTGACCACCACTCCATTTATTTCTAAAGGACTTTTATATCAGCAGACAAGCCCAAAGCGTTGAAAAGAACATTTGTCATGGAAGACCAGATATAAAAATGAATAAAATGCAAGTTGTACAAAAACTTTTCTTGCAAAATTGATGCCATGTGTTCCATTGGTCCTATTCCATACCATACAGCCTTAAGATATGACTACAAGGGCAATTGCCCAATTTTTTGCAGTACCATTTTTGTCCTTTTTTTACCATCCTCAAATTTGTTAGCACAAATAAAATTGTATCTATTGTTTAGTCTTAGATTATGTGAAAAATGATCAGAAATTGACCTTGAAGCATAAAAAGATAAAAGTCGGGTGATTGGTTTTACGTTGAGCCTTGAATATCTGTGCTTCTTGCTAAGTGACATTTCATTCAATCAATACATGACCTTAAGGCTTTCTTCCAAGAGACCACTGAAGACTTCAGGCCTAATTTAACTAGACAAAGTTTCCCAACACATAAATATGTAAAGAAAACATGGGTGGGTGTCTTGTAAGAAGAACAAAGTAAATAGCTTCTTCAGTGACAGAAAGTGGACAAAATTTACCTGCCAAAAAGGACAAATTACCTTATATACTCGAGTATAAGCCTAGTTTTTCAGCACAAAAAATGTGCTGAAAAACCCAAACTCGGCTTATACTCGAGTCAAAAAAATAAATATATCTAAACTCACCTTTCCGGCGACCCCTGTATATCTTCTGTGCGATCTGTCCGGCAGCGGCGGCAGGCTATATACACAGGGTCAGGGTCTGGCAGGCTATATACAATGGCGCAGGGTCTGGCAGGCTATATACACTGGGGCAGGGGCTGGCTATATACACTGGAGCAGGGGCTGGCTGGCTATATACTGGGGAGGCTGTGACCAATGCATTTCCCACTCTCGGCTTATACTCGAGTCAATAGGTTTTCCCAGCATTTTGTGGTAAAATTAGGGGCCTAGGCTTATACTCGGGTCGGCTTATACTCGAGTATATACGGTAAGTAGACAACCGAGTACTTCCATCTGCAGATTGCTTTGTAACCCTGTCATTCTGGGATAACTTCGATTTAGATGTGGAACTATTTCAATTGGAAGAAGCAGCTTGACATTTATGGTGATCATTCAGGCCTTGCACCACAGCTGTAGCTCCATGGTGAGACTGATGCATTACAGTCTTTATGTTTATAGGTGTAGGGTAAATGGTTTCCCACCACCAATTTATGGATAAATAGATGAGTAAAATACTGTAGCTCTGTCAATGAGATTTGTTCAAAGTAATCTTTGATGGATGAAATTACCTCAGAGGACACCACCAGCTATGATGATCCACTAGGGTTGTCTTGCACATTTTCATTTTTGATTCTTTTGGAAAAAGGCCATTGGAAGAGGACTTCCGTAAACCATAGTGCCATTAGGATCTTTTAGTCCTATAAGCTTAAATATTTTTGAAAATCAGTGAAAATATTTATTATTGATAATAATATTTTCATTATTATGTTCCTTAAAATTTTACGACAGCTGTTCATGTAACCAATCTCAATCTGAGGTCTAAGCTACATGCCATTTGTTTAACCCAGCATTTTGTTCTAAAACCACTCACATTACTTCCAAAAGGACTTTAGTGGCATTGCGGATAGGCTTTAAATTCAATAGCTGTCACCTCTCTACATTTATATGTTCTGTAGTGCTAAGACTTTTCTATTACAGTAAATCATAATGCATATATCACTTTTGCATTAGAGCCAGGCAATGATGCAATTAAATCTACCATATGTTATTAGTCACAATACTCCTTTTAGGTATTGTACAAGAGAATGGAGCAACCATGTTTCAGAATGGATTACTTGACAAAGAAGACATTTCCATGCACTCAATTTTATTCCATTGCTTTTCACCTGAATGTATTACAATTTGCTAAATATATCAAATTTCCTATAGCATCACCAGAGGGGATTCAAATTAACAATTCAATTTTAGAGCAAATAGAATTCTCTCCTCTATAAGAAGAGTGTGTACACAGCTCATTAAAAAAGACCAGCCAAGAACTATACCTGACTGCTGCAGTGGATAAAGTGTGGGTGAATTTCTAAATGTCATCGCAATTTCATTTTTCATTAGTTATACTTTACTAAATCCATGTTAAGAATACTATTTGCACCTTATAAAATATTAATATTTAGGCTAAAATATGCTACAAATCTGAAAAAGATGCTCTAATTTATTACATTGATATTATATCATGAAAAATGTGGCTACCTAAAATGACTTGGGTCCAATTTGTCAAGTGTTTTGGACTTTACGTGCCTGGCAGGGCATTTTGGGAAATCATTAGAGATGAGCGAACATGCTCGTCCGAGCTTGATGCTCGGTCGAGCATTAGGGTACTCGAAACTGCTCGTTGCTCGGACGAATACTTCGCCCGCTCGAGAAAATGGCAGCTCCCGCCGTTTTGCTTTTTGGCGGCCAGAAACAGAGCCAATCACAAGCCAGGAGACTCTGCACTCCACCCAGCATGACGTGGTACCCTTACACGTCGATAGCAGTGGTTGGCTGGCCAGATCAGGTGACCCTGGGATAGACTAGCCGCTGCCCGCGCTGCTCGGATCATTCTGTGTCTGGATGCCGCTAGGGAGAGAGCTGCTGCTGGTCAGGGAAAGCGTTAGGGTGTTCTATTAGCTTACTGTTAGGCAGGAGTGATTCTCAAAGAACCCAACAGCCCTTCTTAGGGCTACAATAACGTTCTACTTTTTTTATTTTAATTTGCATCTAGTACCATTTTGTGAGGAATTAGCAGGGGGACTTGCTACCGTTGTGTTTAGCTCTTAGTGGCACACATATCCATAGCAAAGACCGAAGTGGGAAAATTTAGTAGGGGTTGGATTTCAATTAGGCACTAACTCAGTGTCATCTCATCTGGCATAGTAGTGTGCTTTGATACTTGGCTAGAAAATAGCCATAGGAGAATACAAAGAGCTTACTTACGCATACAGTAGCGTTCTATATATTTGATTTCTGGTTGATCTGCTGGTGGCTGTACTTTCTGCAGTGCATGTACTAGCCAATTCTGAGCAATTTGTAGTGAGACTTGCGACCGCTGTGTTCTGCGCTTAGTGACGCACATATCCATAGCAAAGACCGAAGTGGGAAAATTTAGTAGGGGTTGGATTTCAATTAGGCACTAACTCAGTGTCATCTCATCTGGCATAGTAGTGTGCTTTGATACTTGGCTAGAAAATAGCCATAGGAGAATACAAAGAGCTTACTTACGCATACAGTAGCGTTCTATATATTTGATTTCTGGTTGATCTGCTGGTGGCTGTACTTTCTGCAGTGCATGTACTAGCCAATTCTGAGCAATTTGTAGTGAGACTTGCGACCGCTGTGTTCTGCGCTTAGTGACGCACATATCCATAGCAAAGACCGAAGTGGGAAAATTTAGTAGGGGTTGGATTTCAATTAGGCACTAACTCAGTGTCATCTCATCTGGCATAGTAGTGTGCTTTGATACTTGGCTAGAAAATAGCCATAGCAATAGGATAGCATTGTTTGGTTTTAAAAACTCAAAAAAAAACAAAAAACACAAAAAAAAAAAAAAAACACAAAAAAAAAAAAAAAAAAGTAAAAAAAAAATAAAGTTATAACTCTCATTTTAAAAATGTTTAACCCGAGGGCTAGGGGTAGAGGACGAGGGCGGGGACGTGGGCGTCCAACTACTGCAGGGGTCAGAGGCCGTGGTCCTGGGCGGGGTGAGACACCACCTGCTGATGAGGGAGCAGGGGAACGCCGCAGAGCTACACTCCCTAGGTTCATGTCTGAAGTTACTGGGACTCGTGGTAGAGCACTGTTGAGGCCAGAACAGTGCGAACAGGTGATGTCGTGGATTGCTGACAATGCTTCGAGCAATTTGTCCACCACCAGTCAGTCTTCCACGCAGTCCACCCATGTCACCGAAATCGCCACTCCTCCAGCTCCTGCACCTCAGCCTCCTCCCCCCCAGTCTGCCCCCTCCCAGGAAAATTTGGCATTTGAACCGGCATACTCTGAGGAACTGTTTTCTGGACCCTTCCCACAGTCACAAACCACTTGTCCGGTTGCTGCTGAGCAATTTTCCGATGCCCAGGTTTTCCAACAGTCACAGTCTGTGGGTGATGATGACCTTCTTGACGTAGTGGAAGTGTGTAAAGAGGTGTCCGACGATGAGGAGACACGGTTGTCAGACAGTGGGGAAGTTGTTGTCAGGGCAGGAACTCCGAGGGGGGAGCAGACTGAGGGATCGGAGGATGATGAGGTGACAGACCCAAGCTGGGTTGAGAGGCCGGGTGAACACAGTGCTTCTGAGACGGAGGAGAGTCCTCGACCAGAACAGGTTGGAAGAGGCAGTGGTGGGGCCAGACGGAGAGGCAGGGCCAGAGCTGGTGCATCAGCGCCAAATGTGTCAACTAGTGAAGCTCCCGTGGCGAGGGCTCCTGCGGCGAGGGCTAGATCTTCAGAAGTCTGGAGGTTCTTTAAGGAAACACCGGATGACCGACGGACTGTGGTGTGCAACATTTGCCAAACCAGGCTCAGCAGGGGTTCCACCACTACTAGCTTAACTACCACCAGTATGCGCAGGCATATGAATGCTAAACACCCCACTCAGTGGCAACAAGCCCGTTCACCTCCGGCCGTGCACACCACTGCTCCTTCCCCTGTGTCAGCTGCTAGTCAGCCCCCTGCCCAGGACCCTGCCACAAAAACCCCATCGTCGCCTCCACGATCCTCCACAGCATCCACCAGCGTTCAGCTCTCCATACCCCAGACGCTGGAGCGGAAACGCAAATATAGTGCAACCCACCCGCACGCCCAAGCCCTTAATGTGCACATCTCCAGATTGCTTAGCCTGGAGATGCTGCCCTATAGGCTAGTAGAGACCGAGGCCTTTCGCAACCTCATGGCGGCGGCCGCCCCTCGGTATTCGGTCCCCAGCCGCCACTACTTTTCCCGATGTGCCGTCCCAGCCCTGCACCAGCACGTGTCAGACAACATCATCCGTGCCCTGACCAACGCCGTTTCTGACAAGGTCCACCTGACCACGGACACGTGGACGAGTGCTGCCGGGCAGGGCCACTATATATCGCTGACGGCACATTGGGTTAACTTGGTGGAGGCTGGGACCGAGTCTGACACTGGGGCTGCTCATATACTGCCGACGCCGAGGATTGCGGGGCCTACCTCGGTCCAGGTGTTTCAGGCCTACTATGCCTCCTCCTCCTCCCACCCCTCCTCCACCTCCTCCTCCGAACTACCATCCGTGGGCACGGCGCCATCAGTCGGTAGCTCTAGGCACAGCAGCAGTGCCGTCGCTAAGCGACAGCAGGCGGTGCTCAAACTGCTGAGCCTAGGCGACAAAAGGCACACCGCCCAAGAGCTATTACAGGGCATCACGGCGCAGACTGATCTGTGGCTGGCACCGCTGAACCTCAAGCCGGGAATGGTTGTGTGTGACAACGGCCGTAACCTGGTGGCGGCTCTGCAACTCGGCAGACTGACACATGTGCCATGCCTGGCCCATGTGTTAAATCTGATAGTTCAGCGTTTCCTCAAGACATACCCCAATCTGTCTGATTTGCTCACGAAGGTGCGCCGCATCTGTGCGCATTTCAGGAAGTCCAGCCCAGATGCTGCCACTCTCAGGGCAGCGCAGCGCCGCCTCCAACTGCCCGCTCACCGACTGTTGTGCGACGTGCCCACGAGGTGGAATTCAACACTGACCATGTTATCCAGAGTTTACCAGCAGCGCAGAGCGATTGTAGACTGCCAGATGTCAACTTCCACCAGAACTGGTAGTCAGGTCAGTCAGCTTCCTCAAGTCTACAATGAGGAGTGGACGTGGATGTCTGATATCTGTCAGGTGCTGAGTAACTTTGAGGAGTCAACACAGATGGTCAGTGGCGATGCCGCCATCATCAGCCTCACCATCCCGCTGCTTGGCCTGTTGAAAAACTCTCTGGTCAGCATGAAGTCGGAAGCTTTGCGCTCGTCACAAGAGACAGGGGAAGAATATTCCCTTGTTGATAGCCAAAGCACCCTCAGGTCTGTTTCTCAGCGCATATCGGAGGAGGTGGAGGTGGAGGAGGATGAGGAGGAAGAGGAGGAGAATGTTGGTGAGACACAAGAGGGGACCATTGTTGAGTCCTTTACTGTTCAGCGTGTATGGGCAGAAGAAGAGGAGTTGGAGGAGTTGGAGGAGGAGGAAATGGACAGTCAGGCCAGTGAGGGGAGTGAATTCTTACGCGTTGGTACTCTGGCGCATATGGCAGATTTCATGCTAGGCTGCCTATCCCGTGACCCTCGCGTTCAAAGAATTTATTCCAGCACCGATTACTGGGTGTTCACTCTCCTGGACCCACGGTACAAGCAAAATCTTTCCACTCTCATCCCTGCAGAGGAAAGGAGTGTGAGAATGCATGAATACCAGCAGGCCCTGGTGCACAAGCTGAAACAGTATTTCCCTTCTGACAGCGCTAGCGGCAGAGTGCGTAGTTCTGCGGGACAAGTAGCGAGGGAGAGTAGGCGAGCAGGCAGCTTGTCCAGCACTGGCAAGGGTACGCTTTACAAGGCTTTTGCCAGCTTTATGTCACCCCAGCAAGACACTGTCACCTGTCCCCAGTCTCGGCAGAGTAGGGCTGATCTTTACAGAAAGATGGTGAGGGAGTACGTAGCTGACCATACCATCGTCCTAAATGATCACACAGCTCCCTACAACTACTGGGTTTCAAAGCTGGACATGTGGCACGAACTGGCGCTGTACGCCTTGGAGGTTCTTGCCTGCCCTGCCGCTAGCGTCTTGTCCGAGCGGGTTTTCAGTGCAGCTGGTGGCATCATCACCGATAAGCGTACACGCCTGTCGACTGACAGCGCTGACAGGCTGACGCTTATTAAAATGAATAAAGGCTGGATTTCTCAGAATTTCCAATCTCCACCAGGTGAAGGAAGCTCAACCTGAATAATTGATCCACTCCTCCTCCTCCTCATTTTCCTCCTTCTCCTCCTCTTTGTACAGTAAAGCAGAGGAAAATGGCTATTTTTTGACAGGGCCCACTGGCTCTTGCTATAGTACTTCATGCATTTAATTTTTCTGGAGGGCCACCTACCCGGTCCTCTGTTTGAAACAATTTTTGTGAGTGCCACATACAGGCACTCAATCTATTCCATTTTACTGCAGGGCCACCTACCTGCTCCTCTGGTTTGAAACATTTTTGGGACTGCCACATACAGGCACTCAATCTATTCCATTTTACTGGAGGGCCACCTACCTGCTCCTCTGGTTTGAAAAATTTTTGGGACTGCCACATACAGGCACTCAATCTATTCCATTTTACTGCAGGGCCACCTACCTGCTCCTCTGGTTTGAAACATTTTTGGGACTGCCACATACAGGCACTCAATCTATTCCATTTTACTGGAGGGCCACCTACCTGCTCCTCTGGTTTGAAAAATGTTTGGGACTGCCACATACAGGCACTATCCAAATTAAATTGTCTCCATAGCAGCCTCCACACGTTGTCTCCATTGCTACCTCCAAAAGTCGTCCATATAGCTGCCTCCATACATCGTCCCTTTATCAAACGAGGTGTGTCAGGCAGAAATTTGGGTTGTTTTCATGGATTCCACATCAAAGTTGTTAACTTTGTCGCCACCCTGCTGTGTTATCCACAAAATATACTGGCAAACTTTTACCATTTAGGG
The DNA here is from genome assembly GCF_040894005.1 of Engystomops pustulosus. Taxonomy (NCBI): domain Eukaryota; kingdom Metazoa; phylum Chordata; class Amphibia; order Anura; family Leptodactylidae; genus Engystomops; species Engystomops pustulosus. Next base: position 206,962,576 of record NC_092412.1, on the reverse strand, counting down.
ATATTATTTCAGCGCTTCTTGCGCATCTGTTTACATTCCCCTCACCCGGCATATCCTAAACTTATAAGAACGCTACTACACTTGATCTTATACAAAAGGTTCTTAGAAGTGCTGTTTGGGGAGTAGCCTAGAGACAGGGGCTTGAATTGGCGAAAGCTCGCCTGGCAGCGGAGCGCCAGCTCCATGCGCATCATGCGCTTCTTGCGCATCTGTTTACATTCCCCTCACCCGGCATATCCTAAACTTATAAGAACGCTACTACACTTGATCTTATACAAAAGGTTCTTAGAAGTGCTGTTTGGGGAGTAGCCTAGAGACAGGGGCTTGAATTGGCGAAAGCTCGCCTGGCAGCGGAGCGCCAGCTCCATGCGCATCATGCGCTTCTTGCGCATCTGTTTACATTTCCCTCACCCGCCATATCCCAAACTTATAAGAACGCTACTACACTTAACTTGGTGCAGGCTGGGACCGAGTCTGACCCTGGGGCTGGTCATATACTGCCGACGCAGAGAATTGCGGGGCCTACCTCGGTCCAGGTCTCAAAGGCCTACTATACCTCCTCCCACCCCTCCTCCACCTCCTCCTCCTCCGAATTACCATCCGTGGGCATGGCGCCATCAGTCGGTAGCTCTAGGCACAGCAGCAGTGCCGTCGCTAAGCGACAGCAGGCGGTGCTGAAACTGCTGAGCCTAGGCGATAAAAGGCACACCGCCCAAGAGCTATTACAGGGCATTCCACATCAAAGTTGTTAACTTTGTCGCCACCCTGCTGTGTAATCCACAAAATATACTTGCAAACTTTTACCATTTAGGGATATTATTTCAGCGCTTCTTGCGCATCTGTTTACATTCCCCTCACCCGCCATATCCTAAACTTATAAGAACGCTACTACACTTGATCTTATACAAAAGGTTCTTAGAAGTGCTGTTTGGGGAGTAGCCTAGAGACAGGGGCTTGGATTGGCAAAAGCTCGCCTGGCTGCAGAGCGCCAGCTCCATCCCAAGATCCAACTAACATAGTTGCAGCACCTTTAATCTACTACTAGTTCACTGCCTCCATAATAATAATAATAATAATCTTTATTTATATAGCGTCATCATATTCTGTAGCGCTTTACAAATCATAGGAAACAAATACAAATGTAATGTAACAGAGCACAACATTTGTATGGAACAACAGGAGTGAGGTCCCTGCTCGCCAGAGCTTACGGTTTATGAAGATGATGGGGTAACACGAGGTAAAAGAATATTTAATGGTCAAGCCATTCTTCTTAGGGAATAGAAAAAAATATAATAAATGGAATTGCTGTCGCTTGAACCACTCAGCCGTCATCTTATATACCAGGTCCAGGGTGAATGGGACTGCAGAGAAGTCTGGTGCCTGTTGGTTGCTGGATAACAGATGGGAGGACGACACAGGACGGGTTAGTAGAAGAGTTAAAACTTCATGCAGTTAATGAGTGTTATAGGCTTGCCTAAAGAAATGGGTTTTAAGAGCACGTTTGAAACTTTGGAGGTTAGGTATTAGTCTGATAGTCCAGGGCAGAGCATTCCATAGAATTGGTGCAGCTCTAGAGAAGTCTTGGAGACGCGAGTGGGAGGTCCGCACTAGGGTAGAGGTTAATCTAAGATCACTGGCGGATCTAAGAGCACGGGTTGGGCGATAGACTGAGATAAGAGAGGAGAGGTAGGGGGGTGCAGCATTATACAGAGCTTTATGGATGAGGGTTATTATTATTTTAAACTGTATTCGAAAGGAGACTGGCAGCCAGTGCAGCGACTGGCATGAACTGTAAGCATACATGGTCCCCTTATCAAACGAGCTGTGTCAGGCAGAATTTTGGGTTGTTTTCATGGCTTCCATGTTAACTTTGTCGCCACCCTGCTGTGTAATCCACAAAATATACTGGCAAACTTTTATCATGTACCGATATTATTTGAGCGCTTCTTGCTCACCTCCTTTGGTTCCTCTCTGACACCCATTGGTTTGAAGCCTGAGTCCAATTAGGGTATGTCGCCATGCCACTCTCTAGCCTGCTGCCGCTGCCTCTGCCTCTGCATGCCGTCCCCTATAGTGTCAGGGTCAATTATTGGATGTTTTACATGCTATCTAGCTTCATTCTGTCACTCTGTCATGGCCATGCTGTTGCCCATAATTTCGGCATAATGGTGCGATTAAGCAGCCTCAGAGGCATCCATGCATGCTGCCCCTGCTGTTTCCTGTCCATTTCCGTGGTGTTTCCATCCTTTTCTGAGGTTCCCAGGTGTTTGGCCAAGCTTCCCTGTGCAGAGCCTTGGTCCCCTTGAAAAATGCTCGAGTCTCCCATTGACTTCAATGGGGTTCGTTATTCGAGACGAGCACTCGAGCATCGGGAAAAGTTCGTCTCGAATAACGAGTACCCGAGCATTTTAGTGTTCGCTCATCTCTAGAAATCATGTGTTGTCTAGATTGCATTAACAAATATACCAATATGCCAGAATCTCGGTACACACATTAGACAGTCTTTAATTAGTTTAAACCTTTGAAGCATAACAGGTGATAATATCAAACTTTGTAATATACTTCATATTGCAGCTTCTCTGTCTTTTTTGTGCTCCTCCTGCAGGGAGCAGTATATCTGAAAGCCTTCTGAGCTCCATCCACCTTGGTCAGAAAAGAAGACTAATGATTAACTCTTTCCAGCCTGGCGTAAAATTGCACTATAACCTGTTCAGGATATATTTAAATTGGGGGGCTGGGGGATTCCCTGCCTATCCCACTTGCTGCCACTCTCAGCCCCCTTCCCACCAACTTGTTCTGAAGGTGTCACGGGGGAAATAATTCAACTGGCTTACGGGCCATGATAAAATCACCCATTGAGTTTATTCATGTTTTATTTTTATCCATTCATTAGGTAAACTAAATGTGCACTTGAGAGTTGAACTCCATGTGGGGGATTTGTCAAGGCTTGTTGACTTGTGCCTTATGCCACCTCCAAGCCATGGCCTACTTGAGCCTCTTGGTTTATCTGGGAGGAAGGGAAGTAAAAAGGAAGGGGGGAAGGAACGAATAAAGGAAGGAAGGGAGGGAGTGAGTGAGTGAGTGAGTGAGGGAGGGAGAGAGAGAAAATGTAAGAGAGACATAGAAAGAAATACACCATGTACACATGTACAGTATATTAAAAAAAATCACTTGGGTTTAAATTGAGACAGCTAATGGTCTTAATGGAAAGAAGAAAGTCTCAAATGCATTTAAATCTAGTGACATCAACATTGTCTTTTTTAGCTACACTGAAGCTCAAGGCATTTTATCTCTTCCTGTTATTGCCTGAGCTGACAGGAAAGTCAAAAGGTGCTGAGACAGGGCCCAGGTATGAGAAAGGCGGCAGATAACAGCTCATAACACGCCAGGTGCAGGAACACTAACACTTGTGTTTCAGCCTCATGAGGTCTCGACAACACGATATGTTCCAGCTTCTATTTCACTTGTGGTATAAACCCTACACTGAGTGATGGATGCCGCCGCTGAATCATTGGGTTATAAAAAAGCTTTAATATCTAGTTTTCCCAGCTATACATGCCTTGTGTTCAGTGAAACGATAACATAAATCTCATGGAACGCTCTAGGTAACTACTCTGTGAGACGGATTGCAGCAGCTGAACAAATTTTACACCTTAATGTTTAAGGCTTGCATATAGCTTTAAAATTGTTAAAATATATATATATTACATTTTTTGTGTTTAGTATGTACTTCACATACTACATCATGCATGGAATTTGAGCCTGGGGACATCTATAAATACAGTATGGAATGTTGTTATTTAATACACTATTATAGGTCATTTTATTGGTCATGGTCCATGGACTCATGGATTGACTTATTATACTGGTATATTTTGTAGTACTATGATACATTCTGTTATGGCTACTGGCTACAGGTGTACAGACTTCTGCATCCTTAGGCACAAGAACTTGAGACATTCTGCAGACTGCAAAAAAGAAACAGCACAGTGGACATGAGCCCATAGAAAGCATTGTGGCCTTTTGTGCATGAGACTTTACCCTGGAGTAATTTTAGTAAATGATTTCAATTTCTTACAAAAAAATTTAGATAAAATATAGTAAAAATTGAAATAACATTTGACAGCCTGCATTCCACCACACAACCTTCAGGAGTCTACACATTTAAACACTGTAGTACATTTCAAAGTCATATTGTTAATAAAAGCTTGTTCTTGTTAATTGTTATTGTTAATTTGTCCTTAAATGGTCTTTGGTTAAGAATTCCAATTTCTTTTAGAATAAACACAATCTTATATCTTTACTAGTTAGAAAACCAACAGTCTATAAATGAGAACATAACCATGGAATGGCTACACATTAGCACATAATTCCATGACAAAATGCCAAAAAATGTTGTCCTGAATAGCTGGCCACTGTTGAAAAGTTAACTGAACAAGTCCAATTTAACAAGTAAAAGTAATAGAAGGACACAACTTAAAAGGAATAGTCACTAATAAACAATAACTTATAGAAGCCCTTTGTTTTATGACCTGTAAGATTCCAGTTCCTGCTTGCTTCTGGCAGAACAAGGAGGCTGGCTGTGCACTCATTACTGTATGCAAGCTCCCTCATAAACACCACTCCTTTGTCAGTGGTTGGAGAGGTGTCCTTGGCACATCTTACCAGCCACTGACATAAGAGTGGTGTTCATTAAGTGGGCATGCATACAGTTGTAGTGCACAGCCCCCTCTGGCAGAGGTCTGCAGGACACGAGACATCACAGAAAGTTCTGTGTCCTGCTGCTTGTGGGTCACAAGAGATCGTACCAACTGCAAAGAAAGTTTACCAGGGCAAGCACAATATAGGTGACTACATTAAGGTTGTGTAATTACACTGGTAACCACTGGCCAATCCCTTTAACCTTTTAACACATGACTTGTATAAATTGGTTGTTTTATAAGGAGGGAGAAAGAGAGAGCTAAGTGGATAGATCCTGCAGGACATTCTTGGCTACAATCATACCCACTTTTCCTTGATTGATATACATCTTGGCATTTGGCATGTAGTGGGATTTCAATCAATGCACAATGGGCATAATTATCACCAAGACTGCTGACAACTGTGAATTTGTATACCACTAGAATAAAATGCCCTACATTATCATGATTTTATTAAATAACAAATCTTTTACAGATTCTTATTAGACCTTTGATCCAAAATTATGTGGATGTTGTTGCCACCCAATGGCTAAATATGAATCCTCAATAATGATGCAGATACTAGCTTATCTGAAGCTTCAATAAAGGAAAATACAACTCGTGATTTAATGATATGGTAGGGCTTATTTATTTGCAACTATTTACAACAGGGTGGGTATTGAACTCTTGCTTGGTGTATTCAAGTCCTCGGCATGGGTGACCAATCTAAAAATGGAATAGTGTGAGAGTCAGCTCGGGGTGTCCTTAGATGTTCAAGTATAGAGTGAAATGAAAAATGGGCTCACCTCCATAGTTGCATCGTCTCAAAACTTCCAAGTTTGGGATCTGTGAGACTCCTTGGGAAGTAGTGTCTCAGGTAAAGCTACCCCAGAATCAGTGGAGAAGATGGTTAATGGTCACAGTGGGGTAGGTAAATAATCCATGAGGAGTGCACATAATACATAAATGAAAGGGTGAAGCGGTAGACGTTATGTCCGTATGGGTTAGGGTCTTGATGACACTATAGTCACAAAGTAAATCCCTATAAAACCCTAGTTAGGAACATAGGTCTAGACACCCTGATAGCCTAACCTCGGGACTGTGGTCCTATTCAACTACAGGCCCGACAGGAACCTGACCCTGCGATAACTGGCCCTATTATAGACCTATTTAGCAGGTAAAGTCAGGTTATAATCCTTATAATGTCACAAAAGTGTCACAAATAAAGTTGTGGCTGCTGTGTTATAAGGTCCAAGTCCTAAAAAAGTATGAATCCCAAATCCCTACAAGGCTTGTTTCGCCCTATGGGGCTCATCAGGGGATCACTGGGTTCATCCAAACAATCATCCTTGTCCCTATTGGGGGTGGTTCAAGGCCAGGCGAGTAGGGGTGGCTTATGAAGTGTAGGGTACTCTCCTAGTCTTATGCCGTGGGGTCCAGTGGACACCCCGAGATGACTCTCACACTCCTTTAATCTATTCCATTTTTAGATTGGTCACCCATGCCGAGGATTTGAATACACCAAGCAAAAGAGTTCAATACCCATCCTGTTGTAAATAGTTGTAAATAAATAAGCACGATCATATCATTAAATCACAAGTTGTATTTTCCTTTATTGACATTTACGTGATTTTTCAGGGACTTTTCAGTAAACCCCCTGAGAAACCCAACACGCCATTTCTTTATATAATCTGAAGCTTCACCAAATTTTTGGCAGGATTTAATTTAGGTCCAAATTGTGGCTTTAATTGTATTGGTAATTTTATTATAAGCCATATGTTTTTTTAGTTAAAAAAATGTTTTTGTTTTATCCTTTTTTTTAGTATTAAAAATGTGTACATTTTTCAGTCTTCACTAAAACATTAATAACGGAAAACAATATTAAAATATTCAGATTTGTTTGGCGCCAGAATGGTGCCACTTTTCTGGGCTAACTAAATAAGTAATTGAACCTTAGGTTATTTTAACTAATGCTACACCTGTATATTGTATTAAATAGTTTTCTTGAGCAATTGGCAACTTAGTTAAGGGTGAAACAATCTGTGAAAATGCTTGTCAGGCAAAAGCAATGCCTAAGGTATCTTGCTTTATTGCCAATAAAACAGATTATCTTTTATTTTTCAAAAATAAAGCTGCTCTGTGGTGTGTTGTGGTGGGCAGTTAAACCTGTTTTCATAAAAAAAAGTCCAATATTTTGAGTTTATTCTAACCGTTACAAAACACATCTCAATGTTCTTCTACCATTAAAATATGCTCTGTCATTGAAGTCACATAACCAAGCTTTCCAATCAGTTTAATACTGTAATACAATTTCGTCTTATTCCTAGTCTGCCCCTATTTTGTTTAAATTGTCGTGTAAAGCTCACAGTGATTGATTTTTTTTCAATTGCTTTTGTTGTTTCCCTAAAATGAATGTCAAAAGAGAAGCACAAGGATTTTGATGAAACAGAAAATTTATGGATATTGCAAGGTTTTTTTTATTTATCCACTCATGAACCAGCACCAATGCAATATCTATGTGATCTGTCCTAACTATAGTATAAATCTAAGAAACTTCATCAACATTGTGTATCCAATTGAAACGAGTAATTATTGAAAATAATTAAAAATTGAAGGTATAATGAATAAGTGCTTAAAGTCTTCAAATATGATTTTTGTAGACTACTGTTATACAGACCCTTTAATATTTAGTATCCGTGGTATGATAAATGTATCTATTAGTTTTGCTGACTAAATTGGTCCATAGAATTTGAATTGAGCAGCACTTTTTTCAAGCCTATCATCTCCTTGTAGTTTTAAATTAAAGAGGATTTCATCGGTATAACGTTTATGGGACAGTCCCTTTAAGTTAAGTCAGAACTCTGCAGGTTTCAAGTTCAGCAGAGTTCTGCTCTATGCTCAGCATAAGGCTGAATGGTAAACATTTTGCAGTTGTTTCACACAACCAAACCTTTCACCTGCTGGATCCGAGTTTTTTCAAACAAATATTTAAAAAAAGTGTTTGCACTCACTTTTCTCTTACTTCAGCCTGACCTTCAAAGCTTGTACTTTTGACTATCCTACCTGATTATAATTTTGTAACATTTTCCACCATTTTGTTTTTAACTTGGTTTGCCTGACCTTACCATTAGTCTGTGTTGTCTTTTTTGTTTATGTGTCTTACTGTTCTGTAATTAGGGCTGCCCCTCAATTGTCACATGTGGTTTAGTGCAAGCATGGCAAGTAGGCAGGGACAGAGGTTGTCCAAGCATGGCAAGTAGGCAGAGGTTGTGGAAAGTGCAGAGCTTACAGTTCTTCCCTTTACTGACAGGTTAGTTAAAAGCAAAATGAGAACAAATAAGATTATAGGTAATTCTAACGTCTATAAGAAATGACAATAGACATGGGGCGTAACTTGAGGGGGTACAGAGGGTGCATTCACAACTGGGATTAAGAGGCTTAGAGGCCCCAAAAGTGTACCTTTCCTATATGAGAAGACTAGTACTATATACCATACATTACAGTCGGGGCCCTGGCACAGGCCTTGCTCTGGGGGCCCATCAGCTTCAAGTTACACCACTGACAATAGTCCTTCCAGTCAATAAACTGCATATAAATTTTTGTGCCATATGTTTTCTGACAGAAAGACTAAACAATGCTGCTACTAAATTATTGACTCCAATATTGTATTTTGGTACTTGCCTAATTCCTGGTAATAGTGTTTAAAAACTTTTGTGGTTACAATTAGTGATTTGTTACATGATAAATATACAACATTTATATTTCCACAATGAAATTTTAAGTAATTTCAAATGGTTATTCACACAAAGCCTGCAAAATTGCCTTAATATTTTAGGTTATATTGATTTTTATTTTAATCAAAAAATGCTTGACGGTCATTAGAGGTGGCAAAAGGTATTATTTTGCTGGTGATTGTTTTATTAAAATAAATGTGGAACATATGATTTTTTTTTTTTAAATAGAAAAGCAGTAGACTGGAAGCTGTATAATTATGCTTCATTAGATATTCATGCTCACAGCCCAGGGAGAAACTGGATTTTATGAGGTTTCAACAAGCAATATATCTGCATGATGGGCTATTGCGAGAATCCATGCAAATGAAAATGTCAGTTTTCAGAAACTGTCATAGTCTGCATCACCTCATTTGGAATTTTTGCTTATTTAATAAACCGCTAGTAACCTCGCCAGGTAAAATCTAGTCATTTTGAAAGAGAGACACTTGAGAAATATGCATTTAAGATAATATGAGCAGATCATACCCCAAGTTGTGTTAACCGCAAGATGGCACAAAGGGAATAATACTTACATAAATGTTATTGCAATGACTAGTATCCAATATCACAATTGTCCTATTTAAAACTTGTAGAAAGCACAGTGTACTTATAAATCCTCAAATGAATACCACTGAGTATTAGGAGTCAATGGCTAACAAGAAACATTGAATTTTGTGGTTTTACATATTGTGGAAAAAAATTGCTAAACTGCTTTCCCCCGAATTAGCCGTTTCCACATTTATTCTGTGTTCTGCTGAGTTTTGCCATAGTTTATTGCTGTTCTCTGAACGGCCTCCATGATTATTACTTTGCTGACAAAAAAATTTAAACAAATGCAAACACATGGAAGGATTTATTGGCTGATTGGGCACCATTCATGACTTCCCCACATCGGAGCATGATGTGCATAATCTTCTAAGAGGCTCCAACCTGTCACAGAATTCTGCTTTAGAATAATCCTGGTACAAGTTATAGCAAATGCTTTGGACTGGGGCATCCCTTTCACTCTGCATCCAATAGGCCTGAAGGTTGGAGTTACATTTCCACTCCATGCGCCAGGTATTGTGACTTTTTCAAGTCTTGCATTTCAGTAAACTGGCATACAGACTATGATACGTGTTTATATTGATTATCACATATTAGAATTAGCATTTATTCACCATGATGAGAGATTCATAGTTTCAGTTCCTCAATGGAGCTATTTTCTAGTTATTTTCCATTGAGGAGCTTAAACATTGCACCTCGCACAATGGTGAATAAATGTTAATACTTATCGGGAGTGCTGCTTCTCTGCGATTTCTTCCTACATTGTCAACAACTTTCCTGTGAGTCGAGTTTTTTTCCATGTCTGTGCTGCTCCACAACGTCCTCTCTACTTTGATTGTCATATATATTTATCTTGCCTTATTGATTTAATAAGGTTAATATAGGCAGGTGTGACATAGGGTGACAGAGTGCAAGTGAGACAATGCAATTGATAGACATGTTGATATTTGTCATAAAAATAGTATTTTGTGTGACTTTAAATATACTTACACATTTTTTACATTAAATTGTTACATTTTAAAACATAATTACAAAATAACAAGATGAACCAATTGGACTAGGATTTAGACACCTCACATTTGCCATCCACACATTGCAGTTATTTTCTTCCATTATAAATGTTTACAGCACTCAATGTATAATTTGACACAGCAATATGAGGTAAGTAGATTATGCTAAACTTACTCATATTTAATTAAGTCATCTGAGGATCTTAGCATAATCACGTAAGTTGCTAAGAGGTATATCAAGTGTGTGTTGAAGATGTACATACTGAGAAATTTGATTCAGGATGTTGAAGGCTGACAACAAAGAACGTCAAAACTTGAAAAGGATAACAATTGTGTTAAATGGGTTGTTCAATCATATTGCCATTTAATGTAAAATAGTTTATGATAATAAAGAATCTTACAAGTTACAAATTTGAGATTGCTTTTGTGTTAAAGTTTTACACAAAATAAGTGAAATACACTTGTAAAATGGCGGAGACTATCAGTATCCTAATCTACCCTGTTGTATGGATTTAGAAATATAACATTCTCCATGTAGTAATAAAATAAGTTTTTCCAGCACTCCCAAGAAAATCTCCACCTGAAACTTTTATTGAAGTTATATAGGGTGTACATAGAAGCAGGTGCCATTCTAGGTATGTATAACCTATGCGTCTCACTTTACAGCTTAATCTTCATCTGATATTCTCCAAGTAGTAGTGCAGTGCTCCAGTCACTATGATATGGTGTTATAAATTTGGCACTCTATGTAAGTCTGTTGGTGGGTGAACTCCATTCTGTAGCTCATTGCAGCCCAATCATAAACCGAATGAATGGGACTGACATACAGCTGTCAAGCTGTCTAAAAGTCAGAATGTTCAATCACAGCTCCCCATTAAACTATTCAAAATTTGCCATGGGCAACTAAGACCATTCTGACTTTTAGACAGCTTGATAAAGAACAACCATGAAAAATTATGGCCAGGAATTTTGACGTTTTCTCCACATATACCCCCTGCATGCCAAGTGGGCAGAAAGAAACGTAGAGTGAGCCGGCAAGGGGAGAGGATTCTTCTTGTCAGCACCTTAGCTATAACCTTAGGAGGAAAAATACCAATTCCATTCCAATTCCAGACCCAGAAAGTATAGAATTTATCCATAGGCATAGCCATGTGCGAGAATATTGAGGCCGGAATCTCTTAGTATATCTGGGGTGACCTGCAGGCTGGGAGACAATAAGTGCTGGTGCATGATGAGCTAGCACTAAAGTCATCCCATAGTGCTGTGCATGAAAATGCAATAACATGTTATAGAGCAGAAGGAGTTACACTGATTGATATAAGGTTTGGGTGAAAACATTCAGTATAACTTTTTATGCTGTTAATACTTTGAAGCAGTCCCATATATAACCCTCCATACAGAAAAAGTCACCTATCACTGATAAGACCGCCTCCTTGACTTCTGGACATAAGAACAAAAAATGATTGTATAAAATGAAATACATATAATACAGAATCACATATGTTCCTCCTATTCTAACTCATGTGGCTTGTAGTCTGTCCTGCATTATTATGGTGACAGGTTATCTTTAAGTCAATCACATACATTATATTGCCACGAGCCTACATTGGCTGATCAATAAGCAGATATCATGAAGCTTCATTGGCTTCAGCTAACGTGTCTGTCTTTTCAGCTTTAACAAGCAATTTTACTGGATCCTTCCAAAAAGACTTGTGTAAATGAATGCGAGAACTGTCACGATCAGTGGATGCTTTCTCTCTCTGTCAATTATATAAATAGCCATTAGGAAAGTTGAGTATTCATAGTAATAAATACAAGTTCACGATGGATTCCTGTAAAACACATAACCAATCTATGAGGAAGAGATTAATAATAAATTAATCATTGCTTCTGTGCTTGATATTTTGCCTATCATAAAAAACCCATCAACACGTACACACCCCTGCTGTTCTCAGCATATGTCTTGCTGTTGGAAACTGTGCAAGACTAAGATGTAAAACATGTAACTAAAATACAGCAGAATATATACATTTTGATCTTTAATATACATTCCTGATCTTTAAATGTATTTTAAATTAAAAAAAAATTAAATTACGAAGTGTTGCTATACGTCATCCGATTCCTTGGAGCTAATCACAGTACACAATAATGACAGTGAGATAGCTACTGTCAAATAATCAGAGTAATTTACTTTATATCTTTATAACTTTACTAAGCTGATGACAATATTTATACTAGATTTTTATACTAGATATTTATACTAATGGCAAAAATTTCTGAATTTCACCAGAAATTGTGAATTGTTCCCGCATTATCTGCCATGACACATCAGTACCAGTGACCCCAGAGAAGAGAATGACTTGAAAGGAAAATACCAAGTCACATAATGACCAGAAGTATAGTTATTTCTCATAAAAACATACTGGACTAGAGATATTTTAAAAATGTGCATCATTGTCAGTTACGTGTGTTCCTCTGGGATGGTCACCATTGAGGAAGAAGTCATGAAATACATGTTTTATTAAACCTTCTATACCTGTACTTGCTAATAAATACTGTATTCTTACTTAAAATATACCACTTGTATATTCAAGTTTGGTCTAAACTAGGATAAAGACGAGAAGGCTCATCTAGTACTACTTAAAGGAGTTATATATTTTCCTAAAGTAATGTTGTAAACACTAGGGATGAATGGACCCATTTAAGTTTGTGTTTGCAGAGTTTAGTGGAACCTGAAAGTTGCCAGCGCCAATGTTCAGGCGGATGAGCCCAAACAGCCAACCTGAACTTTTGAATGAAGTCTGGGTTCGGGGACCTAAAGTCGCAATGTTCAGCATAGACCTGAATATTGACAGTTCAGACACCCCCAATCCCAACCAAAACACTATCACACACAATATTCAGAGAAAAGAGTCATTAAAATCACATTCTGTATGCTTAGACCTATAGAAGAGGCTTCCTAACAATTTGGATTTGCATAGGGGAAGCTAAGAACACTCTTGAGGTTTTTCTTTGTTTTCATCCTTATTTATATTATTTCTTCCTAATGTCATAACATGATATCCAAGAAATGGTAAAAAAAATGGTAAGAACACAATTGTTTTTTTTTAATACTGGTGGAATTCATCTTATAATATGAACTAAAATGAAAGAGCTGTGGTAATGTGGATATTGATGTTGTCCTATAAGATCCTGGCCTACTGAATCAATAAATCAATGACTATGTAACCTCATCCTCTTACTCGTACATCCATTCTTGATCTGTAAAAGGTGCTGGAGTTTACTTAACCAATTATAATTCAATGTAATTATGGTGATGCCCGTCAAAGGATGTCATTATTAGGACACTTGTGCCATTTAAAATGGACAGGTAGTCTTTTTTTAATAAGACAATGTGCTGTTGGGTCATACTATTATTATGCTTCTGTGGTTGAATTTCATATATTACTAGTCAACACATCACCATCTTTGGTGAAATAATTTTAACTAAAAATTACTAAAAATAACCAGTAATTTGTCATGTTATTATGCAGAATAAAATAAATGGAAAGAAATCCGATCCCTAAATTCTGTTCTACGCTTATGCTTATATTATTACTACAATTCCTACATGACTGTAGTTCTAGTTACATGAACTGATATAATCAGCTCCATCAATAAAATAATGGACAAAGATAATGCTGTTGTATACAAGACTTGACAAATACTGTATTCAGTGGGGTTGATAAAATTACTTTCTTACAGAAAGTTGATATTACAAGCCCAGTACTGTTACGGATCTCTTAAAAAATGTTTTATCTCTTTTTTTGAGCTTTGTGAAACTAGTCTAAATCTTAGGTTAAGACACTTCCACAACCCGACCCCCCCACCACCCAAAGGTAGCAACACATTCCACTTGTAACTTTTAAATAGCTTCACTATGCTTCTTTGGTCCAAACACTACTTTAATTCATTTTCCCACAAGAACCTGCAGATACTCATCTACACCTTTCATAATCCCTCTGAGTACCTTAATTACATACCTACCTTTACCCCCCTGTGTCCCCACCTACTGTCTATGTTTTTCTTGCTCTGTGTGTTGGTTTGTACTAGATTACATTAGAGGTCAGAATAAGGTCACAAAGAAGTATGAGATCTATGTCTGAATGTATCACATGCATATTCATATCATTACCGTTATAGCATACATCTAATAGCGATACCATTGTACAACAAATCTATCAATTTATTACCCTTTTGGGCACCTTGGATACTAGCCTATTAGATTGCTTTGTTCTCATTATTCTCTTTGTTCTCACTGATCAAAATCATTGTAGATTTCAAACCCTTCTATACCAAACTTACGCAGTGCATGACTTTTCAGTACACATACCCGCTGAGAATGTGGGAACGTGAGTTAGTCACTACTATATCTCCTCAAAGCTGGGGTTCTTCCATGACAATAATTTCTAAAGCGCTTAAGAGCTCCGCACATGTGGAACTAGCCACCAAAATAATGCTGCAGTGGTACTACACCCCAATCCGACTAAGCCAAATATATCCAAACTCATCTCATTTATGTTGGAGGGGATGTGGAGAAAGGGGATCTTTATCCCATATCTTTTGGGGATGCCCTCTTCTACACAAATATTGGACAGAGGTATTTGACTTGCTACAACAAATATTCTCCAGAAACTTCCCCACAAATCCACTACTGGCACTCCTACTCATAGGAATCCCACAAATACCTATGCACCAAAAGAAATTGTTGGTTAAAATCCTGACAGTTGCCAAGATTTTGATTGCCAGAAAATGGAAGTCACACTTAATTCCCACCAAAGTGGAACTAATAACCGAATTAAACACAGTTTATACATACGAAATGGCTATGTCCCATGGCTTCCTGCAATCTCATGCTCCGGAGCGGATCTGGAGACCATGGACTCTTTCCCCCTTTTGTAATACCTAGACCTTAACACGCTAGTGTCTATAGTGTATAACAATCCCGACCCAATGCTTAGGAACTGACTCCCAGAATATAGTAACATAGAAGGAAATGGATTACTCTGTGCTCTGTTATTTGTTTTTCTTGTTTACTATTCATAGGTTATTCAATATAGATTTATTACCTACTGTTGTATCATATAAAGGTATCTTATCTTACAGTCTACAAATGTGAATCATACCTATACCAGATAATGTATGTTATTGACTATTACCAATGTACCTAGGCTGGGCTGATACCCCAGTGTGGAGACACTGCGCAAGTGGATAAGATATACAAAGTACTTGCAGGTACTTATTGAAGCAATATATTATATTGTATTGTACATCTGATACTGTTAAAATATTTTCAAATAAAAAGTATTGAAACGAAAATCATTGTAGATTCATACTTTCTTGTATGTTCGTAAAGTTCTGTTTTTCATTCGGATTTGACTTTGTATTTGTCAATACAAGTTGATTCAACATACACCCCTCATTTAGCCATCACCTACCCTGTCTTTCTACTTCACTGTCCTTAATGAAAATATGGTAAACTTTACAAATATATTTTATTTAATATACAAATAAAGTAGTAATAATAACATATAAGGTTTCAGAGAGAAGGATTCCAGTTTATACCTGTCCATAACTGCAGAGCACAGAAGATCTCCTAACGCTGTATATTGAGCACTAATTTGTAGATCTGCTAGCGATTAATGATTCTAGTGAAGTAGATGACATCAATATGACTACATTATCAGTGGAAACACACCATCTGATCTCCATTATTCAAATCATTTGGGAGCTGTGCTCTCCATGGTGCTGAATACTTTCCAAGTCTAGTGGATCATCAAATAGCGGGTAGATAGAGTGTATATTTTACTAAGCAACTGTGCTGCAATTTAGACAAAATAAAACACAACTTAATTAGACCTTTACTTAGCAATTCATTTGTTTTTCTGAGTTTATAATAAATATAGTACAATACAAATAAAATACAGAAATGCTTATTTTTATGTTTGTCAAAGGTTTATTAATATTATTTCCTCTACTAGTTAAACTGAATATGGAGATATTGAATGTATAACACAGTGGAATTAATGGTGCTCTATAAACAAATACATAAATAATGTATAAATAATAAGGACTGATTAAACTTCCACATAATATCATTGTATAAAAGATTGGAAAAAAGACACAAGTCCATCAAGTCCAAACTATAAGATTAAACAAATGTTTTTTCCCCATAACCCTTGATATTTTTGCTCTCCAGAAAGGCATTCAGGCCTCTCTTGAACATGTACAAAGTATCGGTTATAACAACCTACTGCGGCAGAGAGGTCCATAGTCTCAGTGCTCTTACAGTAAAGGATCCCCATCTATGGTGATGATAGAACCTCCTCTTCTCTAGGCATAGAGGATGCCCCATTGTCCTGGTCACAGGTTTAGGTATAAAAAGATCTTTGGAGACATCCTTGTACTTCCCATTCATTTATTTTTATATAGTCTCCCCTCAGTCGTCTTCTGTCTAAACTGAATAATCTATCATTGATAGTAATCTATCATTGTATTCTAGGTTGTATTCTTGGTTGTTCTCCTCTCGACTTATTCCAGTTAATCTTTTTATACACTGCTTTACTAGCAGCGGCCTGGCTCTGGTCACTTAAATTAAGTTTAACATCCACCAATACAACCAAGACTTTTTCTGATGAAATTGACTGTAAGTTTAAATGTAAGTAATTGACTGTTTAGAACCTAATTACCGTTATTGTTTTCATGGCCCAACTGCATAACCTTACATTTATCTATTTACTTATTTTTTGGTTCTGGGGTGTGTTTTTTTTTGGGGGGGGGAGGGGGTTGGGAAAAAGATACAAAGGTTGAAAGTATGTATCGCATAGAAGGATAAGGGGTTCATGTGGGAAATGTATATTATGATAAGTTAAGAAGGTTTTTTGCATAAGAACAATTAATTATTTGAATATGTTGTATTATGTCCCTATGTGTTCTTAATGGTCGTGATTTTAAAATAATAAGATGACTGTAATAATTGTTTTGTATCAATAAAAAATTTATATATAAAAAAAACCTTACATTTAACTACATTATACTACGTCAGCCAGTACATTCCTCCAGCTTCCACAAATACCTCTGTAATTTTTCACTTTCGGCCTCGGTATTAGTTACTTAACACTGCTTAGTATAATCCACAAATATTGAAACTCTGCTTTGTAAACCCTTTATAAAGTCATTTAAAAAAGTTCAAAAAGAAGGTACCCAATACTGACCCCTGTGGCACCCCACAGGAAACTTCATCCCAAACTTAGAATCTGCCATTAATGACAACCTTCTGTTTTCTATAACTGAGAAAATTATTAATGAACTGCTCCATGTAGTAAAGGGGTTGTTAAGTGAAATAAAATTCTACTACACGGCTCTTGCCAGTTGGAAATATTGGCCTATGAGCTATGGATTAATGTTCTTCCCCACTTATCAAGTTAACAGCTCAGCAATGCGGTGAAGCAGGAAATTAGTAAGATGTTTGTAGTCCCATTTCCGTCACTTTGGTCTGTCTATAAAATAGGCCATAATATTTTGGCTGACCACAGTTAACTGAAAATACCTTAACTTTAATTGCATATAGATATGCAATTCTGGTATATAATGACACCGATTCCATTTTTGCATGTGATGTTGGCATGGAAACTCTTTTGCTTTTCATTCTATCTGCAGACCTTGAATTGGGAAATGGGTGTCTATATTTCACATCCAAAAGGAAGACCTCCTAAGTTAGATGGCATAAGTTTTTTTTTACGTTTTTAGACTTCTGCACCATAACACATTGGATAATCTGATTTCTGGAAGCTGATAAACTTCCCCTTTAAAAACCTTTTTATAAGCCAGATAAGATAACTTGTGAGCGTGCCCCAAATATTTACCATATTAATTGGTGTTCGTGTCACGTTTCTGCCCTACTAGTGAGTAAACATTTTCTGATTTTAAGCGCTTTGAAATCTCTACTTTAAGCTTTAAACACACACACACAAGCTTACCAACATGAATACTTCTTTTTTTTCAAAGCATTTTTACTTCAGATCCATCAGATCTTCCCCGAGTTCACCTCACCATAATTATCACGACCTGCTGCAAGTATGTTTAGTGAAAGTGTCTTTTTCTACCATTGAATCATTGTAATTGTAAAAGTTGTCAGCCCTCTCTGCTAGCAAATGTGAATTAGTTTATAAAAAAAAGTTAATTGCATAGCCTATTTTGGTCATTATCTTTTGGTTCGAGATAATTTTCCCTGTTAAATCTAATTGAGAAGGTTGTACATTTTTTTCTCTCTTGTCTTGATATCACTAGCAGAGTAATTAGATGAGCATTGCATTGCATGGATTAAATGTCTGAAATCAAGCCTAAAAGCGGTGTAACTATGTCACTCAGTACTGTCACTTATAGCAGCCACAAACTGGTGTGTAGTCATGTGCTTGCCCTGGACATTAAAATTAGCCTTTATTAATAAGATGTGTTCTTTAAACAAGACAAGGTAATGAAGCATTTTCAATATTTTCTGATTTTTTTCTTGCTTGAGTCATGTAAGTCATGAATTGAAACAGAACAGTTATATCAATATGAAACCTTAATGACTTCCAAAGCAAATGGTGATAGGTTCCATGCCATCCATAAAATGTAATGGAGTTTAGAGGATGATTCCACTTAAAGGAGGGAATTTAATTTTGGATAGGAAATTGTGCTCAATGTAAATAATGTTGCATGCTGCAAGTAAAAGGCAAATAGAGAATCATATTTTCACAGATTTGCAGCATACAAAATGTTTGTATGCCATAAATCCTGGTTTATATTAGGCGGTTGACAGAAGCTTCTAATGGTTGATGCACTTGTTTAACAAACCTTTAAACATATAGAAATTAGAAAGCAGTAGAATTCCAGAATAACATCCAGTATAAATCATGATATATTATATGGCAGGAACACAGTAAAAAAGTTGAGCAAATCATTTACATTTTTGTCATAAAAACTAAATAAACCAAAAACATTTGGGATGATAAATCGAAAGGGGCTCATTTATTATTAGGCAGCAAACTTAATTGTCATAACAGGTCTGAAAAGGTGTGATCCCTGAGCTACCAACAACCACTGTTCCTTCCTACTTGCTGACCATGTGTTAAATTGCAGACAACAACTGGGTGACAGTCCCTATACTGGTAAGTGGACAGCAACACTAGTGAAAACAAAACAGATATAGGCCTCAAACAGTCAGATAACAAGCAAGGTCAAACAACCTAGGTCAAAACCAAGATGACCGCAAGGCATAGAAAATGTCAAGGTACATGCACAGGCAAAGAATCACAAAATCTAGAAGACAAATCTTTAACAGGCACTAAATTAACAGGTGAGTATTAATTGAGTACCTGGATGCCTTCCCAACAGCTGATTTGTTCATCTATGACTCCAACTGGCAGCTGTGACATACCAGCTCTGAGAGGCAGCTAGGTTTTCAATTAGGCCTGATAAACCAGAGAAACTTAATCATAGATCCAGACACCATGACTGTGGTAATCTCATCTTTGTTATACATTGCCTCCTTCCCACTAAAACCGACTTTTCAAATTATGCTAATAAACCCAATGGAACCATAGTACCTCCATGCTGTAGCTTCACAGACTGTTCAGACACTGTTCAGGAGCACTTCCCCCTCACACTGTGTGCTAACACTTTTTTGCTGTGGTGAAATTACATCAGGCAGAGGGAGGGGGAGTGCAGAAGAAACAGAGGGGGAGACAGTATAAGAGCCTGCAAGTCTGCCCACCTCATCTATATTCACAATAAATCTGGATTAGGTAAAATGTTGAGACAATTTTAAGACAGACAACTGATATCACTGACATAATAATTCCCTCCATAGTTTCTATTAAGCTAGGGAAAAGTTAGACTAGACAGTCTTAAACAGAGCTAGATTATCAATGTATCTAATACAGAATGATACATTTGACTGATTTAAGACTGTGTAGTCTAATTGTTTACCTCCTTTTTGTTGGCTGTGTTAATGGCAGAAAACAATTAGAATAATAGTAACAATTATTTTTCATTGGGTACTTGATTAATTTCATCTAGTTTATGGGTACAACATTGTCAGGACATAAAGATATCGAAAGTATTTGGTTTTACAGAATTGACCCATCTTGTCAGCAAATTATACAAGCTGTCATTTTCCCTTCTCTATAAAGATTAATGATGGCTGGAACGGAGACATGGAATACAGCTTGACACGGAGAAGGCAGACATATACCATTGACTACCTAAATGTCATGAAAGCAGATTTCTCCTTACATAAATTCGCTACCTGGGTCCGAGCCTCGATTTGTAAATTGTTTATTACATTTTCTGTGTTATTAGCAATGAAGTGTGACTTCTTTGACCCCAGTTTGGCAGGAATCCAGAGATTGGAGAGTTTCTTGAAAAACTCAGCAACAAACAAGCCATGCCACAGTGATCCTTCATTATTAAATCATTACAGAGCTGCGGGATTAAACCTCTTCACTTCACACATACATACTTTTTTGGCTGGCAAAAAATTAAATATTTAGGAAGTCAATAAATTCACCTGATTGTTCATTTCATACAATGGGCAGTATTTATTACAATGTAAATAGTGCTTGGCGGACCTGACAGCATGATACATTTATCTTGATATAAATGCACATTCACAATGTAGTCTATAACTATTTATACAAAGTAAACATGTCATGAAAGTAAAAAAAAATGCCATATCTTCCTTTCTAAAAGTTTAGCATTCTGCCTTTTCATGTTCTTAAAGGCAAAAATATCACAGCATTTGTTGGAATATTGTTATTTGTTGGAATATTGGCTAAATGAAAGGCAATGTTCGGGGAAGTGATTATATATTATTGCTTATTAGAACTTTAAAGCATTGCTAAATCAGAAACAGCAATACTTATGTTACTTTCCTATGTCTAGTACTGCAGATCATGCCCAAGAACCCTCATAACAGGGAATAAAGAATGGAACTACTCAACCACTGTCCCTGCCTACTTTCTGGCCTTGTGGCAAATTGGGCCATGCTACCTACTACCTATGTGCAAAGCAACAGAAATAAAAATGAACATATACAGACAACAAACAACCACAGAGTGATTTTGCTTTGTAATCTAACTAGGTCAGAAAGTTGAGGTACAAAAGCAACAGAAAAGAGAATTGTCAGAGAACAGGCAAAAGTCAAGCAACCCTTAAATAGTCAATAGAGTAGCAACTGAAGTCAAAGGACTACAGAGTCCAATATCAAGCGCTGAATGAAAAGTTATTATGTATGGCGTGCTGGTTTCCGCCCCTGCAGCTGATTGGTTAAACTGGCTATCCCTCATAAAGGTATCCGTGACACACCCCCAGCTGAGGAAGGCAGTTAGCTTTCAATAACATCCTCAAGCAGAGCAAAGTATGTTGAGGTCACAAACCCAAGAAACTACAGCAACAATCCATTTAGAGAGTTCTTTACTTAAAAAAACATTCATCATATCTAATTCAATTTGGCAAGAAAGCACTTCACCAATAATGTGTGTCTCAACCATAATATGGGCTTTCAAAGCAGACAAGAATACAGCTGCAGCTGTGCAACAGTCGAAATGGATGAATTGGGAGCTGGATACACCTTTAGCTCAAATCTTAACTTTTGAGAAGGAGGAAGCAGGTGTGCAGTCACATGCATGGGGTACAGATCTCACATGGATTTGGATTTGGCCATGGATTATCACAGGGAATAAGCATTAAAATGATTGTGAAATACTGTTGTGTAAACATGCTCAAATAGATGGTATGTATTTCCAGAACTTCCAATATCAGCCTCAATTAAGAAACTGGTTATAAACTATCTTTAGAGAATGAAACAGAAGAAAATATGAAAGGGCTTTACATGATAGAAGAAATAAAGGGAATAGTAATAATAATAAAAAAATCTACAACAGAACAGTTCCACGTGACTCTCTGTTATCCAACAGCCATCAAATATATGACGGTAAACAGCATAGCAGGTGTTCTAATCCTTGTTGTTCTACATTAAAATACTTGTGGGAACAGAGCTGAAGCTTACAAGAGCACTGGGCTATAATCGCCTTCACTTAGTATCACGAGTAGGTAGAAGAGGTCTTATTGCTCTCTTGAGATGCAATCAGTGACATGTATTATGTAGTGAGATTTCTAAGTAATCTGTTTTATTGATATAGTTACATTTGTGGACAATAAATCAACTTTAAATCCTTCTTAGAAGCACTTCTTTTTTTATTTGGTCCTAAATAACAATCAGTAGGGATTCTTTCCCACCAGTTCAACTCATTAACTTTTTTACGTTTGAAATAAGGTTTCTATTAGAACAAAAAACGTTCAAATAATCGAAATATTTGCCCTTTTTCTATAAACAGGGTCAATACTTACGAATAAATGTAAGATTTGTAGGTGAATGAAATGCAAGTTTTATACTTCTGTAAGCTAAATAACCTGTCAAGATTGTGCTTGGGAAAGTGGGTTAAACCTCACTGAAAAAATCAGACTGTATAAATTTGGATCTCAAGGTGGCAATTATCTGAGCAAACATCACTAGATCACATATATGAAGGGTTATTGATTAATTCATAGATGAGGACAGAGAACTATTTGCAATGGATGATATATTTGCTTTAGGCGAATTATACATAATGCCATGATCAGATGTGCGTATAAAGACAACCATAAATTATGCAGGGCAAAAAACCCATTGACATCAAATAGTTTTATGTATTTTTCATGAAAGTAAATTATTGTCTAGGAAATGAAATTAAGGTCAAGTAAGATGCATTGTATCTAAAAGCTCCATTTTATTTCCACGACGAAGATATAAATGCTAAGATAAAAAAAGTGCTATTGTTGGAAATATTACTTAAATAAAAAAATTTGGGTTTTTTTTGTTGTGAATAAAGGACACCATAGTTATTTGCACAGGAAGTTATTAGCAAAATTAAATATCCATTACATTCACATCACCTGTGATCCCTAGAAATATATGTTTTATTAAAAGACATCTACCACTAGGCTCAAGGATTGTCAACCAAGCACACTAACAAACTGGTGTGTGCCCCCTCTGACAGGATCCATTTTTTTGAGCTCCTTATGCCCTGGTTTTTACAAAACAAAGCTTTAAAGATTATGCAGCCTGAGTGGCTCCGGGCTCCATAGATGTTATTGGGGCCCATGGGTTAATTTACATATTTTTTAAACAAGGGCATAAGAAGCTAAAATAACTTTGGATTCTGCCACAGAGGACACACAACAGCATGTAAGTGGGCTTGTTATACAAACTTTCATCCTAGTGGTAGATCTCCTTCAAAGGCTTTGTCCCATTGCTGGATAGCCTGCCGTTTTCAAATCTACAGTAGATACTAAATGTTCACCTTATTTGTTGACAAGAACAAAAATGTCACAACAAATGGTCACAACACCCCACACAAGGTTGATAATTATCAGAAAACCTTTTTAAAAAGGTATGCATTTTTGTATGTTTACCGGTTTTAATCCGTTTCACAGCTGCTTACACTTCCAAAAATAAAGTAAAACAGATTCAAACCAGGCAAAAGCATGGTAAACATGTAAAAATGCATGTGTTTTCAGTGCGTTTAAAAATGGTCCAAGAAGTGTCCAAGAACGCACCGTGTGACAGCACTATCTAGATTTATTACATTTCCATGGGATAATTTTCATGTATCTGATAGATGGGACCTTGAGACTGGGACCCCTCATAATAAGTAGAAATTTAGGTCCCAATACCTCAGGTCCTCATTATAATACAAAATTTTCTTTGTGTGGCTACCGTGTCAGGTCAAGTCATTGTACTGGGGACATACCTGTTTTCTGCAACTTTCAAACCTTCACACCTGATAGGGAGTTCACACCAGCTCTGCATACATACTATATTGTACATGATATTGGGCATGATATTGCAGCTCACTCACGATAATTTGAATAAAACTGAGCCGCACAAAGGCCACAGAATAGACTAATGTGAAGTTATAGTCATAAAGGTCATAAAGGATCAATCAGGTGATCTACAGGAAAAAGTGAGTTGAACACTTACAGTCTTATATTTATTTCTTATCCTAAATATAGATCCCCTGTATTAATATCTTCCAATGATACAATGCACATTATATTATGCATGATACCTTATAATAACACACATATAGAGCAAAGGAGGACAAGATGGACCATTTTTATGCGCTATTTAGAGATACAATGTACCGTGTACTTCAAACCAATGTACTATAAAAGCCTTAGATTGTCTTGTTTTCTTGGATAACCCATATTGACTTAATGTACCTTGTCATTGTACTTACTCCGGCTATAGTGATAAATTGGCAGACGTACAGTAACTCGTAACATTAAGGAATATAGAAAGGTAAGGCATGTCAAGTGGCATTTGTATTTCAAAAGGTGAATAGTGCTTTTCGGTTGTAACATTATGACCTTTGCAAGCTTTTATTCTCCTTTGTAAGTTCTACAATATTCTCTCCAGGTCAGAATGTAAATGTTATGTGTGTCGAGTATACTGACAGCAAGGCTATCTGACAAGACACAAATAGTAAAACACAATTACAAGGAGTCCTTATCCCTTAAAGATATATATTTCCACTGCAAAGCCATAACGAATGTAAGAAGTAAAAAAAATTACATTTTACTAAAAACCCATGTAGTGTTCAATAATTAAGAAACCTAAATACATTATTCTACTGCAAATATATGTGAGAAGGTAAAAACCTAAATTAGTTCAATGGAGAACAAGAAATGTATTCATATGTGCTAGGACCAGAGTTTCTTACAAAATGGGCCCAAATGGGGTTGTTCACTTTCAGCAAATAATTGATATAGTTTGTCTAAGGAAAGTTATACAATATAATATACAATATAATTTCTCACAATTTTCTAGATCTCTGCTTGCTGTCCTAAGCTTCTATGCTTACCTCCAGTGAATACAAATCATGTCCTTGTTTATGTGGTAACTTTCAGTCATGAATTTTTGCATCAGGGCTGGTGCCAGCACTGGTTATACCTGGGAAAGTGCCAGGGCCTAGAGCTGCTGGGGGAAGGGGGGAGGGGCACAAATAAGGATGTACATAAAAATGTAATTTAATAATATCAATTTATAAAATAAACATGAGGGGGCTGTTTGGTATGATAAACTAGGGAATCTTTTGGGGAACAGGAGACTGTTTTAGTTTCTGAATACTTAATGTCACCAAGTGAGTTCACTGCAAAGGGGCCCACTGAGGCTCTGTCGCCCAGGGGCCTGTTGAAACCAGGAGTTGCACTGTGTAGCAAAAGTGTATTTGTGTGGCACAAATGTCCACTATGCCGCCAGCTCTGCCACCTTCATGCCCCTCTTTGCCCATGTGACATGGAAATGGCGTGAAGTGAGAATTAATCACAATTACAGGCAGTTCACAAGTAATTGCAATTATTTCAGGGCCTTGTAAGCCAGAAAACTGCTGATAAATCTCCCTCAATTGCCTAATTATAAGATTAGTATTTTTGTGGAATAGCTAAAACTTACCTTATCTATCTTATCTAATTTAAATAGACCTACTATGACCTATAAATACAATTAACACAAGTGTCATCTTAGTTCAAGCCTAAAAAAATCTGTTAGCACAAAATCATTGTGTAGAGTGCAACTTTTCCAGATTTTGCTTTACATTTGAACATGCAAATCAGGGTAGACATTGTGGAAACAATAAATAGTCATGTTTAATGGAAAATATTTAGAGTATGCACAATACATTAAAGTCATATATCTTATATTCATAAAGTGCAGTTTAGCACAAATATTCTTCCCAGGTATAATGTATTGATGCTTTAAAGGCTTTGTCCAGGTCGGAGTAGGTCGGAGTGGGCTCCATCAGGTTCTATTTTGTATCTCAGGCTTTTTTCAGTACAATGACTCAGCATAAGGAAAGATCCTGTCTTAGTGCCATAAAGGATAAAAATTTAGATCTAAATCATTGTATGGATAACATTTAAGATGAGAAGTATGCAGCTTATGTCAGGATACATATTTAAGAACCACATGAACAGATGGATTTTTCATTTTTTTGGTGAGAAAATGCTTTCACCTGTTGCCAGCTTAAATTTCCAAGACGTAACAATAATTTGGATTTCCTTATTTTGATTGAAAAGTTGCAAACTCATATTACCTCTCAGGACCTAGAAATTGAATTGAATCTATGCCTCTAAGCCAGGTTGTGACTGCTGAGCCCAGAGTTAGTATTTCAATTTTCTTTAAAGTGAATGATATTATTTCTCAGAAATGATGCATGCTATTCTAAGTAATAGCAGGGAGGATCCCAGCCAAAGCCTTAAATGGACTTAGGTAGGTTTTCTGTAGCCTGCTGGGACCTTGTTTGTATGCCAGAGCGATCAAGTCTTAAGAACAGTAAAGTACTGAAGATTTACTTCATCCTTAGAGACTTTCCAAGAAACCACTCTGAATTGTAAGTCGAAAGACCCCGACATCACAGAAATTAGTAAATAAACAAGTCTAAATAGGAATCATGGTCTATTTTCAATAATATAAAGCTGCTTCCGTGAAGATTTTTCCAATCCGTGAATCAGGTTTTATAGATTGGCAGTTACGTTTGTAGTTAAAGCTAAGATAATGATAATAATAGCAATAATGACTCTAATAACAATAATATTTATTAATTAGTAGAAAAAGTAATAAAATAACAATTAAGAATAACAATTGAGATAAAAAACACCAACATTTTACCTATTACATATTGTATAAACATTTTCTGTTCCAACAACTGTATGTTACATCTCTTTTAAGGATGTATGGAGAATATTCTCACAGGCTGAGCCCACTTCATACACAGCGGGTGTTAACTGCATTATGCATCTAACACCAATGCCCTACACCAGTGATCTGTGTTGCACAAATCACGGGTGTTTAACCTTAAGTGCCACCATCAAACGCAACGCCGGCACTTGATTCAGACCACACACTGACTACAGACGTCGGCGGGCACAGGTCCAGAGTCTGCAACAATAACTTTAGATGTTGCATCAGTTTTATTACGCTGAAGTAGCGAGAAACAAAGAAAAGCAGAACCGGCGCTGTTGCCAACGCTATAGACTCAGCAGTCACATGTGTTCATCAGAGCTGCTAGGTCTAATTGGACCCAGTACAGCTCTGATTAGCGCCACCAGTGACAGCTCATTGTTTTTACTCTGTAACTGAGGCTCTTATAGATGCCCCAGTTACAGGGGAAAACTTGTAAAATAAAAAGAATAAAGGAAAATTAAGGAAAACAAGTAAAAATGTCCCCCAGGGGTTTTTTAAGACCTCATGGGGGACATATAAAGTAAAAACACACATACAAAAAACATATTCATAAATATTCATAAAAACATTGATGCATTTACATTGATACATTGATATTTCCCCATATAATCAAAAAAATATCCCACTATACTACAAAAAACACCACCATAGTCACCCTGTTTGCCCGAGACTATACATATTATATATTAAAAGGAGCAAAACAAAATAGGGAATTCATTAGTAATGTTACTTACTCCCACTGATGTCATTGGTGGACATTATTTGCATTGATAGCCAGGACCCTAACATTGAGATCCAAGGCTTTCATAGTAGGATCTGGAAAGGAGTCTGCCCCATGTAGGCTCTTTTGCAATACTGTAGGATATAAGTGATCAGACCCTCTAGGCTCAAAGTAGCCTTAAGTGGTCTAGAAATACAGCTAAAAAGTAAAATATATGAAATTTCAAAGCACAATCCTTTTCTTATAACACAAATAGAAATAAACAAACATAAACATTAGGTATCACTGTGTCCCAAAATGCCTTCTTTATAAAAATATGGCGGCTTTAACAGGCGGTGAACCCCGTAATGGAAAATAACACCAACATCTCTTCACCAAGACTTTTTTCATTTCACAACACATAGAAATTTTAATGAAAAGTACTCAACAGGGCATACAGTCCCAAAAATGGTACAAATGAAAATGTCATCTCGTCCTGCAAAAAATGACATGGGTCTGTACACTGAAGTATCAAAAAGTTATTGGCATCACAATAGGGTGAAAAGGTTTTAATTTTAAAAATCTAATAAAATGAAGGTGGGGAGTGAAAAACAGAAATGGAAAACAGAAAAAGGAGTTTAAGAGTTTGTTTCTCTGTGGCTAACACTATTTAAGCTTATGAGTGAATAGTAAGGCTACATTCACATGAAGGTATAAGGGACATATATACGGCTGACATATATATTGCATATATACGTCCCCCATACACTTCTATGGCCTTACAGAGCCTTACGGGAGCGGTATGGTGCAACACACATGCGGCACTGTACCGTTCAGTAGCCCGTAGAAAGATAGGACATGTCTCATCTTTCTCTGGTATACGTCACTGTGCACTGTGTATTCCTATGGAGAGGGGCGGGGTGAGCAGCACTCATCCTATGCTCCTCTCCCCAGCGCCAATGTACCATAGTACAGCGGGCATACATCATGTGAATGTAGCCTAAAAGTGATTTTTCATCAACAACCATTTCCATGTGTTCTGTAAGGAAGGTAATGAAAGGAAAGGCTCTATGATAAGTGACTGCAAAACTTGATTTCTGAACAAACTAATTTCCTTAATATATATAGTATTGCTGTTTATGGTGCTTATTCCATCACAAGTGTTGTATCTGAGACCCTTTGCTGATCACCAATCCTAATGTGTCATGAAAAAAGAACAACTTAAAGTTGTAAAAATAAAACAGGACAAAATTTGTTTTTATTAGTAACTTCATACTACTAATAAAATAATACCAGTAATTTTCCTGAGCATCAAGAAAATTGGGGATTTACAGTCATTTGCAGTCATAGCAGTGGGTGGTTAGAAAATCTGTGGAAATATCAATTCTCCTGCAGAACAACTGTACTATCACAAAATTTTTCGCTTCTAATGAGACCATTGCCAATCAAGTTATTATACTGTATAGTTATTACTACCCTTTTACAAATGTGTCCATTTGACTTCTGTCAGCTTCATTCATTTGTATTATATAGTGGTTCCACTGAAAAATATGGGACTCTTTCAGAGCCAGCTTCACTTATAGGGCTCTCAGCGTGAAGCTAATGGAAGGTGAAGGGGCACAGCGTTTGCTAGAGCACCAGGTCTCTTCATTCTAGTGATCATAGGGCTCTTGATTCACATGGAACCTCTTATCCCTGCTGGAAAATTCCTCAGATAAGGCTCGATGACATGTCAAGAGATGTTTAAGAGTGAACTTACCTTTTAACAACTTTTCAAATATATCCTACAAAGTTGCAGGTTCAAAAAGATGAGTTGAAGATGATAGATAGTAGATAAAAAATGTATATTGATAAACTGATAGATAGAAAAGTTGATTGATAGACGGATAGATGGAAACATGTTTTCATGTCAAAATTATTATCTGTGGTCTCAGTCAAATAAAAGTCATATGACATAAAGAAAACAATGTGTTGTCCTTTTTAAGATTTTGTTAATAACGTTTCTTCTAACATTGTTGACCCATCTAGTGTTTCATGTTTCATATTTTTTTTATATAAAAACATAGCATTTATTCTAACATTTTATGTTAATTTTCATATTTTTCTTCTTGCCATATATGAACCATGCATGTTTCTGAAATGCGGTTTGGGGGCTCAGGACGATAGCAGTTCAAAGCATTGTTTGAGCTTTGATGTGGATAGTAGATGATGCACTACTTCTCTTTCTACATGAAGCTTCCTGACTTTTCTTTTTGTCCTCGGCACAATCTCCGGCTTACAGAAGTTTTTAAAATAGGATTTGAAACATAGTTACAGTGCAATATGAATCAGCAGGTGATCTGGAACTTGAAATACATCTTCCAAAGTGAAACTGCAGAAATTGGAAATGTCTTAGCTTCCCTACATTAAAGTGTCTCTTCTGCAGAGCATATTTTGAGTGTGAGATGAATAGCCACATTTTGCTATATTTTTATTATGCAGAGCTATGTTTTGTATACTCAAATGTAACCAATGTCTGGAAAAGAAATTGAAATCAATAAAGTGCAGAAGTCAGTGCAAAGTACACAAACTAAATTGCATTGGATAAGAGCAGAATAAAAATAGTTGGTGGAAAATGCAGAGGAGCAGTAACCCAGTAATGTACAGTACATAACACTAAAGCTGTTATATGAGTAAATTGCTTTTAGTAAGTAATGGTTTCCAAGCCAACCATGATTCTTCACTCAATGGAGTAGAAAGACTTGCCAAGACAGAAAATAGTCTAGGGTCTCTCGTATTATGCTTTAATAGAAAAATATCCTTATTGGCAATTACTGAAATGAAAAAAATAGTACTAGATAGGATTTACTGTAAGTGAAACAGATATACTGTATAATATTTAATCAAAAAAAAAAAAAAGATCATAAAATAATTGAACAATATTCCAACTTAAACTTTAAAGTATTTTTTATTTTAGAAATGAATAGAGCGAATGATAACAGTAATCTATCTGTATACCTTACTACCTTATTAATGGTTGCCATTGTTCTAAGAGACTTTTTTCTTCTCTTTCTCCTGTATTGATCAGTATTTCTGAAAGCTTTCTGAGGTCCAGTCACTTCAGATAGATAAGAAGGCTAGTGATTATTTCCCCCCATTTTTAGAGAATACTTGATGATTTGGCTCTCTTGGGAGATTAGACTATCCAGAGCATGTGGGGCTCATTTACTAAGGGTCACACTGCTCATTTTCATCCTTTACCGAGGATTACACAGCTTGTACAGATGTTTAACTAGTGTCTGTGCTGGGATTTTGGTGCACAGTATCTTTTTTTGGCGCAGCTGCGCTGGCTTCCATGCGACACAAATTGGGCGTGTTGTTGGACGATCTGACTGATTTGGACTGAGCGCGGGATTTAACATTCAAATTGTGTCGCAAGCCCAAACACATACATGCACTACTAAAAGGATGGCAGACCTGGCAGGGTAGCAACACATTCATGATATTGGGCGCACGATCTTAGTGAATCGGGGCACGGTTCATTATCGTCGTCACTTTCAGTGAACTACAGCGAACCTCTAAGTAAATGTGTCCCTATATGTAAAGAGTTAAGTCATTAGACACTTTATCAGGTTCCTTTATCACTAAGCTGTCAGGGGTGTACAGAGAGAGAATGCTAGGAACTAGACCCCTACAGTATAGAAATGGTGGGAGTACATATATCTAGCCAACTGCAAAAAAGTGTATGGGAACCATGAATATGTAATACCTCACCCAATACTCCCCCTATCCCATATGTATAGAGATAATGATATTTGCTACTGCCATTTACCTCTTATCTGATGTGTGAATTCTAGCTGTTGAATCAATTGAGTAAAGTTGAGTAAATTGTTCTTAAACACATTAACCAGTTTTACTTTAATCCAGGTCAATCAGGTAGAAGTATGATTTTTTGTGTCAGGTATACTATTGCTGAACCAAAGATTTAAGGGGTTTATGAGATTAATGACCTATTTGTTATATCAGTGGAGCTGCAGTTTCTGGATTGAAGTTTGATCTTTGGCTTCATTCTTGTTGATTTCAGAACAGGGTTTGCAGACAACCACAGATTTGATATTGGTACTGATATTGATACTGCCTTTAAGAGTAGTCACAGTACAAACATTTCAGTATAAAGCTGCAGCAGGACAGGAACATGTTTGTGTTCTATGAATTTAAACTGAGAGATCAATATTATTGTTGACACCTCATAAAAGTCAAGAAAACCAGATGTGCATCATCAAAGTTCTACTTTCAGCAAGATTATGTGTTATATTTGTTTTTTAAAATCTGCTTTTATGTCATGAAAGTAGTAAAGATTTTGAATTGTTTACCAAAATGACGAGTGGTTTGAGAAAAAATTGGATGGAAATGAGAAACACTAAAAATCACTTGCAGAACATCAGTAGCATAGTAAAAATTATATCTGCATTACCCTATGACTTACAGTAAATGACCTTTTTTACACGTAATTTTTTTCTTCTAATCACCCAATTTAATTTTCCATTTGATAAACAGTGAAAAAAAGTTTGAGAAAAAAAATCTTCATGCAGTGGAATTAACCCCTTCCCGACGCATGGAGAGGGCTCGCGGGCCGAGCCCTCTCCATAGCCGGTAAGTCTTTGCTGCATATTGCTGCATACACCGGTAACACCGATCGCGGGTGTTTTCACCTCGATCGCCGCCGGCAATGCTGCCGGCGGCTTCGAAGAGATGGCGCCGCATGGGCATGGTGGCGCCGCATGGTAACCTTCGGTGTTCCGAATACCCGAGGCTACTTCGTTTTAACCCATGCATTACAATGTGCTAATTGCACATTGTAATGCATGGGGAGTAAAATCCACATATACTGCCATACTGTAGTATGGCAGTATATGATAGGATTGATTAGACTACCTAGGGTTAGAGTACCCTAGGGAGTCTGAAAAATAGTAAAAGTAAAAATAAAAAAAAGTTTAAAAAAAAAAAATTATAATAAAAAACCTAAAAATTCAAATCACCCCCCTTTCCCTAGAACTGATATAAAAATAAATAAACAGTAAAAATCATAAACACATTAGGTATCGCCGCGTCCGAAAATGCCCGATCTATCAAAATATGATAATGTTTTTTCACTATGTTTAACCCCGTAACGGAAAATAGCGTCCAAAGTCGAAAATGGCATTTTTTTGCCATTTTGAAAAATATAAAAAAATTTATAAAAAGTGATCAAAAGGTCGCACAGTCCCAAAAATTATAGTAATGAAAACGCCATCAAAATTCGCAAAAAATGACACTATCCACAGCTCCGTAGACAAAAGTATGAAAAATTATTGGCCCCAGAAGATGGCAAAATAAAAAAAAAATATTTTGTACAGGAGGTTTTAATTTTTTTAAATGTATGAAAACATTATAAAACCTATACAAATGTGGTATCCACGTGATCATACCGACCCAAAGAATAAAGTAGACATGTCATTTGGGACGCAGAGTGAAAGCTGTAAAATCCAAGCCCACAAGAAAACGTCACAAATGTGGTTTTTCACCATTTTCACTGCATTTCGAATTTTTTTCCCGCTTCCCAGTACAAGCCATAGAATATTAAATAACATCACTATGAAGTGCAATTTGTTACGCAGAAAATAAGCCATAACACAGCTCTTTATGTGGAAAAATAAAAAAGTTATAGATTTTTGAAGTTGGTGAGTGAAAAATGGAAGTGAAAAAACTAAAAAAGGCCAAGTCGTTAAGGGGTTAAAAAAAACTCAAAGCAGTTGCCACATGGGTTCACTTTCAAAAATGTTCTTTGTTTTATAAAAAAACGAATTAAGTTTTATAATACAGGTTTTCTGCTATCTTGACAAACTCACATTTATATTTAATTTTTTTCATAAATAGTTTTAAATATATTTAAATAAATATGTTTTATGTTTTAATACATTTTCAAAAATGCTAAACTTTATTTACATTTATTTTTACGTTAAGTGTGGTGTTTTTTAATACCAATTTGGCACATGTATACAGCTTGGATCAAATTCCGAATTTTAAATTTTTTTTTGGGGGGGGGGGGGGCAAAGTAATAGTAGATAAAGATTGCATGTAAATTATGGTTGAAACTTGAGCATGTACATTATTTTTTCATTTACAGCCTTCCTGGTAGAATTGACTTTTACCACTGTGGAAATAAAGGACTCTATAGATATTTGGAAGTTTTTCTGTATTTAAAGACATATAAAAAGCATAATAAAGAGAGAGAGAGAGCAGCTCAGTCCTATTCACTTGATTGAGACTCCTGTTACGGGCTTTGGAACTAAAAGTGGTTCAAACCAAAGCCTCATAGAGCTGATCATTGACGGTTCCAAGTTCTCAGCCCTCTACCAATTTGATACTGGAAGCTCCTTGTCAGTAGTTTAGTCCATGGAAACTTTAGGCAAAAAAAAAAAAGATAATGAGGAAGACTGATATTTTTTACTGAAAAAATTCTTGAGCAGTTTTTGTCATGTTTCCATTATATATATAATAAAGAATGATATTCAGAAACCATAGTTTGCGACATCTACCTCACTTCGCATCTACTTCATTTACACTGAACTGATCTGATACAAATTATTGTGACAGAAAGGTGTAACAGTATTAAGATTATTTGGCAATCACATTCTACACGTTAGTTATGTGTCAGCCAACACATTCTAGGCTTCAGTCTAATGCTGATGATATTTGCATATTGTGATGAGACTCCAAGGTGTCAAGAGTATTATAAGCCGCATTAGTTACTTCATCTGTTTACTCAATATTCTAGTCTATAGTTTTGTGGAGATTAATAAGTTAATATTCAGCTCAATGAAGATGTTAACTATTTTTTTTTTACCTTACAGCAGATGGATGTACAGACTGGTCGGTGGATTACAAGAAATATCAGGTTTTGGTTGGGGAACCTGTTCGAATAAAATGTGCACTATTTTATGGATACATAAGAGCAAACTACACATTAGCACAGAGTGCTGGACTCAGCTTGATGTGGTATAAAAGTACTGGGCCTGGAGATTTTGAAGAGCCAATAGCTTTCGATGGAATAAGGATGAGCAAAGAAGAAGATGCTATTTGGTTTCGACCAACTGTGACAGAAGACAGTGGTCTTTATGCATGCGTCATAAGGTAAGCATTGAAATGCATGAAATAACTGAGTAACTGTGAGTTTCTAGTTGCTAGAGCTCCTTACAAAAGATTGAACAATTTAAAAAAAATATATCCTATATTATTGTTGCCATGTTACTTTTCCCATGAACAAAAGTTAGCAGAACAGTCATGCGCGGCTGTCTGCTCCATTAGTCTGATGGATCAACAAGGAGTCTGATGGAGGTACGTGGGACCCCATCGGACCTCTCATTTTTGTGAACTGCACTGAGACCCCCACTGTTCAGCAAGTAAGGCCCAATTCCGTGGATAGGGCCTAACTTTTGTTGGTGGGAAAACACCTTTAATGAATTGTTCCTTTGACACAAACTTTGACAAAATAAGTATTCCACAATGGGACAAGAAAACATTGCCTCTTGACCCCTTAACATCAACTATGACTTTTTCAGAAACTCTAATGACATGATGTGGAATAAGAGCCAAACAATTATATCTAGTCTATAAGAGATAGATTCCCAATTGTGGACAGAGCTGTTTCTATGTCATTGTGTCATGTCAGTACAGTGTAGGGAACTGACTAAGCAAAATGAGAGGCTATAGACTAGGTCAGGTCTTGGTCTTTGCCATTTAAATTAACCTCTGTAGCCATGTGAGAACTTTAAGGGTTCTCTCTCACAAGGTTTCCAAGAGTCAATGTTTTCCTTGTCTTATCAAGAAAGCATATTTGCATATTTCGCACTATCCCTTTACTACCAGCTGCTGATATTATTTATCACAGGATTTAAGCAGGGGGAAATGATGAAATAGGAGTAGGGAAATTCTATGCCAGGCATGATCTGGTGTAGAATTGTCCATCAGATTTATCAGAAGGTTGGAGCCTCCAGTTCAGGAGGAGACAGGCTTTGATTCATACAGTAGTGAAAGATGCCCCCACAACGACTTCAAATAGTAAAAGGATTGAAACTACAACTGTTTTATAATGAAACAGAAACATAAAAACATGTGGTTAAGAGGAAAACCAGTAGGCTCACATGTTCAAAAAGAGCTAACGAAGTGTGCAGTCCTTTATGAATATTTTAAAGCAGCCCTTTATTGTTGATGCACATATAAGCTACAATGTATAGAAAAGATGGCCAAGCATAATAAGCAGACTTTCAAAGAGTTTGGCTTCTGTATACAGCCATTATGTTATATTCCTCTTAAGGACTGGCCCATTATATAGGGCCATTCAACAGTTTTTATGTGCAGGATGGTGACCTTGTGCCATGTTCCAACCCTGGATATTGAGACTGAGCATGTCATTCCTGATTAAAAAACTTTCCATAGACCTCACTTAGCAGTTTTATGTAAAGTAGGAACAGTAAAGACAATATATGTCTTCCATTATGTCTTATTGATGATACAGTATTTACAATTAACTATGGTATGGATCAAGACTCCACCGCACCATATTTTCTGTAAGATATAATAAATCACTGCTGGCACTTTTATTGCTATCCCATTCCTATAAACAAAGAAAATGTAAGTGGTTCAACTTTAAATACCTCATTTTAGGTCTTACAAGTCATAGTTTTGACCTTTGGTCATGGTCACAATTCATCTAAAACAGCTGGGACCTTTTTTCAGTAAGCATTGGAGGACCAAGGTCATTTGTGACTTAGTATTTCCAGGTGTCTTATAGTAAATACTCCTTATGGGTCAGTTTAATAATAAGAGGATTTATGATTCTTTCAGAAAAGGCTATAAACTATATTGTAATACTTAGACTACAGACCTGCTGAATATGCAAAAAATGAATGGATTGCAATATATATATTCGTTTTGTTTTTTTGGATATTATTTCATAGCGGCAATTTCCTGCTTTACAGCATATAGAAGTGATGGCAAGCCTTTTAGAGACCCAGGGTCCAAACTATAACCAACAACGCATACATGTCGCAAAGTGCCAACATGACAATTTAAGTGGTAACTCATCGCTCCATGCTGTATCACATCTTTCAAGAAGAAATGTAGAAATTTTGATTATCATTGTAGCTTAGAAATTAGACAAAGGAATTGTAGCTAGGAAAAATCAGGGGCCAAGAGCAGGAGCTCCTACAATAATCCATCAGCTAAGAATGCAGACAAAGATGCAATAGCCATGTTCTGGGGTGCCTCAGACCACCAGAGGAGGCCTATAGCCAAACTATATGCTGTGGTGATGGCCTGTGTGATCATAAACAGGACTATGAGTGCCACCTCTGGTACCCCTGGCATATAGCATTGGATAGCATCTATAGTTAAAAGAGACCAACCTGCACCATGTCATTATTACATTATACTACTACTTACAGTACATAGTAATATTAGAAGTAATTAATTGAAATGGGATTAAATGTCTTATCATGGCATGTACAACTTCTGGGTTCAACAGTATCAACTAGAATGGGGACCCGACCTTACCCTTGAGCTTAGCAAATTTCCAGGATTGGCCATCCTGTAACCTGGTTTTTGCTTCAGCTATCCCAGAAGTCCCATAGGGACCACATAAGGAATAGCCACAGAAGGAATTGTTTTTACTGAAGTAAATGGTGGACTCTGGCCTTGATACACATATTTTAGGAGCTTATAAGTTTTTATGTGTTATTCATTTGGGAAATATGCACAAGCTTTTGTTCTAAACTGATCATCCCAACAGATTTTGGTATGGAAATACCGTAGGAAAAAAACACCTGTTTAGTGCTTTAGTGCTTCTAAATTGTGTGTAAATTTGACAAATAAAAAACATAATTCCATGAAAAAAAATCTCTATGCGTACAGTTATAGACAGTTATTAGAAATGTATAATATTCCTTATTTCAGTGATGGCAACATTAGTACTGGAAGAAGGATAGAAAAAAGAGGAGGGTGTTGGAACTTCTGATGGAGCTAGTAAAGGAAAGGGGCGAGAGGAGAAAGACATTTAAATGGGTAATCTCAACACACCAGGGGGGAGGCCATCCACTGGACATTCACTATTCTGACTGCTGTCTATGGCTACATTCACATACATGTATGGGGGACATATATACAGCTGGCATGTATACGGCATATATACATCCCCCATGGCCTCACACCGGCGTACAGAGCAGTATGGTGTAGCACACATACGGCATAAGAAAGATAGGACATGTTCTAGTCCTATATTTCTACGGAATACGGTGCCATGTGATGTGTTTTTCTATGGAGAGGGGCAGGGGTGAGCAGCAACCTCCTCCTCTTCCTGGCATCGACAGGTAAGGTGGGCATACATTGTGTGCATGTAGCCTATGTTGTGGCTGAGGTTTATTTTATGATGATGCAGTAGTTATACCTTAAATAGATTTTCTCTCAGCTCATCTCAGCTCTTCTGTGCCTTATTCCACGAGCCCCTCTTATCATTCTGTCCCACTCGAACAGCCAATAATCTTCATTAAGCCAGAACTCATCATGATTATTTCTCATTTCTAATCCTGTTTTACCTTTCTATGGATATTAGGATTGTTGAGCGCTTATTATTAATTCATAATCAAGATACTCTTGCTCTGCATATTAAAGCTGCTTGTCTCCAAACTTCTCTCATTAATTTTCTCTGGCTCGCTAGTTAACATGTCTTTATCTAATACTTATCTGATACCTGTGCTGAGAGTCTTAAGAAAACCTTATATGATCTCTCTCTATATATTACCTCTGAATTAGGTAGACTTTATTAATGTCTCTGCATATATATATATATATATATATATATATATATATATATATATATAATGCAGTGTGCTACCACATATTTTAATATTTAATAATGTTTTTATTTGATTAATTTTGCACATTCTACCACTTCTTGTTGAAGGGGTGGTCTAAACTATTAAACTAGAATGGCAAAGCATAATACTGAACAAGACTACTTGCCCTTTTTTCATGCTTTAAGGTGTAACCGTCAAAAAACTTTTGATATGTTATAGGGCAGGTAATTTTAAGCCATTTTGCAGTTACCCAAATCTTACTCATTCCTCTTGTATTCTTCAGACTTCCCCCTGTTGTTAGTGACTCCTCAGATGGCTGTTGCTAGACACATTCTGTCTTCACTGAGGAGCTGACTACAAAGGTAGAGACACACCCACCTCTCTCCCTGCAAGCAACTCACTGCTCCAGCACACAGTCATGTGCTGCCGGGAGCACTAACTAATGTAGTAACAAAACACCTACACTCTTATCTCTCCCTACACTTGTACATAAACAAATCACCCACACAGACCCAAGATGCAGAGCGATTGCAATCCCCCATCACCTCACACTCCACAGCAACAAATGGCAGGAGAGGAGAGACTCTTCAAGTCTTCAAGCTGCCCCATCGTGTGCTGTGCTGAAGTTTTACTTAGATAGGTAGATACATACGTAAGAAATGTAAAAAGCGGGCAGCTGTAGATAGGGCCTAACGTTTTTGGTGGAAAACCCCTTTATTATACAGTATTTTAGAAAATGTCATGTTATCAGCTCTGGTTATACCTAATGCCAGAATCTGTGGAATTACACTGTGAAATCAGAGCGATAGCGGCAGAGTGCATGCACAGTGAGACTAGACTCTGCCAAACAGTTGCAAGTGGGCTGGTAGCACAATAGATGAGTCTGAAGAGGCTTATTGTTTTTATCTTCATATAACAATTAGTGACAGTGACCTGTGTATACAAATAAAATGAGAGAGTGACAACCAATTTTATATTCAGAACTTGAATCTTTGTAAAAGTCATGCTTTCTGAGTAAACACTGCAACCAAATGAGGGCTTAAATTCTACGGATGTCAACTCTAAAAAACAAACAAAAAAAACATTGCTTTCCAAGCACAAATGTATGCCTTGTTGAAATTCCTTTGACTAATTTCTAACTACAGCATATACTGCAGTAGAAAATCTGTCGCAGTATGCCGAGAACGGCTGTTATTGGCTAACAACCTAATTAACATAGAATAGATTTCTCCTTATTGTTGTGGCTACAGTCCAAGTGCAATTTAACTTATGGTCCCTGACTTGCCTGCATAAAGTACATGAGTGTAGCCTAAGTGTATCCGTAGTACTGATATTCTGAATATGCAGCTATTAAAAATATGAGTGGAGACGTGGAAAGCCCATCAGTTAAGAGAGAGAGAGATGGATATTGTAAAATAGAAAAAGCCTCTAGTAATTTGTTAACACTTCAAGATTCTGGCCGGGCGTTTGATGACTGTGTTTTACATTAGAACAAAACATTAGTACAATTCTAAGGCTAACGACTAATTGTAAATATCTGTATCTCATTATCAATCAGCAAATCTGTATACATTGTATATTACTTATTAACTACCTGCTCTTCTGAATCTTTCATGAATGGCTCAGCATAGTTGCCAATCACTGAATAGGACCACTTTAACTGAAAGTTTTGGCTTGATGCTTTGGTCCTGTATCTATACAATTTAGACAAAGCAGAGTATCTCTTTGTTTATTAGTAGTGATGAGCCGACCCGTCAAAATTTGGGCTCAGACGAACCCCAATTTTAAAGTCCTGTTCACGACCCCAGCCAGTAACAAGCCAGTAACAACTGATCATGGGTGTTTATCATGGTTAATCAGCCAGTAACAACTGATTGTGGGTGTTAATTGTTTAAAAGGAGCTGGCAAAGGCGCGGGTAACATTTAAATTACTGCAGGACACCATCAGCAGGAGCAATAACCCTCCCAAAAAATGTTGGCGCCCAGCACTGCCGGCTGGTAGCTCGTGGCCACAGCAATTTAAATGCCACTGGCGACTTTGGGGGGGGGGGGAGTAGAGCCCGATAGGAACCACTATTGATGTTCAGGGTCGGGTCTCAAAATTCAATACTAGTTACAAGTTTGTTTAAGACAAACTTCAAAGAAATAAAAGTGCTCTGTACTCTTAAAGGGTTTTCAGAATGAAAAGATGATCTTAAGCGATGCACTGTTCTTCTTTGTTATAGTTTTTACAGTACTTTACTATGGAGATTAATAATATTGTCACAGTATATGTATTTTGTTTATGTTGTAGAGAATAGCTACGCTCTAAGTCAATACTGTAGATAAGTAAACCCATTCCCATATTATCTTGTCCATTATAGTTATTACGGCTTTTTTAATGAACACCTTAGTCGCAAACTATTATAAGAAGCATTTTATCTGTTCTCAAGGCTCTCTTATGATAAATACCGCACATAGAGGATCTAATGCAAGCAAATTAGATCGGTAGGAAAATGAGTAACATGGGTCTTTTTAAGTTTGACATAATGCATCTCAAACCACTTAGCTAGTTTTAAAAATGGTCTATTAATGAGAATGTTTATGGCATGGTTTTTGTGGGTTAATAAATTTGCAAGAGTGAGATGATGAAATGCAGTATGTTGCTCTGTATGTTTTGCTATGCAAATGGTTTTTGCTTTCTGTTGTCTTTTAAATAATACATGGAGCATTAAAGCTACTGCATATTCCTTTACTATAATGGGCTCTATATAAATGTCAGTGCCTGGAGAGTTTGTAATATTCTACATTTGGGTTATGCTGTTTATTTTAATTTAAGTGATACATCAATAGCAGACTGTACAGAAGAGCCAAAGACACTAATGAAGCATAAGTAAGGGGAGTTCCAGTTTTCTGTAAATATAAAGCTGACCTCATGGAGATTCTGTCTGCTGCCTGCTGGATATCAGAGTCACTCAGAAACCGGGGCTTAATGATGGTTCCACCGACCCTTAAACCCTTAGTTTGGATAAGACAAACATTGATTGATACACTAGTCCTGGGTATGATAGTCCTGTAACAAGTAATAGTATCTTGACTTTTTCACAAACAATTTGTGAGCTTGAACCCTCTTTGGATTTAATCACAGTGCCGCCATTTTTCTTTTGCTCACTTTTGTACACAAATAGATTGGTAATGACTATACTTGATAGTACATTGTTTATCTAAGAAATGAGGATGGTTGACAATAAGTCATGCTGAACTAATTCAGCACCCTGAAATATATGGTAATATAAACCAACTGTTGAATATCCTGGGTCTTAAATGGGTCAAGTAGTATAACTAGACATGGCAGTTGGCTAATCCTATTATTCATCCCAGAGTTTAGACAGGAGGGATGGGTGAGGAAAAATGGAAAAAAAAATGAGATATCAACTTTTCATGAAAAAAATGTTTTAGAAGACTAGGGGGAATTATATAGCAATGGGACAATGGGAGTGATATTGGTTCAGACAGTAATGCCTATAAACTTTTCACCAAGTCATGTCCTTTGCACTTCCATTAACTGTGAGAATTGAGCTTCATAGTGACGGTATTTAATATTCCATACTGTGTACTGAGAAGCAGGATAAAAAATCCAAATGCAGTGAAAATGGTGAAAAACGCATTTTCTTGTGGGCCTGAATTTTACAGCTTTCACTCTCACTCATGTCACCCCAAATTACTTGTTTATCTTATCCTTTTGGCATGCGAGCATGGGGATAACAGATTTGTATAGGGTTTATAATATTTTCACACATTTACAAAAATTAAAACCTCCTGTACAATTTTTTTTTTTCATTTTGACATCTTCTGGCGCCAATAACTTTTTCATACTTTGGTATACTAAGCTGTGCAT
Source organism: Engystomops pustulosus (assembly GCF_040894005.1). NCBI lineage: Eukaryota > Metazoa > Chordata > Amphibia > Anura > Leptodactylidae > Engystomops > Engystomops pustulosus. Next base: position 206,920,253 of record NC_092412.1, on the reverse strand, counting down.
GGTGTCATTTTTTGCAAATTTTGATGGTGTTTTCATTGCTATAATTTTGAGGACTGTGCGATCTTTTGATCACTTTTTATTGATTTTTAAATATTTTTTAAAATGGCAAAAAAGTGCAATTTTCGACTTTGGGCGCTATTTTCCGCTACAGGGTAAAACTGTTATTATATTTTGATAGATCAGACATTTTCAGACGCGTCAAAACTTAATGCGTTTATGATTTTTACTGTTTATTAATATTTATATCAGTTCTAGGGAAAGGGGGGTGATTTGAAATTTTAGGGTTTTTTATTATAACTTTTTTTTAAACTTTTTTTTATTTTTACTTTTAACATTTTTCAGACTCCTTAGGTTACTTTAACCCTAGGTTGTCTGTATGATCCTATCTATCATATACTGCCATACTACAGTATGGCAGTATATGGGGACTTTCCACTTATTCATTACAATGTGCTGAAAGCACATTGTAATGAATGGGTTAAAATGAATGGGTTAAAACAAAGTCATGGCGACAGATCGCCGCTCCCCGATGACGTCACGTCGGGAAAACACCCGCGATCGGTAAAACTTACTGGCTATGGAGAGGGCTCGGCCTGTGAGCCCTCCCCATGCACCGGGACCCAGCTTGCGCCATACTAGTATGGTGCAAGTCGGAAAGGGGTTAAGAAGGCTCCTTGTCACAAATAAAACAATCCACCATATTTTATTTTCACAACAAACAAAAGATACTAAAGTACAGAACTTGTAATGAGTTTACACGCATAACTTTCTGCATACATAACAAATTATATAAACTATCAATTAGCAAATAATGAGACTTTAAATAGAACCTGATTGAGCAAAGTTATAACTTTTCAGAATACATGATAGTTTCTGTGACTACAGTACACTGAGCAATAAAGCTATATCTACCAAGAAAACTTCTGTTTAAAATTGTCATTTTAATAATTTTCTTAATTACAGAGAGATGCTTAATTTTTGTTCATGCCATGTAAGATTGCTAAAAATGGCAAATGAAACTATGGAAACAGAGAATTCGCATTGCTCAATAATCTAGCAATCGCTAGGGAAAACTATAGCAACACTCATTTTCTTGCATCAATCATGGGTGAAAGCCTTCTGGCATGAAAATAGAGTTAAAAATAAAGGAAATGGAAAATTCTATATATCATTATTCCTTCTGTTTCTATAAACTCAGCCCAATGATTGAACCAGATGATGTTCAGTATTGTTTAGGACAAGTTCAATTCATTTCTAGCAAAATGGACAAAGTAGGAAAAAAAAACAACATTGTTTATACCTAAGTATTTACACTAAAAAGGTGACACTTAGCAAATGTAATGCCAAGATTTATTATACAATTTCCTTATTCAAAGCAATGTTTAAAGTTAATGGGTTTCACTTGTTTCTCAGTTTTATATCACATTAAATACAAAAAAATTGTATTTGTTTTATTTCAATTAAGTTATGCTTTGTGTAGCATTGTTGTTTTTAATTTTCTAGACCTTCCATAGCCCTTCTGCTCTGCATGTCCCTGCAGATAGGTGGAGGAGGTAGTTAGAATAGTTATAGGATTGAGAGTAAGGAGCAGTTTATAAAAGTCATGTAGTGTGTGTGACATCCACTATAATAAGCATCATAAGGCCTGTTTCACAGAAACGTATGAAAATGTCTGTATTATACCCGTACGGAAGTGTTTTCATATGGGTAGCATATGGCCACATTGATTTTAATGGGTAATATGGCCAACCATTTAAATGGCCATATCCTTCACCGTACCATACCATGTGCAAGAAGTAAAAAAAATCAATTTCCATTCTGGATGCTTCATATTAGTCTAGGGGAATGTTAAAATACATGTTCTATATGTGCTGCATACAGTTGTGTACCCTACACTGCAATATATACGTGCAGTAACCAGAGAGACCAGAACCAGTAGGATGGGAATTCTGTCAGTCAGCCAATAGTCATCCAGCCATCATTTGCCAGACCACCGTATTTACACATGTATGTACACATACCAATGAAAAATGTCACATATATACAGTTTTAAATGTCACATAAATAAAGAACTGGAGGAATCATACATTCATGTGAAATGCCCCCAAGATGTGGTCAGGTAAGGAAAATGACTAGATAGGGAGTATTTATTTCTGTAATGAGTCTGTGGAATTATGAACCTTGAAATTACATTGAAATCACATATTTTTGGGGGGTCTTAGGGGAGCTCATTTAATAAGTTCAGTTGAACTTTTCTTGAGTACAACTTGTAGTAGGTTAATATACACCTCACAATACTAATTCTCCACACCAGAAGATACATGATACATGACTGCACACCCCCCTCCATCCCCCTCCATCTGTTTTTTCATAACATATCTGGAAGCATATCCAGAAGCCAGCAGGACACTGGACATCACAGGAAGTCTCAAGTCCTGCTACCAGTCAGTCGTGTGATCTATGGCTTCTGCCTACAACAGATAAACTTAACTGGGGTAGACAATATGGTTGACCCTGTTAGGTTCTTGTACTTACCCTGGCAATGTTTTCTATTAGTTTCCCACCCAACTGAAGCGTAGTTAGTGTTGGACACCTTTATTCTTTCTACAGAGTAATCACAATCCATAGACTTTATTCTTTACTGACAAATTAAGCTTTTCTATATACTGTACATAGCATACCATTCGGAATGAAAAGATTCCAAAAAGAATGGTCCATCTTTATTATAATTGGAGAAAGAGTATATCTGTGCTTGTTGGATATTTGTGCTGCACATTCCCCTTTTCTCACTTTGTTAAAGCTTTATGCCACAGATACATTTTGCCTGATGACTCCCAAACAATTTGTTCCACTAAACTATTTACTGTATTGGACTGATAATTCTGTGTTCGCCATATGTCGATTCACATCACACCAGCACTTCTGTTCCACATCTCTAACTATTGACATTAACTTTCTTAACACAATGGGTTCTATTTCAGAGCATAACAAATGTTCCATACTGTAATGATTAGATTATACTGTACCGCTCTTACTGCCGTATTCTTTCCCTTATCTTACAAGCTTTAAGAAACATTTCTGCAGTTTCTGCTCTGCTCATGGATAAAGTCCCATCTAAAATTTTAGTTATTTGATTGTTATCTTGTTCCCCTGTTTGATCGACTTAAAGTAGCACATAAATATCATTCCTGTTGGATAAGGCATGCTGTACCTGCTGCTTTGTCCTTATAATGTAAAAATGACTTTCGGTTTTGGCAATAGGGGACCACAGAAGACTGAAAACGGTTCTGCATGCTTTGCCTGCTTAAATGGCTAACAAGCCAAATAAAATTTTTATTACGATCAACTGGAAATGCTTTTTATTGTCTTCGGCTGATCCTTTACAAGTCATACACGGAATGCCAGTAATGTTCACTAATTAACAGCATTCATTGTCACATTCTGGGCTGATTCAATGTGGTATCAGGATTTGGGAGCCTTCTCTTAAACTGAATATATTTCTATAGCACCTGCAAGGAAGCAATAGAATACATCTACTTTACTTAAAAGTGTTGAGGAAGTAAAATATACTGTGAATGTGGCATTCAATACATCCTCTGCATTTAGTGGCCTTTTCCTACTGACAAAAGTGATTAGGGGTGAGTGATAGGGATGACATTGGTGATTCAGCAGGACCCAAACTTTAAAACGCGTTCAAGCCCAGGTTCCAGTACCAAACCACGCCCCCAGTGTCAACTGTTTAAATGCTGTTACCAAAGCCGCCCACTGCGACTCATTGTGGCATGTTTAATGGGTATTTTCATCTGGGTATTGAATTCATCAACTAAATATTATTTAAAAGATGTACCTGTGAGAATATAATTCCCCATTAATTTAGCCATGTTATCCCTTAGAAACAAGATTTTTGTCCTTGAATACGACCACCTCTGCTTAAGTGATTGCATAAAGAAACACATTGTTTTTACATATAAAATGTCCAGGAGTTACTGTTAGTCCCAAAGCTGTCCTGTGGTAATGAATACTGAATCCATGTGGTCAGGCAGGGCTCAATAGAGCATGTGCAGTCACCACCACTAAGAGTGTAGGAGTGGTCATATCCAAGGACAGCTATCAACACACATCAACATTATATACTCAACCCAGTCCTGCGCTCTGGCTCAGCATAGGGCCGTCACTCACCTCCAACCTCTGTTTAAATATTGTTGCTAAGTTGGGATGTAACATCGAAAGGCAAGAACCTACTGGTGGACAGTAGTGAATATACCATATATTCCGGCGTATAAGACGACTTTTGAAGACAGAAAAATCTTCTGTCTTCTCTGGGGTCGTCTTATACGCCTGTAATCCCGACCGCCCGCTGTGTATTCATGGCGGCGGTCGGGTCCCGGTGCATGGAGAGGGCTCACGCGCTGAGCCCTCTCCATAGCTGGTAAGTCTTTGCTGCATATTGCAGCAAAGGCTTACCGGTAACACCCGCGATCAGTGCTAGCACCGATCGCGGGTGTTTTCACAGCGTGGGCTGCCGGCAGAGCTGCCGGCAGCCTCAAAAAGATAGCGGCGCATGGGCACCGCCATCTTACCTGGGATCGCCGCTCCCTGTGACGTCATCGGCGATCCGTCTCCATGGTAGCCTCGGGTCTTCCGAAGACCCGAGGCTATTTCGTTTTAACCCCTTCATGGGCGCCGCCATCTTACCTGGGATCGCAGCTCCCCGAGACGTCAGCGGCGATCCGTCTCCATGGTAGCCTCGGGTCTTTCAAAGACCCGAGGCTATTTCGTTTTAACCCCTTCATTACAATGTGCTGATAGCACATTGTAATGAATGAGGAGGAAAATCCCCATATACTGCTATACTGTAGTAACCTAGGGTTGAAACACCCTAGGGAGTCTGAAAAATAGTATAAATAAAAATAAAAAAAAGTTAAAAAAAAAAAAAATAATAAAAAAACCTAAAATTTCAAATCACCCCCCTTTCCCTAGAACCGACAGAAATATAAATAAACAGTAAAAATCATAAACACATTAGGTATCGATGCGTCCGAAAATGCCTGATCTATCAAAATATGATAATGGTTTTTCAATGCGTTTAACCCCGTAACGGAAAATAGCGCCCAAAGTCGAAAATGGCACTTTTTTGCCATTTTGAAAAATATAAAAAGTGATCAAAAGGTAGTACAGTCCTAAAAATGATATCATTGAAAATATTATCAAATTTCGCAAAAAATGACACCACCCACAGCTCCGTACACCAAAGTATAAGAAAGTTATTAGCGCCAGAATTTGGCAAAATCAAAAAAATAATTTTTGTAAATGTATAAAAACATTATAAAACCTATACAAATTTGGTATCCCATTAATCGTACCGACCTAAAGAATAAAGTAGACATGTCATTTGGGGCGCTCAGTGAAAGACGTAATATCCAAGCCTACAAGAAAATGGCGCAAATGCGTTTTTTCACCATTTTCATTGCATTTGGAATTTTTTTCCCGTTTCTGAGTACATGGCATGGAATATTTAATAAAATAAAAATTATAAGGTACAGTATGGTAACATTTACAATAAAATGGACAATGGTAATGTTGTTGTTGTATGCCTTATGTTTATGAGCGACAGTTTTCCTGCTATATACCTGCATGTCATAAGAATTTAAATTAAAAAAAGGACCATGTTAAATTCAAATCTGTTTTTTTTTTAAATTTTACCGGTGTTTTGTATGCGTTGGAAAAGGGGTAGTCTTATACGGCGAATATATCTTAAACTCTATATTTTAAACAGGAAAGTAGGGGGGTCGTCTTATACACCAGGTCGTCTTATACGCCGGAATATACGGTACATTGTTTGTTATCTTTATACCTGGGCCTTATATGTTAAACTCCTGATCCCAGACAGCCCCTTTTCGAGTACAAGGCTTTGTTACCTGCATCAGATTTTGTAATTGATATTAATTAATATGTATTTTCTCCCCATCATCCACACCCTTAGATTCTTCTGTCCCCTACTATTTATTTTGTAAGATAAGTACAGATTATATGTGATACAACTACAAAATCACCTGTCATCTTTTATGCCCTATATGTGCCATGTTCTGCTCTTATGTGTGCATTTATATAGTAGTGCCCTGCACATTTGCCATAGCAGATAGTGGCACACTAAAAAAGTATAATGATATGTTAAAAAACATACTTTTATTGAAAAAAAGTATATTTTTAAAAAATGACATATTACCTGTAAATGGGTTACCATTACTTTTAACTTCTTTGTCAGCATATTGAGGTTTTAGCTATTTCAATTTAAAGGTGAATTACAACGGGATCCTGGAGATCCCTCATCAATTCCACATTGGGGGAATTCACGGTTGTATGTGCTGCAATAGGAAATATTAACTTTCCAAAATTTCTGAACCACTTCAAGTTGATTGATATTCTTTTCCTAAAATGTGTGTCTTCCTATTTCATCATATTGCATTTTTCATCCTCCCCTTTGTGCTTACATCTTGGCTGTAACCCGTGAAGGGCTCTCTCACACAAGGCCTTTATTTAGAATGTCCACCATTGAATAGCCAATATCCAACAAGTGTTTCCTTATTAAGAAGTATCCACTTCAGGAAGCCCACTCAGTAGCAGAGCTCTAGCCAGAACTACACTCAAGAACATAGTGGAGGTACCCGATATACATTTCCAGCTTGAGTCTGTAATTGTCACTTCTTACCACAGTTATTAACTCTCTCCTCTAGTGTTTGAGATCAAAGGGCTGTACTTAAAGAATGAATGCTTTCAGAGTGTTATTATAAACTACTGACTGACGAGTGATGGGGCTTCATTTGTGAACTAATCGAGAAACATTGGAAACACACAAACCATTTAACCCTTTAATTATGAAAGTTCTTCAACATCTGAATATTCACCTTTAATTGAATTAAGTTGTGCACTTTCATACAGCATGCTCAAGAGGCACAATCTGCTAGCAACAACCATGACAGATTGAAGCTGACATCAAAACCACCTGTTACTTTTACATAGACACATGTAGGATGGACATTGAGTGACGGAAGATTGTTAAATCATATATTTTTTAAAAAAATTTAGGATTCCAACCAAATAATGAGCTATGTTGAGCTCTTATTGAGAAGCTTTAGGATTCTATAACAAAAAATAATTTGTCAGAAGCCAAATTTTTGTATTGTGCTTCTGTTCGGGACTACTTGTATATATATATCAACTGTTTCCTTGAAGCGTTACTAATATTACATCAATTATTTTTATTTTTTTATTGAGGAGGTTAATACTAGTAAGTCATCTAAAACATATAGCAATAATAACTAGACATGGTGTATGTGTACCTACTTTTTTAATGATAATAAAATAATAATAATAAAATAGTTTAATAACCATCTTGGTACACTTTATATTATAACTTTGTACAGTTTGCATTTTTATGTGATGAAAAAAATTGCAATGCTTATAACTGTCAGTTAAGGTCATACAATTTTCCTGAAACTCTACAAGTTCTAGTGTGGATAACATTATAAAAAGAAAACTTTCCCAGCATAATAATAAATAAAAATGCATAGAATACCAAATTGTGTAAAGGTCAAATTACAGTTGCCCCAGGCTTTACCTGCAGCAGTGCTGCTTAGAGGAGACTCTCACTTGTCTCTAATCTGAATTGAAGTTATCATCTATGACAGTGCTCTCCCAGTACAGCATCAGTGCATAGCCCTACTGGGGCTTACCAGCAGATAGTAACATTTAGAGATCGGCAAAACCTTACTTAAGGGCATTTAAAGCACACAACTTGACAAATATTAATTGACAATTTCCGTACAATCCTAATAAGGCTTGAAGTTGAGAAATTGTGTAATATAGTAAATTTACTGTTGAAATTAAGGCATTATTACAGTTTATAGATGCAATGGATTAACTAGGACTGTGTTTGTGGGCATACTTAACTAAAACAAATGACATCAGAACTGATAGAAACAAATTAGAATTATATCTGTGAAATGCTGTATTTTTGTTAAAGGGCACCTACCACCACAAATCTACCTATAAAGGTAGATCGGGTGGTAGGTGAATCAATGGGATGTGAGGATAGCCCTTTTAAGGGCTAATCCTCACGTCCCCGCACTGTTTTATAAACTTTTATTACTTATATATGTTAATTTACTTATGTGGCTACCGGGGCGTGGAGTAGCCGCATCTGAGGTTACACGAGGCGGCTACTCCACGCCCCGGTAGCCACATTACCCCTCCTACTCACCATGTTCGGCGCGCAGCTGCTCGTAGCTGTGCGCCCTCGTCCGCCGATCCTGCCGTCTGCGCATGCGCAGAACAGCAGGCCCGCGCCTGCGCGGTCACTGCTCTGAAGCCGGGGCTGCGCAGGCGCGGGCCTGCTGTTCTGCGCATGCGCAGACGGCAGGATCGGCGGACGAGGGCGCGCAGCTACGAGCAGCTGCGCGCCGAACATGGTGAGTAGGAGGGGTAATGTGGCTACCGGGGCGTGGAGTAGCCGCCTCGTGTAACCTCAGATGCGGCTACTCCACGCCCCGGTAGCCGCATAAGTAAATTAACATATATAAGTAATAAAAGTTTATAAAACAGTGCGGGGACGTGAGGATTAGCCCTTAAAAGGGCTATCCTCACGTCCCATTGATTCACCTACCACCCGATCTACCTTTATAGGTAGATTTGTGGTGGTAGGTTTCCTTTAATAACATTGAATAAGAGAATGTGTTAGTTTTTTTTAGTATATTAGTATGTGGGTATATTTAAGAATTTACGGGAGCCACAGATGAAGAAAACAGAGGCCTCAGAGCATAGTGACTTACCACTTTTATAATTTGGTTTAAATAATCATTGGCATCTTCCAGTGTCTATATACATGCCTCCTGCTGGGAACTTCCTACCAGATGTTTCCAACATCCACACCATGATATTTCCAGTTCATGCCTTAATACCAAGCCCATTTGGTATTCAGTGGACTCCTGACATGCAGATTACTTCCAGCGCTTGGCCGAAGCCTGTGCCTTACTGCTCATATGCCAGTTAGATCCTTCACATCTATATGCCGCTGAATGGAGGATATGAAGGGTTAACCAGCCCACCAGGAAGGTGGTCAGCCAATCAAGGGAGGTGGTAATTAAATTATCTGCTTAGATATTAATTAGCAGTTATACACTTCCTCAAAAAAAGTATCCTCTATAGGGACAGGGAGATACTTGTGTGGGGTTCCTAGGAAGGAGCATTTAAGCTCTTGCAACTGTATAGGAGCTACTTTATCGCCTTAATGTATGAATGAGATCAGCATAAAGTAAATAAAAATGTATACAAAAGCAAGGAATTACATTTTCAAAACTGCAAATGCTTATGATGATATAATTTCTATGATTATAATTATACATGACTATACCTATTATTACTATATTTATACATAGAGATTTAAATTTTTTTAGAAAATGGAACCTAAAATAAAGTCACTGAATTAGAGCATTTAGAAATCCTGCTAAAATAAGCATCTTATTAGCATGGCAAATATTGTAGCTGTGGTCTAGAGTGGAAGTATCTGGAATTAAACCAAACACAATGTACAAGTTCTGTGAAAAGCTGACTATAATGTAGACAATTGAAGCTACATTTAGAATAAATAAAACACTAACAAGGTTGTAGATTGAACATCTGTGGTACCAGGAATAAAACTAGAAGCTTTGGAAAATAACTTGATTATAGGATAAGAGAAGAAAGACAAAGTTTAGCAGAGAACCATTGACAGCTGAGTACATATGTGTAATTTATAGAATATAATTTACTAGGAAAGGGTTATAATTTTCTTTGAAAATGGACCAGCCGAACAAAAGTCGAAATTTCTACTGAAGCAGAATAGAAATACAATGTGTGTAAATAATTATTCACTTCCTGAATCATCCCTAGCTTTCAGCACATGAAATTGAAATCTGAGCCTTTTACATACAGAAAAAAATGGGGGATGGATCATACGCTGGCGCAAGATGGGCCATTGCATGATTCTAATCCCAACCCCAGCAACCTACCGCCTCCTGATATAGACACTTAACTCATAGACTCCTAGAGCCCTTTTCATTATCATATACATCTTTCTTTCTATTTTTAAATTAATCTGTGGATATTTTACTTTACATTTCTCAACTTTGAAATATCTATCCAGAAATTGGAAAAAAAGCCTTGATAAAGGCTGCCATGGGTTCTGGGCTATTTTAATATTATAGCCCCTAAAAAACTGAAATTTTTTCCAGGGAAAGTGTGCTTCTGTCTCTTTTTAATCTGGCCCTTTGGAAGACCTCTTGTGTACATGTGTATTGAGAACATGAACAGATGTACAAGGATTTCGTGGGTCAAGGTTCTTCTCAGTATAAATATTTGGTGAGTGGTTTGAGCCCTGGGCTACCAACCAAACCACTGATATTATGATCCCCTACCAATGGATTAGCCTGAATTCATGGGTGAATAAAACCACTTTGTTTCATCACATTAATAAGAGTGTTCCATGTGTTGTACCTTCTATCTATCTATATTTCCATCTATCTCCAACTTTGAAAAAAGTGAAGGTTTATTCACCCATATAGCAACGTTTTGGTTGAAAAATGTAACCTTTCTCAAGGCTTGAGAAAGTTTGTATTACTCAACCAAACATTGCTATATGTGGGTAGAAACCTTCACTTTTTTCAAAGTTGGAGATAGATGGAACGCAGAACACATGGAGAACTCTCAACTTTTTTCAAAGTTGGAGTGCTGCCTATTTTTTGTTTTATTACAAGTGAACCTGTTGGGCCCTGTCCTGGGATACCACCCACCATTCCTATTGATATTCTGTCGTTTTCCAATTTCTGTGACTATCTATCTATCTATCTATCTTTCTTTAATCAACTACCATATCTATCTATACATCTATATGTAGGATAGCACAATACAAAAAAATGGAGTACATGTCTCAGGAGCTAAAGCAAGGGTAATCTTCTATATATCCAAGTATAAAAGTAAACTGCAAGCAGCATATTGTTCAACAGTATTTTCAATATGCACTTAATAAATCTTCCCTTTCCTTCTGACCAGATGATGCCAAACTAACATTAAGTGAATTTCATATTACTTCAGAGAAAGTGCCACAATCAGCTCCAATTGCAGTCTATGTTTGTTCTAACACTTTTCTTATTAATATAGCAACCATATTTGTGCTCTTAAACCCTGACCAAAAGAAGTATTTAACATAAATAAATTGAAAAAAAAAAAAATTACATAATGGGATGTTCAGGACCATTTTGTGAGTTTGGGGATATTGGGCTATTATACTGTAGCAGTACCCACTTTGCGTTATATCCAAACTCTAAACAAAAATAAAAGACAAAAACAAAATACTCCTCCCTACATATAATATGTATATAATATATATATATATATATATATATATATATATATATATATATATATATATATATATCTTAATGGTGACTTTCTTCTTTATTTAATACTAAAAAGTAGCATATTCATCTTATTCCTGCCAACAGTTTGATATTCTGCTTCTGTCTCACACTGATCTGAGAAGCAATAAAAAAGTGTTATATAAACTGCCAGAATCTGGGATAATAAGTGTAAATAAGTCGGAGAAAATTAGTAGCACTTTCTTTATTTGTGCCACTTAATCTAAAACAAGCGCTGATCAGCAGTCATTGAAAGAACAGAATTGGAACTAACAGAACGGAATATCCTGAAGTTTCTGGAGAAATAACTTGATCTTCATATTCCGTTTGTCATCTTTCATGAACATTATGCTGCTGGCTATAGTGTATAGAAAATTGCAAATTCACTCTTGTTTTGCATGATTGTTTTATAAAGAATAACACTCATAAAATACTTACAGACTACGCTGGGTATAGCACATTAATATAAACAGTAAAATGTAATTTGTTACTCCATATTAAAAAGTAATATAAGACTCACTGTCCTACTTTGTAGAGGGATTCTGCTCAGTACATTGAATGGACTAGCATGTAAAGTATGCATTGGGGGGATTTATCACATTACGGGTGCCGTGGTTTGTCCATCACAGGTGTAAATTCACTTTAATGAGATAAGTGGTTGCTGCTAGAGATGAGCAGATCCAAACTTGAAGCTATGGATAGTAATAAGGGGTGTTATTTCTAATGGCAAAATGTCTGGGTCGCGTGGGATGCACTTGAACCCTGGACCTTAACTCAAAGTTCGGGTCCAATTATTTCTAGTTACTACTGATTAATCACAAGTATTTTCCAGCAAGCCCTTACGATTAAACTATATAAAAGCTCAACATAAGTGTAACAGGTGAATCTTACCCTATCTTATCTTGCAAAAAAAAATATAAATAAATAAATAAATAAATAAAAAGAATATTATAAAAAATAGTGCACATTTATTTAACACAGTATAATTGACACATTAAATAATGATATTGGGCCTACTCTGACAGGCCAGAATAAGGCTACTTTCACAAAAATGTTTGCTAGGCCCAGACCAGGACCCAGTTGTAGCCCACACTTGGCTAGTGGAGGGATGAGTGCTGCTTACCCTTTCCCTCTCCATGGCAAGGCATGGTGTCAAGCCATGAAAAAGGGAAAATATAGAGCATGCTCTATCTTTTTCCCTTGTATGGCATGGTAAGGCACACATGTGTGCGGTCGCCATACCATGGCTGGGTCACATAGACTTCTATAGGGACCAATATCTGGCCGCAAGAAAAATCATTCATAGGTACAGCAAAACATCTGACCATATTAGATAAATTAGGAAAACTATTTTAGATTTGCCGCTAATTTCAATTTAAGTTGCGCTGTAGTCACAAAAGCACACCAAAAATATAGTAGATTTGCAAAAACAAAACAAAATAATGCTACAGACTTATACATTGTGTTTAGTAACAAAAAAAGGGATATAAGACATTTAGACACATACTACATGAATCTAGACACCGAACAATATACTGCTCATATGCAAGTAGACAAATTTGGAGGGATAGAAAATAGAGATGGGCACAGAGCCAGAAATTTTGACTTCTCTGCCCTGTACACCAGTTGACAGATCTGGTGAATTTCAGTGGTCAGGGGCACCACCTTATCCACTCAGTGCCAGATATGATAAATGTGCTCTACAGAGTTCAGTGTTGTGCCCTTTTTTCATATATACTGGACCCAGTTGTTTCGAAAATATAACCTTATTAAAATATAAATATTAGCCTGAGGCGCTCAGGCACATGTCACCTTAGCGCCTAATGATTCATAATTATGCATGCCCAAAGGCTCAATATTATTCACCCCTCCGTCTCCTTGTACAGTTGGAGTAGAAACCAGCCGGCTGTGCAGGGGATAAATTCTTAGGTATGGGTGAGATTTCCAGATAACCAGATGACGTCACAATGAAAAATAATGAGGCAGGGGGCATGCATAATTGTGGATCCGCAGAGCCATGAGGCCCTCAGTTGATGTGTGCCTTAGCACCTCAGACTAATTTACATATTTTTATAATGTTATATTCTCGCTGTTATGAGTGCCTTGGATTTTAACTGAAACATGTTCTATCGTCCCCTAGGTAAGGAGCAGCAATAATAGGAAAATCTATCAATATCAACCGATTATCTATCGATAATGTGGTGGTAGATGTCCTTTAAATAGATAGCTAAAATAATAATAGACCAATAGATATAATGTACGGTAAGGTATAAGGTAGAGATTAAACTTGCAACAAGATAGACATTGCTCGATAAAAGATGCATATGATGCAGATGATGATTGATAAATACCGTATATTCCGGCGTATAAGACGACTTTTTCTCTGGGGTCGTCTTATACGCCGGTAATCCCGACCGCCCACCGTGTATTCACGGCGGCGGTCGGGTTGCGCTGCATGGAGAGGGCTCACGGGCTGTGGCGTACCGATCGCGGTACCGAGGCCCGCACCTGACCCCTGTGCTGCACTGATAACTCGGCGCAGGACCGCGGGCAGATGTTTTAAATTGTGAGAGCCGCGGGCCTTTCCCTTACAGCGTACGGACTGTTCTGCATCTGGTCCGTGCGCTGGATCAGGAGGGCCCGGAGCTGTCACAATTTAAAATTTGAACGGGCCCCGATCCGCCCACCTTTCCACCCACCTCCCCACCCACCTCATCCATCGACGCCGGCACAGGCTTAATGACGCGCTTGTCTGCGCCGGGTCTGCTGAGGTCTATGACCCGGCACCTGACCTGGCAGACGCGTCATCAGCCATCGCCTGCGCCGATCTTTAGAAGAGAGAGAGAGCGCGAAGAGGAGCGGAATAACTAGGTAAGAGTTTTATTTTTTTTATTTTGCTTAAATCTATGGGGCCCTGTTTCTATTTGGGGGGGGGCATAGGTGAAAGTTAGGAAATGGCTATTTGGGGGCATATTACCTATGGGGGACATTAATCACGGCTACTGCTGGGGGGACATTGATTATGGCTACTGGTGGGGGGGACATTAATCACGGCTACTGCTGGGGGTGGGGACATTAATTATGGCTACTGGTGAGGGGGGGATATTAATTATGGCTACTGGTGGGTGGGGGCATTAATTATGGCTACTGGTGGATGGTGTTCAATGTTTTTATGCATACCGATGGTAATGTTGTTGTTGTATGCCTTATGTTTATGAGAGACAGTTTTCCTGCTATATACCTGCATGTCATAAGAATTTAAATTAAAAAAGGACCATGTTAAATTCAAATCAGTATTTTTTTTTTTTTTTTTACCGGTGTTTTGTATGCATTGGATAAGGGGTAGTCTTATACAGCGAATATATCTTAAACTCTATATTTTAAACAGGAAAGTAGGGGGTCGTCTTATACACCAGGTCGTCTTATACGCCGGAATATACGGTAGGAAAAAAGGGGAGAAAGAATAAAAATGAAAGAGAGATTTATTTCTCCCCACGCTGTAATGTTTTAGCTGTACTTTAGAATCTCTATCAATAGTGTAGCTATGTTACATGAGGTGATATATTCCTCTTTTTAAATGAATTTTTGGTCTGCTGCACTTTCTGTAATTTATCTATTGTGTCCTCCTATACTGGGAGCCCTGTGACAGGACCTTGATTTTTTTGATTGTCTGTGCTACAATTTTTATATTTTCTACATAGAAAGAAAATGTGGAAACAATTAAAGTGGCTCTTTGGTTTGAAAAGGTGCATGTGTATGAATAGAAATGTAGAAAATTAGATAAAAAGAAACACTTTTGTATTTTTTTTAAATGCTACCTTTTTAATGTTAAAGGAAACCTACCACTTGAAGTGGCAGGTTTCAGATGGAAATACCGAGCACCAGGTCAGGGTGAGCTGGTGCCGGAGCTTATTTTTGTTAGTGTTTTAAACCGCTGTATTGCGGTTTAAAACACTTTTTAAACTTTATAGCCGGCGCAGGGAGGTACGCGCTCGGCGCTTACCATGCGCGCAACCGTGCGCGCGGCTACATAGGAAGTGAAGGAGAGCCGCGCGCATGGTAAGTGCCGAGCGCGTACCTCCCTGCGCCGGCTATAAAGTTTAAAAAGTGTTTTAAACCGCAATACAGCGGTTTAAAACACTAACAAAAATAAGCTCCGACACCAGCTCACCCTGAGCTGGTGCTCGGCATTTCCATCTGAAACCTGCCACTTCAAGTGGTAGGTTTCCTTTAATTTAAAATGACTATCCCTTATCATCAACTTTCCGCACTCAATGGGGCACTTGTATTATAAATCTGGCTTTACCCATCTGTTTTCTTGGCTGATGGTCAGATGTTTCTTAGTAGTTTTTCCTTATTAATACATGTGGCGTTTAGTCTTTGGTGAATTTGCGACTTAAAAAAAAAAAGTTGAAAAACGTCTCCAAAAGTTGAAATCAGCTCTAAATTAATTTTTACGCCTAGTCAGGGGCAGCTGTAGATTTGCACCAAAATGAGTAGCTTTTAAAAAAAAAAAAAGATGCAACATGATTCAGGTGGTAACTCAGGGACAACTGCAAAAGACTATACAATGGCAAACTTTGAAGGGAGAGCAAATTAGCACATGTGCCAAAAAAGCTGAAAGTTTGATACTTTCTGTTCTACAGTAAATTGCAGTAAATTTTGTAAGCCACATGCCTGCAAGGCGGCTTTAATTGGTAAACTCTCCATAAGGAGAACTCTTGCTGTTACCCTGACCCAAGCCTGGGACTTTCTTCTGTTTTGTTTTAGTTGTTGTTCCATACTGTAGGTCTGTAGGTGAACAACAATGGTACCAGAAGAACAATAATAATCTAGCAAAGATGAGGATGAAACCTTCATCCCATCCATAAGAGTAAAATACCTTCAAATATGTTGCCATTCCTATTGACAATACATTCATCCTATTTCATAGCTGTGTCTTTTTCCTTTCTGCTGTATTGGTGCTCCAAACTCATGTTCACAAAGGTTAGATGCTCTGAGCTTTAATATGCCAAATTTAGATCTGCAAGGTCATTGGTTCAGCGGCTGCCTCAATCAGCAGTGCCCAGAGTTCTGTAAGGCCAGTCACTTAGGCTGCGGGTGTTCATTTACCAATAAGTAATTGGGTATCATTGTTTCATTCAACCTTTCGAGGGCTGTCATGGTGACCAAAGGGACAAAAATGCCAGCAATTCATCCTCTGAGCCGCCTCTGAGTGGATCTGAACTAATTATGTCCCTTATTTATTGCCATTAGAAATAAGGTGCTTGGGATTGTAAACCTATAGGACTGTAATAGTTATTCTTTACTACTTACTCAATGGTTTGTGTCACAATATTTTTCCAGGGGAATTGTTTGGATTATGGCACAACATCCCTTGACGCCTACTTCTCAGATCTATAGCCAACTCCTAAATACTTGTAGACTTGCCAAGATTGGGGCTTTTCCACTAGTTCCTGTTGTTTATTCCCTCATCTTCCTTCTGTAAAAGCCAGAAGCTTCCACTCCTAAGTGCAAATTCAGCCTAGATTAAAATACAGCTAACTTACTCCTGGAAGAGCTTCCAAAGAACATTTCCATAATAGCTGTTCTAGTATCAGCGAGGTTAAATTTCACATTCAAAGCTGATTTGTCACTTCTCATTTACATGACTTGCAATACAAAAACATAGCACTAAATTAAAATGTCAAGTGCATTTCAAAAGAAATGAATTCTCAGGGTCTTATTGTTACTATAACGGCAAAACTTACAAAACCTTTTGTCGATTCTGCTTTTCTGCTCATTCATTTCTAGTGGGCAAGACCTTCCAGTTTACTGTCTTGGGAAAAGAAAGTATGATATAGCTATTTTATCTTCATTATAACACCCACCAAACAGATTTCCTTTACTTTAAACAGCTTAATGCTTTCTTTATAAATAAAGCAGCATATTGGAAATTTCGACAAAGCAGGTAATCTGTTCTCTATTATGTGTGAAGTAATGACTTCTTTATGCACAGTTGTGCAGGCACCATGGTCAGGTATTGTGCTTTACATAAAAATATAGTCCTCACAAACAAACATATGGTCGATTTCTAAAGTGTTTTATACTGTATAATAATGCCTAGAGACAAACCGAAAACATACAATTTATTTTATGGCTGGTTTAAATATATTGGTGCTAATATTTATGTAAAGTAGATGTAAAAAAATGTGCTATGAATCACAGAGTCAACATCACAAGTTTCTAATATATATATCAAGATAGGTTTGAGAAAGGCTCTAGCCACATCACTGTTTTGAACGTATGGTAAAGAACACTATTGGGGAGATTTATCATTACATTTTTTTTTCAATTCTAATGCAAAGAAGTTGCAAATTTTTTGCGCAGTGACATTTTTGCACCTTTTCAGCCGACCTTGCTAGATTTGCACCACATCTCATGTTGCACTGTTTTTACATGGATTCGCTGTATCATCTAATGAATAAAACTGTTTAGACCAAAGTTAATTGTATTGGTCATTTTAAAGAAGCCACACAAAATTGTGTAAAATGCTTGCCAGGTTTCAGGTGGAGAACTTGGAAGGAAGTAGCAGGACAACCAATGTTGCAACTTTTTTTGCACAAAAATGTGCAACTTTTCACATCTTTCACACCAGGCAGCAATGTTAGATTAACAGACACAGGTGAAATTAATATATATTTATTGCTCAAACAAAAGGAGACACGTAAACAACAAATAGGGCACATTTACTTACCCGTCCGAGGAGTTCATCCAAAGTGCATTGTTCCAACGATCATGCACTCTGACTACATGAAAGTGATATGAAGATCTTCGATTCATTTCCCATTACCTATATGGTTCCATGTGCAAGAAAATATCTTTACAAAGATGCTTCTGATTTCTACCGATTCACATGTCTTGCCAGATTCAAAGGGACAGAGAGTCTAGTTGGCAAAACTTAAAAAAATAGACTCTTCTGCACAACCAGAATTCAGTTTTGATGTCATAAATTGTTAGCTCATGCGAGCAGGCCCCTCATTCCTATTGTTCCATGAGCCAATATGATTAATCTGGAATGTCTTATGTTGTTTGTATAGCTACCCCATAATAATTAAAGGGCTGCAGAATGTTGAGGCGCTTTATAAGTAAAGATTAATTATTGATTGAACCTTATCATCATTTGCTGCTTTTCTCAATAACTGTTTAAAGCAACAACTTAATATTAGACCAGTCATACAGACTATGGAAGGGATTTATCTTGAACTGGCGCGTGGTGTGCTAGCGTCGCATGTAAACCCCAACCCTCCCTGCACCAGATATATCTAGAGATTTTGACCTCCGGAGATATCAGGGGGGAAACAGAGAATTTCTTGGTGCAGGTTATAGTTAGTGTGCAAGTCAGGAACACCCCACGCTCAAACCACCACAGGACATGGGCCCCTATAATGTCCCTCCGATTCCACTTGGCTTGGAGTTGACTTTAGGGGGATAATACACCTGGCAAAGAAAACATCATAATTGCACAAATTTCATTATACTATTCAGTTAGACCATTCCCTCAATATTTTTCAAAACTATTTAATGAGGAACAAACAGTTTTTAAATCCATAATAATTATGCGACATGAGAAATCCTTGATTGTCTCAGGTTAAGCAGAATCCTGGTGTCTTTGAATAAGTAAATGTCCCACAATGTGTCTGATTATCTGATATCTCTTCTACTTAAAAAATATCACCGGTCACAGGCTAATCACGCTGTTTTACGGTTGTATGGCATACCTTTAGTGTTGTTCCACATGTAAAATATTTAATGAATGTATTGGCGTTGTGATAATTAGGAATGGCAGAATCAGGCTCATTATAATTTTACCTGCAACATGGGAAATCCATTCTGACAGTTTGAAGGAATCCAACATTAAAAATGAGCAATGCTGTGAGCTTGGATTTTGTCTAACATACATTTAAAGATCAAAGTTTTTCCTTCCAGTTTTACAGTCTCTAAGATAAATTATGTTCCAAAAGGTGCAATCCTTTTTAGTAAAACATTGGTAATATTTTTTTTAGTAACATTATTTATCTTCTTTCCTTTTCTTATAAACAATGTAAGAGCAGATTGTTTTGTGTTCCACAAAGAAGCATATTTTATGAAAAAAAAACATCTTCTTTTGTATTAAAATGTAGCACAAAGAAGCAAAACTCTTGTGTTGTACTAAAATATAGCACAAAGAAAAATATTTTAAAAGAAAAATAAATAAAAGGGTGAGAAAAGTATTAGAAGTATAATATCCATATACTATTTGTTATTTAAATTATTATTCAACCTCTTAGTAATTCTAGCTAAGATGTCCCCATCCTATCCCCCCTTGTTTGATACCCTGTGGGGGTCACTGTTCAATGGAGTGGTGCACAAGGTGCAAATTAGGAAATTAGTTGCAATATCAATGAAATGTTACATCACCCTAAGTAATTCATGAATTTCCAGCCAAAACAATAAATAAATAAAGTAATAAATAATGCAATAAATAAACAATGAAGTGTTTATTGTGGATCTTTATTAAATGTAGGAATGAATAGATATAATACTTAAAATGTCAACTTACATAGCCCAATGACAGCAGTTCTGGTAGTTTCCAATATTACAAGTTTTGAGTTATAATTTCAATGTGAATACAATGTGGAGCCAAGCAGCAAGTCCCTCCATAATAATTTCAAGAGGGTGAAATATACAAATTCTAAATTGACAGTTCTTTGACTTTTAAAAAGCAGATACAACATTACATTTATGTTACATAATAAAAAACCTTTGTAGAAAATATAATCTAATAAAGTGTCAGATCATTAAATATTTGGTACTTTGAAAGGCACATACATGGATCTATACATATTTTACTGGAAAATAGAATAAATAATACGCAGACATCAGACAAGCTATAGCAATCCGTCATTGAATGTCACATTCTGACAGGATCATAGACTATGTCATGACAACATTATATGACACTAGCTATTGTAGGGGGGGTTGATATATTATTCGAAATGCAGAATGAGGATTCCAGTTAAACTGCAGGGAGAAATCCGAGTTGTTTTTGTTTTGACAAAGGACATTTTAGAGAAGCTGTCAGGTCACATCAGCATTTGCTGGCATGGACACAATGAGAGCGATAAACTGGCCAGAAGCTTAGCAGCAGATTTATTGTGAAAAGTTCCAGGTTGTTTGAAATTGTTTGAATCTGATATATCTATGTCAGTTTGCATTAGTTCTTCTTCTCTGTTTTTTCAATTCTGTTTTCTTATGGAAGAAAAAAATGTAAGGATTTATTAATCTATGAAGCTTGCAAGGGTTGGCCTAAACTGCTTGCTGTATCACAATAAACTCAACGGTTGCTCATACTTTACAGCAGGTTGGTGGAAGGTCACTAAAACATCTGTGGACTTTATAAACTCTTTAGAGTTATCTTGCTGGCATCTCTAGGAAAAAAAATAAGGAGGCGCTCACAAATTTTTTGTCCTTTGTACATAACTGCACACTATTTAGCTGAAGAGGAATTAGTAGACTAGGTGAAATACATGGTCCTTGTGGTGTCTTCCTTCTTAAGATTAGAGATACGCATTATTTGACTACTAATTATGATTGGTTGGGTGATGATGTGATGTGTTAAAGGGCCTCTCCGACTTCCAACATGGCAGATATTAGCTGCTACCATCTACCAAACCCTATTATTCAAAGTGGAATGAGCCACTGATAGATGTTGCTTTCTACCTTCTATATCCATCACATGTGTATGGGTGAATTGGCCAAGTAGGTTCTTGACCCAGCTAGCGTTCTGCAAAGTGTAGGGTCAGCTTTACTTAACTGGCGCTATCTTTAGTTGAGTAAATGTTAACTTGAATAAACAATTGATGTTTCTAAAACAGAAGAAATGTTGAATTTTTTTTTTTAACATCCAGATGAATGTTATAGCATCAACGTTAAGTCCTTTCACAGGTGCTGTCTACATATTTCTATGTGAATTACAAATGTACAAAATAACGTTCCAAAGGTTTAGAAGAGATTAAGAGACAAAATAGGAGGACTTCAAGATATGATTGGCTAGTTTGAGACAGGATGTTAAAAACTATGATGAAAAATGCTGACCTAGAGAAATGTCCTCGGTTCAAATTGAGTCATGGAAATCTATTTCTCATGAAACAAATTCAATACAGTTGAAAGTAAATCCAGCTCGACCTCTGGTTGCATGGTCCCAGTGGATCTTTTCATCAAACACAACATGAAAAGTAAACAAGCACCCGAAGTGTTCAGTTAAAATGGCTTTCTCCATTATCAATTCCGCATAGCTTCAAAAATGGGCAATAAAATAATGGAACAAGAGTCCATACTTCTGATGTGTTTCAGTCTTATATAGGCAATTATGCATATTGTTGTACAAATAAATTAACTATACTGCAAACTGTAAACATTTGACTGATTTTTGAATGAAAAGTCATTCATTGGTCTCCATCTCTTAGGAAATTTTTGTGAAACAGTCTTGTTATTTGTTCTTTAATTGAGTCTACTCTTGGTCACCACTCTCACAGTATGGTTTCTGAATTGAAGCAACTGGTTGCTGACTTGCATCTCTCAAGCCTTTTCTTGCATGTTCAGAACCATATAAGCCATTCCTTGGGTAGGGAATATTTTCACTACTGGAGTTCCTTCAATGCAAGAATATGTCAGGGATTCTCCTTCAAATTGCAAACATGATTTTGCATGAGTTATTTTTTTGCTGTCAACCTAGTGTGAAGCACCTTGAATATACCTTATCATATGAAGGACTATGAAAGGTGTGCTGGAAGGACATTTTGAGTTTATTCAGGAGATAGCATTTACAGTTGTCAGTTGTAATCCTATTTCGAATATTGTGAGCCCTTTATCATTGCCGGGAAGTGTGTAAATTCAGAAGATGTGTTGTTTCTTTTATGTAACGATGCTTATTTTAGAAAATAATGCAATTTCACAATCCAATTTCAAGACTCACTTAAGATAAATAAGCACAATAAAAAGACGAGATATAACGGTACTGCTTTGAATATCTCATCTGCTTGAAAAGTATGAAATATGTATGAAGAGGCAGCTGACGACCAGTTCAGAATGTACATATTCAACAGTCAGATAAATATAATCATGTAATAAACTATTTCACAATGAAGTGATTTTGGAACATCTCTATGCAGACCGAGCACATTCAATCACTCCCTCAAAAAATACATCTAGCAAAGAATTATCAGGTGAGGGGTAAAAGACGAATATAATGAATGGATTTCCGATTCTGGTATAATGTTTAATATTCAGAATGTAACCAGTATAAAATGGTCAAAAGCCCCTTAAAATCAACCTTGTTATAGGCACCTGCCTCCTATAGGCTAGATTTTTCCAAGCAATCACTTCTGTCAGTCTTGAGACCCTATATGCTAATTAGGAATTTTACGGTCAGGTTAACGGAGGGCATAATAGGACTTATTTGCATATTAGGTGCCGAGATTGAAAGCACTTACTTCTCTGAAACCATAAGGGTTAGAAAGCATTGTCCGAATATGCTTTAAATATGCAAATACATTTTCCAGGATGGGACAAGGAAAACATTACCTCGTCGCTATCTTGTAAGGCAGCCCACTTAACATCAAGTGTGATTTTTTTCATAAAGCCTAATGACATGAGGCAGACTTAAACTCTGTAAGTCTCCACATGCCTGCAATGGCAGCCTTAGAATTTACCTTAATAGTTCTTCTTACTTCCCAATCCAACACTGGTGGAATCAACTTTTTAAAGCTGCAAATCACTTAAAGGGCTGTACACTTTCAGCAAATAAATATTATTGTTCATATCATGGGAAGTTTCCCATATACTTTCTGTATCAATTCTTCCTTTTACTACTTCCCAGGTTGCTATTGTTTAACTGGAAGCTCCATTGTTTACTTCCTGTGGATAAAAAACAGTCATTGGTCATGTGATGTGGATTCTCTGTTCTTGACTCTAGTTAGGTGACAACTTTTTCCTAACCGCCTGATTTTGTATGATACTAACATCTTGTTGTGTCTATGGTTATCCTATGATTATTCTGTGGTTTGGGATTTTGACTTTACACAATCTCCTGGTTTTGACTCAGTTTGCTGACTTCCTTTTTTTCTCCCCTTTTCTCTATATTTTATGTAATATAGTGGGAATGTACCCCATTTGGAGGTGTCAATTAGGGCAGTTGAAGGGTAGGGACAGTTTTAGGGGAATTATTACTTTAGATCACTTACCCTTTGCCCTTACATTATCACACAGTGAGGCATGTAATGTTATCATCATTGATTACATTTCTGTTTCATATTTTGGAAAAATAGACCCCTAAAAGTAAATTTTTTCCTTCTTTTTTTCCTAAGTGAAATACTTAGCAAGGTTAATGCTGAAACACAATAATAACTGGAGCTTGAATCTTTCATAGTTGTTTCCTTTATATTGCCAACAAATGCCTTTATTTTTCCTTGCCAGCTACGTTTTTTCTGATTTAATGTCCCTAACCGCTGACTGAAAGAATGACAGTCTCAAGGTTGTCATCAACAGCAGCCATAAATTAATTTCATTATTTCCCTTTGCCTTCCTACTTTATGTGTTTCCATTTACTGACAAAGCTATTTGTCGTTTGTCAATAGAACTGAGACCTATGGATTTATAGACCCTACTTCACTGTGATGCTATTTAGATAGAACTAATTCATTATAAGGTGATACAATTTTCTGACATTATGGATTTCGACATACTTAATTGCTGGCACAGAATATTCTAAATTTCCTCTATCTCGCTGCTTACTTTAAAACTGATCACATTAAAGGGTAATTACTGCAGATGGCATAAATGCTATTCCGCCTAAATCTTCAGAATCTGAGTTATGTTCCTAGGCTTCTACATCAATAGGATTTTCTAAAATTTGAAAAACAAAAGTCTGTTCTTTTGGCAGTACACTTCTCCACAGGTTATTTGAGGTATTGCAGCTAGCTCCTTTTCACATAATGTAAAGCTGAGATTCATTACTAGACACAAATGGATGATATTTGGTAGGGATCCAACTGTTGGAAACCCATGATCACGAGGGTTAAGGTCCCTGAGAACCCCATGTGAATTGACCATACAGAAGTTTGTCAATGTCCCAATACCCTTAGCTGAATTTAAATGGTTACCCATGGTCCACAGAATAATATGTTTTCCAATAAAGTTTGAATGACATATCCTTGAGTCAAAATAAGGAGTTCATAAAAATGGAAAAAAAGTTAAAAGGAAAGACTGATACTTCCCTGCTATGCATATTTTCCTGTATTTGGTACAAAAATATTTCTTTGAAACTACTCCAAAAATTGGATTTCAACTTATTATAATATTTTTGCCAGCTTTATCACACACATATATGCTCACTTACAGGGAACCTGTCATTAGAATTAATATTTTGACCTAATGACAGGTTTTTATGGGCTGTTAAATACTAATTATCATTTTTTAATATTAACTTTCTCAGGTCCATTCAGTTTTAAAAGTATGTAAAATTATATACGGCTCCCTTCCAGCAAAGAGGATCAAGTTTGGTGCTCGTAATATAACACGGCTCTGCTTACTCTCTATAATACTAGCGAGCTATAGACCTGTGTGACCATGGTCAGATTTCTATCCACTGGAAGTAAACATGGTAGCTGTCTCTGGAATGACAGCAAGCAGAAAACCATGAGGAATTGATACAGAAAGTATATTGGAAAATGGTATTATTTTTCATCATACAAACAATAATGTTAATTTGCTGAAATAGGAATACCCCTTTAAGTAAAGTCATTCTATAAGGCATTTTTACTTTCTTATCATTTAGTTTTCATCATGAATCAGACAGAACAACAATGTAGTATTTTTATAGTATAAAAGTATATCCAGCTCCCTGCCAGCAAAGAGGATCAAGTCCCTTCTCTCCCTACTTCTCTTTCCTGCTCATCATACAGACATGAGTTGACAAAGATTTGCTTGTAGCACAGAGTTAGTTCATGTCAACATGAGTGAAGGAGGCGGGAGGGAGAGTTGGTAGAGTTTTGATGAAACTGGATTATAACTGATGTCCCCATGACTCGATCCTCTTTGGTGGCAGGAAGACAAATATAACTTTACTTTTATACACTTTTAAAACTGAATGAAACTAAGAATGTTTGTTTAAAATTCTCGATGACAGGTTCCCTTCAAGCTGATTTTTCAATAAGAAGAGAAGAGTATGCTGCTATTAGCGACCCATCTTATGAAAATTAAGATAAAACTTGATAAAATTATTCTTGACCAATCACTTTCCCTAAAATTATCTAAAAGGGTAAGAGCCTCCTTCCCCTTCACATAAAATAGATAGGCTTATTCAAATTAGTACCATAGGGATTTATCATCTTAGATGCATGGGAACATTGAGTAAAGTCATTCTACAAAGCGTGTCTAGTTTCTTATCATTTAGTGTTCGACATAAATCAGACAGAACAACAATGTATTTTTTTGTAGTATTTTTTCCAAAAAACAAAGGTGGCTGGGAGGTGGCTGCTTGAAAATAAAAACATGTAATTACTCTCCGGAGCACTCTAGTTGTTCCACTATGCTGCCGCTTCTGTCCATCCCCCATATAATCAAACATTACCGCTGCATTCAGCTTCCGGCTGGACCCAACACCCATACTTCTCGCATATACAATGCTGTCAATAGGGATGGGTAGCAAACTTGGTCAGCCGGAATCTGAATGCAGTGCTGCTTCCGTGGACATGTTTGTCTACATGTAAGTACATGTTTTTTTTTAAGCAGCCCCCTCACGGCCACCTTTGTTTTTTTCGGAAACTCTTGGACAACCCCTTTAAGGAGGGAAGTGTGAATTGTGAGCACTACAGGCTCATTACACAGTAAAAGCACAGTATGCATAATAATTGCACACTTTTTGCATAGTGAATCCATGATAATACAAAACCCATGCACACCTAGGCGTGCCATACAAGGTAGCAAAGTGTCTATGAAAAGTATCTGTTAAAAGTGTCTTGCAGTCTCCTGTAAAATGTTAGATTTGCTTAATTTCTCATAGGTGTGCAGTGTAATTCCTGCAAACAAGCTAAAGAGTGAATAAGTTGAAACGGAGATAATGCTGCATGTGCACTAAGCTTGACTGGCTGAGAAAAAAGCTTAGCAATCAGCAGTGTATTCACATTAGAATGTCAATTTTCCAGGTTGTGAAAATGTGCATGTTGCAGAGCATCAATGATTTCCATCCATTAGCTCTTTTTAACCCCGGTAAAATATCTTAAATTTGATCCTGATCTGTGGAGATGATGAAACCGACTTAGACCTGACAGACTTCTCCTGGCTGAAATTGGAATGATGTGAAGAGAAACATTAAATTTGATAAACATCATTACGGTAATCTTTGCTTTTTCACATGTCAACAGAATGAGTTTCTCCATGTATTATCTAAGATTTTAGATCTTGTCCTTTTTATGAGACTTGGTGCTCAGGCGTCACTATTGTATAAGAAAGTAGAATGGAGAAAAAACGTTACAACCAGACTTTTAGAGACTGAGCGAGATATATATCACGGCTTGTGCGTCAGTTCTCTGACATATAATACAAGCCCTGAATAATCGCAATTACTTGCTAACCAACAGGAATTGTGATTATTTACTCCGTTGTGCCACCTCCACGCCAAGTGGGAGTGTGAAGGGGATGGGAACAGGGGTGTGAACAGTGGTGAAGTGGGGCAGCATGGGGCATCCCTGCAAACATTTAGGACATTGAATTTGGTATATGACAAGAGCTACACAACCACCGCCATCAGATTCATCAATGGGTGTCTGTTGTATTGCAGGTAGCCTGTTAGGTGTCATGGTCAAAGTAGGTCACTGTATCTAGAAAGCTGTGGTTCATGGTTACTGCCAAATTAAAGCTGAATGACACCCTCCGTGACATCATTGGGGGTTGCCATGACATGCATGAGCCTCAAAGGCAGGCCATAATAGAAGAGTTTCATATTCCCAATATAATGCAATACAGAAGTGATGCTGTATATTGCATGAAAAATATAAGAGAAGCATTAAATGTAGTTAAGGACCACATTTTTAAAAGTTTAAAAGAAAAAAAGTTCTTCTTTATAAGGAAAGAAGCCATAGATAAGAAATATGTAAAGACTTTCACAGTTGCAGTGCCTGAATCTATGAGTAAGTGTCCGTGGTTCATCGTAATTGATTTTGATGGTAGATTTCCTTCTAATGAAAGTAAACAAGACACATATCTTGTTTAATCCCTGAACTGAGTGGTTTTGCACAAAAAAATGATAAAATACAGGACCTTGGGAAAGCTGGGTGCCCTGGCTGCCATACATAAACACGTTACTTCCACATATACAGGAGCTGCCTTCACTAGGACTAATCAACCTGAGCTGGATGACTCATACACAACAGCTGGGGGATGGTGCAGTGATTGATTACATCTCCCAGGTACAACACAGTGATAACAACATAGTATTTTCGGCTTATGCTGGGCAGGACAAGGCTGGAGCAGTGCCGGGGCAGCCACAGGAGCACCAGAGTTTCATTATCATAGTTTTATAATTGTTTTTTTTTTTTTTTAGCAAAATCACTTAGTACAGGGATTAAACAAGATATGTTTCTGCATCAATGTAGTTTCAGCATTCTCAAGGTATGTGTGGTTCATAATGCATGAAATAAAATGGTAGATTTCCTTTAAAGTTGATTTTCTTTATGATGTTCCCATGAAGATCTATAAAAGGTTCCCTTTAATTATGCTTCTGATTTTTATTCAATTATTTATTATTATTTTAGAATCACACACCTATAGAATCACTGTATCATGAGATGCAGAAATCGAGCAGCGCGCCATCTGTACAGCCGGAGTGTATTGCACCTGTATGTCAGGAATGAGTTAAATGGTCAGAGAATGTCATCTATTATTACATTGTGAAGAAGTGATATATTGTAGTATTGCCTGCTTCCTCAGAGACTAAACAGTGTCAGGGGAGCAGCTCACAGCCTTATCAATGCGTATACCCTTCCTATAGGATCGAGCTGTCATCTGTCATTATATCCCCTGCCCTCTGCTGACCCTGTCCCAGTCTGCACAGCAAGGTTGACATGCGATCTCCAATAAACAAGAAATGCCATTTTTTTTGTTGTTGTTGTAAATAATGATCATTTATATAATATATTACTTTCTAGCAATACATCACCTTATAATTGTGACTTACTGCCTTGTGGTAACTCATTGCTTTATTGTAGCCTTTTTATTGTTGCCTTAAAGTGCTACATTTTTAGAAACCACCTTTGTGGGAAATCATTAGCTTGACCCCCATTGGGTTATACAATGCCTCCGATGATTATTAATAAAATCATTTCAACACATGCCGTTCTCTCAAGAAGGTGAAAAGTTTACAATCGGATAAATATTAAAATGCCAGACCTGCAAAGGAAGGATCCATCACATTTATGTCCAAAACGCAACAGTCACTTCTTCTAAAAATAATAAAACCTGCCACCTGACTACGAGGTGGGGAGATTTATAGAGGTGTGTTTAGCATCCTGCCATACTCACATTTCCACTGTATAAATAGTGAATGCGGGTGATTTACTAAAGATAACTTTGCTTTCACAAAGTGACAGTGAAAACATTCGGCTGCGTTCGCGATAGAACATTCTGTACCGTATTTGATAATGTGCCTGCAATAATAAATATGAAAAGAAATGTATTGTCTTTTATATTTTGCAGAATAAAATGTGCCTTTTATACTATGACACAGAATAAATCAGCGCTAGATTGTTGTACATTTATGCGGGTATCGCTTTTTTCTAGCATCCAAATCGAATGGAAATTTCAAAGCACTTTGGGGATATATAGATGGGAATGGGCAGCACTATATGTATTATATATGTCGCTATTTCTATGGCGCATAATAACATTGTGTAAAGACAGCTTTGCAACTTATGGCTGTAGCTGAAGGTATTGAAATACGGAATGACTTGTATATGTGCAATACAACTTTATCACATTTAGGTATAAAATATGTATATACTGTGTGAGCGACTCATCTTGATGTCTCCAATGATGTTGTCAGATTAGCAGTTTATGCTTTTGTATGTTATTGTAATGAAAGATATGACAAGGAGTCCCAGGACTACAATGTTTCTTCAATGTATCCACAAGGTTTTATTCTTTCTTTGTTGCATCAAATATTGTGTGTTATTCCTTGAATTTCCCATCAAGTTTACATGGCATTTTCCAATGTTGGCTGCGTATATTATAGGCATAATAAAGGTCATTTCCCAGACCAAAGAACCTAAATGCTATCTAGGTAAATGAACATAAAATGGATCATGTTAAAGACAAGAATCTCATCTTTAAAATCAGGCTCATGGTACATATAGATATGTGAATTTTATTACACACACAGTCAGCAATACCTTATCTGTCTGAATCTAGTAGAGTTAATCTCTGCCTGATGCTCGCTGGGAGGAAGTGCCTGTGTCTAAGCTGGTCAGTTCTGGGAACCACAGCTTAGAGAATGTATTATTTTGTTGTCTTGAGTATATTTCAAGTAGTGTTTTTTGGGGAACTTCCCTTTTAAGAGAAAGGTGAGGAAGGCTTAATTCTTTAATCACTAGATGTATAACATGCAGTACATCTGGTAATTTGGGCAATTGGGGATCCCTGCTATGGTGATTGCTTGTTGAACTAATTGTTAGACCACGAATGATTGAACACATATCCTTTATCATAAGGATAGGAATCAAATGATATTATTAGAAAAACCCCTTTAATGATGGTAAGAATGGTAACTCAAAGTAAGTGTTAAAGTGGTTGTTCAGGATCAAACTAGTTGTATTCACCTCTCTCCATCATGTTAACACTGCCTCATTGCTGAGCCTCTATTTACAAATAGAGACCTACCATAACAGGTGGCACCAAGCTAAGCAAGAGTGAGCGTCGGAGAGATGAATACAGCTTGGATGTTATTTTTATACCTTCCTTGGCCCATTAAAAAAAAAAAAAAAAACCCTGATCCGGAAAAACCTTTAATTCCAACTACTTTAAGTACCATACCTGCAAAATAAAAAAGGTGTCTATAGGTATAGTATATAGCAGTGGTGCCTCTTGCACTCCCGGGCAGCCCAGGACCCTGGTAGGAAGCTACATTATAATCCGAACTTCTCCTTCTTTTTACTGTATTGGTGTCCTTTGGTGTCTATCCGCTTTAAACCTGTGACAGAGCAGGGAGTAATAAGTTACTGAAAGTAACAGAATGAAAATGTTCCAGCTGCCCAGCCTCTATAATCACAGACTCCTCGAGCACGGTTCACCCCACTGCAAGGGGCATGGAAAAATGAGATGCAAAAGTCCCCTCTCTGTTGATTTCTCACAAAAGGGTCTGGTGAACCTACTCACACATGTCATGAATAAGAGTGGGTGAACCACTTCAAATGTGTAGACTTTTATCTCTGCATACCTGGATATCACCTGAACAAATAAAGAAATACCAATACGCAAGATCTCCATGAGCTGGATCCATACTTTTTCGTCTCAGTAAAAATTTACTGCCTAAATTGTTGCATTGGCACTTTGCAAAAAATATTTGGGTTTTGGTTGTAGTTTGGGCACTCTGTATCTAAAAGGTTTTCCATCACTTGCATATAGTAAATAAAGGTGGGAACTGAAGATAGAGAAAGAATCATCAACCAACCTCCTATACAGGCAATAGTACGATATATAAGCATGGTTTGGAGAAGCAAAACGTATTTGCAGACTTATCAGTGTCATATTGATAAGGGCTGTGTATCATTCTTTACAAGTAAGTAAAGATAATGTTTGTTCTTATGTTTTAATTTCATTTTTGATTGAGGATCTGGCAGGTAGTCCTTTCACTAGAAGTCAGTTGGGATCCAATAAAGAAAGATAACAACTCACTAGGCATTCCCCAAGCTTGCTTTACTTTATTACATGCACTCCACAATCACAACCAAATCCAGTGAGGTTTTTGCTACAAGGGGCCGTTAGGAAGCCTTAGATTTTGTAATTAGACAACTGCATAAAGCAAAGCATCAAGAAGTGTAAGTATTGATTAATTCTTAATTGAAGGTCTTTAATTAAACCTAAAACACAGTTTCAGGATCTAAAGTGTAAAACAAAATATTTTAGAAGCCATAGACAAAGAGTGCACTGCTGTAGTATCCTATTGTAGATGTGCTACTGTTAAAAAGGATCTAAATATACCGTATATACTTTCCTCATTGCTTGGTTAAGCCCAAGAATCAGTGGTGCAAGATGACAAGTTCTAAAAAGAAATGTGTGAGATTTTTTTATCATATAATTTTTATAGAATTTTATAAAGACAAGAAAATATTTACAAGTAACGAGGGAGAGTAAACCCAGGCACAGAACACTAGCCCTTCATTGTAAGGAAGCATATACAGTTTTTAAATCCTCTTTACAATAGGGAGTACAACCAGAAGAAAGAACGGATAACAATAACAGACCATTAATGCCCAAATTTATATTATCTGAAATGTAATCACATGACAGGTAGGAAACTATATGCTTAAAATTGTATACATACTAAAGACTGTGTAATATCACTACTCAACAGAAATTAAAGTATGTCTCAGGGAGTGACACTTTTTTCAAATATAGTCGGTCCATTTGGACCAGATACTCAAGTAGCGGGGCAATGAGCCCAAGCAAAGGGAGATGAGACGTTCCATGGTACAGTTATGTTGAATTTCCTCAGATGTAGCCACAATGTTGGGAACATCTTAGGATTTCCAACATCTAGCAATGCTCACTCTGACAGTAGTTGAAATGTGATACATGAGATATCTGTCTGTTCTTACTTGTTCCAATCCTAGACCGAGAAATAAGGCTATAAACCTCAGACCATACATAGGAAATGTTAGTACATAACCACCACACATGCAAAAGAAATTCCCTTAGATGTAGAACATCTCCATCAAATGGGTGAAAAATTAAGAAACATTTTAGAGAGTCTATGAGGGCTAAGGTACCACCTATATAGCAGTTTGCGGGAAGTTTCCAGGTGATTGACACACCAAGATGCTTTTATAATAATAGAAATAGCAAGGCTCCACTGTACATCCATGTATTGATACGGAAGTTCAGTTTCCCATTTTGTTCTATAGGGGGTTTATGGGGGTGTGTGGAGCTCAATTATGGTTGAGTAAGCTATTGATATACCCTTCTTACAAATTCTCTGGGCAGTGAGGAACTCTTCATACTTTGTGGGGAAATATGCACTTAGTAAGGAAATGGTGGAGTCATAAGAACATATAAAATTCCCCTCTAGGTAATTGGTATTTCAAGGCAATCTGTTCGAAGGGGAAAATAATTCCTTTATCAAACAAATCTCCCACCATCTTAATAACCCTGTTAACCCAAAGATCATAATTTGCATGTAGGATAATGTAAGAATTGGTACATTTTGAATCCTGAGTGACAGAGACCTTGTATCAGAAAGTGTCTCCCTGAAAACCAGTATAGTCTCTCCCATAGTAGGAATGACCATGGGGAGTTTAATTTGTGCAAATATCATGACTCGCAATAGGAATTGCAGAGAGGGAAGGTCCGAAACATGCTTCTCAATTCTTATCTTGATCATCTAACCACAAGGCCCTAAATTGGTCCGCGAGTAGTAAGTTAACACCAAGGGACATCTCAGGCCTCCCTCCAATGTCAAAAAGATAACAGTTCTTAAGAGGACTCTCACTCAATTATTTATTTTTTTATGTCCA
This sequence comes from Engystomops pustulosus, assembly GCF_040894005.1. Classification (NCBI taxonomy): domain Eukaryota; kingdom Metazoa; phylum Chordata; class Amphibia; order Anura; family Leptodactylidae; genus Engystomops; species Engystomops pustulosus. The sequence goes on along the minus strand of NC_092412.1, from coordinate 206,887,000 downwards.
TTCAATATGAAGGAGGACAGTTTTTGTATGAGTCTCAATGAGGCTTTAGGCATAGGGATTGGTAGGTTGTGAAAACAATACAAAATTTTGGAATCATCATCATCTTAATTGCAGCCATCCTACCCAACCATGAGATAGAAAGGTTGTAGAAAGATTGTTAGTCTCAAATAACAGTATGGGTGAGTGTATTAAGATTTGTCTGAGCCAGTTTACTAGTAGTGACTGTGAATGTGATGCCCAATTGAATCCACCGCAAATTGAAATGGATACCCTTCACTCAAATGCTGGTGGAGGTCGGGGGAGGTGGGGAGGGTTATGCATGTGAACTAAGGCATATGCACCCCGGAGGGTGGCTACTGGGTTTGTTACACACAGCACCACACAAACATTCCAATATGGTGTTCCCTCTCCCCGAAACATACTCCCTCGATGGGTGCTGGCACTAATTGCAAATAGTCTGATTGTGGAGCAGCACAGCGAGTATAATGGATCAAGTCCAATGGTGGGTGCACACCTCCAACAAACCCGATCCACCGGTTTGTAAGGTCAGATATCCAAAAAGTGCAATGAGGCAGCACTCCGGTAAGTATAAAGGTGATCTTTATTCACCCATGGCAAAATAAGGTGTAACATTTCAGCTCATCCATAGAGCCATTATCAAGCATACCTGTATTATAAAGCATACCTCACCTTTATACATACCTGCAATATATAATGGCTCTATGGATGAGCTGAAACGTTACACCTTATATTGCCATGGGTGAATAAAGATCACCTTTATACTTACAGGAGTGCTGCCTCATTGCATTATTTGGATATCTAGCACTAATTTCAGGTGTTACCGATGAACCCAAACTTCTGCCTGAAGTTCGGGTCCATGCATCTCTTCCCAAGATAAATATATGAAAGTATATTATATACAAGGATGTATTCTACGAAAACAGTTACACAGGAATAACTTCTAATACAAATATGACCTAGTCCATCAAGTAAATTAAATGTGGATTTACATATTGCATTTCCATAAAATAACATCTACATTTTAGCCAGAAGCTGATACACAATCTGCCACACTAGAAGGGAAGACAAAGACAAACTTCTATCAGTGCATTTTAAAGTAGATCCAACTTCCTCATCAAATGATCACCGCTCCATCATGTTATTATCCAGTGTGCTGAGAACATTTCATACATCTGCTATAATGAGCGAATCTCAGATGTAGAGACATAAATGTCAGTGGAGAGACGTTACTTATAAATTGGCATTTAATAACACATCAGTTGTAAAACATTATTAAAACATTTTAGGAAATCGGTCGTACAAGCTTTCTGGGAAGAGCAAGTCAAAGGAATATTTAAAATCTGCAGGTGACCTTTTACATATTATGAATATAATACATTTAGTCATTTGCATATTAAAGGTAGTTGAGGTCATTTTTGTAAGTATTTTTCATAGCGAAAGGGCACCCACTGGAAGAAGATAAGAGGAGGGTAGAAGGAAGAACACAAGTCTTTCATCATAAATTGATTCAGCTTGAATTTGCACCTGGTGGCAGAATCCGCTCTTCATGACTTTCTTCTTACTGTTCATAAAAACAGTTTAAGGATGTTTGTTACGATAACACAGAGACACCGTGAATCATAATTACTTCATTAGAAAGTTTCCAAAGTTTTTGTTTTGAATGTGGGAGTTTTAAAGCTGATTATATTTCCTTTAAAAATTTTATTTTATATTTACATTATTTTTAATCCAACAAATATTCAGCAGTTTTTTTACTACTATCTTTTAATACCAATGATATTTAGATTAAAAAAATTACGTTTAATATACAATTTTTATAAGAAATTTAACAATCTCTTTAACAATCGTTTAATATGTAAAATGCTATATAAATAAAGTTTATTATTAACGACTATTTTTTTCAGTGGTGTCCAATACCAAACTGGTGGTGGTTTTGAAAGAATATAGATGTAATCTTCCCTTTTGAATAAGAAAAATGAGCTATGGCGTGGGAGCATGGGGGAGGAGGGGGGGAAATTATCAGTGCGTTTGTCTGCCTTTCTGAAGTTTTTCTTGCTACTGTTGGGTTTTTGCAGGTTTTTATGCAACATTTGAGCAAAGTGCACTAAAACTCGCTGGGATTAATATTTGTAACTGAAATGATTGGTTTTCGCACTTCAAATGTTACAATAAAATCTGCAATGGCTCATTGATGAGTGGGTTGGCATCTGATTTGGTGCCTTATTGTGGGCAAGTCAAAATTTGTACTTGGCATTTTGAACTCTTTGGGTGCAACAAAGTACAAAATATGACTGCAAAGCCATATGTACAATACTTTTAATGTAAAAAGGGACATCAGGCAAGCCCAAAACATATTCATATATTTGTAGAGAGGGTCTCTTTTAGGCATATTTAAAAGGTTTTTTTTCTAGCTATTGACTCATTTTCCCATTGTTAGAAATATAAAGTATATGATGAATGCACAACACTGCTGCACACTTGGATACAAACACCGACTAAGAGGACCACAGCCTGCACTCCGAAGTGTAGCGTAAAGAAAAAGCTGGCTATCATTTCTGATGTTTTTTAACAATCATAATATTGTAAAATGGAAACAGGCTATGTTTTCAAGGGACAATATCAACAGCCCTAAAATAACAGCCCACTCAGAAAGGATTCTATCTTTTTGAGAGGGAGCATCACTACAGACACCCTACTTTGGCTCTACCAACCCTGCTTTTGTTTATATTATAATGAGGAATCTCTTTTGAGTCCCATCAAAGCCAACCTAGAGGTGCTGGTAGTTTAATGGAGTAAAATCTGGTGACAGAGTCGCTAAAATATACCATTAAAATCATCCTGGACTCTTCCTGGACAATAGATCCAGGCACTGTGACTGGGATAATATTCTTATATCTGTTATCCATGGCATTCTTCTTTCTAAAATCAACTTTTACCATTATGCTAATGAGCCAGAGGATCTCCGGGGCATGTTGCCAGCAGCCCTCCATGCTGTAGCTGCACAGGCTGTTACACTGTCTCACCCACCTCCTGCTCCCTCAGCACTTCCCATTTCCACCTTCCTACTGTGATGTTGGCAGCAGTGAGAGGGGGGAAGTGCTCTTCAGAGTGTAACAGCCTTTGCAGCTAAGAAAAGTAGGGCTGCTGGTAACACACCCCAAAGCTCACTTTTTAGCATATTGTTTATCATGTTTTAGCTTATTGTTAAAAGTTAATGTTAGAAGTAAGGAGGTGCCTGGATTATTTGAGTGTCCCTGGTTTGATGGTAGATTTCCTTTCAAATATATTGTCAGATAAGTGACAGTCATTTAAAAAAAAGAGTACAGAAAGGAATTGGTTGAAAATGAAAATTTTCTACATCCTCTATTTTTTAATGTAGTGAATATCATTGAACATAACAGTTCAGTGATATGAATAATTGCAATAATACTGCAAGCACTAATAGGACAATGTTACAACACAATAATATAGACAAACTCAATCAATACCTGATTTTTTTCTACTGTATAACAGAAGATTGATGAAAAATAGGTTTATTTTCAAAAAAGAAAATAAAACATGAATATCTTAAGGAAATAAAAATTATATATAATTCATCTATCACTTGCCCTCATTTCGGTTTTAATAAGCTCTCTTGGCTCCCTTATCTTTTTTTTTATGTTCATTCCAGAGCAATTAAAAAGAAATGCAAATGACATTGCTTTTTTTTCATAAAGTCGTTCTTATGAAACTTCATTAAAGTAAAAAAGTATTGCATTTATTAAGTGATCTAATTAAGTTAGGGTTGTGTCATTGATGTGTAGACCAGTATTATTACCTTTATGTCAGCTGTCGTATTCAGCATCCAAGATCACAAAAATGATAGTTTCAGGACTGCTCCGGGGAAGGTTTCAAACGCAAAAATGATGACATCTCTGAGATTCTCCCCAAAACTGATGTAGGATAAAAGAGGACTATTGTAATGTGTTACTGTGAATTGGCTATACAAGGATGCCTTTGTCTTTAACTGAGAAATGTATCTAATAACCATTGAAACATTAAACGCCTCGAACAATAAAGAGTGAGCGCTGGTTCCCACAAGCTGAGCACAATGGATTTGGCACTTACTTCAACAATCAATTGATATGCCTATACCGTTTTCCAATATACTTTCTGTATAAATTCTTCGCTGTTTTCTAGATCTCTGCTTGCTGTCCTTCTATAGAATGATTCTATGTTTACTTCCAGTGGATAGAAATCTGTCCATGGTCATGCAATATCAAACAGGTGCACCTACCATTATAATCACACAGAGTAATCAGAGCCATGTGATACGTACAGCTCGTGCACCTGTGTAACATCACATGACCATGGTCAGATTTCTGTCCACTGGAAGTAAACATAGAAAGTTTCTATAGAAGGAAAGCAAGCAGAGATCTAGAAAATCATGAGAAATTAACAAAAAAAAGTATATAGGAAAATTATATAACTTCTTCTTACACAAACCATATTAATGTTTGCTGGAAGTGGACAATCCCTCTAAAGTACTTGCTGGAAAAATTATTTTGGAAATATCTATGAGGGGTGTAATATCCAGTTTCGGTGTCCCCCTAGACTGACACAGACACTCTTAGATTGTGCCGCTGATGGGATCTAGCTGGTAGCCTCTTCACTGGACTCTAAAGCTGCCATGGCAACGATCTGCAGCACATCAATGCCAATGCAGGGGTGTTTATTGCGGGGGGGGGGGGTGAGAAAGCAGTTTAGGCTTGCGGTAAAGCTTGACCATGTTGCCTAAAGGGTTAAACATCTCCTGCGACCGCCATGACGTACATATATGGCAGGGTGTACTAACTATGCATATCCTATGTCGTACATGTATGTCAAGGTCCATGAGGTGGTGATAGTTGTTAGTATGGACAGCGATCTGATAGCAGAGCACTAACAATTCCTTTAATGTAACTATGTACACACAATATTAACATTTACTAATTGTACAGCCAATAACCATAATTATTACTATCAATCAAGATTAATGGTCCAAAATATTTGATTGCTTATTATGGATCTTCTCCTACATTCACTATACACAGTTTTTATTAACACCATTTAGCAAGTGTAAAGGAGCCATTAGTCGTTCATGTTTAACAAACTCGTCACATATTTTTATCACCTTGATTCTTCAATTCTTTATTCTTCGTACACTAATATCTGCCCTGATCTATGTATGGTCTAACGCATTTCATTTCTGTGCATACACATGTACTGCCTGAAGACTGGTTCTTGCTGTAGATCTATAAGATAGTCCTATTGTATTTCACCAATACTTCTATTGTACTCCATCTACTTGGGCAACAATAATATTCCCATCTTCAGTCAAACTTATTCACATATTTAATATTGAGCGACCAGCTGTCCTTCAGACCATAATACTTTCTATGACAATAGCTACTGTCAACCAAAACTATACACTTTATTCCATGTTTGTATCATGAGAAAAACTATAAATGTAGAAAATGGAAAATGTTCTGAAGCTGGAGAATAAAATGTGAGGAGCTACTGACTCGGTAATCTCCCAAAAAAAACAAAAACAACACAGTCAGTCAGTGTCAGTGCTCAACTCTTGTCAAGGAATAGTAGTTCAAACAGAATGAGTGGTCTCACCACCTGTTCACAGGTTAGAAATAGAAGATCGCCCAGGCACGCTGCTTTACTTTCTATCTCCCTCCTATGGATCCAAGCCAGTCCTCGTATCACCCCCGTAAATGTGGGGTACTGTAGATCCTCTACCAGGGAGCAAATGGAAAGATAGTGCAGACCTCCAGGGTAAAGAAAAGATTTTTGTTTGTGTATACTCACAAAGTATCAGTAAAAACGTGCGTATCAGTAAAAGCATGTAACATCAAACACGTCGCCCTGGAAAAACTATGTCCATTTCATGAGAAGCTAATCCTCTTTTGATACATCCCATAATTTTATTTGCTTGGTTCTGGTCACTAAAATTAATTTTACAATCCACCAATACCCCCAAGTCTTTTTCAGCTGCAGTTTTACCAATTAATTGTATAGAACATGTTTATACTTTTCGTTTCCATTGCCCAAATGCATAATAATCTTACAGCCACAACATGGGGAAAATATTGGTTATTGTACGGTGTTTTAGTTGAGTAAATGTAGTAATATATATATATATATATATATATATATATATATATATATATATATATATGCATATAACATACATAGTGTGGCATTCTGATATTGGTAATACTCATCTTTTCTTGAGTAACAATATGGATAAAATATTTATTCACTGTAAAGAGGTAATATTTGCACATGGTAAAGTGGTATTGTTTGATAACTATTATTTGAAGCTTGCAATGGTATTTAAAGAGGTTTTTCCATGAATTCAAGTTAGGCCCTATCCCCAGAATAGGGCCTAACTTGCTGATCGGTGGAGGTCTCAGTGATGAGACCCCCACTGATCACGAAAAGGAGGGGTACGATGGGGTCCCACTTACCTCAGTTGGACCCCTTGTTGCTCCATCTATCTCAATGGAGACGATGGAAATTGAAGAACGCCGCGCTGTCCACTTGTGGATTGGGCCTAACATGAATTTCAGTTGGACCGAGCGCCAGATTTATCTTGCAAAGTCCGACAGTATTGTGTTGCATGCCCCATGTTGAAGGAGCTGTGCAGGGGACGCTAGATTCAAGCAGAATGTGTGCCAGAAATCCTGAATCTGGTGCCCTTTGCCCTATACAAAGGCAAACTGCATTTAGTACAGTTTGCACTGTTCTTAGTTAATGTGCCCCGTTGTGTGCAAAGGGACTACTAATCTTTTAAGACCCCAGCAAAGTATCTAAAAATGCTGGGATCAGTTCATGGAGCAAGGATCTGCATAATTTGAATGTGACTGTGTTGTCAAAACAAAAGGAGAGATTTGGACGGTGGCTTACTGAATAGCATTAAAGCCTTGCAGCGCTGGGGGCCTGGGTTTAAGTCTCAGGGTCAACATCTGCAAAGAGTTTGTATGTTCTCTCCGTGTTTGCGTGGAGTTCCTCTGGTTTCCTCGCACACTGCAAAACATACTGGTAGGTTGATTAGATTGTGAGCCCCATTGGGGACATTGGTATCATATCAGGAAGCATTGAAGAGCCTCTACTATTACTGTTAAACCAGACATGTCTCCTTACACAGTTTAAGGCCGGAAAAACATTTGTCTGGGATTAGTCTCTGATCGCGGATGTGAGAAGTGGCGTGCCATGGACTGATCACTTTGCTATGGACTGAACTACATGATGCACAGAGTTCTTGCTTCCCTGATATGTAGCAGAGCCAACACTGTCCAGCCTTAAAGTGAGGATTTTCTTTGGTCATTTCCATATTTTTAAAAGTAAAAAAAAATCTGTTACTAAAAGTGTAAATATTTGCAGACATGTATGGGTTAACGTTCTGTACTATTTAGATTTCCTTTTTCCTTTATCAGATTTTATGTGGGTTTAAACATCTTTCATTATCTAGAACCTTTATGACCACCAATGCTGCACAACACAGCTAAATCAATATTTCTAGCTGTTCCTGGGAGCCTGATCAATATGTTGAGTTATTTTCTATTCGTAAGCGAATCAATCCAACATACTGATAAAAAGAAATAATGATTAGCAATTTTACAAAGAGCTTTCAAATACGGCTAAAAAAGAGTTGCTTATTTCCATAGACAATATTCAGAATTGATAACTGGAGTAGATCTAACGCTGCGGGAAAGCTTTCAATCCAGTTTATAGTGCCCGGTATTGAACAGAATGTCTTGTACACTCTAAGGGGGGCATAATGAAGAAGCTACTGAAGAAAAGTACACTAAGAAGCTATTTCGCCATACACATGAACTGAGCAGCCCAAAACAATTGTTCTTGGATCAGTAACAGGATACATCTGTGTACCGAGTGCTTAGGACATCAAAATTTGTGGGTAAACTCGAGTGCTGATGGATGTATTTGCATGAAACTTAATCCTATATTAGGTGCTACTTGCGCAAAACTCATACCTTCATCGGGTATCATATCAGGTACATACAGCGATATATACAGTGGGGCACATTTATTAAAAACAGTGCAAACTATGTAGTGTGCAGAGAGCGCCAGATTCCCGTTCTTCATGCATTTGGTGCCCCCTGCACTGCTCTTTTTTTTTTTGGTCCACCTTTAACATGGGGCGTGAGATACACTTCTGTCGGACTTTTCATGATAAATGTGGCGCATGGTCCGACTGTGCCCTGGAATGCCCATTTCAGTGCCGAAATTTGTGTTGCGTGTAGAATAGTGCAGCTACAATACAAAAGGGTCGCATGTGACATATACTGTATGTGGCGCAGACACTTCTTAAATACGCATGCAAGCAGTTTGCACTTGACAGAACGTGCAAATTCCAACAGAAAACTGGCACAAGGTCCTTATTAAATGTGGTCCTGTATGTCCTTATTGCCAATACTCCGTGAAGATATCTCGTGTATACATATCACGGCAGTGGCACTGTTGGAGCAGATGTTTATTCTGAGCCATGGCACCTAGAAACAAAGTTCTAAGTCATTTTTTATGAGGAGAATCAGAGATATCTACTGTTAAAGTTAAACTGAAACGTTAACTATGGATATCCCTGCTTCTATATCACCTAAAAAAGAAACCTAGTGTGATATTAAAGGGGAGATTCTCCCCTTTAAAGAGGTCTTCTGGGCTTCTGAGCTGTATAGCATCCCTCAGGGGACTTTAAAGACAATACAAATCTTATCGTTACCTCCTCTGGAACTCCTGTTGTCCCGCGGCGTTGCTTATGACTATAGTGTCCCTGTTTTTTTTATAGAGATTAGCGCACCAATGCTGCATACCTGATACAGTATCACTTTCAATACGTAGCAGGCGTCCGGAAGTAGTCGGAAGGGAGTGCTGGCATCTATACAGGCAGTGATGCTACAGGCAGTGATGCTACAAATGAATGCTGTTCATTCCAAAATCAAGAAAAATGATATCAATGAAAATGAATTGCTATGGGGGTCATTACCAGATCCCCTCCGTGCTCTGTCTACACACGCTGTTAGCCTAACTCCCCATCCCCCATTCTCCTTCAGTACTTCCCCCACCATCTGATTGCTGTAATCTCAGTGGGAGGAGGGGGTGCTGCTGCATAGTGAAAGTAAAGCACGGAGGAGCTCTTGTAACATCCTCCAGAGCATTTAGGCTCATTAGCATAATTGTAAAAGTTGATTTTAAATGGAAAAACACAAGGAATGGATATGAAGGAGTGGATCATGATGAATATAAGAAGACTACCACAGTCATGGTAATTTATGAGTGAATGGTTCATTAAGTTTGATTTTGATGGTGGATTTCTTTTAAAGAAGAGCGGAACAGAACTGGAGATATTTTCTTGGATATTCAAGTACCATGATCATGGAAGTTCCTCAGTAATCTGTCTCCAGCAGCTCTTCTATGAAATTACTCAGGACATAAGTAAATCCTAGAGTAACTCTTCTACAATGATACAGTGATATGACAAACTGGATAACAGACTAAGGCATCGTCCAAGTGAGTCGTTAAAATGCTTTTGCCAATAAAATTACTATAATGCTGGTAAAAACTTCCTAAACACCTGATCCTTTTCCTAAAATGTATATGGGATTTTTTTTAGGTGAACTTGGTTAACTTAGCCCTGAATAGTCTCTAATTCAAGACATAATCCAGTCCAATTTTCGACACAAAATGATAGAACCGCTGACAAAATGCCGTTGGAATTTATGTAATGTGCATAAAATAACACATTAGCGATTTTTTTTATTTTTGTCGACAAATGCATAACTCGTAATCGCGAGAAAATTACTGGAAAATAACATGAAGACTTTTTCATGCCTTCATATCCAAGATTATTCCGAATTCTTTTTCTTTCTACACACTGAAAACATTTTCAAAATGAAATCAATTATTCACACCTTAATGCTTTTTACACCTAAAGATGCTTTCACAAGAGGAAACAAGCTCATTAAAACTTCATGCTGGATGCCCCATTTTCATGTTTCTCACTTCCATGACCTTCATTTTTCTATTTCACATTGGCATTTTTAAGGCATTACATTTCACCTTCATTTGGTTGACATTTGCTTTATGTTTACATGTTTTTTATAAATAAACTATAACTAAGATGAAGCGCTCTATATAAAATGATATAAAACAGAATAGACAAGACTGCATAAACAACAATGCATCCAGTCATGTAGGACCTGCACCATCATATAACTGCACCATGAGTGCCATCACTCAAGGTCCGACTGACACAAACATTCTGTTCTACAGTAGTTCAATTTTACATTCTTTACACGCTTCATTTAAAGTTATGTTTAAACTAAACACAGGTAAACCCTTGTCAATTCAGGTTTGCCCAGTCCTCATATGTCTCTTTTCCTTTACGGTGACAGTTGCATTATGTTCAGGTAAAGGTTTCATGAGAGTGAGGCTTTTTAAGAAGTTGGTCATACAAAAAATTAGGAAAATGCTTTTACGGAAATTTTTAGACCCAGAATGAAATAGCAAAATGTGATTATCCCTTTTCCGAGCCCCACACTACTTCTACACTTCCTAGGTCTCTGATTTTTCTCTACTCTCAGGTCAAATTGCAATCACAGGAAATTCAAGCCAATGATGGGTTCAATAAGTGGCTTGTCTCAACTCGAACAGAGTATTCACTCACTGGTAATTGCTGTGTATCTTTATAGAGCTAATAAAAAACGGTGACACTTGTTACTAGTGGCATAACTTGAAGCTGGTGGGTCCCAGTGCAAAGTCTGTGCCAGGCCGAAGACTATAATGTATGGTTTATAATACAAGTCCTATCATATGGAAAAGTGATGACTTAAGTGCCCCCTAAAACTCTTGGGCCCGGTTGCAACTGCACCCTCTGCACCCCCTTAAGATGCCCCTAGTTATTACCCTTAGATACCTTCAACCTATTATATTTATTCCAGGTTTTTATTTCTTGAAAGATACTGCCCTTTGGATTTCAGGGACCACCCACAACACCTGCCATTATGTGATCAGTATCAAGAACAGTTGCTTCACTTCCTGTCTAATAGATATGTAGAAAACTGCTAAGGAATGTTGCTTCATTTGTCTTAGAACTCTAAGGGCCCTTCTATAATATAATTAATCTCCATATTAAGAACAAGTCTTTTAGGCAGATATTCTGCCCCATAAGAATTGTTTATTAGAATAAAAATACAATGAAAAAAGGATTGTATACTCACATATCATCTATTGTACTTTGATTATATTGAAATATATTACTATTCTTCTACAGGATGCCAATGTTTTCCTGTTTTTATTGGAATACATTGGTTTTTAAAAGAGCAAGTAGAAATGACTCCATTTAAATGACTATATTTTATGTTTGGGTTTATGTTGCATCAAATATAATGTGAATTATAGTTTTACAACAATAAAATTGTTTACAAATGTCATAAATTGTCTTGAGGTTTCGCTGGTTCTCAATGAAGTGCAATAAAATCAATCATCACGACGAGTAAAACAGAAATATTTTTGTGGAAGCCCAAAGAGAGAGACACAAACAAAATAAAACAAAAAACAAACAGAGGACATTGCGAGTAGTAACTTCCAGCAAAGAGTATTAAACCATCCCCTGTATTGGGGTGCGCATATGGTTCTTTCTTGTGTCTCAAGCAGAATGTCCCATATAGGGAGATTGTGATGTCCAATGATGTTCAATTATAAGCAAAAGCAGCCTTAAGCCAAAACCACTTGAGTCCAAGCAAAAAAGAGAGGGCGGACCTGATACACAAACCAATAAAATTAGAGAAAACTTCTTTGGTAAAAACAGTGCGCTATGCTGGAAATAAAAGAGTCATATATAGAGAGTATGTATGCCAAGGGCAATGTTACTATGACTCAACTCCAAAAGGGATTGTATAAAAACTGATGTATTAAATGCTACATAAAAGAATTATAAAAGCTACATAAACCGGATAACGCGTTTTGGTGATGCAACCCCTTTCTCATACACAGGAAATAAGGTTAGATAAAAAGATAAAAGAGCAGACATATGTAGGTGGAGCTGAACCTGATTAAAAAATCCATCAATCGGAACATACAGGGGGTCATAAGCATAAGTATTAACATTATAATGACATGGGGAAAGGGTTTTTCACATACGTGTTGGCTTGTTAATAGGCCTGCAGATCGCAAACGTGCACTCGCAGCACACGGAAGCCCGCACATGCGTACATGCAGTTGTAATTCCAGAGTAAAGTACTATAGCAACCTGCTATGGACGCTAATTTACTCCGGAAGTACAACTAGTCCTAAGTCACTGCACATGTACGCATGTGCAGGGCGTCCACGTCTGCCTATATTTCTAGTGTAGCGTTACTGTTTTTGTCAAAGAATTTTCTCTCATTTAATTGATCAAAGAGAAAGAGAAATGTTTAAAGTAGGATGGCAAAAAAGAAGTAATGGCCCTTAAATTAATACATAGGAGAATTTGCCAAAAATGTCTAGTTGTTAAAGCCTATTTTAGGCCTCGTCATAAAAGGGGAACAAGTGTGACTATTTCTAAAAAGCAAAGTTTTGACAGATTCTTGATCTAGGCATGTGTAAACTAGCAATGATACTGGAATAGCAAATGTTGTTGCCTATCTAGGAAGGGTTACAAGACCACATTAAATTTGGCATTAAAACAATAAACATTCAATACTTACTTCCACTGTTATTCCTTTTCTCCCACAGTGCCGTGCATTACTGTAGGGCTATGGGGCTCATTTACTAAGGGTCTTTTTTCGGGGATTGTGCGGCTTGGACAGGTATTTAACAGGTGTATGTGCTGGAATTTTGAAACATGCAATAGTTTTTCAGTGCAGCTGCGCTGGCTTCCATGCGACACAAAATTGAGGGAGTGCCTCCGGAGGAACCAACTAATTCGGACTAAGCATGGACTTTAACTTTCACATTGTGTCGCAAGACAATGCACTTACATGCGCCACTAAAAAGATGGTGAACTTCGGTGAACCTGAGCGGAGAAGCGATACATTCCTGATATCGGGAGCACGATCTTAGTGAATTGCGGCACAGTACATTATTGTCAGACAATGCACTTTTGGTTAACTCCAGTGGAATAAGTAAATGTGCCCCTCTGTTTACAGAGACTGGCAGTGCTGTCCCAACAACTGCAAACAGCTGTGGTTGGGGGCAACGCCAACAGCCGCTGCAGACGAACAGAAACTCAGTAGTGACTTACAATCCTGCCGAGTGGCAGGTATGCCTAACGAGGTGAGTAAAAAATTTTTTAATACCCCCCCCCCCACAGCCATATATATAGCTTTAATTAAAATCCTGAACAACCCATTTAGCTTATTTAAATGTGACCAATTCTGATCGTATTTTTGTATCTACATATTGCTGTCAGTAAAAACTTAGGACTAAATTATTAGGGGAATCTTTTCAAATTGATATTTCAGAATTGTTTTCAAAACGTTTACGATAAGAACAGTATCTAATAATGTTCTTACCTTAACTTGGCTTTCACTTGAAAAACGAATTTCCTAATAGAGTTCTTAGATGAAATCAGCCATAAATCATCCTCTATTTGTGTTCTGAAACTTATGAAATACTACAAGGAATTACAAGGGAAGTGAAATTTATAAATTGCTCTTGTTAGCCAAAACTACAGTGCAATTGGTTTTATATCACAGAAAGTCAAGTATCCACAATTTGACGGGGCCTTCAATCTCCTTTAAGTGAAAAAGACCATATTGTTGAAACATATGATTAATATGCTGCTGTGAGTAACCAGCATTTGTAGGAAACTGATCTAATATATAATTTAAACATATCAATACTTGGAGCACCATAGGAAGATAATTCACACACAACTAGAAATGAAAAATACTTCAAAGAAACTTTTTAGCAAACTTTTGACGACATGTTAGAGAAGAACCTACATGGCAATAATAATTTAAAAAGTTTTTGTAGGTGACTTTCAGTAATTGAAATATATTGTGCTATTTGTTTTCTGTTTGCTTATTAAAAAGCCTACATACAAGGTAACATCTATTATAGTATATGTCATTGAATTCTGTACATAACAAATGAAATAAAAGTGTTTTTATCAGTTTTATCAACACAAAACGAGAAAGGAACTTTTTATTAGCTTTTGCCAGCACAAGGAGGACATCTGTAAAATGAATCATGCTATTCAAAAACATAAACAAATATTTATAATGTGTTTATGTATTGTTCACTTTATGGGAACATACAGTTCTAAAAATCATAAAGATTTAGGTCTTACAAAGAAGTTGCTTAAAGGGGTATTCCCACAAAGACAAGTTTCTTAAATGTACTTAGGATAACACATTCTCTAATTCACTGTTATTAACAAAAAATACAGCATTTTGCAGATATAAGTCCAACCTGTCTCTATCAGTTCTGGTGTACACAATTTCAGTTGCCACAGGTTTCCGACGATGAATCTTCTGACTTAAGGGTCGGAAGCCATCTAGTTTTTCTCTCTGATGCTGAGGAGCTTTGCTCCTCTCTGCTCTCTGCCTCTAGAGGGGGGGGGGTATAATTGGGAAGAGCAGGAAAGGAAGTGCAACACTGTAGCTTGTAAGAAAAAGTTCCTATTCAAAATGCTACTCTGCATTACCAATGTACCAGGTCTATGTGACCTCCTATTCCCTTAGCCTTTCAGGTGTCCATACATCTTAGGCTTTACTGTCAGGATTTAATGTGGGGCTTTACTGTGTAGAGGACGGGACAGAGGAATAAAAAAAGCATGGCAACTAGTCAGAGAGATAGAAAGAAAACCAAAAGAGTACAGTGTCCTTAAGGCCAATGGAACAAAGATGTTTGAGGAACATCAGATGTTATTATTTACAGTACAAAATTACTAAAGACACCCTGCAGATTTAAAACACTAAACTTACAGCTTAGTTTAAAAAAAAAATATGATGCATTATTTATCTTTTTTTAATCTGGTATAAACCCTTCAAACCAGATAAATAGTAAAGTGTTTGTTGGTCAAAATACAATTTGTTTTGGTTGTTTTTGTTTTACTGTTGCCAAGTGGGTTAATAAATAAAGAATTAAAAGTACAGAACAATACATAAAAACCCAAAAAAAAGTTAAGAACTAATTTTAAAAAATCTAAGCATCCAGGATAATAATCCATAAATACAGTAAAATGAAAATGAGTATCTTTCCTTTCATTGTCTGATAGAACAATACATTCAAGTTCCAAGGGAGAAAATAGTTGGCAATTTTACATTGATTGTAGTCGTTTAGTCAGTCAGCACAGTTGTGGAAAATATTTACGTCAAACTGATATAGCTTGTTGCTTTTGTAGGATAATTTCCCATGTTAGGTTATAGTTATATGATGAGTGAAATCAGATATATTGTTACAATGTATCGTAGAGGACAATAGGTAATCCTACTGCATTCATGACATGTAATACAATAAAATCATATTTAACCACTTCCTGACTGAACTGTTTTAGGCAGTTGTTGAATTTTTTTTCATTGCCACAAACTGAGAGCTATTATTTATGGTTACTCTTCTGCCAGAGGACTTGTTTTTTTATGTGTGGGACAAGTCATCATATTTAATGCAACCATTTCTTCATTGGTTTACTTTTATTAAATAATTCTGGGCAAATAAACAGCAATAGAATTTTGACTCTTTAAACTTTCAATCTTGCAACTATCACCATCAATATTGCCATACATTTATTCTTTGGACCAAGAATATTACAGCAAGGACAAATGTGTAAAGTAGATTCCAAATGACCATTGGTGCAGCCAGTCTCTTTCAATTGACATGTTCATCCAGGCGACAAACTATACCTTTACAGCCCATTGTTTGTAGCCTACATGCACATACATGACCATGTTGCCTAGGGAACTTTTTTGACCCTCTTTCCAGAAGCTGTTAATTTGTCTGTCAGTGGTGTTGTTTGACTGGCACTTGGAGATCACACTGGGGGTCATTTACCAAGGGCCCGATTCGCGTTTTCCGACGTGTTACCCGAATATTTCCGATTTGCGCCGATTGTACCTGAATTGCCCCGGGATTTTGGCGCACGTGATCGGATTTTGGCGCATGCACGCGACGGAAATCGGGGGGAGTGGCCGAACGAAAACCCGACGGATTCGGAAAAACCGCCGCATTTAAGAAAAAAAATGTGTAGCGAAAATTACACTTACCTTCACCAGGTATAGGCCGGTGAATTTCAGGGCATTCCAGCGCGCCTCCGGGGAACTTCAGCACAGCAGCGCCACCTGGTGGACGGCGGAGGAACTACCTTAGTGAATCCCGGCCAGACCCGAATCCACCGCAGAGAACGCGCCGCTGGATCGCGAACGGACCGGGTAAGTAAATCTGCCCCACTGTGTTGTTTATGGGAGCTGATCATGGATCACAGCTTTGGGTTCCATGCTTCATCACACATTGACAGCCTAACTTGCAGAGCTTTGTCTTTCTATCAATTATTGTTGTTATTATTATTATTATTATTATTAACCATTCCATAAAAAAGGCCAACCAACATCCTGACTCTAATCGGCCAAGAATATCTGTCCAGCTTGAGGCATTACATTTAAAAGCACTTTGGAAAGAGGCATCCAGAAGGAGATGGCAAAGAAAACTAGTAACCAGCCCCATGCCACAGCATGCTGGCTCCATAACAGGAAATAAGTTAACCATTATGGTCTGGACAGCAGTCAAACAAAGCCTAGCAGAGCCAAGAGCACTACATAAGTCCATATGGTGAGCACAGAGGCAGTCAGGAGGGCACCATTAGGTGTTGGTAGGCCCCAAAGAGTAGTCATACTCTTAATCAAGGTTATTGTCTAACTATCTGTCACTGCTAGGACCCCCATAGCCTTCACCTAATCCAAAGCAGATGTGGACCATGTTATCCTTGACAGATTTGCAGTTGGCCCACTCCAGGCCATCACAGATGCCATCGCTAAGCAACTTGGTGGTTGGCACCTTCATCATCACCAGGATGACCACCTTGCATCTGTTCAGACAACCCTTAAAGAGCGTCCCAAGTTCCTCAAGTAGCTGGATAGGGATTAAAATATTATTCATTGCTTGCTAATACCTGGCAGTAATTTTTTCCATGTTATCAGATTTTTATCCCCTTGTTAAATTTGCTGCAACACACAAAAAACACTTGTAGTGGTTGACTTGTCAATGTTTTTATATTCATGTGAGATTACTACTATTAGTATTACTTGTACTACTAGAAACATAATTTTCTACATTTTTTTTGTTAAATCAAACAATTGTATTTGTTGTATAACAAAATATATAGTAAGCTTCAATTTTATTCATGTGTTTATTTTTTGATTATTTTTTTATTAAATATTGAATAAGCTTTTCTTCTTTAAGCGATTGAAAATACTAGAAAATGTATGCTAGTTACTTAGTAATATGAAATTTATGAGAAATGTGCGTCTTTGACTGAAAGTATATATTAATAGTCTGATAAAAATGCAGTTATTTCATGTGTAATTTAATTGTGTGACTCACAAGGCAGAATCTGCGAAGCCGGGAGAGTGGTCAGATACTATTTATAACGCAGCAAAATGACAGCTGTAATGTCACTTCTTTGAAGCAGCTGAATCTGAATCTCAGCTCCCTGAATGTGAGCAAGTCACTTTTTTCACTGTACGTTTCCATCGCTAAAATTAGATTTCATGCTTTTACCTATATTCAAGGATTCATTGTGCCTGAAAATGGTATCTGCCTTCTACAGCAGCCCATGCTACTCTGTATAGTGATTAACTGCAACATACGTTATGGAATTCATCATAATATCGATTCAGTAAATGGAGGAGGAGGGTGACGGGTAGAACATTTGCATAAGTTAAAAAGACCCAGCAAACAATGTTATTCTCCTGACTGGAAGGTGGCAATGTGAGTGGGACTCATCTTTAGATGCTCAAGTTCAAAAGAACACATGAAGCCTATCATATGTAAAGTAGAAGGTTGCGGAAGAGATGATAAATTCCACCATGAATAGGGAACGATAAGGTTACTACAAAACAGTTGCACTGCGAGCCAATACAATAAACTTACGGTGAAGCATTATAGTATAAACTAGATTTTTTTTCGTATGATGTATACATTTAAAAAATGTTTTTTCATATTCTTAAAATATATCACTCCTTGCACATGGCAAACCTCAGCACCCAGCAAGTTGGGCAAATGCCAAGGCCCTCAAGCTGCTAGGGCAAAGGAAGACCTAGTGACTTTTGGGCACTGTGTGAATGGCATACAAATTGCATGTTTTACACCCTGCTTGCCATTTAAAAAAAACTGAACACAAAGGAACAGCGATCAATGCAGGAAAGCCCCAGCCCAAGAGAAAACTGTTTAAGATTATAAATCTATGCAACCCTCTACCAGGCATAGAGTTTAATTCTGGTACACAACTTCTGCCTGGTTGTTTCAGTTTACAGAGACATCTGACGGCTTGTTTCTGCAGATTAAATGGCGCTTCCAAGAGCCAGTATTTTATATTTCATGCTATGCACTGAAAAGCTGAAAAAAAAAGAGAAATGTTGATTAAAAAAAATGCAATTGTGCAGCCTCCTTTTGGGCACTGTTTTTACAGTATTCACTGTGCACTCTAAATGACAATGCTCCTTTATTCTTTGAGTCAGCACAATCATGGAGATACCAAATTTATAAAGGTTTTATTATTTTTAATGCTTAAAGTGAAAATCTTTTGTAGAAAAAAAATCGTTGCATTCTGTCCCAATAACTTTTGTATACTTTGGTGTGCAGACCTATGTAAGGTGTAATTTTTTGCAGGGTGAGCTGGCGTATATACTGATACCATTTGAGGACCTCTGTGACTTTTTGATTACTTTTATTAAAATTTCTATGTATCTCAAAATGGTGAAAAGTAGTGATTCAGACATTTGAATTTTTTTTTTGTTACACGGATATATTTTTTTACTCTTTCTAGGGTACATGACCCTAGGGGGTCTGAGCACAGATCCACTATTCTGAAATGCTACAGTTTTACAGTATAGTGGAAATTTACTAGTTCTGTACAAAACCCAGCCTCAAGCAGGGAGGGAGAGTCTTGACTATCATAACTATAGAACAGCACTGCCATCAATTTGACATGGACGCTTGCTTTGTTAGAAGTGAATATCGCCCTGGCATGGAGAAGGCGTAGCCTTGCGGCACAAAATTCACAATTTAATCTGGATCTGGTCACCTGCTTTTTTGAGAACTATATTACCAAGAATATTTTTTGGCTTCGATATGGTACCTGTTTTTACTTTTTTGTTATTATTTTCACATTTGTACATGATTATGGAGCAGCCTAAGCTGATGAATGGGTAGGTCATATCACAAAACATTTTTAACTACTCACTCAGAGCCAATAGACTGCATTGCTTCTTATACTTTTCTCTAGCAGGTAAACAGTAGGTCCAGGTAAACAGAGAGCAGGTATTTATGTAAACCAAGATTATGGCAATAATGTATTTATTTGACGTGGCCACTTACTTGACTGTTCACAGCTGCATACTCTATGTCAACACTACTGCAACCCTGTTTACATGGATCAATTCCTAACTTCCTTCTGTAGTAGGTGTCTTTCATATGACTCATAAAGAGGTTCCCGATTGAGAGAATTTATTCAGTGAAGATGGAAGTCTTTAAAGGACGTACTCTAGGATCTTTGACCTATGTGTTGCCCATCATAAGGCTTTAACCCAAAATGGAAACTTGACAAATCCATTATAGTCTTTGTGGTTCAACAGAAAGTACTGGTGTCTACTATGTGCTGAACATCTTGTTTTGGTTTGTAATATCTTCCAGAAAAGTAGGTAAAATAAATGGTGGAAATCAGAATAAAAAAAAAAAAAAAAAAAAAAAAATATATATATATATATATATATATATATATATATATTCTCTTCTATAAGGTTCTTGTCAGATTCTGACTTAATGGGTTGACAATAGGTGCAGTTTGGTGAAAAGTTTGGTTTGGATACCCGAACCTAAATAACCAACGGTAAAATCTATGGTCGGGTTTTGACAGCGGAATTTAAAGGGTTAAAAGATGTGGGTGTTGCCAGTGGAGATGCACCCAAACTCGGACTTCTGGCTGAAGTTGTGGTTCGGGTCCACTCATGTCCAGTTGAAATCCAATTAAGCCATAATCAGGGGTATTATTAGAGCTGCCTCTTTGACTCTCTGTCTGGTTATTCAGTAGTATTCAAACAAGTTTCTTTCACTGTGCAAGTTTGTAGATTCCCCAGTAATAAATTTATGAAATCTAAGTGACAATTCCTATGAGGGTTATTATATAGTGGCTTTTGGTTGTTACTTGGCTTGTTTTCACAGTATGTTGTATCACGAGTGTTAGTTATTTGTCCGGATATAAATCCATGTCACATTGTGTAACTTAGACACTCAAAGTACATTGTGGAGACTCCGAGCTGTTGGCACTTTGGCCACATTGCATTTGCAGGACATTTATCAAGGTCTAAACAAGTGAAAATGGGAAAGAATAACTGTAATTTACTAGATAAAAAAAATGTTATGTTTTTCCACTAGGGATTTGCGCTGCTGTTAGCTTTCGGGATAATAAAATAAAATTGTAAGATTTTGAAATGATCCACTGTACCAAAATTTAACACACCTCTATAATTGTTTCTTATCGGAAAATGTTATTGTTGCTATCCAACCTTTTATATATAATACAATACATTTCAGTGTGAACATGTCTATTGTTTTGTGCTTGAAAGAAATGTATGTAATGATTTTTAAAAGTATATATTGTAAGGAGTTATCTGAAGAGGAAAATGCCTAGTAGGACATGTGAATGTCATAGAGGGCTCCCCGACATATAAACCAGTATGGCGAGCCATCATCTTCTGCAATGCAAAGAAAATGTATAGTTGACATAGCAAAAAGCATATAAGTAATAGCAGTAAGCAGGAAATGTTATGTGATTTATATTAATGGGGTTGTATTTATTTGATATTAGAAGATTAAGGCTAAAGATATCTTTAGGGGCAGTTTACAATAATGGGGGGATTTATAAATTGCGATGCCAGAAATTGAGAAACACCCTCTTATGCTACGTCATGTTAGCATGTAGAGACATGGAGCCAGCCATGCTTGGCCCAGTTGGAATGATGCATTAGCCATACTCTGTGCCAATTTCAGACCAAGGTTATAACTCAATTCTACACCAGGCAGGGACTGGCATAAATTTGATCCTTCCACTGGATCCTCTATGCAACATGCCCTGCATCAGGAGACAGGGCCCTATAATTACCCCCCTATGTACTTATTTTTGTAACTGAGTTTATCTCATAATGTTAAACCTTTTGGTGCCTTCAGCTTTGATTTATCAATGTACATTGCATGCAGCAGAGTGACGTTCAAGGCCACAATCCTGCGTGAGAAAGAACCTCTGGTGGATTTTTCTTTGTATTGCATTTTGCAACTTGGCATTGATTAGTGCGATAGAAGTGGAAACTGTATAGGGTACAATTTGCTTGTGTATATGAAAAGAAACTATTACTATTCTGTTAATGTAAAGTTATCACTTGTGTACTAGATAGGAGATGACTTGATGATTGTGAAGGCCTGAGAACTGTGATGCCCACTTATCAAGACTGTTCTCCTAGAATGTAATGTAGCAACTGATCACACATGTTACAACTCCATTCCCTACCCTCAGTATATGATATAATAATAAGAAAATATTAAACTCAAAAATATATTTAGCTGGTAGATATGAACTTTGTATGTATCACTTTCCAGTTACTAATAGGATGGGTATAGTTATGTTATCCACTTGTTATTCAGACAAAGTTACTAGGTAAGTTTATCAGAAACAGCCATGATAAGAGAACTTTTAATGCATGTGCTTTAAGCTGTATTGGTAAGCTGGATGGAAGTTCTTTAAAGTAATCAATGAAAAGCTGTGGAGAGATAACACATAAGCAGGATTAATGCAAAGACAAGTTGACTTCAGTTTATAAAAGGAGTCGAAAAGTGCCTTCTGGAATACTATATTAACTGAATATATACAATTATATTGTAATGGCAGGACACAAACAGGGACAGTGAGCCCTGGCACTGAGACCCCCAATCTGTCCCTACCTACTTATTGGGTCCCCCCTAAACGGAGGCCAATAACTGGGTGACGAAACCAGAAGCTAGAGAATACAAGAGAAGAGTTAGTGAATAAAGCAAGATAGCAGTTTGACCAGCAAGGAGTCAAAGCTGAACAGGACACTTATAGGGAACCGAGGCCCTGCCACACGTGGAAGGAGTAAGCAATTACAGGTCCACAGTGTGAACTCTTGCAAGAGAGAATCAGTAAGGAGAGTGGCAGACATCAGGTCAGCCATAGAACCTAGTTCAGACTGCAGGATGACGAAAAACTCAGTGTCTCCTAATCCTACCAGTACGGATAGTGGAAACAGCAGACGCAGACGTGACACATATGTTATCAGGCAGATAAGGTGGATGCAATAGATTCTGGTATCAATACTCTATAGGGGAGCTTTTTTACAAGCATACATCAATGATGGTGCAGAGTGGTGCAGAAAGTGTGCTATAATTTTCCTAATGATAAGTTTGTGGCGCAAGGGATTAATGAATTGGCACATGGACAAAAATGGTCTAACCTAAATACCTATTCATGAAGGTGACATAGAACTTCCCGGACCAACTTTTTGCTGCTCTAAGTGTAGGCCCAATTGCCCAAAAAAATGTGTTGGAAAACTAGAAGCACCAAAAAAGTGTTGGATTTCCAAGTGGTGCCAAAATTATTCACCCCCCAAAAAAGTTGGTGTCGTAAAATCACCAATATTGTGCAACGACTCTTCATAAATACGATGCAACAGGTGCCGCAAGAGGGAAAAAAGTCTGCCAGTTTTTAGTCTATAAATCAATAACAAATGCCCCATTTTTCTCAATTGAGAAACAAAAGTAACAAAAAGTAGTATAAGAGACCATCAAACCAATTGGCTTTTAGTGCGGAATTGAAACCAAATCAGTATATCTATTCCAGAGGGAACAGATTCCCAACTGCAGACAGCACTGTTTCAATGTGGTTGCATCTCTTCAGTACAGTGTAGGGGACTGGTTTGGCTGAGTGAAAGGCTTTTGACTAGGGTCAGGAAGAGCTCTCCTTATGGAGACTTTGTAAATTAAGGCCACTGTGTAGGCATGTGAAGATGTTTAGCCATTGACGCTCCACTAAGGGATTCTAGGAAAATATGCAAATACATTTTCCAGGATGGGATAAGGAAACCACACCTCTTTTATCTATCTTAAAAGTCAGCTCCCTTGACATCAAGCATGCCTTTCAGCAAGCCTAGTCTAGTCAAAAGCCTATTACTCAGCCAAACCAGTTTCCTACACTGAACTAGACAGATGCAACCACATCAAAACAGTGCCGTCTACAGTTGGGAATCTGTTGCTTCTGGAATAAATATACTATTTTGGTTTTAATCCTGCATCATGTCATTAGGCTTCTTGAAAGTCATCTTATTTGCATATTTTCCCAGAATCCCCTAGTGGAGGGTCAATGACTATAAGTCTCTACGCGTCTACAAGCCGGCCTTAATTGGCAAAGTGTCTGTAATGAGAACTCTTACCTCCTGACCTAGGGACTTTTTATGCATTTTGGAACTTTTTTGCAACTTTCTTTTAAAAAAAAATCCCTGATAGGAAGTAGAGCATAACATTTATTAAAGGATCACAGCCACTTTAATGACTCCAAAGACAGGCATGCAATTGTCCCACGGAGTTGGCCTAATGATAAATAACCCCCATTGAGTTTAAAGGAGGTAAGTCCTGAGTTTTTTTTTTAAATCATGTTTATAACACTGTAGTAAATTCTGAAATTGTTTCGAAATTTCTCTCACAGGGAGAGACTTTTACTTGTACTTTTTACAACAAAGTAAATAATTTTATTTTCTCAATTTTGTATGATTTATTCAAAGGCATTTCTTATTTCCATTTGCACAAATCAGCAAATGGAAGCAGAAAGGATCTTGGGTTAGGTACAGCCATACTACAGACATTACAATGAGGAATTTTGCTTTTTAACGGGATCCCCTGTGATTATCCCTGACCCTGAAACAATCTGATTTTTTTTATACTTACAGACAAGAAACATGTCTAAGTGTAACTGCGAAAGCATGTTCAATAATGAATTGGAGATGTGAACTCTTGCTGCACTTTTACATTGGCAAGGATATAATTGTAGAGTTACATACAGTAAGAGATAATGGATTTATCTAAGTAGGGTTATGAGTTCTACCTTCTTACTACAAATGTTTTGTTTACTTATACTTATAGAAACACTAGTTTACTAGTACTTATAGAAACACTCTGTACCACATACTGTACCAAATTGCTAAACCACAAAGACATGTTCTGCATATCCAATCTGAATAAAGTGATCTTCCCCCATGCACATTCCTGTTACATTCTAAGGCTAAATTCACACCATAGCACGGTGGGCACACGGCAGCGCGGGGAGAGGAGGAGGAGGTGAGCGCAGCTCACCCCCGCCCCTCTCCATAGGAATTAATGGCGCACGGCGTCGTAATACGGGGTAAGATAGGACATGTCCTATGTTTCCCCGGGCTACGGAGCGGTACGGTGCCGCACGTGTGCGGCACCGTACCGCTCCCGTACAGGGCTGTGAGCCCATAGAAGTGTATGGGGGACGTATATCGGCCGTATATACGTCGGCCGTATATACGTCCCCCATACTGTAGTGTGAATGTAGCCTAAGTCTGTGGAACTGGCCATCTCTTTCAACATTAATTAGATTTCTATCTTCACCAAACCTATGGACAGCAAGTAGGGTCCAAGACACCACTAAATACATTGAAGATTCTTATTATGTAGTACAAAAAATTGCGCTCCACAGTAAAGTCTAGGAATATCTTTAGAGATACCATGAACCATTTTTGCACATTTTGGACATTTGCCTGTTTATGATACCCACTTGGACACATCGTTTTAGGAATGGGTGATAACGAGTTTATTGAGGAACAAATCTTTTACCAATAAATAAAGCTTTTACTGATAAATGAGGAATAATTTAGAAGAGAGAGAAGTGAGAGGACTAAAGAATTTGTTTGACCACCAAACTTTGTAGTTGGGAAAGAACCCACTATGGTTATCCATGTTATTGCATTGCAGAAACTATGTGCAACATCAGAAAAGTCTTCATGTTAGCAATATGAGGTTGAGACTATGAAGGAAACTTGTCATGGATCATTAACAGACCATTTATTCCATTTCACAGTGTGGGAGTATTAAAAGGTATTAGAGCTATCAGTATTCAGCTATCACTGGCACTCTCATAGACATCGAATGGGTGACCTGCTAGTTTTAACACTTCTATATTATATACACTATACACTGACTCTGTAAATGAAACTTCGCTGTCTATTTCACAACAATATATGCATATTTAATGTATTGCAAAAAACATTGGAGGAGATTCAGTATGCATTCTCTGCCATTTTTGAGGCACATAAGTTTCCCAGTGGGTTGAGTGGAAAGTGATCAAGAAGAATGAACACCCTGCCACATTTATTATAGTATAGCTGGAAAAATGTTGGAGTTTATAGCAGGAATATTCACCAGATCAAACCAGTTTTTAGGTCTGACGTGGCAGAGATTGTTCCTGTATCTATTTAAAGGCCAGAGCCTCTTAGGATATATCAGCACCGGAGAGCTAGCGGACAAAATTTTAAGACTGAATTGGGCAGAAAATATAGATGCACTTCATGGGAAGGGTCAGAGCAGACTATACCTGCTGAGGAGGCTGAGGGCATTTAAAGTGCATGGGCACTTCTTAAGACCAAACTGCCGATCATTGCTTGCCTTTCTATTTTATCTTCCTTTTACCATTTTTTCTTTTGTTCATTTATCTGTATTATTATTTGCTGTATGCTGTAACACTGTAAATTTCCCTATTATGGGACTAATAAAGAATGATCTTATCTTACCTTAATGAATTCCCCCCACTATTTCTGTAGACAACTTTTTTTTTATCATTTCCACTATTCCCTTAGACATATAATACAAAGAATCATGTCATAACATGTTAAAAATATATACTCGAGCATAAGCGGAGCTTTTCAGCTGAAAAACCTTAACTTGGCTTATACTCGAGTCTATAAATACTGTACTCACCTTTCTGATGTCCCTCATAGGTCCTCTTCTGCTTCTGATGCTCCGGTGTCTCCTCAGGTCCTTTGGATCCTCTTTGGGTTCTTCCGGTCCCCTTTGGCTCCTCTTCCGTCATTCCGCTCCTCTTCAGGTCCCATTGAGATGCCGGCGGCTCACAAACAATGATGTCAGCAAGCAGCTGATGTCATTCTGTGACATCATTCTGAGGAGCGGAGTGACCCAAAGAGGACCGAAGGACTCAAGGAAGCACTTGAGCATCGGAAACAGAAGAGGACCTATGGGGGACATTGGAAAGGTGAGTACAGTATTAATTATTTTGCTGGCAGGCTATATACTACAGTGGGCCAGCAGGCTATACTAGGGGGTTCACAGGCTTTATACTACAGGGGACTGGCAGGCTATATACTACAGGGGGCTGGCAGGTTATATAATGGGGGGCAGGTAGACTATACACTACAGGGGGATGGCTGGCTATATACTCTAGGGGGCTGATGTGCTATATACTAGGGGACAGGCAGGCTATATACTACAGGGGGATGGCTGGCTATATAATGGGAGGTTGTGACCAATGCATTTCCCACCCTCGGCTTATACTCAAGTCGATAGGTTTTATAATCAGGTCGGCTTATACTCGCATATATACGGTACACCTATTCTTATTTCAACAAACAAGAGAAAAAAGAAAAGAGGAAAAAAGGTAAATAAAAAAAAATAAAAAGATAGAAATCTGGGTAAAAATCTCATATTAATATATAACCAGACCTTCTAATTACACAAAAGACCATATCCATGGGAACCTATGACACCTTTAATAAAAATTTCAAAGTCTATAAATGGAAATGAATTATTACAGAAAAACTACAGGCTACTATACAATAGAAAAACATGAGCTACTTTGCAAAATCCTCTTAGAGATAAACATCTTGAGCAATTGGAATAATAATTTGTGTATATTATGAAAATTAGATATTATAATACTCTGTTTTTGTACAGCAGTTTATTAAGTTAACTATTAAATATATAGTACAATGTGGATATGAGAACATTGAGTCCTAGGAGATGGTTAACCTTCAGTTAGTGCACAGAAAAGAGAAGAAGTACAGTAAAATGCCTTATTACTCTCAGCAGGTTCCTCTTTCAACCTGTAAGGGGTCAGGTGAATTTGAAGAACAGTTTGAGGAAATTTCAGTCGTCTTTTATGCAGTTTTCACTGCCATAAACTTCCATATTCGGAATCAGGCTGCAAGGAGGCCTTACAACAAAAATATTAAGTCTGAATAACATTTATGTCCCAGCACATGAAAAGCAAAGTAGACAAAAAAGCTGAGCTTAATTGTAATGTTTATCTATGGTACTGTTTCCTAGGAGCTTAACTATATGCAATATACTGTAATAGCAATTTAGCAGATTTTATACAGGTATGAAAAGCTATAATCAGGAATTAATAAAAGTGATTCCACCCTCTTTACGGTGCATTTGTACACTTGGGCCAAACAAAGTCACAGCAGTATGCAAGGTTGAATTACAATGTAGTGGTTGTTTCAGAAAGATTCCTTTTTATGAAGGACTGAGTAGAATATTGGATTATTATGTTTTTTATATTTTCTGACTTTGGCCAGGTTTGATACTAGGTAAGTGGTAGCTAAATCTATGAAATATCCAGACTGATTTAGGACTCTAAAGAGAGACCTATATCAGAAGCCTTACAGGGGTCGGCATCTAATAGCAAAGGTCTCCAACTAAAATGGTAGCTCACAGCACTGTTAAAACTTGTATACTTTATTTCTACATATTAAAAATCTACATATCAGTACAAAGAAGATCAGTTGATGTGTTTCCCGGTCACAGGATAACCAATTATGGTAAAGTACGGACTTAAAGGAGATCTACCAGCAGATTTAATGATGGTAGACTACCCTCACCTAACTGCTCGTTACCTTGTCCAGTTTTTTTTCAAAAGTTCCAGGATGTCCGTAATACAACAAAACTTACTTTATAAAAATATACTAATGAGCCGGAGGCGACGGCACCAGACTCTTCACTCCGCCGAGTGGTAATTTTTTTCGCCCCCTCGCTATAACTATGCACCCCTTGTCACTCCGACTTCGGCCACAGAAAGCACGTCCCCTGGATGTCTGGAAGTCTTGTGCTTGCTGGATACGAGTTTGACTGTGCAGGGAGTGACATCAACAGCTTTCTGTGGCTCCAGTGGAAGTGACGAAGGGTGTATAATGAGAGCTAAGTATAAGACACACATAGTGAACTTGCCCCGAAAAAACTTTTTTGTTGCTGGCAGAAGTTGTAGGTCTTGTGGCCTGCTGGCAGCAGTACTCAGGGCTTTCTGTGATATGTGAATAGATGGAGGGGGCTATGCATTCATTACTGTTTGCATGTCACATCCATGATAAGTACTTTCATATCAGTGGTTGGAAGGATGTGCCAGGGAAATCCGCACACTCTTCTAACCACTTATATGAGAGCAATGGTTACATAGCCCCTCCATCCACTCAAAGCCAACAAGACATGGAATGTTGCAGAAATCCTGAGTCCTGCTGCCAGCATGTCATATGACCCGCGGTTCCAGCCAGCAACAAAAAAAGTAGTGGGTAAGTACAATATGGGTAACACTTGTACTTAGGGTCTTGTAATAATGTACTCTTGTACACTATTAGGATCTGATAAAGTCTCTTATTAGTGGCCAACCCTTTCAACCCCTCCAACCGCTGTTAAAAGCAATAGAGAATTGATATTTAAATTCTATGAGGGCTAGATTATTTTTAAAACAGTGGTCATAAAACAGTCACTATATATCAAAATATCAGTGGAGACTGGCTATACATATAAGATATATTATATTATATACATAAGATTGATAGATTGATATCAGCCAAACCCACAAATTTCGACATGAATGACCAACTTTCTGTTGGGCTGGGGGTTGGGAAAGGTAAAAGTAAAAGCTGGCTCAACATGCATTTGCCTAACCACCAAAAATTGATAAAAATAGGATTTATAAAATATTCACAAATGATAGTTACGCTATAAATGTGAATGCATCTGGAAATCATTTGGAATCACTGACCTTGTTTGGAATAGTTTATTTAATATAAAAGCTTATGCATTATAACAAGTAGTTCATGTAAACCCGCACTTTTCATGAACCTACACTATGCCCTGTTAATAATATTGAAAAAAGAAACAGTATAATATAAGAAATAGTAATATTTACACATGTGTACCAACATGGGGTTTTCCTGAACAAAAAAGATCATTGAAGGACAATCTTGAGATGAAGAGACGATGAAGAGTACTATGCTGTTTCTTTGTATTTACATGATACATCTTTATATAGATTCTATTCTTTTGATCATGTCCTTTGACAGCATGTAAGTCCCTATTATTATAGCCTTTATTATCCACCAGACAGCTTGTTGCACTTTACAAATGGTGTTGTCACAAATGGCGTTTTTGTATATTGAAGCATGAAAATTCTCCATAAGACGGATGTGGAAATACAAAAACCTTGGGTTCAAAGAAAAGATAAAGGATCAACTATAATACAGAGAAACTTTCAAAATACACCAGAATAAAACCAGAATGCGATAAAATGAAAAAAATGAAAGGTCACCTAGGGAGAGAGTGCGTAATATATATCATTCCTACAATATGCATCTTACAAAATGAAAGTCACTCGCTAATCCACTCAAAGCAATAAATACTATGGCCTTTTAAAATCTCAGCTAATACTAATTAATCTGGTTTGCAAAAACGGAAGCTATTGTTTCTCAGGAATTCTTTGCATCTGTTGGTTATAAAAATAGGACAACATTCTTGTACAGCTGTAATCACTCGCGCAGCCTCGTTGCATAGGCATTATTAGCTCAAGACAGAAAATAAACAGATTTGACAGAATTGTGCATAATTTCAGATTTGAAATAAATTATTTCTCGAGGTATGAAATTACTGCATTCATGTCATAATCCCATAACACCCTAAGGCATCATTGACATTTATGCAGCAAAAAGTGATAACATGTAGGGACCTTGCACGATACAGTGACACATTTTCTTGAAATCTTCTTGGTTGTTTCTAATTTATATTTTATATTTCTGTTTTTCTGCAGGAATTCCACATACTGCATGAAAGTTTCGATATCCTTGGCAGTCGGGGACAATGACACTGGATTTTGCTATAACTCTAAAATGAAATACTTTGAAAAAGCTGAACTTAGCAAAAGCAAAGAAATCCTATGCCCTGAGATAGAAGATTTCATTATGCCATACAGGGAGCCAGAAATCAAGTGGTACAAGGTACAATACAAGATTTATCTGTGTTACTTTTAAGTGTAAATTTAGAAATTCAAGTTGTATACTCAGCACTGTAAAATGTCCATTTTTACAGCAAAAAAAAAAAATGAAGTGTGAAGTTTCAAGTTAGTGGAACTCCCAAAAATTGGATAAAATGTTATGGCTTTTTTCACTTTTTGGCCATTGTCTCGATTTATTTAGGTGAAAGATTTTGACAAATCATTAGTGACAAATTTCCAGTAACAATAAATTCCTGTGTAAGGCGTATCAAAGAAGGTTACGTTATCTTTGTGTCCTAGATAAAATTAGCAGTCCAAAATCAAAGACATTGCCAAAATCAAGAATTCACCTTTAATAATTCTTAGGTGGCAATAAAACAGTCATGATGCTTAAACATTAAAAATATACTGTACTTAGAAATTCAAGAGAAAAAACACAAAATTTGACAAATTAAATTACCTTTGGCTAGTGCTTAACATTTTGTCCCTGTGAACATATAATTACATAGTAAAAAAAAATAATTTGCAGAATAAAACCAGTAAAAATCCTGACTTGAGTTCTGCTACACTGGGCTTAAATATGTTGTGCCCATATAACCCATGACACATTTTCAGCTAATTACTGGCCACAGCAGCATATGCCATGAGATTCATGGGGTCAGTTATTGACTGGGTTTTGTTGGTCACATCGGATTTACCACCACACAATTGCTTCATCATCTCTAAGAGAAAGGGGATGATTGGAGCTTTTAGGATTTTATTAAAAATAAAATAAAAAATTTTAAACCCCCAAGGCAAAGGTGTCAAACTCATTTTCAAAGTGGGGACACATTAACCTAAGTATTGCCCTAAATGGGCTTTATGTAATTTTGGTACTGTAGATTGAAAGCTATATTACTGCACAGTGCCCCCATCCAAGCCAGAGTGCTCCCACAGTTCTCTAATACCAGCCAGAGTGCTCCCTTATCTGCCAGTGCCCCCACAGTGCCCTAATACCAGCCACAGTGTCACCCACACCAGCCAGAGTCCCCCCACATAGGCCTAATCATTGCCCTAAAGGTATAATGACAGCTATATTACTGCATAGTGTCCAAAGGCCATCCACAGTGCCTTCATGCCATTGTGTCCCTACGTTAGCCAGAGTGCTACCTTATCTGCCAGTGCCCCCGCAGTGCCCCAATACTAGTCAAATTGCCACCCACACAAGTCAGAGCCCCCCCCACAGTGCCCCCATGCCAGCCAGCGTGTCACTACAGTGTCCCAAGGCCAGCCAGAATTCCCCCATACTAGTCACAGTTCCTCCATTCCATCCACAGTGCCCCTATGCCAGCCAGAGTGACACCACAGAAGCACAATAGCATACAGAATGCCTTACAGTGCGCCCATGTCAGCTAGAGGGCAGCCACAGTACCCCAACAGTGCCCCCATTTCAGCTACAGTGCCCCTATGCCAGCCAGAGTGATACCACAGAGGCCCAATAACAGCCAGAGTGCCCAACAATGTGCACATGTCAGCCAGAGAGCCATCCACTGTGCCTTCACACCTACAAGAGTGTCCACACACAGAAGTCTTAGTGATACATTTACTCCCTGAACAAGCAGCAGTCTACTACATTCCTGTGTGCACAAGCTATATGCACTGGCTCTGAAGCCAGCATACACAATGATGTCATCACATCACAAGTGCCAGAATGTACCATTGTCACACCCAGGAGAAGTGAAGACTGCTGCTTCTTTGAGGAACCAAGGCAAGGTAAGTATCTAAATAACATCCCCTATGCTGCAATCCTGGCTAGCACAGCATAGGGGAAGGGGAATGGGCCACACAACACAAGGCCGCAGAGTACTTCAACCTTTGGGTACTTGAGCTTGGGTCTGACTGATCCGAATATATACTGTAATACTACAGTATATACTACTGTTGATCTTTACGAGCACACTGTTATTAATTGGGTCAAATGAAAAGCCTGGGAGCGTTACACAGGCTGTCAGGCCAACCGAACCCCCTCTACCCAATTACGTCACGGGTGGCCACAATCTGGCCTAAGATCATGCTGTCCATGAGCTGCTGGCATACCCTGTGGGTTTGCAGGGGGCATGTAAGTGGTTAACACCTCTGATCGCATGTGTTGGCATTGGGTGTTTGCAATATTATGCAGCACACACCCAGTGTGTATGAAGAAGCCTCAGCCTGTGAAACCTCTTCAATACACCTGCTGTCATGCCAGTACTTACCAGTGTTTTCTAGTGTTGTAAGGGGTTAATTGAACATTGTCAAAGAACATCCATTATGTTATTATTACTATTATTATTGTTATTATCATATTATATTGCATTTCTACTCAGATTGCCATACACTGCTGTGAACCATTCTCTTTATTTGCTTCACTTTTCTCAATGATATTTTCTTTCTGTGATTGTTTCCCTTCAAATTGTAGCTGGTCAAACTCATTCTCTTCATAATTATCTTTTCCTTTCATGCATTTATAGAATATAATGGCCTAGTAATTGGTTCATGGCATTGCTGCATTTTATCTAGCGCTTGTTTGCGGTAATAAAGTAAAAAGTGCAACAAAAACAGCAACTAAATTCTGACACTTTTATATTGCCTGTGAGAGATAAAATCCCAAGCCATTTCACAGTTTAAATGGATTCATGCCGATAATGTTTGCTCCCAACAAAAGTAACAGCTGGAAAATATTTACTTTCCATAGAGAAAATATATGACTTTTATCACATAAGATTCACATACTGACCATATACACACATGTATGTAGACATTATACAACCTGTAGACCTTTGCCATATGATTTGTAAATTCTATTTCGATATCTTCAATATATCACCCAGTTCATCACAATATTACAACGGCCACCATGTATTTGGTGCAGTAATACATTTTCTTACATAGGGTAATACTGTTTTGTGGCTCACAAAGGGCAGTAGGGCCCATGTCAAAATCAAGAACATTGTGAAGTTTGGTAAAATAATATATTTGACTGTTCTTTCTCTCATTCAGTATCCTTATCTTAATTGCTACGAGATAACACAAGACATCCAGGCTTGTATCCAATTACCCCAAACAAGGCCCATTCTTGATAAGAATCTGATGGAAACCAATCAAGTTTATCATAAGCATATTGAAATATGAAATTAATCTAGAAGCAATAATATAAGTAGATTATTTGTCTCTAGCTGTGGACACATGTAAACAAGACAGCAGTAGAATAAGAAAAATAATCATTATTTATATAGCGCCTTCATATTCCGTAGCGCTTTACAAATCATAGGGGACATATACAAATATAATATTCCATTACAGAGTACAAACAGTCATATAGAGCAATAGGAGTGAGGGCCCTGCACACAAGAGCTTACAGACTATGAGGATGAGGGGGGGACACAAGAGATATAAGATCGTGTATAATGGTCCAGCCATTCTTTATAAGGGAACAGTATAAATAATTTAATAAATATAAATTCTGCGGCTTGAACCAGTAAACAGCAACCATCTTATATACAAGGTCCAAGGTGAAAGTGACTGCAGAGAAGCCTGGAGCTTGGTATCTGGTGTTTGCCGGATAACTGATGGGAGGAGGGCATAAGATGGATTAGTAAAGAGAGACTTTACATTTCATGCATTTAAGGAGTGTCATAGACCTGCCTTAAGAGATGGATTTTTAGAGCACTTTTAAAACTTTAAACTATAAAAATACAGAAATGTAGATATTTTTCTAATTTATTAAACAAGAAAAACTGAAATACCACATGATCATAAGAATTCAGTCCCTTTGCTCAACTCAATACTCAAGCAATACTCTGAAGCAACTCAATACCTTAAGCTAATGAGCCACAGAGGCTTTTTGGGAATAATGGAAAAAGTCTTTACCAACTGGATATGGGGATCCTCTACCTCTTCCTTGCAGATCCTCTACTTTTCCCTCAGGTTGGATGGTGAATATTGGTGGAAGCCATTTTCTAGTCTCTTCAGTCGTTCAGTTGGATTTAGGTCAGGGCACTGGCAGGGCAAGTCTGAAATGATCACAAAGCTGCTCTTAATCTACTCATTTTCTATTTTAGCTGTGTGTTTAGGGTCATTGGTTGGAAGGGGAACCAGTCTGAGGTCCAGAGCACTCTGGAAGAGGTTTTCATCCAAGATATGTCTGTATTGGCCATATTCATTTTTCCTTCAAATACAACTAGTTGTCCTGTCCCTGCCCACATAGCATGATGCTGCCACCACCATGTTTGAAAGGGGTCTGAATACTTTCCGTATCCACTGTATCACTGTCTTGACAGTGAGATCCAAGTGATTAGGTTTAGTTAACTACTCCTAAATATATGGCTCATTCACAATACTTGTTGAATGGTTGTTATAGTTGAATAAAACAAATCTTGAATGTGTGAACTACTCCATATTCTGTGATTAAAACATGGATATAAAGTAGCTTTACTGTGGCACCTAATCTTCATCAGCATTTCATTATCCTCATTACCAGTTATTGGATGTATTCAAGGTGCTGAGAAGCTTCTCATTCAATTCTTGACAATCAGATAATTGAACTTTATATTAAAGATGCATAATATCTTTGACTAGAAAATTCACTCATATAAACGGATAAGAGAAGTTGTGATATACTACTTGTAAACTTACTGGGGCACATTTACTAAGGGTCCGCATAGCGCATTTTCGTCCGGTTTCGTCGACTATTTCCAATTTGCGCATTTAAGTGGGCTTTTTAGCGCACGTGATCAGATTTTGGTGCAAGCAAGCGTCAAAAAATGGGGGCCGTGGCCAATGGAAAACCCAACTGATTCGGACTAAGCAAGGGATTTACAATTCAAATTGTGTCGCAAGACAATGTACTCACATACACCGGGAAAAAGCAGTTAAACTCCAGCAGACTGACCGGGGAAGCGACAGATGCAGGAAAATGGATGCACGATCTTGAAGAATCGCGCCGGACTTCATCCTCGTCGGAGAACGCAGCTTGGGAATTGCGACAGGACCGGGTAGGTAAATCTGCCCCACTGTATGTCAGGTTTCTTTTTTTTCTCTCACGGTTTTGCTATTCAGATTCTAATTACAGTGAAATTACCATCAATGGGTTCAGACTTGGAGCAGGGATAGAATTGGGCTTATCGGTTTCAGCCCTTGGAGTAGGTTTGCTGTGCTGGTTGCAATGCTATGCTCCATCTGGAGTTATAAGGATCAACTTCAAAAGGGAAAGTCTTAAAGAGGCAAGTTGGCAAAATTTTGATCAAGTTATAAACAAAACCTCATGTTCATTCTTAAAAATTATTGCTTAGGAGCGAGTATTTCCCCTGCCCGAGATCGAGCATTTAATTAAGAAAAGACAGTGAAGAACAGTGAAGAATACAATTAAAACAGTGAACACAGTGAACATAGTGAACACAGAATCATTTAAGTGAAGAACACAGTGAAAGAACACAGTGAAGAATACATTGCAGATGTTCCGAACATCTGCTAACTTAGCCGAAGACACGATTGCCGACACTTGAGCAGGCATGCAGGAGCAGAGGCTGTAGTGGAGCGGAGCGGGGGCTGGAGCGGGCATGGAGGAGCAGAGTGGGGCTGGAGTGGGCATGGAAGAGCGGAGCGGGGCTAGAGCGGGCATGGAGGAGAGGGGCGGGCATAATGGAGCTGGCATGGAGGAGTGGAGCGGGGGCTGGAGCGGAGCGGGGGCTGGAGCGAGCATGGAGGAGCGGGCATGGAGGATTGGAGCAGGCATCACGGAGCGGGCATGGAGGAGCGAAGCGGGGGCTGAAAGAACAGTGAAGAACACATTGTAGATGTTCCGAACATCTGCTAACTTATCGGAAGACACGCGCGCCAAACGGTGTTCTTCACAGTAGTATGTGAAGAACATTATGTGTGAAGAACACATTGCACATGTATGGAAACATCTGCAATGTATTCTTCACACATATTGTTCTTCATATACTATTGTGAAGAGCACAGTTCGGCACACGTGTCATCTGATAAGTTAGCAGATGTACGCAACATCTGCAATGTGTTCTTCACTGTGTTCTTTCAATGTGTTCTTTCAGTGAAAACTTCTGCAAACATCTGTAATGTGTTCTTCTTTAGTGTTCTTGCATTATAAAAGGATGCAACAAGTAGGATACTGGTCAATTGCTTTCAAGTAGAAATGAGTGAAAAGATTTGATTTGCTGCAACTTTATCAAATTTTTTTCGAAAGCAATATTGTTTCTTCTGTCAAATAGCTCTGAAAATAGCTCCATTGAGGAGCAAAAACATTGCACCTGTACCATTGGTGTATAAAAGCACTGAAGTCTCCCAGTGTGCTGCTTCTCTGTGTATATTTTGTTTCATCAGTTTTATAGGAATTCTTGATGTTTTTAAAAAAATAATTCCCTCACCCTCCCTCAGTTAAGGGATGAATGACAACCGCCATTTTCAAATATTCATAGGAGTGAATCATAAAAAATCTACCACCAGCATGAAAGACTGTATGCAAAGGAGCCTGAGGGGCTCCAAACTCCATTAACACCTAGGAATCCTGGAGCCTCTTAGGCTCATTTGCATACAACCCTTCATCCTGGTGGTAGATGTCCTTTAAATTTGAAAGCCTGAATACAGACCTAATCTACAAGTCTACAAATTGACACACTCATTGTCATAAATTATGAGTTATGAGGCCCCTTCTTATGGTCCATAGAGCAACAGATAGCACCTCCTCTTTGATTCCTTTTATTCCCTTATTCCCCTTATCAAAAGAGATGTTAAATCGTTTCTGGTGTTGAATGGAATTTGGAATTTTTATTTGATACAGGCTTGGTGTCTCCAAGCCTCATGGTGGGTAGTGTGTCTTAAAATAGCTATTTAAGAACATAACAAAATTGGACTTCAAAGAAAATGTAGCCATAAAACAAATATTTCAATTTTTGGTCAACGAATCTGGATCATCATCCCCTTATAGTCCTGGGGTGTCGAGTATCAAGGATTTCATAGGAAGGGGGCCAAGAAAATGGCTATTAGACTATTGGGACAACATTTCATAATGTTGTTTGGTATTGTTATATTTGTTAATTATCTAAAGAATGTGTAATCTTCTTCTCAGGAGACCCACGTGAGAAGATATTACATGGAAATATGTCCCTAGCTTTACATCTTGATTCAGGTGTAGCCACGCCCCGATCACATGAGAAAGGGGGTGGATCAGGTGGTTAGATAAAATGAACATGCCACCATTGAATTCTGGTCAGTTCAGGAGATGCATTAATTTTGTGGAGATCTCCAGGTTTTTTTTCAATTGGTTTCTCCCCTGAGGATCAGTATGCCAATCAAATTAGTGAAAGGTCTGTTTCTTCTTTATTTTGTCCCTTTTTATTTTACTGTTTGCTGTTATGTATGTCTGTTATTTCACCATTTTTGTAAGTAAGTAAGCATTGTGCCTATTTTGCATATTAAATAGTCCTTTAATAGGTTTTTCCTTGTGCTCTATACATTCTCATAACTCTGGAGAGGTGAATTACCGCTCAGCATTGTTACCTTGTGTGTGCTAACAGTAGCTATATGCAGTGAGTTTATATGTGCTAGTAGTAAATATAGACAGTGTGGATCCAGGTGATCTGTACAGCAGAGCCGTAATTATGAGTGGCGGCAGCTGTGACAAAGTGAGAATGGGTGATTATATCAGGGTGCAGAGTGGCTCTGTGCAGTAGCGTTCCATAGGTACATAAGTGGTAGGGGGGTACATAGTGTGATTATGAGCCCCCTGGGCTCTGCGTGCTTGGGGTGTAATGTTTGGGAGTCAGATGTGTTTGGTTTCCCTGACTTAAGAATTGAGTTGACTGGGTGTGCTTTGTGCTAGGGGAGTAGGAATTAGCGTAAGGGCGCCATTTTGTGTGAGTGGCCGGGGCTTAAGGGCTAATCTGTGTTGTGACCCGACGTAAGTGCACCCCGTGTTTGGACTCCGGTAGGTGGGGTTCGTGACACTCATCTGTAGTTGACAACAATAAAAAGTCGACTCCCAGTAATTGAGAAAATTCATTAGTGTGGAGGCAAAGTAACTTCCAAAATTACCATATGGATGTGATGTGTTTGTTAGCAATCATTCTCTATCTCTTAAAATTGATTCTAACGAGTGATAAAATGATGACAATAAGGTTTATTACCTTGCTAATTAATATTTTTTATATTTTATCAGGAATGCAAAGCAAAAACCTGGAGGCCCAGTATAATAATGAAAAGGGACACGCTAGTTATCAGGGAAGTTAGAGAGGACGACATTGGGAATTATACCTGTGAACTGAAGTATGGAAGTTTTTTAGTAAGAAGAACGACCGAATTAACAGTAACAGGTAATTGCAACACATTTCCCTTATTCAATGTAAACTTTGATTGTTTTTCTGTTATTTATATTTTAATATATTGCATAAATTCAGCTAATGTATTGTATTAGATTTACATAATGTATTCCAGTCAGTAATGTCTTTGACAGCTGGGGTCTAAAAATTATAATCACTAGTTCACTGTTCCAGGAAGGGAAAGACCTCTCAACCCTTTTATTGAGAATTCACCCTCATAGAGAGGACTTGACACCCCTGTTAACTGTTTCAGTCAATACTTATACACCATGTAAATTATGTGAAATAAACATTCTGGAGAATCTTTAAATTGTTGTAAAATGAATAAATTGCCAATTTGGTGTTACCCTCTAGAAAGGTGCTCCTGCAGAGACCTATTAGACGTTGTCATACTGTGACTTTGGCCTGTAGTTTTCTCTGTAGTGTTTTTTTGTTCAATATTTCACATCATTTAAAGTGTTTGGCCGCTGTACCTCATGATTTTTGTAATGTGTAATAATATTCATCTACAAAAAGTTCTTCACTGCTTTATTAGCATGCAAATTGAAGACTCCCTGTCAGCCTCCTATTACCTCATCAGCCAGACTTTCCTGACCACAAAATGGCAGCAGATGTAGAGTCATGTGGTCTTTATCTGTCCATGTCAATCACCCTGCCAGGATCTTATGATAGTATTCATGAATATGAGATCAAGGTCCTGTCAGGGCAATTGTTTATTGACAGATCTGACAAAAGCCTCCATTGTAGCCATTTTAGGGTCAGGGTTGTCTGCCTGCTGAGGTAAAAGACAGGAGGAGATGTATATGAGTAAATTACCTAATATCCTGCACCCCACACGTATACACACATTACAAAAAACGTATATGGTAAAGTAGCCAACCCCTTTTAACATTGCTACCTCTGTATGTAGATTGAGTGCTGTTAGATTTATAACATTGCTATCTCTTTTGCTTTATTCATAGACCTGCCTATTACTGTATACAGAGAGTAATGGTAAATTAATACTTTCGGTAGATAAATATAGATATGTTCCACAGATTTTCAAAAGTTTATCCGATGAGGAGGATTTTGTGCATTCATCCATATTACTACAAACATCCTTTGATTACGTTGGCAGTCATAGTTTTGGAACACATTGAGATTGTTGTTTCAGTTGCACAGAGCTAAAAGTCTTTTTAATATATAAAATAAGCTTGATCATAAAGGGCTTTAGTGGAATTCTGGAAAGTGCCCCAGGGCCCAGGGTTGGTGTAAGGGGAAAAATAAAGTATGTTTACCCTGTTCTGGCTCCCAGTTCCTGCATTGTTCAAACTGTTCGGCAACTAACAGTCCCAGCAGGGTCAGAATTGTTGGTTGTCACTGGATCCACTTCAGCATATCAGTGGCTTCAGTGGACAGTAGGTCCCAGTGTAACCAACTCTAACAGCCTTGCCAGAAGTGTCATTGGACAGGTGGCAGGAGCAAAACTGGAAGTGGAAGCTAGAATAGGGTAAGTATCATAGTATAATATATAAGGTTGGAAATAGATGCAAGTTCATCAAGTCCAACCTTTAAGAATTAGATAAATGTTTTATCCCCATAACCCGTGATATTTTTGCTCTCCAGAAAGTCATCCAGGCCTCTCTTGAACATATACATAGAGTCCACCATAACAACCTCCTGCGGCAAAGAGTTCCACAGTCTCACTGCTCTTACAGTAAAGAACCTTTGTCTGTGGTGATGGTAGAATTGTCTCTCTAGGCGTAGGGGATGCCCCCTTGTCCTGGTCACAGGTCTAGGTATAAAAAGATCTTTGGAGAGATCCTTGTACTGCCTGTTCAGGTATTTGCACATTGTAATGAGGTCTCCTCTCAGTAATCTGTCAGTGTACCAAGTGTACTTGTACTTTTGAAGACTGTTACAATAAGGAACACAAGTATGTTGTCCATGCAAAGTAAATACATCAATTTGTTGTCCATAGAAGAAGAATACTAGACCTCTGAAAAATGTTATGCTAAATGTATTATTTCATACATTTTTCGTTACATATTGTAGACTATAGATGTATTGTAGACTTACTTTATCTTGAAAGCACAATGTGCCACAATCATAAAACCTTAGGTATTTATCGTAAGAATACGGTGACAATAGAACTTTGTAAGGGAGGAATCTCAATAATATGCAGTAGCTACAAATAATCAGTAATTTACTGGGGCTTTTCTCCCACCATACATTATATGCATAAGCTTGATGTGTCCCTCTACACTTCACAAATGCATGCATCAGCTATGTTAACATTTTAAGATGTCACTGCAGAAATAACTCTTTTTTTTTTCGGTGACAGCAGTTTATTTATGACAAGCTGAAATACATCCTAAGCTCACAATTTGCTGCACGGAACATTTTAGAATTTCCACAAATCCATCACTAACCGAAATAAAGCGCGTAGAAAAATGAAAGTTGCCACCACTCACATTCACCCTGGCTGTTATATTTATTTCTCAATGTAACACTAATAAATAAAGATCCTTTGATAACGGCGGGTAATACCCACCTGTCAGATTAAGGCAATTGCTCTGGGTTGTAAAATAAATGTGAGGAATCAATCATGCTCTGGGAAAAATCACTTTTAGTATCAGCCTGTGATTTTTTCTTAGTATATAAAATAAATTAATTTTGTGGCAGGGGACATTTAATTATTGTGTAGTGATTAGGCAAAATGGCACACATCAATATATAATTTTATGCTGGCTTCTAATAACACTGCGGCTACCAGATGAAGTCTATTTTTATTGGATTCATATCAGCCTTGCTGTCAGTTACATTGTACAACAAATAATGTATGCACTTAGGCGAGGGCAGCTATAAAGCTCCTACCCCTGCCTCAGTGCCATCAGCAATGAATAGATGGAGTCGATGTAATCAGAAGAATCAAAAAGGCATAAAATTTGTGAAATATAGTGAATTATTATTTTTCTTTCTTGACTCGATGCTTAATTACAATGTTCATAGCTCATATAATTTCTGGAAATGTTCTGCTATTGAATGGATTCTGCAGTCAATAACTACGGAAGGATCACTGTAAAGATGTTTCTGCTTCATGGAAATAAATCACTACTTTCAGATGAATGGACCGCATTGTGCAAACTTTAAATCTAAGAAATGGGATATTTAAAGATTGCTGATAAGATTCCCTTCCATATGTCAAAGCCTTATGTTGAACTAGGGAAATATTCAGCATCATCTTCGGACATGTACCATAAGTCGCTGCAGAACACATTCCATGTTTTTCGGTAAAATCTCATTTCATGGTATTTGTTGACATCTCCTGGATTTTCTGAAGTTATCAAAACACCCTTTTGCAGAGGTTATAATTATTTCTGAATGTTTCAGAATGACATATAAAAGAATAAACTGCTCACAATGCGTATTCGCCATCTATACTATTTTGAGGTTGGCAAAGTGCCCTACTGGTTTATATTTTCAACAAATAAGAGAACCACATGTTGATCATGGCACATGGTGATCATTGATTGGCCTCCCTTTGGGCACAGGATTAATAGAGGAGTAGCACAGGGAATGTCCGGGGCCTGGCGATGGGCCATTTCATGCTTTCTAGCACATTTTCAAGCCATTGACTGGTCAACAGCTTAAGAATGTGCTAGGAAGTGCAAAACTGCCGTTGTCAGGGCCCCAGCACTTTTCCTGTACTTAACTTCTACTAACAAAAAGGACTGAATATTTCCAGTGGAGCACCACCCTTTGCGTTGTTTAAAATGACTGTTCTGCTTCTTCGTCTGTATCTCAGTCTGGGACGGCTGAAAGCACCTTGATAAAGGTGGATGGTGTCGAGAATCTTTTACCTGTTCTCACATTAATAGAGGAGTAAGAATAGAAACATTGAAATGTGTGTCAGTCTTTTTAACACCTGAAAAACTACCTGATGCATTCTAGAGATGAGCAAATCATTCAAGATTCAATTTGTAGAAGCTTCACTAAATGTTACAAAAGAACCGGCTATTTTCTGAATCAAATCAGTTCTGGAAATTGGTACATAACCCACTCTTGGACTTAAAAAACTGTTTTTTTTTTAAATAAAAAATAAAAATATTTTCAATATGGTTAGGGTTAGAGTTGCTTAAAAAATGTAAGAAAATGAATGAAAAGTGATCAGACCTTTAAAAATTGGATTCCATTTGGTGCTGAAAAATCAAAAAATATAAATCTATGAATCAATGAATTGATTCACTCATTTAATAATGGATTATTATTATTTTATGTTATGGAATACAGACAACCACATAGTTGGTTGGTGTGGTTGGGTGGCCATGCAATTGTTTTTGGCAAAACAAATATTCATTGAAAAGGAATGTGGGTACGGAAAGTAATCAATCCCCTTTAAATTCTTAACTCTTTGTTTCATTGCAGCCAATTGGTAAGAGCAAAAAAGGGTATGAATACTTATGACCATGTGATATTTTCTTGTTTGATAAAATTAGCAAAAATATCTACATTTAAAAATTTAATCTTTCCCTACCCACTGCATACATAGTGATATGCCAAGGCAATTTGGTGCCAACCATGTGATATAACTATCAATATTTCAAATATTCAAAATTTGATTTGGGAGACAAACCGGCATTTAGCATTAGTGAGTTTTTATTTATTGATTACCTCTAAAACTATAAGATTAGTTGGTTAGCAGCTTTACTGAAATAGACATCCAGCTTACACAAAGCAAACATTTTCAACTCTTAATGTTTCCATAGCAACTAGTTCTTGTAGAGTTTTATATAATTTTTAATCTTTTTTACTGAGTATTCTGTTTGTGCGGATTTTGAATAAATTGGAGACAAACATTTTAAAAGTAATTATAATTCTTTAACACATGAATAAAAAAATAAGAATCCAAAACAGAACACACCGTATTTTTTGGCATTGGTTACCAAGAAACAAAATTGCTTTTATTGTGCCAGGAAAAAAAATAAGCAAAATAAGCAAAAATAAAATTCATGAAAGAAACGTATTAGCAGCTGTGTATCACAATAGTCCAATCCATGTCTTTACCAAAATGTGCAACTTTTTTTTCTCTCAAAATGTTTAAAAAATGAGGATGTTGAGAATAAACACTAGTAGTAGTGTTTTATTTTTTTTAAAGCTAGCTTCATGCATTGTTTTAAGTGATTTAGAGGTTGTTTTATTAGGAAATTTAGATCACAAATATTCTTCTCCTCTGCTCCTCACTTAAGCTCATATAATGTCTTTACTGTCATTCACTTGCAACTACAGTATTATTAAATGGATTGGTCACTTTTCAATAAATGAATTTCATTAGACATGTCTAAACATGTATATAGAGTGCTCAAAAAA
The DNA here is from genome assembly GCF_040894005.1 of Engystomops pustulosus. Lineage (NCBI taxonomy): Eukaryota > Metazoa > Chordata > Amphibia > Anura > Leptodactylidae > Engystomops > Engystomops pustulosus. The sequence goes on along the minus strand of NC_092412.1, from coordinate 206,842,723 downwards.
GGGGGTAAAATTCGGTGCTAAAGATATGGGGCGCTGGGCGGCCTTAAATGGTGGAGTGTCTACACCAGCAGTGAATTTGACTGAATCTCCTCACACTACTGATTCTCCTCACACTACTGGTGTGAGGAGAATCAGTCAAATTTACTGTTGGTGTAGACACTCCACCGTTTAAGGCCGCCCAGCGCCCCATATCTTTAGCCCCAAATTTTACCACCATTTTTGAGCACTCTATATACATGTTTAGAGGACCATTCCTTTGGATTGTACATTGCATACCACCAAGTGGTAAACAGGTGAGCATTATTGCTTACTCAAGACAACGCTAAAGTGACGGTATTACACAAGGCGCCATCCTCCTGTTGTTCTTTTTTCTTCTTTTCATATAAACATGTATATATATCTGTCTCTTTGCCTCCTTTGATAGCTTCAGACTTTCCATATTCTCACTGCATACATACTGATATGCCAAGGCAGTTTGGTGCAAACCATGTGATATAACTAGAGCTTGATGCTCGTTTGAGTATTAGCAAACTCAAAACAGCTCATTGCTCAGACGAGTATTTTGCCTGCTCGAGAACGAGCATTCACTTAAGGAAACACAGTGAAGAACAGTGAAGAACACAGTGAACACAGGGAAGAACACATTTCAAAGGTTTCCGTACATCTGCTAACTTATCAGAAGACATAATTGCAGAAAGGTGTTCTTCTCAATAGTATGTGAAGAACAATATGTGTGAAGAATCTTCACACATATTGTTCTTCACATACTATTGTGAAGAACACCTTTCTGCACTAACCTTTCTGCTCAAGTCTCCCATTGGCTTCAATGGGGTTTGTTATTCGAAACGAGCACTCGAGCATCGGGAAAAGGTCGACTTGAGTAACGAGCACTCGAGCATTTTAGTGCTCGCTCATCTCTAGATAAAACTATCAATATTTCAAATATTCTCCCAATGCTGCCCCCGTGGCCACTGTATCTCTCTGGTCACAGATGACAGTGACAAGAAAAGGGAAGGGGGAGAGAGAAGGATCAGTTATAGCTCTCCTGCTACAGCTCTTCCTATTCAGCAGAGCTTAGATGTGTAAACAAAAAAGCATGGATAGTATGCACACAGGGCTAAAGTAAGTAGTAGGACTGCTGAATCACTTGATGAACATTCAGAGATTATCTACAAGGCATTAAAGGCACATGGGCAAATTATCTAAAAGATTGTATTAAGGCTAGTAGCTTAAGGCTAGTAGCACACTTGCTTTGTGGTGAAAAGGAGACCATGGCCACAGATTTTACAGACTGACCACAGTGTAAGGATGAGAATCTGTGAATCATAGTGGTATATGATGCAACAGGTCCTGCGCTTTGCACTGTGCTCTATGAAATATGGCGAGCACACTGTATGTGCCACTGGCCTAAAAATACAACAGGAGATGGAGCGGATAAACTGTAGATTAAACAGTTTGACCATTATTGAAAAACTATTCTGCCTTTTTTTTAAAAAAACAAGGCCTGTTCACAGCTACAACCTCTGGTTGGCCATGTAACTGTTCCCAAAATAAGAAAAATCCTTGATTTCCCATACTGGACAACTCTTTTGTATCCTCTGTAGAATCTTTAGTAGACTATTAATTTCAAGAAATACAGAAAATACTTCTAACAATTAGGTCAAAAGTTTCTCCTACTTATTTGCATGGCTTTTGCTTATTTCTAGGTTAATTATTTTTCTTTACATCTTTAAATAATAGAAAATGTGTTTGAAATAATTGTGTGCATTATATAACCAATATACAGTGGTACATTATATATCATTTTATTAATGTGTTATTGTTGGGAGGGGGAGTGTTCACTGTTTATGCAGTTTTATCTCCTGTTGTCCTGAACTGGTAGTGCAATGACTTACAGTAGGTTCTAAAACTATTCTTGTTTCTTTTATTCTAATGTATTTCATTGATGCTATACAAACATACATATTCAATGGCTATCTAGCAGCAGGTTCCACAGACCCCCTACAGCGAGAAAATCAAGCTCTGAAGAATTCTGCCATTAAAACCACGAGGGACAGCCAGCACACATTATAACACTGTCATGGGCTTTCACTCAGTGTGAGATTATTGCTACACTCCATAAGAGCATGTGCCACAAACTAATGCACTCCGGTGAAGCTTATGCTCGCATGATGTAAGAAGCTGACAGGAGGAGATGAAGTTATAGAATAATTTATGCTGAGATGCTCTGGCATTTCATAAAAATAAGCCTTATTTTTAACTTCTCAATGCATCTAGAATGACAGTGTTTCCTATAGACCTGGTTAAAAAAAATCATATTTGAAAGTTCTATAGTTACAAGAAGTTTATTAAGTTATAAATAAATGGATAAAAAGATGGATATAAAATACTTGTGTTTCCTGAATGATCAGGGGAAACACTTAATACTTCCTGGGAACAGGACTCTGCACAAATAGGTGTTATCACAAGCCTTGGCAAATGAATTATAAAGCTGTTTTCTAGGTTGAATTGAAATTTAATAAGAAAATAGCAATCTTATTACAATAATGAGAGTCCCATTCCCTTTACAGAAAATCTATATTCTGGAATCTACATATCAAAGTAAATCAAGGGCAACATTATCCCCTATGTGTGTTTTATACATCTGGGTATGGTCCCTGTCCCCTAGAGCTACCTTTTATAATATGCTAATGTTCTGTAGGGGCTACTGGGAGCATCACCATAACCTTCCTTAGCTCCAGGGACTATGGCTCTTACACATCACCAGTAGACCTGCAGAGTTGCTCTTGTGAGTCTACAATGATTGTCCAGTGCCTCAAGGTATGCTTCCAGCTTCAGTGAAGCAACACACTATAAAGGGATCCTCTGAAGCCAGTGGTGAAGTAGGACACAAACAACGATAGAAGCACTTCTTTCTCTAAAAGGCGCAAAAGAAATTGCACATCAGAGAAACTTCAGCTTAGTATGATCCACAACATATAAAACAATGAATAACATTATAAGAAAATGGTAATTTGTTATAAATAAGCTCTATACATCTTATAGATGACCTGAATCATATGAAAAAATTGAAAAAGCTCACCCATTTAAAATAAATAGTTGTCCAGTCCTTCTAAATTTAGCGGGTTTGGTCAACATTCATCAAATGTGTATGGCCATCAGAAAACAGCTGTGTCTGTAAAGACAGGAAAGAAGTGTGAGCCCTGAGCTTTTCAAAGCCTCTGTCCCTTCCTACTTGGTGGTTCTTCTCTAAACTACCAATGACAACTGAGTGGCAGTCCCTACTCTGGAAAACTATAGTACAGAAAGAAAAACAGACAAACAGCTAGAAGAAGTGAGACATATGATACCAGGAGATACCAGGGTTTGGTTCTCTACCAGGAGAACCAGCTCCAACAGAAGTTCTTACAGCACAGTTCTTGTGCATACATTGGCAACAAGAAGATTGGTTTGCAAAAATGAGTCAAAGTGGAGCGCTAATAGTAGTATTGTGCCCAATATTTTGTGCATACATTGATCTTTTACTTATATTTTTTAGAAAACATATTATATTCCACATGAGAAACTATTACAAGTTCACACGTTGGTAAAATATAGTAGAAAACATACTAAATAGAAATGTAACACATTCTTCTTTAGCTTGTTCACATAAAAAAATATTTGATGCTGGAATAGCTGTGAATATTACTTTTATTTACTATGTAGTTTTTGCATCTTCCCTATTTTTGTCCCATTTCTTATTAAAATTAGTTGATACCAAGTATCAATATTTTTGTTATTTTATCTATGAAAACATATTTTCCAGTTTTCATTTTTTTTCAACTTTTTTCTTAGTCCTTCTAGAGTGATCTCTATCTACTATATCTGAAATATGCCACCATCTCAGCAATTGGAATCAATTTCACTCTTCCTGTGACATTGGGTTTGGAAAGTCTTATCTAAATTGCAAAATGTATGTTACTGGCGGTGGCATCTTAGAATGGGAGGATTTAAATAAATACATAGAAGCAGATAGATGCCACTCTGGTTTTTCATGAAATCATTTCAATAAACTGTGTGGTGCTTGAACATATTTTAATGCTTCATTATTTCTGCAACTGAAATGGAAATTGTCACTAGAAAACAAGAAAATGGCTTTTGAAGTATTTATTCTTTTATTGATAAAAAACATAGTACAAAATACGAAGCATTAAAAAAAATTAATAGACACGACTTAGTAACTCATTTTTTGTGGTCATTATGCTGAAATTACTTTTATCTGGTATTTATAATATATTATTTGTGCCTTTTATAATGCAAAAGACTAACAGATATTGTAGGAGTAAGCCCTCCAGCACACGATTATCAAATACGCCTGTAATGGTCATATTTGTGGGCCGTGTATAATCTGTTTTTAACCCGGCTGTATGTCTGCATAGTTGGTTTGTATTCTGTGTTTTCCTGGAAGCCAGTTCCTGAGCTAGACAAGCCCAATAAGGTCATGTGATTGTTGCCCAGCAGCCAACTACAAAAACAGCCACAAGGCCTAGTGAAACCATGTGCAATCCGTTTTTTTTCACAGCCCCATTGACTTCTATGGGATTGTCTGAGCCTCGAACACGGATTAGAACAGGAAATGCTCTGAGTTTTTCTTTACAGGCAAGAGGCTCAGACGTGAGGCTGAGGAAGCCTGAGTAGAAGCATGAGCCCATACCAATACAAAGGAGCTGTAAGCCACAAAAAAGTGGTGTAACACCTGGGAAAAAAAACAATTGTGTAAAAAAAAACATTGTGTGCTGGAGGGTTAAAGGGCTGTTTCATTTGTATATTCACACTTCACAAATTATCAGTTATTCCAAGTTTGAAATTATCCCCTTTTCAAAGGATACCTTTTGCTCAGCAGTTGTCCCAATACTAAGATCCCACTGGTAGGTGGGTCTATGGGATAGCCACAGATACAGTAGCTAAATATAGTTGTTGAGCATCTATAACAGGCTCCTAAAGAATGAATGGTGTGGTAGAGCAAATGCTTGACCTGCTGCACTATTATTTAAGAGGAACAAATATTCTTTTCAGAAGAACGGGGCCATTAAAAAAAAAACAACAACACTCAATGGGGTCATTTATCTTTATTTTTCATCCTTTTTTCTGTCTTTTTTGAGACAAATGTGCACTGAAACCTGCTGGACAGTTTTTTATTGTCAGTTAGACACATTTATCCTCTGTTCCAGAGGTTCTAAATGTCTAAACATTTTTTGTGACAAAAAACTCAACACGAAATCATACTTAAGAAAAGCTTAGAAATTGGAAAGAAGTGTCTTTAGACATTAGTGCAAATTTCTGAGACATTTATAACCATAGATAAATAAAGATAAATATAAAAAAATAGAGATCTGAAAAAACATTTAATACAAGGAAAAAGTGAGAATGACAAATTACCAAAGAAGCAGATGGAAAAAGACAAGCAGAAACAAGATAAATGCCCCCCCCCCCCATGAGTTGTTGTGCAACCTTTGATGGCGTGGCAGGCAAGTTAACTGCTTTCTAAGAGGTTTACCTACGTGGATCAGCTACTGTTTAGTAGAGGCTTCATAATCCCTATTTTCAAGGTTGACCTAGATACAGGCGCCAATGACATATACTATAGGTGGACATCTTGGTCAATCATAGGAGATTAGATTTATTATCTGTCTCTGTAAAGTCATGCACTTTATTTGTTCCCAAAAAATTTGCTTCTAGACGAGAATGACTATTTCTATGGTAGACTATAAAAGCTAGATGGTGGCAAACACCGAGTCATAAAATCTTCATGCTCCAGAGTACAAGTTAAAAGCACTCGCCTCATGCCACTGCATGAGAGTCTAGTCATACGCAAGGTATCTGCAGGATGAATGCAACTTGGCCAACAGCTATTCCACTGGACCCTACGTGAGTTTATGCTCAGTTCCCTGAGCTGAGTTCCCATATGCCCTGAATGGAAAAATTGGTACACGCTGTTGCTAGAACATTCTGGCAGTGGCTTTTCTTCCCAAAGATTGAGTAGTCGAAGTGTTGCATTTGTATCCATAAATCACCTTTGATCTGTTTCCAGAAAAAAAGCAAGGGCAGTACATAGGTCTCTGGTTCTGCTGACGTGATTGGGCTCAGCCTGAGTTATCTGTTACATATGGTCAGCTTTAGCTTGCATCTTTGAAGATTTGTTGTACGGATTTGGTTCTGTTTTCCTGTATCTATTCTAGATTGTCCAATTTTCCACACAAAGTTTCTAAATACTATAAGTCCTCTCATTCTTCATACATACATAAAGTAACAACAAAATTAGTCTCTAGAGAAACAAAAGCACTTTCCTGTTGTTTAAACTATTTTCAGGTTCAGTCAGAAAGTAAAATGTTGTGTATTTTGCATCGATTGAGAGATTACAGAATAAAGATGCATTGTGTATTTTATCACATCCGTGCCATGAGATAATGTTTTAAAGATAAAACGAGTCCCAATCCTCAAAAGAAACACTGATGTGATCCCTAATCTGTCATATTAATGTGCTTCATGCTTCACATGCTGCCCCTCTTCACTTAGAAGACATAAATGTAATGATAATGCTCAGTACATTGCTAGGTTGAGAATGAATGATATTGTCCTCAGCAAAATATGAAGCTAAAGAGAACTGTCAAAAATAAAAGCACAAGATTAATTTGGGGCCACATTCTCTCCATGGTTTTTGTGTCGGATTCCAGACATGTCCTTGGTAGTTAAATCTTTTCTACTTGCCAGATTGTTGTCAGAACAATATTTGATGTTGTGTGTTTATCTTTGTTGAGGGTCATGTCAACATCTTGTCTCTCGTGATGATTGTAAACGAGGTTGAACCTGCAAAATAAGACATTGGCTGCCTTGAGATGAGATCTCCAGATTAGTGCTACAACACAGTACTGGGCATTATCATAAGAATTACTTTTATTAATTATTATTATTAGCCGAAACAATAGGTTTTTTGTTATTTCTTAATGATGAAGTACATCACTATAATAAATGTAGATCAAATTCACAATTTTAAAATTGCAATTATTACTTTATACATTGATTATTAGTCATTTTATCACTGTCACACAATTATGTAGAAAGAAATTTAGAGGTCTTATTTTGTCTTTCTACAGTAGGAAAGTCTATTAAAGTCCATAGTTCTTGTTTGGTATATTGAATCAGATTATTGTCCACTAAGGTGGAAAGTAGAGTCTCCAACAGTGGCTGCATAGTCAATAGCAGGGCCTCACATCTACCTAAACTCTATTATGAGAAAAGTAAGTCCAAGGCAGCTCCTCATAAGGTTCATGAAGGTCCTGGAAGGGCCTCTTGTAGGTACATGAAGAAAGACAGGCAGCAATGAAAAGTGGAGAAGAAATGTATTTCACGTGCAGCAACATTTTGGTGTATAAAGACTTGGCAATGGTGTTGTACACCGATACATTGTTGCACATGAATTTAATTTTACCTCAACTTTTATCTAATATGGTTGCATATTTTGTTCTCTTTTCAGTATCTAAGCAGTTCTTATATTTAATAAATGATGGTACATTCTATCTCTATAAGTAGAAAAATTACTAAAATCACTATAAGTAATAAATCACTAAAGATCAGTGACACATCCAAAAATTCCTTCTTATCCTTCGTAGGATCTTTTTTTTTTAAAGAAATCACTCCGAATGAGTCCGGACCAATGTTGCTCCAATTGTTGTTAAAATTGGCACATAACCAGATTTTTCATGTTCTGTTGTGAATTTTTAAAGATTTTTTTCCCTGTTACCTTTTCCATTCTTCCATTCAAAATCAGGGAGGAATGACAGTAGTAGCTAGCTGCCATTTTAAAAGATTTGTATGAAGTTAAGAAGAAAACATTTGGTTTCGATTCAGTGACTGAAAAATGGCAGATTCATACCGTAACTAAAAACCAAAACATAGATGTGCTCATCTCTACTAATCGCTGTTACTTAACACATAACAAATTGAAGAGAATTTAGCTCTCTGAACTATTTCTCATTAATAACACTTCACCATTTATTCTATGGAAAGCTGTGCTGTTCTAAAATCAAAGCGACCCCCTTAGTATGGTAGTCACTTAAAAGTACAAGTCAAGTAAGATACTTGATACATAGAAAGTTTGTCTTATAAATATGCACAAGATATTTCATTAAGTTCATGTTGAGTCACTTTTCATTTGTTCAAGTTGTTTGAAAACCTCTGAAATACAAAGTTATGTAATAATACACTGTTTCCATGGCATTTTCACATCTGCAAAGAAATCGTGGATTATAAAGTTTGCAAGGTAATTTAATTATATAGATTTTAAGAAGTATTTTCTCCAAGGACAAAGGGAGGCAGAAGTTTACTAAGGCAACAGCAATCCATTTATCAACTAGCACATTATCCCAATATATACCGTATAATTGCTGAAAATACACTGAAAATACATTGAGATAGAAACTGTAACATAGTTCTCACTAAGAGTATTTCATGGTGTTAAGCCTTTGATTAAGTCTGTAAGGTTAGGGGTAGTGTTGAGCTGAACCGAGTAAGAACTTGAAATTACAGTTCGGGGAATTAGAAATCCCACCATAACATCTGTGATCAGTGCTGGCACTACTTGCAGGTGCCCACTAAGTAAATGCCACCAGCAAATTCCCTAGTGGAATTTAAATCATTGTGGTTTATGCATGAACTCGTCCCTAACCTGGGCCTTTTACTGAGGTCTGAGTTTGGGGACCCAAACCCGCTAAGTTTGTTACAGACCGGAAATTTGCAGTTTGGGTCTGCTCAACACTAGTTAGGTGTGATAAGCCATCCAGTTAATGCCTTGTGACCCACATTGTAGTCCCATTGCAGTGATATAGGCTAGGATATAACACTAAAACCTTCCAAAAATTTTTGTAATTTTTTTAAAGTTTCGGGTATTTTTTTCATTATATATAATAAATGTCTACTAAACATTGATATATATTCTGGGTAACAATGGATTTTGCGTGAGAAATAGTGTTCGAGGCCCCACTGGTTGCATCCAAATAAAGGCAGCACGTGCAAGCCACCATTTTTCTTTAGGATCGTCACTACTGTGATGTCATCTGTGTACAAGAATCGGAGGCGGCTTTGCTGGAAGCATTTAAACAGTTAAAATCTGAAATTGATGTTTTTGTGGACCGGGGGGTTAAGCCTGAACCAGGACTCCTTGCCGAACAGAACATTGCAGTCTTCTCCTCCCTAGTTAAAAATAATTGGACAATAAAAGGTTTAATACATTTTTTTTTACTTTTGCTTTATTTATTATGTCACCTTTTTAGGAGGACTTTAGTATCTGTGTTTCTTTATTGCCACATACTATTTTTTTTATAATATTTGTGTATAGACTATTGTGTATAGGCATTTATGGACCATTCTTTTTCAGCTTATCCTCTTGATCAGCCCATATACTGTGTCATTTTGGGGTTTTACAGCCTTTCTTGGTTATATTCTCTGTTCACTATTTGTAATGTTTTTAATTTGTTTGTATTCTTATTTTGGGGTATAATTATATTTCAGGAGAGGATTGTATTAGAACAGTGAACTGCATCCCTTGTGTTTGGTAATTCAATGAAGCAATCAAAATTTTACATTGGGAACCTATTCTTACAAATGGTACTTTTGCTCCATACCTAATCATTACAATGAAAGCTCACACCAACTACATACAGTAGGTTCAAGAGACTTCTTCAGGATATTGTTAAAAACTAATATTGATCTTTTAATTATTTTGTTGGTAAATTGGATTTTATTGAATCATTGACTTTTGAGTACAGCGGATATAGAGTGAAAAGTGTTCAGTTACACAGGCTACAGTATCTCAACTGGAATATATGATTTATGAGCACAAGATCTAAACGTTTACTTCTTTTTAGATAAAATAATGGATCTCTAAAGATTGTGGCCTGAGGGTTGCCACACAAATTCCTTGTCTCAGTGTCCAATGCTATCTTGGAGTATTTCACTCACCCTAACCTTGTTTGTTGCTGAGTCCTGAAGCTGCCTAGTCGTTTTCAGTAACTTTTTCAAACAACTGATTTTAAGACCTTTGGATCATTACATAAATTTTCCTCTCCTTTGGTTTAGCTTCATTCGTTCTTTCCAGATTTGATCTGGGTTTGGCTACTGGTTATTTCTGTGTTTGCAGTTTGAATAACTTCGATCTTCTCCATTGCCAGTATCACCAACCCTTCCAGCAGCGTGCAATGATGAGCACCAACAGACATTCTTTGACCTTCAATGAATAGTTTGTTTTGTGTTGTTGCTTTGTCTTTCCAGTTTCATGCAGACTTTGGAGGGTCTCTTAATGTGCAGTTATAGTGTAACTCAATAAATGTAAAATGGTCTCTAGGTAAATCGTACCAAATTAAAAATGTATTTCTATTACATTAAAGGGCATCTCAATCAATTATAATATTAATACTTTACAAGAATTTGTATGACAACTTACATAATATTATTCATAACAACCAAAGCCGAATCAATACAATAAAAATAATAATTGTTAAATTTAACTAAAGACATGAACATTCGAATTATTAATTTACCATGTGTCTTCAAGTTTATTCATTTAAAAACATCTAATCCTTTATGAGTTTAAGTTGACAAGAATATGCTATTCTCTTACATCAGTGTGACAGGGTTTGACATGATGATTAGAGTATTAAAACATGTTATTAAATAGAAAAATGATATACATGTGGCTAAGTCTTCACTGACATAGTCAGATAGAGCAACTTTAAGTTTCACTTACATTAAATTACTCTACCATTAACTATATGTATATCCATATGTATGTTTATATATATATATATATATATATATATATATAAAAATTAAAACAATTCAGCTGCACCAGTTAAGAAAAAAATCGGGTGCTCAACCTTCAGGTTTGTTAAATCCGTTCACATATAAAAATCAAAAAATGGTGGCACTCCAAGTTCTTGTGAAAAAGGAATTCTTTTATTCCAAAAGTGCAAACTTTTGGAATAAAAGAATTCCTTTTTCACAAGAACTTGGAGTGCCACCATTTTTGATTTATATATATATATATATATGTATGTATATATATGGTATATCTGTATAGTGTTATCGAGTGTTTCATCGGTTATAGCCATGTGTATCATAAGGTTTGCTTTGAGTTTTTTCTTTTACAGTTTTTTTTATGGGGTTCAGTGAATTAGTAATAGAATCCCAATTTATCAGATATTTTTTTTACACAATACATACAAAGAAGAGGAACAAAATATATTGAGCATTATAAAAGTCCTTTTACTAAGTACTTTTACTTACTAATCCATTTTACCAACTAAAGAAATTGTGGTATAATATATAATGAACAATCTATGGAATATTGAAAGAGATGTACCCAAAACTGGATGTTATGAATCTTTGAAAATTTCCATTATTTCTTTTGCATGATAGTTGCACATTGTAATTGCAATCAGATCCTATGATATGTGAGGAAATACACTAAATTCAATAAAGAGCTAAAAAGGCACCAACTGCAAACCAACTGGTGATCTATTTTCTCCTTGCTGTTTGTTGCTGGGTTGAACCCCCACTGCTTATCCACATATTTTATGAAGAATCAGGAGTCTTGTAAAGGACTTTATTTGTGATACTGTACCTCTGAATGTAGAGCATCAGTGTAGAGAGGAATTTGTTTTTCTGCTTGAACTTTGCATAGAAAATGGGCATTCATATCCGCCCACAGGCTAATTTAGCTCAACCTAGTGGAGGAGGGGCACCACATGAAAAAGATTTTTTCTGATAAAATTTGAACATTTCTGCAATAGTGTAACATTGATGTGAAATAAACTTTTAAAAAAATATTTGGAAATCAAAAGCAAATAGGATATTTTTCTTCTGGCGTTTGTGGTGATCACTTTGAGCTTATAAATATTAATATCATTTACATCATAAGGAAATGAAAGGTCACCACTTAGCTACAAAGTTGGAGGAAGGTAAGATCAATTCACAAAGAAGATAAGTTCTAATAGGGCTCATCATTCTTCTTCCTCCCGTTTCATGCATAGTGTACTTACCGTGACACACGACCACAGACCTCACTATACAAGTCAATGGAGAATTACACTTTGAAATACCTAAAATTAATGATGTAGCTACGTATGAATGATGGCTACATAAATAATCATGATACATCAATAAAGAAATTACCATTTGAGTTTAAGGCAATCAAGGGAGTGAATGTCACATTTTGAACCCCCTCTTCTATTTTCACATCAAACCTTTATATATATTGTATTCTACAATATTCTAAAAAAAAATCTATTGCTCTGCAGCTCTGATTTCCAATTTCTTTTCTATCTATACTCTCAATACAGTGAATATCCAAGAAATTTGGATATTACAGCAGGCTTATTTAACTTGTATAGATTTGTAATACTGGATTTCTCTTAATTATTCTAGAACAATCTGCCCAGAGTCGGAACATCTTTAAGATTCTGCTTTTGGTCAATACACTGCAGTCAACAATAGTCCAACTTGATAAATAGTACTCTCAGTATTCAATGTAAATTGTGTTTTCCCTAGATACTTAAACCGTGCATAAATTCATACAATGAAAGTATGCACTTTCCACTGATAATTCACATAAGAAAATCTCCATATGCTTCCCTTTTGTTAACAAACGTACTATAAACATAAAACAGATTGCAAATGAATAGGAGACGTAGCTCCATAATATATGTATGTAAAGCTGCAAACATGATTTAAATACAGGATTTCATATTAAACTCAACACAGTAATATTTACAGAAAAAATGTTTATCACATTATATACAGCACTGGCTTATTGGTGGTAAGGCATGAGGTGCTGAAATTTTATGTCAACTTGTTAAAGGAAACCTACCATTTAGAATGGTCGGTGTAAGCTGTAAGTACCGGGCACCAGCTCAGGGTGAGCTGGTGCCGGTACTTACTTTCGTTAGTGTTATAAACCGCGGTATCACGGTTTTAACACTTTTTAAACTTTAGAGCAGAGGAGGCTTCGGCGCGCGCTATTTCCTATGTAGGTGCGCGCGCCTACATAGGAAATAGCGGAGATGTTGCGCGCGCACGGTCTCGCGCAGCGCCGAAGCCCCCGCATGCATGTGCTCACCCTGGCACATGCATGTGAAAAATGCCTGAATATTAACATTGTATCTAATCTTAATTCATAAAAGTTACTTTTTGCATATTTCTAAGGTTTCAAACAATACTACTGAAAAAAGATTGTCAAATTGTCTGAATATTCTGAATAGACTCTGGCTGCTGAGTTTAGAGCTTGTGAGCCATGGCCGTGGCTCTCTTGCTGGGAGCTGATTGAGAGTGTGTTAACACGTGGTGTTCTGGATGCTTTGAAACAATTGCGCCGAAATGCAGGCATCAGGACACTTGCCTAAGAACGGATATATTTTTAAATGTTAAAATGCATTTGGCTACTCTGGAAGTTATTTTCTTCATTGCTGTAAGTGTAAGCAGCTGTGTATACAATTTCACAGCTGCTTACACTTACACTAATGAAGAAAAGCGCTTCCAGAATAGTCAAATGCATTGTAACATTTAAAAACACATGCATCCTGATACACAGATCCTCTTGACACATGCGTATCAGCGCACATGTTTTGACGCATCCAAAACGCTGCGTGTGAATGTGCTATGACACCTGCCTTGCAGTATCTGTTCCCTGGAACATTGGGTGGTAAATTCTGGAGCACTGTGTTAAACTCAGCTGGGGGTTAAATATTTCAGAAACTAGCCAGTCAGTTGCTAGGTTGGCATCCTGGAGCTGGTTAAATGGCTTATCCCAACTTTAATCACGGTTGACTGGAATTTTTTCCTGTGACCTGTAGTACTACTGTCTGTTTCTGTTTTGCTGGGCATGAAACCCTGAATCTGTTGATTTGGTACTCTGAACCCCAGTCTGATCTGGAACCCTGTACCTTTCTCATCTGAAACCTTGTTTCCTGCCTTATCTTCAACTCTATACCCCAACCTGATCACCATCCCTAAACCTTGTATTCTGACAGATAAAGAACCCTGACCTTTACCTGAACCCCAACCTCATCTAGAACCCTGGGATGTTGTATCCTGCTAGATCTAGAACCCTGAACACCAATCCGATCCAAAACACTGAACCTGTATCTGAACTTTTTCCTCTACTCTGTTTTGGACCCTGTATCCTGTTCCTGTGCTTGATCCCTGATCCCGTGCCTGTTCACTGATCCTCATGTCTGCATATTTATCTATTTTATGTAAATAATAGGGCAGCAAGGTGTAAAAAAAGAATTTGAATGAGTTAAGGTGTTAATATAACCTATAAAGATTTGTTTAGATCACTTTTTTGCCGCTTTTTTCTTCTCTACCTTTTCAGCTTTTTGTTAAAAATAAGAAATAATTTAAAAAAAGTAAAACATAAACTTGCAATAAGTGAGTAAACACAGAAAGCCCAAGACTACAGCACCTAGTAGCCTGCGTTACTGTTGCTTAGGAACTGGTAAAGACTAGTGACAGTTTCCATAGCTATAGAATTACGTTTTTCCATAGAAATAAATAGATAGGAGAGGTTACACAGATCATCATATTGAATGTAGTTCACGGACCTAAAGTATTGAAATTTCTTAAATTTGACTAGCAGAACAATAGCTGCATATTACACTATATCAGTGTTGTGTATAGCATCCACATTTTTAATATACAGCATGCAGTGGGTCTTCAAGGAGTAGTCATAGGAAACAATAAACCCTCCGCATTACCATGCCTGGGATAGTAATGTACTCACCACTATATTGAAGGATTATACACAGCTAAACTGAGCTGAGTCTTTCACACAGTAGCCATATCATTGTATAAAGAAGGTCCCAGGACACCTATTTCCAAAACAAGTGAAAATTACATATTTGAATACACCAGTAATAAAGTGGTTAGGGGACATATCTTTACGGCTATGTCCTAGGACAGTGAGGAAGGACCTTTAAAAGACCAAGTGCCTGAACGGCCAACCAAATTCTGCATATGTACTGCAAAGTGCCAACGTGGCATTTTAAGCAGTAGCTTAGTGCCAATTTTTTGCTCCCTGCTCTGCTACAGTTTTTTGAACACTACTGGCATTCTGAGGACATCAATGCTGTTGATAAATTTGAATTATCATTGAAGCATCCCTCTAGGGCCCCCTGAACAGGAGGAATTGAGGAGCCTGGAGCAGAAGTTCTAGTAGCTCCTATGATAATCCAACCCAAATATCCATATCTTCTTAATCTTCCTGCAGTCCCAGGCCGAATGTGTTATACGTCCCAGACAGCCTCTGACTGCCAGATAACGACTTGTGTCCTGTCTGTTCAAAACTCATGTGGGGGTAAAGGCCCAAGTGCCCAAAAAGAGGGCACAGATTTTGGTCTTACTTGATGTGCAACATGACCAGCTTCAACCTTCTCACTGAAAAAAAATGTACCATTGATCTGATATGGTGACTTTGAAGATGGCAGCCATGTTCCAGACTACACAGATAGGCCTCTCACTTATTTAGATATGTAATTTTTCTTTTTGCTTCTGAAGTAGAGGGATGTCCTGGGACTCTTGACTCTATTTTTAGCAATGTGAGATAAAGGGCTTATGGATATAGTTTGACTTTTCCCAGAACCTTTGTCACTATATTTATTCTTGTACTGCAAATTAGATAAACAGCAGCAACGCATGACTTCTTTACTTTTCTAGATACCAGCTCTGGAGTATCTGGAACAGGATTGGCTGAGAATTAAATATGATTCATTGTTGTATAAAAAAAGTAAACTGTAAACTGCAACATTGTGAGCATTTTTAAAGATGTTATACATAATTATAGCACCACAATGTTGTACCACGAGAGGCAAAGCATCTCATTTGCTGTTTCAATGTGTTTGATTGAAGTCAAGTGGAACAAGGGAAATTATTATGAACTTTAAAGGAATGAATAGAAACACATTCACAAATATTTGTTTACAAAACATTACATCTGGAAGTGCTCAATTCACAGATTGAATTACATAATGGCGCTATTGTCAGCCTAAAGGAAGCATAGAAATACAGAACGCACAAATATATGCTCATTCTGTGAGCTATTGGAAAGACTTTTTGTGACTAGGTTCTTTAGTATTAACATTAATAACATGTTTAAAAAAACCGAATACTGCAGTCTGCAAACACAGGCCACATTGCAGTACAGTATCATGCAAGATTTGCTTTTTTTAAGAAACTTGGAAAAATCTTTGGGAAGATTAAAGGGGTTGGCAACTTTACCTCATTTTTTTTTGTAATGTGTGTGTAAGTGTAGAGGACAGGATATTAGGAAATTTATCACTATATATGTATTAAAAGTTCTGCCCCGCTTTCTTGATATGTAAAGTGAAGCCTCCTGTCTTTTACCTTTTAGTTGTGTGATGAATGAAAGTTGCCATTTTTAAAGATTCATCTGAAGAAAATCATAAAAGATTCAGATTTGATTCAATGCAAATGACAGATTTGTGCAAGATCTACAAATCAGCCATTTGATTTGTTCATCACTGGTATCTATCTATCTATCTATCTATCTATCTATCTATCTATCTATCTATCTATCGATCGATCTATCTATCTATCTATCTAGATATCTACCCATTTTCTGTTTTGATAGTGCTGCTTGGATCTTTTCTTAATCTATCGATCTATCTATCTATCTATCTACTGTATCATTCGATACAGTACGATTTTTTCTCAGGTCATGTAAGAGCTACAGGATAACCTAACAATGGATGTAGAGTTGTTTTTCTTCATCTTCAGTTTTTGTGGCTTGACATGTATGGTTATGTAAATCACTAGGTTTTAAGCCTGCAATATTTCCCCATACTGTGTGTATCAAAGTAAAATCCTATATGTGTTTTATATGTGGACATCGATATATGGTGTTTATGATTGTGGCCTATAAATAGTTTTGCTGGCTTCTCATGATACACAATTGAATTGGTTTAGTAAGAATTTGGAGCCTTTGTATTGGCCTTTCTTGGCAGTTTTGACCACACAAAGTTGTACCCTTGGAGCTCTGTGAAACCCTACCATGTGTGTACCGTTATATATTTAGCCGAAGAGTAGACTGGGAGGAGTTTGAATCACGAAATCTATGAACATATTGGAAATTCATCCAGGTACAAGGTCCAGGTACTCTTCAAGGTCCAAAATAGTAGTATAATGACTTGTGTGTATGTCTATTAGAAAACACTTGTGTATATTATGTGTATCCATATATTGATTGCATATTGAGCACAATGCATAGCAAAAGAAAGTCCCCAGGTAGTGCCAAAAAAATTAAGAATAGAAAGACAAAATTCACAAACATTTTTTGCATGAGTAAGTAGATAAAATGAAAAAATACGGTGAAATATTTAATTTTTCATAAAAAGAATGTGTGCAGCCGACAAAAATGAAATAGTTAGACAAAGACCATCATGTTGTTCCAAAAATTACAGCCTGTGTGAATATTGGTTTTTTTCATTGTGGGCTAGCTGGGCTCATTATTAATGCTCTTAAAGAATTGTGACCTACTTCTTTAATGTAGCTGTGCTTGAGACTTTGAACATCTTAATGGAAAGAGCATCTTATATAACGAATATTTTATCATGAATAATCAATATTTTATCTGATAAAATACAAATATCATAAAATGAACATCACATTCTGTACTTTGCATCCTCATGTGCATAACACCCTATGCATATATATGAATATATATAATTATATATGTTTTCAAAAATAGAAAGAAAAAAAGTTTTGTACTGTGTTAGCCAGTTGAAGAAATTCCTGTTGCTTTTAATAGGTCAAAAAAAAAAAAACCTTCTTGAGATTGTGCATTATGGTTAACTGAAATCTAAGATGTTACAAGCAAGCTTTCGGCACAGTTACGGTCCCTTCATCAGGCAGGAATGACAGTCTTTCTGAAGTGACATGGATCTTATACACAATGAACAGAGAAGTGATGCATAAAAAAAGTGTAAACAAAAGGACAATAGCAATAACAAAGTTGGGACAACAGGTCCTTAATTAGATTACTTGGGCAGTGTGATGGTTTATTGCCTTTAAGTTAAAGACTCTGAAGCCTCTGATGATCACTATTTAAGATAACATTTGTTAGAGGTTGTAGTGTGTCATGAATCCCTTTGATAGATTGAGTCCTGTGTGGAGGGTGTCAAAGAGGGTAATAAACTTATTTTCCAAAATTCGTCTCTTATTTGGTGACCGGAAATTGCACTTTCATACTAGACCAGGTAGACAACATTAAAAGTGGAACATGAAAATGCCCCCGGGATGGTATATTCCTGCTGTGTATTGGGGATCTGCATCTTGTATGTTATCAAATAGGCCGTCATACCTGAGATGGGACAGCTTTCACCCTAAACATATATGTAAAAAATCCATCATCTACATACAGCCAGGCCATCCGAATTAATTGGATCTGCTGTACTCCAACGGACAGAGACACTCATCTAAAGAAGAGACACTCCTAAATCAGGGATACCATTCTATGCTGAATGATAATCAAATCAGTAGACCACCAGGACACCCAGAAGCCATCTTCTCAAATACAAAGAAAAGGTGAACAACGATCATGTACCACTGGTTGTGACTAATAATCCACATTTGGAAATACTAAGAACAACCTCAAAAAAATGAGACCACATACATCTCAAAGATGACTGCCTAAAGACAATGTCCCCAGGCCCTCCATTGCTGTGCTATACGCAACCCCCAAACCTGGAGAATATTGGGATTAGGAGCTCCCTGCCATCAAACATACAAAAAGGAACTTTCAACTGTAATGTCAGGAGCTGCAAAACCTGCCCTCTGATTTTGATCACAGACCAGATACAGATCCTCAACACACATCAGGAATATAATATTCCCGGGACATTTTCATGTTTCACTACTAATGTGGTATACCTGCTTCTGCAGTCCTGGCCATAACACTATGGATATGAAGGTTCTAGTCTTAAAGGGCAATTTCTGGTCACAGAATGAGACGAATTAGGGAATACAAGTTTATTACCCTCTTTGACTCTCTCTACACAGGACTCAATCTATCAAAGGGATTCATGACACAATACAACCTCTAACAAATGTTATTTTGAGATAGTGGTCATCAGAGACTTCAGAGTCTTTAACTTGGAGGCAATAAACCATCACACTGCTCAGGTAATATAATTAAGGACCTGTTGTCCCAACGTTACAGCTGTTGTCCTTTTGTTTACATTTTGTTTGCATTACTTCTCTGTTCATGGTGTATAAGATCTGTGTCACTTCAAAACGCCTGTTATACCTGCCTGATGAAGGGACCATAGCTGTGCCGAAAGCTTGCTTGTAACATCTTATATTTCAGTTAGCCATTAAAAGGTATCACAATCTCAAAAAGGTGACTTTATTTAAAAATAGCAATAGTAGGTGGATCAATGTGTTGTACATTATACAAGACCTAATTTATTAATAAGAAGATAGTGAAAATAAAATGTTACTTTTTAGTGTCAGAACTCTGAATAGGTTCTTTCTCCAGGGTTCTGAGCCAGTGAACCACAGCCAGGGCTCCACTGCTTCAGGCTGTGATTGATAGCTTGCTCTGCACAATTTAGTTCCCTCAGCTGAGTGTTTGTTACTTGGAAAACTGGTTGGTTTCATCTTGGAGCATAATGCGTGTGTCAGGTATGGGTTGAGTGATAATTGGCAGATTCAATATCTGCTACGCCCCTTTGTTTGACGTTGGTTATCCAATTTTTTTGATCCTTGTAAATATAACTTCTATATATAACATGATATTTCTGTATTCTGATCTGCTTTTATTTTGGACTACTCTTTTCCTAGCAATTCTGTACATCTCAGTTAATTTGGTCTATTGGGCAGATTTACTTACCCGGTCCTGTCGCAATCCCGTGATGCGTTGTCAGATGAGTATTCAGGTCTGCTACGATTCACCAGGCACGTGCGCCCGAATTCCGGCATCTGTCGCTTCTGCGTTGAGGTCCGGCGGAGTTCACCTGCTACTTCCCGGTGCTTGTAAGTGCGTGTCTTGCAACACAATTCTAAATGTTAAATCCTGCACATTGTCCAAATCCGTCGGGTTGTCCGACGGCCCGCCCCCAAATTTATGTTGCATGCAAGTTGGTGCCAATGCACCAAAATCCGATCACATGTGCCAAAATCCCAGGGAAACCCGACGAAAATGCGTCCGACGGACCCTTAGTGAATGAGCCCCTATATTTCTGTCTGTTTATTTTTGTTGTTTTCTATTTTTAATACATACTAAGAGTAGGGCCAATCATCCAGGTGTCTTCTGCAGGCCACTGCACTATGGCCAAATTGGCTAGGACAGGGGTTATGTGTAGTTCAGGTCCTGCACCACATTCTCTGCCTTAACATTTATGATGTTTTAAAAGAACATTAAGAAAAGGGCTGGGTTTTACATAATATTTCTATGATTTTAAAAAATTCAATGGCCCACATTTATTAAAGCTTTTGCACCAGTTTTCTGTCTGACTTTGCACTGGAAAGAACGTGTAAACTGTTTGCACATTTTTTTAGAAAGCGTCTGCACCAGTTTTGTGTTGCGTTTGCACTGTGTCCGACAAGACAGGAAAAATGTGCATCAAAAAGGGCGTTTTAGTCGGACCGTGTCCCATAGTTCTGTCTGTACCACAATTCTGCAGCACCACAATTCCTGAATCTGAGGCTCCCTGCGCACTCCACAGACAAACTCCACATAGTACAGACTGAACTGTGTTTGATAAATGTGGGAAAATATGTTTCAACTTTCAAAAAATAAGCAGGGTATTATCTGCAATATTTCAACTCACTAGGTCTTTTGCAGCATTGCTTGCATGTAGAAAATTGCACTGAAGTCAATCATTGGTAGCAGTAGTCATGTGCCATATGTGACAATCAAATGAAAATATTTTAAAATTATTATTAGACAACCCCTGTAATCCCAATAATAATCAGGTCCATAATGAGTTCCCGTTGTGGCCTTTGACTACTTTTCTAATGAATTCTTTATATTCTGTGTATCTAGAGCATCATATGCTTGAAAACATATTAAAAGTTATTTGATAACCCATTGGAAAATATAACAGATTGAGCTAATTTCCAAAGCAATGTAATTAGTTACTAGCTGGAAGGGCTTTTTGTGCATTACTTTGTTATAACCCGCAGGCACCATCAATAATGAAGGTGTTAAATGATTCATTTTTGTAGATAAGTTATCATTATACAGTAGATTCTAATAACAAGCAGCTGCACACCTCTGCCGCACAAGCTTCTGCACATCTCGCTTCCTTTGTATTTACTGTAATTGGAAAGCGACTGTAGATAAGACAACATAGAACTCCGTGGTATCTAAAAGCAGAAGAAACAGGTGCATGTGCGCGGCAGAGTCCCCAGCCATTCTTCTCAGGTTCCCATGGAACGTCTTTGATTCATCCACCGGTAATTTATTAAGTAAACATAAGCTGAAATTTTGTGGTTTGGAACCTAATATCCTGAGAATCATTCTCATTCTTCTTATATTTCTGAGAACAGGTACAAAGCAGCCATAGAATTTGTATAATGTGTAAATATTTTGTATTTTAATGGGAAGTATTAAAAGGAATCATCTAAAGAGAAAAAAAGAGACACATATGGTATGTAGACGGGAAAAATGATCCGGTATCACA
The DNA here is from genome assembly GCF_040894005.1 of Engystomops pustulosus. Taxonomy (NCBI): domain Eukaryota; kingdom Metazoa; phylum Chordata; class Amphibia; order Anura; family Leptodactylidae; genus Engystomops; species Engystomops pustulosus. The sequence goes on along the minus strand of NC_092412.1, from coordinate 206,820,992 downwards.
GTTTATGCATGAGCTGACATCTAGTGGCCATGGAACGCTACAAAGCAGATTGAAAAAAATTGCTTCAGAGCCGAAAATGAAATTAACCTTAATCATGGCAAAGACAAAAAGGAACAAAGACATTTATTGTGCAGTACTACGGAGAGGACCATCAACTTATCAGTATATAAATTTGATAGAAATAAGAAGAGATAATATAAAAAATATAGTCCCTGCCTATCCTGAAACACCAGGCTCCATCCTTTTCTTGAAGGCCATGCAGCCTCATTATGCCAGAAGACATGACTGAATAATTTCTATTATAGTGGCTGCCCATGTTTTTTGTATAGGGGTGTAAAAATAACAAACAGGCCTATACAGGCAGTCCCTGGATTACGTACAAGATAGGTTCCATAGGTTTGTTCTTAAGTTGAATTTGTATGCAAGTCGAAACTGCATATTTTATAATTGTAGTTCTAGGACATTTTTTTTGCCCAAGTGACAATCGGAGTTTCAAAACTTTTTGCTCAAGGGACCAAAAATTATCAATAAAGCTTCATTACAGATATTTTACAGCTGATCATTGCAGCCTGGGACCAAAGTAAAGCTTCCAGAGAGGTTCATCAGAGGTCACAGTAGGCAGAGGGGTCTGTCTGTAACTAGGGGTCATCTGTAAGTTGGGTGACCTTAAGTAGGGGACCGCCTGTACTTACCTCTCTCTGGTGCTCCAGCGTAGATTGGTGCCCCCCCATCACAGATTCTCATTGGTGTCATATAAACAGCACACAGACCACAGTGTACCGAGTATGTGTTGTTGATGCCTTTTTTATAAAAACAGAGGTAACAGAAAGGCACCATGTTGGACTAGAATGCTGGAAAGAATATAGGATGTTTCTTTTATTTTTACACTCTCAGTTGCTCATTTAAAAAACAAAAATTAATCCAGGAACATCCCATTAACCTCTTAGTGACCGGGCTTGAAAAGGCTCTAGTGAACAGGCATTTTTAGTGAATTTTCGTACACTTGAAATACCTTTTGTTTGTGTGCTACCTTAAAAATGTTTTTGAGCCACATAGAGCTAGTTAAAACGTAATGAAAGGTTGTAGTTTTTTTTATTTTTAGCTTTGAATGGGGTTAAAAGTGGGAAAATTAATTTACTTTCAAATTAACTCAAAATGAACATTATTAACAAATTCTCAATTTTGTTTTGGTTGTTTTGATATATTGTGGTGCTCATTTACTTACCTGTCCGGAGGAGTTCAGAGAAAGTACATTGTCCTAAGATTATGCGCACAATATCCTACAAGTGTCGCTTCCCCGTTCTGGTCCGCCGGAGTTCACTTTCTTCTTCCCAGTGCATGTAAGTGCTTGATCTTGTGACACAATTTGAAAGTTAAATCCTGCGCTCAGTCCGAATCAGTTGGATTGTCCGACGGCCAGCCCCCCAATTTCTGTCACATGAAAGCGAGCACAGCATCAAAATCCGATCACATGTGACACAATCCCCTGTTAAAATTCTGTCAGACACGCAAAATCCGAAAACGTTGTCCGCAGACCCTTAGTAAATAAGCCCCAATATGTACAGTCTCTGGCAAACAGGGTGACTAGGCCGATGTTTTTTTTTAGTGTAGTGAGGGATTTTTTTTTATTATATCGGGAAATGCAAATGTATTTTTATGAGTTTTTAATAATAATTGTATATGTATTTTTACTTTATATGTCCCTTATGAAGTAATAAAAGACCCCTTGGGGACATTTTCAAATTTTTCAAATTTTTAATTTGCGGTTAGCCCAACAAGAGTTTTCCCAGATTGTGATATTGATGACCAATGCATAGTATAGGTCATCAGTATCAGATTATTCGGGGCATGACAATCGCAACCTGAAACAGCCTCCCATTGAATAACACCATAAAATGGGACAAGAAGTACAACCATTCAAAGGGTAGTGGTAAACCCAGGGTACTGCAAATATAAAGCAAATCAGCATAGTCAGCTAAGGGGTATTGGTTGAGTAGGGATGAGCAAACCCAATTGAGTTCTGGTTTAGCCAAACTTTGAAAACAGCACTCAAACTGATCCAAAACCAACGTTGAACAACAATTCAACAACTAATTTTCAAGATTCAGGTCTGAAAGGTCATAGGCTTATTGCCTCCAGATGTATCAGTCACACTGGGGGTCCAACCCTTGCATATTATAAATGTACCCTTAGGAGAGCGTAGGGGTGTGACGGTGAAAGAAGTCTTGTTTATTGGGTACACATACCTTTGATAGTGACAGTAAACATATGGTCCAACCAGGCATAAACCATATTCACTGGCAGTATTACTGATATGTGTACCATGACCCTGGCTGTGGAAATTGCGAAAGTAAAAAACCTTGTATAATAAGATAAAGACAGTTTTTTTTTTCATTGTACTTAAGAAATCTTATCAGACAATAGTATAATTGTTTAAACGCCTTAATGATTATATACATTGTTCATATCTAGTGACTACAGCTAGATGATATTAATACGGAGAAAGCGAGGAAGAAGACAGAATGTAATGTTCTTCCCATTTTCTTCCTGTTTATTCGGAAAGGACTGTAATTGCCTAAGGTTTATTGACCAATAAGAGATAAGGACACTATCTACTTTTATCTCCACCTGATTCATATCCACAGGGCATACATCATTAGCAGTGTAATTAACTTCAAGTGATCCTTAATCGTTACATAACCACACAGCTATTTGGTGCGTCTATGCAGTGGTCGCTCCGTCGTGATTTAGAACCCAATACTTTCATCCATCTTATATTAGAAAAACTCTCATTTGCAAGAGACTTTGTAACTACATTTCTGTTGGACTTGATCATTTGTCACTGACAAAAATGCATTTAAAAGGAATCTCATGTTTGTGTTTGGCTTAGTGTCTGTAACTTTCCTTGTGTTTTCTTTAGTTCTAAATTTCATTTGTGCCCCCTGAAGGCATCATTAAAGGTGCAGGTGGAGAAGACAACACTAACCTCAGGGCTCTTATTTCAATAAACATATTTTAGCAGCCATTCTGTTCTTATTAGAGTGTCCTAAAATGGTTAACACACCTTGAACCCAGAGGAGTAATAAGGTTAAGTATTCATTATACTCTAAAGCAGCAATGTTAAGCATCAAGAGCTGGTAACCAAATACATACATGGATTATATTACGGTATTACTTATTTTTTGTTTCATGCTACTGTTAAAAAGGTAATTCAAAATAAAACCCAGAAATCATCAGCCAATTCTCTTCATCTAACTATTCTTTACTTGCATGAGAGACTCAGGGAATGTCAACACTTGTGACAACTGATTAATGACCAGTGATTGGCTACAGTCAGTAGTGGATTATAATCTAGGCAGTTTGGGCGGTAGCCCGGGGCCTAAGCCTTCTAGGGGCCTATGGCCACCCAAATCACCCGCCAAAGGACCTTTGAAGGCCCAAAAGGCCCCAAAACCACAAATTGAGAGCAGGCAGAAGGATGCATCCTCCATTTCCCAAGAAGATTGATTCTAGTACCATATGTAGGAAGTGATTTCCAGACTTGTAGGGGCTATAATATTCATACAGTGCAGAGCCCATGGCTTCAGTGGTCACATTTCAGGCTAATTACACTTATTTTATTTATTTAAGACATATTCTAACATCACAACTTTTTTTTGTAATGAACAGTAGAAGCCTGGAAGTGAAACTAGTAAGGAACTTAAAAGGAACTTAAAAGGAGCATTGAAATGTAGCAGCAGTATAGAATGATTCAGATCAATATTCATCACTGTTACATTAACACTTTAATGACATGCTCTGAGCCACAATTAATATTTCCACTTCTGATATTTATCAATACTAGTTTCAAAGTATTATAAAGCAAGACAAAAAAAATCCAGAAAGATTGGACCAATGTAGGGAAAAATTCCTTACCGACCCCTAATATGGCAATCAGAATAACAATATCTACTCAAATATACTGTTACAAAGTATAATAATAAGTTCAGTATTATTTCTCTGAAGAAGTAAGGCATAACAAGTAAAACATACTCAAAGGGAAATCACAGATATGTACTGTATAAACCTACCTTTATCTGTGCCTTTACATAAAACGGCATAAAACCTTCCTGTTAGTGCTTATAATCCATATAGAAAAAGCCTTACTGACTAATTCATCTCTTTTCCATCTTTTCTACAATTTTCATATTGCACAAGACATTCAGGTACGAAAGAAAACATCTGCAATGTGTGTGTTGGAACGGACATCAAGGAGCGCATGGGCTTATTTGTTGCACATATGCACCTTGATGTTCTGCCCAACTCATTTCAGTTTGTATTCCCCCTCTTCAGTATCTGGAAAAGGCCCAACCAAAGGAAACAGTTCTACGGAATCAGGGGACAGAACACTTAGAAGTGGAGCATTGTGCATATTTGGAAAGTCTCATTCGAAATACTGTATTTACTCACATGAAAACAAGAACTTATATTAGCTCTGTGTACTTGGGTAGATATGATTTGGTTAATGTGTAATACATGATGCTTAGAAAGGACAAATTAATAGTAAAGGGGTATTAGATTTATTCAATGGCTTGTGGGGTATGGATTTTGGTAAAGAGTTTGAAAGAAGCTGGAAGATTAAAATAAACAATACTCAAACCAATTGTCCATCACTCTGATTGTAAGACCTTCACACTTATCTGTGGGTACATCACACGAGCTTCATTAAAGGAAACCTACCACTTCTGATGGTAGGTATTAGATGTAAACACTGGGCACCAGCTCAGGGTGAGCTTACCTTAGCTAGTGTTTTAAACCGCTATATCGCGGTTTAAACACATTTTGATTTACAGCCCCAAGGTAGCTTCGGCGCTGCGCGGCCGTGCGCGAAGATATAGAGCGCCGAAGATGTAGAGCGCCGAAGATACCTCGGGGCTGTAAATCAAAATGTGTTTAAACCGCGATATAGCAGTTTAAAACACTAACTGGTGCCCGGTGTTTACATCTAATACATACCATCAGAAGTGGTAGGTTTACTTTAACGGGGTATTCGCATGTTCTTTATGCTGAGTAATACTGATCTTCTCCATGAGACAAAAGGGTGGGCGTTTGGCGCTCTAAAGGACTCTCCTCACTCCAAATTAATACATCAAGTTCTTTTTAATTATTTTAAAGCAATGCATTTCAGTCCAGAACATGGACCTTCATCAGGCACATACAAGATCACAATATGGATGTCTTATATATACCATCATTTATAGAACAAACCCGGGAAAGAAAGGGGAATGGAGAAAGACAACCCAAACTCACAGGATCCGTGACCAGTTCCAGTCACTTTATAACCGGAGCTCAGTGTCTAAAATTAATTTGCTTATGCTTATGCCTATAAGTAGGCATATTCACCTTCAATGGAACCAAAAAATGAGCATAAATCGCTTATGATTCTCAGATGTAGAAGCGCTGCTGTAGTAGTGCTGCTGTAGTTTCTTAGCATTGCCTTGTCTACGGAAGCCGATGGAAGTCTACGGAAGCTGCTTTGGGGATTTCAGGTATTTAACAGGGGTTTGTGCTATGATTGTGTCGCACGCGATCGGATTGTGGGGCAGCTTCACTGGCTTTCATGCAACAGAAATCGGGGGCGGGCCGTCGGACAGTCCGACTGATTCGCACTGAGCGCGGGATTTAACTTTCAATTTGTGTCGCACGATAATGCACTTACATGCACCAAGAAAAAGAAGGTGAACTCTGTCGGACTTGAGCAGGGAAGCAATTAAAAGCAAACTTTAGATTATATAGACAGAAAGAGGTAAATGAAGGTTTTAGTATTAATAATTGCTTATAATTATAGCACTGACTGTGTTGCTATGTGGGAAATAGGAGTTTACTGAATACAAAAGTAGGAAGCGACACATGCAGGATATTGGGCGCACGACCTTAGTGAATCGCGGCAGAGTGCATGATCGTTGGACAATGCAATTTCTGTGAAATCCCCCGGACAGGTAAGTAAATGTGCCCAGTTATTATCCATTTAATTCTGTGAGCTGAGAATGTGAGCTTCAATTGCATGGTATTTAAACAAATATTCCAGTGGGAAGAGAATTTCCCAGAAATATAGTTATGTTGTCTTTTAGAAACAAGATGGTTCTCTTAGATATGACCATGTCTGCACCCTGGTATCAGTGGTCATACATGTTCTATAGGATGTCTGACCTGCAGTAACTCCCAAACATTTCACATCCAAAACAATTTGTTTCTATGTGCAATCCCTCCAGCAGAGTTGGCCATATCCATGGACAACAATCTTGTTTGTAAGGGACCATTTGAAGACTGAAGACCAGCACCAACACAAATTTGCCAAATACCCAGTGACCTTACGGGTTGTCAGTGACTAATGTAAAGAATTTTTTCAATTTTGAATTTAAAACTCTTTCCATCCAACACCTTTATGGCCTGCATTGATGCCAGAAGCGCTTATGGGGCATCCCTACAGCCGACTGAAGATTTTGTCATCCTAAATAACACAGCCCTTAGATTAACTACACGTAACAAATTATTCGTTAAGAATAATGGATTATTCCATTTCTATATCTGAGACATGTATATTTTTCATCTATCTATAGTTGTTAGATAGACGCTGCTGCTCCGTTCATCTATTGTGTGGCTACCACTGTGAGGAAGTATTGTGGAAAATGTAAAGTTTTAGCTCCGTACAGTTCATCTCATTGTGTTACATTATCTTTCTTCCCTTTCCAAAAATGCTTGTATTCACATGAGTAAAGGCAAAACTTGTGCACCCAACCGGGCATGCTACATCTCCAAAAACGATATTGTTGTTGAAATAGCAACTTCTTACCCTCCTTCAAAGATCAAGCATCTCTTCACAGATTCTCTCTAAAAGGATGATGGTATTCTTTGATCGCAGTATGAGTGGCACAGCTGATGATTTGCTCTAACAAAGGAGCAAATCTGCACCTCCTGCCAATGCTTATAGCAGACTGAATGAGGATTGTTGCTCATTTTTATTGTCTTGTGACTAGACGGGATTTTGACAAGACCTGGTTTAATGGGTCTTCAAAATCAGTCGGTTCTAATATATTTCTTGGGATCTAATCTATAATTCATACAACTTAAAGAACTGACATCATCTTAAATCGGAGAAACTGTGTACTTGTACTGCCCTCCAGCTGCAGACCGTGCAATGTACCAAATAATAACTACAACGGTAATTAGATTTTTTTTTTTTTTTTACTAAACTTACATTCAGTTTTAGTTTGATTAACTAATTTAATAACATCATAGTAATTAAAAGCAAACTTTAGATTAAAAAGACAGAAAGAGGTAAATGAAGGTTTAAATGTTAATAATTGCTTATAATTATAGCACTGACTGTGTTGCTATGTGGGAAATAGGAGTTTATTGAATACAAAAGTAGGAAATTATCTTAGCTGCTAAATTACTTTTATTATGAGTATAATGATACATACATTGTCAATGGCTGTGGCATCTGTTCTAATAGGGTCGCTGGTCTGTGACACAAGGCCACAGAACAATGTTGGTAAGTTTTTCTCTGTATTTCTAAGAAAACTTCATTTAAATCTCATTGGAATGAATAGAGGAAGGGATTTCCTAGAAAGCTATGGGGTACATTCACGGGTGGTTAAGAACTGCGATGGACCTTGGGCTTTATCAATATTATACAAGTCTGGAATCACTTCCTACATATGGTACTAGAATCAAACTGTTTGGGAAATGTAGGATGCTTCGCTTCTGCCTGTTTTCAATCTGCAGTTTCAGGTCCATTTGAGGGCCTTCAAAAATTTTGAAATGGAACAGATGGATGAGAATTTCATGGGTGAAGGCCCTTCTCAGTGTAAAATTTGGTGTGTGGTCTGGGTGGCCATAGGCCCCCTAGAAGGTTTGGGACCCGGGTTTCTGCCTAAACTGTCTGTATTATAATCCACTACTGGCTACATTTATTAGGGCTTGTGCACCTGAAATCTGGCAGACAAGCCTGGAAATAGACAAAATTGCTGGGGAATGGCCAGGAATTGTGTCTATTTCATCACTTATGCCACCTCAATGCCAAGATTTTTTATTAAGCAAAATTAAAAAAATGTTAAGGATAGACTTTCGAAGTGAATATGTCACAATCTCTGGTGAATTTGAAGCTCTATGTTGTGTTCTACGTTCTTCCATTTGTGAAGATTGAACCATGCGCTGGCTGGATCACAGCTGTTATGGGGGTGAAACATCAAAGTTATATATAATGTAAGGAGTTCTTTTTACCCTATAAAACAGCAGGGCCAAACTGATGATGACAGTTTGGTGCTTCTGTTTATTGGATATTTGCATCATACAACACTGTGAATCATAATGTCCCATCTTCTGCACCGTAGTCTATCCAGGAAATCCAACCAAGGCACAGTCAACTTTTCATGGTCAAGGATTTACCATGATCAGGTGCCCCTGGCCTTGCACTTTTTAGAAATGCAAAGGTAAATTAAAACAGTTGTCAAAAAGGTGTGTCCATTGCGTTTACTATGCATTTTGTACATTCAAATATTAACAGTAATGTAATTAGGAAAATCAACTCTCCTCAGCTGTTGTAATAGGTTTCAAAATGCATTAAATCCCAAATTAACAGTAGTGTCCACTCCTGTATATATCCTCTTCACGTGGCTTGTGTCCATGTGGATTAGAGACATTTGCAACAAAAATTCTCAAAAAGAAGCCATAATTTGCACCTGCCAGGATAGGAAAAACTGAACATGTATCACAAGTAAAAAGACAGGATCATACATAAGGTGCAAAAAATCGCCACCAAATGTCTCTAAAATGCACCTCATAGAGACAAAACTATAATACAAGTGCCCCAATGTGTGCCAACAGTATCTCTCCTTTATCCCTCTAAATTATATGGGAGCTATCTTAATGGTGTACAAAGAGATATTGTACTGGGCTGTGACATTCCCCAAACTGTTGGTCCTTATGTGCTGTAATGTTAAAGCATAACATACTGCATATTATACAATGACAACATCATTCACGCACAGAGCTCTGCTTTATCTATACATTTACAAACACAGCTCTCCATCATTCATACAGTTAGACACACAGCTTGACATCATCTATACAGACACACACACAGCCCTGCTACATCTATAGCTCTGCTATGTCCATACATTTACACATACAGCTCTGCTACATCTATACATTTACACACACAGCTCTACATCATTCATACAGATACACACACAGCTCAGCTATGCACACAGACCCCCACGACCAACACACATACTTTCCCTCTTCCCCTTCTTACCCTGTCCCAGCCCAGCATGTCCCCATTCTCAGCAGTATCAGACCTGTGGTGATGTAAGAAGCATTTGATCAGTCACATGATTCTGACATCACCGCAGGTCCTGTACCTGTAGGCAGAGGGAGAGAGCAGTACGGAGGTTCTGCTCTCGTAGATCGGGTGCAGCTCTATATCAGGGCATCAACCGATCTCCATTACAGCAGTCAGGAGGGTCTCGCAGTGCTGGATGCTCCTGACCTTCACTCTATAAGATGCAGGCACTTTTTAGCAAGATTTTCTATCTGGACTTTCTTTTCTTTTCTTTCTTTTCTTTCTTTCTCCCTCTCTAATAGATATAGATATACCGCATAGCACAGCAGCATGCATTAAATCTCTGAGTCAGACTTCTTTTCATTATTCACTGTTTACTCTTTGAAACCAGCGAAGAAGTACATGAAAAAATGTGATGCAGTATTGTAAATGATTTGCCCTCTCCCAGACATACCTGCTCTCTCTCTCTCTTCTGCTGGATACATGACTTACACATCCTTAATCATATGCCAGTCTTTCTGCCTCACTGATACAACTCAATGTCCATAGATAAATCTTTACTTTGATGTCCAAAACAGAATCTGGTAAGCTTCTTGTATTGCTGGAGGAAAAACTACTTAGAATTACAAATGCAATGCGAGAGTATGGCGAACAATGTGCTTTTAGAATGATGCTTCATACTCTGCTAAATATATTATTAGGGTATTTCTGGAGAAGCGGCAGTGTCTAAATGTAAAAATGAATCTCATATATTGGCAATCAGGCAGTGGCTTTTCCACTACGAGATGCGGGAAACTGGAACATGTTCCCATACTAATTAACAATCCAATGTGCTGCTTAAAGGCAAGGTCTTTAGGTTGGAAATGCATTGTAATATGGGGACAATGACATCCCGCTAAAGGTCCAAAAATAAAAAAGTATAAAAAAGAAATACATACGTAGAAGTCAGATGGTGAGAGCTGAAAGAAGGGATTATTCTAGCAGCATATTCTCCCTTGCAAATCTTATTTAAATTGTTGTGCCCACCACAAATGTCTTGGTAATCAGGATGAAAAATAAGATCTTTTAAGGATCAGGTCCACATATGTCTAAGGGCTATCACTAGCTGGAGAAAACAATATCAGAAACACTTGTCACACATGAAGCCTCCCATCGAGGGCCTTCAACTATTGTTGATGTCTCTTAGGTGATGGATATCACAAAACAAACGAAAACCACACTGCCAGTTCAGGCATAAAATGTATTATAAGCGCACCTTTGGCATGTTTATTTAACACTTTTCCAAAAACTAGGCATATTGGTCTTAGAGGGATAGGTTTTATTGCCTGACAAAAAAATATAGCTCATATCCGCAACTGCTTTTAATACATCTTCACTACATCTTCAATATGGAGAGATCAACACTTGTATAAGACGTGCTACTTTTGATAAAGACAATTCTCCCTACTACGATAGGGTTGAAAGAAGCTCTGTGCTACTCCTTTCCATAAAATGGGTGGCATGTCAAGCTCTTTCAAACTAGAAACTCTTTACCTTTACATCTGCCCTAGTTTTCACCCTTGCAAATAAGCGGAATGACTGATCCACTAAATCTTGACTTTAGGCAAAGGCAGTGAGTGAGTCTTATCTGAGGGTTAGGGCTCAATCATCTTTTGTCTACTGTCACCAGTTTTCTTGTAGCCATACACAGCAGGGAGAGGATGCTATGGCCTGTGGTCATTTTAATTTGAAATTTGTTCATGTCAAAAATACGGCATAAGAATTATTTTTCACATAGTCCTAAAGACACTAAGAACTGCTTCAACATGTATTTGTGTCTGCGCCAGTTTTGTGTCGTGGCTGCACTGTGTCCGACAAGAGAGAAAAAATGTGCACCCAAAGGGGAATGTTAGTGCTTAGTCGGAGTTTGTGCCACATTTATTACTGTTTCTAAAGTTGGTGCACACTTCCCGAGCAGTGCAGGAGGCGCCAAATTAATGAAGACTGTGCGTCAGTTTTGATTAATTTGGCGCACTCTACGCCACAGGCAAATTGCACATAGTGGACCTATATTTCAGTAGATACTAGGATCAGCTGCGGTGGTAGCCTCTCTTACAGGAAAGCTACCATAAGAAATCTACCATCAGAAGTATATCTGATGGTAGATTCCTCTTGTCTACCTCTGTAATTAATTAATTAGAGGATTAATTATCTGTAATTTAATAATCCTAGAACCTAACCTAACTTGTTAAAAACTTTATTTTAGTAATGTGTAAATTAACTGCAGAGGCTACTCCGGCGTGTACTTGCCTTGCCAGATACTGGGAGCTAAGGCTACTCCACGCCCTAGTAGACTCTGCAGTTAATTTACATATTACTAAAATAAAGTTTTTAACAAATGAGGTTAGGTTCCAGGATTATTAAACTACAGATTAGGGCAGAGGCAGACAGGAGGAATCTTTCATCAGATCTACTTTTGATGGTAGAACCTCAAGGCAGGTTTACTTTGACATAACCAGGACTGTTTTAGCCTCAATGACCTAACTTTTTTTTATTTTTTATTGATGCAGATCTACAAGGGCATATATTTTGTTACATTGATTTTAAATAGTCGTAAAGGCTACTTGTAACATAAGGGTTAACTTTATTCCATTGGTCTGAACTATTATGGTGAGAGCAAATATATGTTTCTTTTGCTCTGTTCAACATTTGCGCAAGAACTTTTTGAGAGCTGTAATTGCACACGCCTTGTGTTTTGTCACTCCACTGTACCAACACGCATCATAGAGAATGCACTATCCCTCACTCATGTCAAATATTTTTGTCATCAGGCATTAAAGGGTTACATCACATGGCATAGAGTTTAAAAAACTGCAGTGATTTTTTTATAACCATTAAACATAAAATAATCAAAATAGGCTTGCATTCACACATCCACTCAGAGTTATTAAGCTGCTTATCAGTGTAAGTGTGTGCTATACTTAGGAGCTCCGTATTTTAAGATGTCCCACTCTGCTCCTCACCAACTGCTTTTGAATTACTGTTTAAAGATATGAGTAATTGTTCTTAGAGACATTCTACCTAAGCACAAGGTTTTTTTCATACATTGTAATGTAATTAGGTCTGTCTCGTCTTCGCCATGTGAATTTGGAGATAATTTTTTTCTTTCATCCTGTTTAAACATGATAGGGAATTCTAAATGGATTTTCAGCTGTTGCCTTTATTTTCTAAGGGTCTGGCATCAGGTTTATTATGATGTTGACATTATTTTAAGTGGACATTATTTCAATGTATTTGATGCTTGCGTTTCCTTTAATTAATGCTAAAAATGTCTCTACATTAATGAGAAAGTGCCAGTTCTGTAGTATTCAACTTTTGACTGAGGGTGTTATTTTTAACACTTTTGTGCTGAGTTCCAGATTTTTTGTGCTGTTTTAGCTCTATTAGTATTGGGGGGAGGATTGGTTGTAAAAAGGCTTTATTATAATTGTTGTACTTTTTATGGCCATACAGTGGGTGAGATTTAACATATATTTTCTGCCATTTCTGGCATAAAATGTATTATAAACTTACCTTTGGCATGTTTCTCAAACACTTTTCCAAAAAGTAGGCTTGTGGGTCTTAGAGGGCAGGATGTGACCTTGCATTGGCTGAAATGCTTTTAACACATCTGCATTTTAAATCGGCGGAGAAGAAAAATTGTATAAGACAATTTTGATAAAGACAAACCCCTTTTTTTGAAAATAGAAAATATCGAAATTGTCCACATAAGTATGAAAAGAGTATGCAAAGTACAGATATTGACGCTGATGGTAAGTCAAACAGAATTTTTAAGCAGGCAACTAGAGATGAGCGAACATACTCGTCCGAGCATTAGCGTACTCGAAACTGCTTGTTGCTCGGACAAATATTTTGCCAGCTTGAGAAAATGGCATCTCCCACCGTTTTGATTTTTGGCAGCCAGAAACAGAGCCAATCACAAGCCAGGAGACTCTGCACTCCACCCAGCATCACGTGGTACACTTACACGTCGATAGCAGTGGTTGGCTGGCCTGATCAGATGACCCTGGAAAATACTAGCCCCTGCCCGCGCTGCTCGCATCATTCTCTGTCTGAATGCCGTTAGGGAGAGAGCTGCTGCTGCTGCAGGGATAGCGTTAGGGTGTTATATTAGCTTACTGTTAGGCAGGAGTGAGTCTACAAGAACCCAACAGCCCTTGTTAGGGCTAGAATATATATTTTTTTTCTTTACTTGTGGCTGGGCTTTCTGGCACTAGTAGTGCAGCTAGTACCATATTGTGAGAAATTTTCAGGGAGACTTGCGGATATGTGTGTCACTATTTAGCTCTTAGTGACACACATATCCATCTCAAACACCTAAGTGGGATAATTTATTAGGGGTTTGATTGAATTAGGCACAGTCTGCCAATTTTTTTTTTTCAAAACTGAAAGTCATCACAGGCACAGCACAAAATCCTGTTGTGTGCTGTCAGTGTAGGTTAGAAACTAGCCATAGCAATCATCTTCTGTGGTTGCTGTGTGATTTCTTCGGATCATTTTGTTAAAATAAAAAACACAAAAACAAAAAACACAAAAAATAAAAATACACAAAAAAAACACAACCCCCCCCCCCCCAAATTTTTTTTTTACAGTTTACACTTTAATTTTGAAAATGTTGAACCCGAGAGCTAGGGGTAGGGGTAGAGGACGAGGGCGTGGGCGTCCAACTACTACAGGGGTCAGAGGCCGTGGTCCTGGGCGTGGTGAGACACCACCTGCTGATGAGGGAGCAGGGGAACGCCGCAGAGCTACACTCCCTAGGTGCATGTCTCAAGTAACTGGGACTCGTGGTAGAGCACTGTTGAGGCCAGAACAGGTGATGTCGTGGATTGCGGACAATGCTTCTAGCTATTTGTCTACCAGTCAGTCTTCCACGCAGTCCACCCATGTCACCAAAATCAGCACTCCTCCAGCCTCCTTCCCCCCAGTCTGCCCCCTCCCAGGAAAATTTGGCTTTTGAACCGGCATACTCTGAGGACCTGTTTTCTGGACCCTTCCCAGAGTCACAAACCACTTGTCCGGTTGCTGCTGAGCTCTTTCCCGATGCCCAGGTTTTCCACCGGTCGCTGTCTGTGGGTGATGATGACATTGTTGACATAGTGGAAGAAGTGCGTAAAGAGGTGTCGGACGATAAGGAGACATGGTTGTCAGACAGTGGTGAAGTTGTTGTCAGGGCAGGAAGTCCGAGGGGGGAGCAGACTAAGGGATCGGAGGATGATGAGGTGACAGACCCAAGATGAGTTGATAGGCCGGATGAACACAGTGTTTCTGAGACGGAGGCGAGTCCTCAACGAGAACAGGTTGGAAGAGGCAGTGGTGGGGCCAGATGGAGAGGCAGGGCCAGAGTTGGTGCATCAGCGCCAAATGTTTCACGTAGTGAAGCTCCCGTGGCGAAGGCTAGATTTTCGGAAGTCTGGAGGTTCTTTAAAGAAACACCGGATGACCGACGGACTGTGGTGTGCAACCACTACCAGCTTAACCACCACCAGTATGAGCAGGCATATGAATGCTAAACACCCCACTCAATGGAACCAAGGCCGATCACCTCTGGCCAGGCACACCACTGCTCCTTCCCCTGTGTCATCTGCTGCCTCTGCTAGTCAGCCCCCTGCCCAGGACCCAGCCCAAACACCTCCCGTGCGAAAACCACACCTTCGCCTCCAGGATCCTCCACAGCATCCACCAATGTCTCCATGCGCAGCGTTTAGCTGTCTATACCCCAGACGCTGGAGCGCAAGAGGAAATACAGTGCAACCCACCCACACGCCCAAGCCCTCAACGTCCACATCTCCAAATTACTCAGCCTGGAGATGCTGCTCTATAGGCTGGTAGAGACCAAGGCCTTTCGCAACCTCATGGCGACGGCCGCCGCTCGGTATTCGGTCCCCAGCCGCCACTTCTTTTCCCGATGTGCCGTCCCAGCCCTTCACCAGCACGTGTCAGACAACATCATCCGTGCCCTGACCAACGCCGTTTCTGACAAGGTCCACCTGACCACGGACACGTGGATGAGTGCTGCTGGGCAGGGCCACTATATATCGCTAACGGCACATTGGGTTAACTTGGTGGAGGCTGGGACCGAGTCTGACCCTGGGGCTGGTCATATACTGCCGACGCCGAGGATTGTGGGGCCTACCTCGGTTCAGGTCTCTCAGGCCTACTATGCCTCCTCCTCCTCCAACCCTCCTCCACCTCCACCTCCGAATTACCATCCGTGCGCATGGCGCCATCAGTCGGTAGCTCTAGGCACAGCAGTAGGTGCCGTCGCTAAGCGACAGCAGGCGGTGCTCAAACTGCTGAGCCTAGACGATAAAAGGCACACCGCCCCAGAGCTATTACAGGGCATCACGGCACAGACTGATCTGTGGCTGGCACCGCTGAACCTGAAGCCAGGCATGTTTGTGTGTGACAATGGCCGTAACCTGGTGGCGGCTCTGCAACTCGGCAGACTGAAACATGTGCCATGACTGGCCCATGTGTTAAATCTCATAGTTCAGCGGTTCCGCAGGACATACCCCAATCTGTCTGATTTGCTGGCGAAGATGCGCCGCATCTGTGCGCATTTCAGGAAGTCCAGCACAGATGCTGCCACTCTCAAGGCAGTGCAAAGCCGCCTCCAACTGCCCGCTCACCGACTGTTGTGCGACGTGCCCACGAGGGGGAATTCAACATTAACCATGTTATCCAGAGTTTACCAGCAGCGCAGAGCGATTGTAGACTGCCAGATATCAACTTCCACCAGAATTGGTAGTCAGGTCAGTCAGCTTCCTCAAGTTTACAATGAGGAGTGGACGTGGATGTCTGATATCTGTCAGGTGCTGAGTAACTTTGAGGAGTCAACACAGATGGTCAGTGGCGATGCCGCCATCATCAGCCTCACCATCCCGCTGCTTGGCCTGTTGAAAAACTCTCTGGTCAGCATGAAGTCAGAAGCTTTGCGCTCTTCACAAGAGATGGGGGAAGAAGATTCCCTTGTTGATAGCCAAAGCACCCTCAGGTCTGTTTCTCAGCGCATATCGGAGGAGGTGGAGGAGGATGAGGAGGAAGAGGAGGAGAATGTTGGGGAGACAGAAGAGGGAGCTTTGCTCAGTCCTTCACTGTTCACCGTGTATGGGCAGGAGTTGGAGGAGTTGGAGGAGGAGGAAATGGAAAGTCAGGCCAGTGAAGGGAGTGAATTATAATTTTTTCAAAGTAAACGCTTCTGGCCCCCAAGGCCCATTTTGGGTGGGGAGGAGCCGAGAGACAGGGGCTTGGACAGGCGAAAGCTCACCTGGCAGCGGACCGCCAGCTTAATCCCAAGATTAGACAGCCTCAGAGGCATTCATGCATACTGCCACCGCTGTTTCCTGTCCATTTCGCCTCCACGATCCTCCACAGCGTCCACCAATGTCTCCATGCGCAACTTTCAACTGTCTATGCCCCAGACGCTGGAGCGCGAGAGGAAATACAGCACATCATCCCCTTATCAAACGAGTTGTGTCAGGCATAATTTTCAGGTATTTCACCAGATACATAATGGAACTCGGCGCATCTGTCGCCGCCATGCTGGAGACCTGAAGTTTCAATCATAGCAGCGCAATATGGATGCCCCATACTGTCGCTCTTAATCATGCAAGTCGCCTCCATGGCTGCCTCCACATGTCGTCCCCTTATCAAACGAGCTGTGTCAGGCTCATTTTTCGGGTGTTTCACCAGATACGTTATGGAACTTGGTCACTATTTCTCCACCATGCTGTGTTATCGACTAAATATACCGGCAACCTTTTGTTCACATAGGAAATACTTTCAGCGCTTCTTGCTCACCTCCTTTGGTTCCTCTCTGCCGCCTTAACCAGGCAAAAAAGCCTGAGTCCATTTAGGGTATGTCGCCATGCCACTCTCTAGCCTGCCTCTGCATGCCATCTTCTATAGTGTCAGGGTCAATTATTGGCTGTTTTAAATGCTATTTAGCCTCATTCGGTCACTCTGTCATCGCCATGCTGTTGCCCATAATTTTGGCATAGTGGTGCGATTAAGCAGCCTCAGAGGCATCCATGCATGCTGACCCTGCTGTTTCCTGTCCATTTCCGTGGTGTTTCCATAATTTTCTTAGGTTTCCAGGTGTTTGGCCAAGCTTTCCTGTGCAGACTCTTGGTCCCCTTGAAAAATGCTCGAGTCTCCCATTGACTTCATTGGGCTCGTTATTCGAGACGAGCACTCGAGCATCGGGAAAAGTTTGTCTCGAATAACAAGCACCCGAGCATTTTAGTGCTTGCTCATCTCTACAGGCAACCATTTATCAATAAACGGTGTACTTTGGCTCAAAAAGCCGATTATAAGTCATCGAAAAGAGACCACTTGCTGCAATTTGCATCGTTTTATATGAAACCTTCTACAATCAACTGAGATTTGGAAACAATGAAGCTCAAAATGATGGAAAATACTTCCCTCTGTTTCTCTTGTAACTGATTGATTTACAAGTTCAAATCAGTCAATTCTTGAAGGGCTGTCTGATGAGTTGAGCTCCTGTAGAGAGAGTATAAAAAGAGCAACATGATGAGCCAAGAGAGGTCCTTTATTGATCATCTAGAAAGCACTGGCACATTTAACTTTAGAGAAGAATATATATGTAGTTTCATGCATCCCTTTATGGTAGCTGGATATTCAAAGATTATGCTGTAGCAGCTCTTTATCAAGATCTAAATTGATGTACGGTTTTGCTAAAAAAAAAAAAAGTACCAAAAAGTGTGACTTCTTTTTGTAAGTGCCTTGTGAAATATTAAACTGGGTTAAAACTGGCTCAAGGAGAGAAAAGTGATGATGGTTATTAGAGATGAGCGAACATACTCGTCCGAGCTTGATGCTCGATCGAGCATTAGCGTACTCGTAACTGCTCGTTGCTCGGACGAGTATTTCGCCCGCTCTAGAAAATGGCAGCTCCCGCCGTTTTGCTTTTTGGCGGCCAGAAACAGAGCCAATCACAAGCCAGGAGACTCTGCACTCCACCCAGCATGACGTGGTACCCTTACACGTAGATAGCAGTGGTTGGCTGGCCAGATCAGGTGACCCTGGGATAGACTAGCCGCTGCCCGCGCTGCTCGGATCATTCTCTGTCTGGATGCCGCTAGGGAGAGAGCTGCTGCTGGTCAGGGAAAGCGTTAGGGTGTTCTATTAGCTTACTGTTAGGCAGGAGTGATTCTAAAAGAACCCAACAGCCCTTCTTAGGGCTACAATAACGTTATAATTTTTTTTTTTTTTATTTGCAGCTAGTACCATATTGTGAGGAATTTGCAGGGGGACTTGCTACCGTTGTGTTTAGCTCTTAGTGACACACATATCCACCTCAAACACCAAAGTGGGAAAATTTATTAGGGGTTTGAGTAGAATTAGGCACAGTCTGCCAGTTTCTTTTTATTTTACGTTTATTGTTTTAATAACTCAGTGTCATCTCATCTGGCATAGTAGTGTGCTGTAATACTTGGCTAGAAAATAGCCATAGGAGAATACAAACGGCTTAATTACGCCTACAGTAGCGTTATATATATTTGATTTCTGGTTGATCTGCTGGTGGCTGTAGTTGTTGCAGTGCATCTACTAGCAAATTGTGAGCAATTTGGAGTCAGACTTGCGACCACTGTGTTTTAGTGACGCACATATCCATCGCAAAGACCGAAGTGGGAAAATTTATTAGGGCCCGGGGTTGTATTTCAATTAGGCACAGTCTGCCATTTCCTTTTTTATTTTACGTTTATTTTTTTCATAACTCAGCGTCATCTCATCTGGCATAGTAGTGTGCTGTAATACTTGGCTAGAAAATAGCCATAGGAGAATACAAACGGCTTAATTACGCCTACAGTAGCGTTATATATATTTGATTTCTGGTTGATCTGCTGGTGGCTGTAGTTGTTGCAGTGCATCTACTAGTAAATTGTGAGCAATTTGGAGTCAGACTTGCGACCACTGTGTTTTAGTGACGCACATATCCATCGCAAAGACCGAAGTGGGAAAATTTATTAGGGCCCGGGGTTGTATTTCAATTAGGCACAGTCTGCCATTTCCTTTTTTATTTTACGTTTATTTTTTTCATAACTCAGCGTCATCTCATCTGGCATAGTAGTGTGCTGTAATACTTGGCTAGAAAATAGCCATAGGAGAATACAAACGGCTTAATTACGCCTACAGTAGCGTTATATATATTTGATTTCTGGTTGATCTGCTGGTGGCTGTAGTTGTTGCAGTGCATCTACGAGCAAATTGTGAGCAATTTGGAGTCAGACTTGCGACCACTGTGTTTTGCGCTTAGTGACGCACATATCCATCGCAAAGACCGAAGTGGGAAAATTTATTAGGGCCCGGGGTTGTATTTCAATTAGGCACAGTCTGCCATTTCCTTTTTTATTTTACGTTTATTTTTTTCATAACTCAGCGTCATCTCATCTGGCATAGTAGTGTGCTGTAATACTTGGCTAGAAAATAGCCATAGGAGAATACAAACGGCTTAATTACGCCTACAGTAGCGTTATATACACTCACCGGCCACTTTATTAGGTACACCATGAAAGTAACGGGTTGGACCCCCTTTTGCCTTCAGAACTGCCTCAATTCTTCGTGGCACAGATTCAACAAGGTGCTGGAAGCATTCCTCAGAGATTTTGGTCCATATTGACATGATGGCATCACACAGTTGCCGCAGATTTGTCAGCTGCACATCCATGATGCGACTCTCCCGTTCCACCACATCCCAAAGATACTCTATTGGATTGAGATGTGGTGACTGTAGAGGCCATTTGAGTACAGTGAACTCATTGTCATGTTCAAGAAACCAGTCTGAGATGATTACAGCTTTATGACATGGCGCATTATCCTGCTGAAAGTAGCCATCAGATGTTGGGTACATTGTGGTCATAAAGGGATGGACATGGTCAGCAACAATACTCAGGTAGGCTGTGGCGTTGCAACGATGCTCAATTGGTTCCAAGGGGCCCAAAGCGTGCCAAGAAAATATTCCCCACACCATGACACCACCACCACCAGCCTGAACCGTTGATACAAGGCAGGATGGATCCATGCTTTTATGTTGTTGACGCCAAATACTGACCATACCATCCCAATGTCGCAGCAGAAATCGAGACTCATCAGACCAGGCAATGTTTTTCCAATCTTCTACTGTCCAATTTCGATGAGCTCGTGTAAATTGTAGCCTCAGTTTCCTGTTCTTAGCTGAAAGGAGTGGCACCCGGTGTGGTCTTCTGCTGCTGTAGCCCATCTGCCTCAAAGTTTGACCTACTGTGCATTCAGAGATGCTCTTCTGCCTACCTTGGTTGAAATGGGTGGCAATTTGAGTCACTGTTGCCTTTCTATCAGCTCGAACCAGTCTGCCCATTCTCCTCTGACCTCTGGCATCAACAAGGCATTTCCGCCCACAGAACTGCCGCTCACTGGATGTTTTTTTCTTTTTCGGACCATTCTCTGTAAACCCTAGAGATGGTTGTGCGTGAAGATCCCAGTAGACCAGCCCTTCTGGCACCAACAACCATGCCACGTTCAAAGGCACTCAAATCACCTTTCTTCCCCATACTGATGCTTGGTTTGAACTGCAGGAGATTGTCTTGACCATGTCTACATGCCTAAATGCACTGAGTTGCCGCCATGTGATTGGCTGATTAGAAATTAAGTGTTAACGAGCTGTTGGACAGGTGTACCTAATAAAGTGGCCGGTGAGTGTATATTTGATTTCTGGTTGATCTGCTGGTGGCTGTAGTTGTTGCAGTGCATCTACTAGCAAATTGTGAGCAATTTGGAGTCAGACTTGCGACCACTGTGTTTTGCGCTTAGTGACGCACATATCCATCGCAAAGACCGAAGTGGGAAAATTTATTAGGGCCCGGGGTTGTATTTCAATTAGGCACAGTCTGCCATTTCCTTTTTTATTTTACGTTTATTTTTTTCATAACTCAGCGTCATCTCATCTGGCATAGTAGTGTGCTGTAATACTTGGCTAGAAAATAGCCATAGGAGAATACAAACGGCTTAATTACGCCTACAGTAGCGTTATATATATTTGATTTCTGGTTGATCTGCTGGTGGCTGTAGTTGTTGCAGTGCATCTACTAGCAAATTGTGAGCAATTTGGAGTCAGACTTGCGACCACTGTGTTTTAGTGACGCACATATCCATCGCAAAGACCGAAGTGGGAAAATTTATTAGGGCCCGGGGTTGTATTTCAATTAGGCACAGTCTGCCATTTCCTTTTTTATTTTACGTTTATTTTTTTCATAACTCAGCGTCATCTCATCTGGCATAGCAGTGTGCTTTCATACTTGGCTAGAAAATAGCCATAGCAATAGGATAGCATCGTTTGGTTTTAAAAACTAAAAAACACAAAAAAAAACAAAAAAAAAAAAAAAAAGTTAAAAAAAAAATTCAAGTTATAACTCTCATTTTCAAAATGTTTAACCCGAGGGCTAGGGGTAGAGGACGAGGGCGGGGACGTGGGCGTCCAACTACTGCAGGGGTCAGAGGCCGTGGTCCTGGGCGGGGTGAGACACCACCTGCTTATGAGGGAGCAGGGGAACGCTGCAGAGCTACACTCCCTAGGTTCATGTCTGAAGTTACTGGGACTCGTGGTAGAGCACTGTTGAGGCCAGAACAGTGCGAACAGGTGATGTCGTGGATTGCCGACAATGCTTCGAGCAATTTGTCCACCAGTCAGTCTTCCACGCAGTCCACCCATGTCACCGAAATCGGCACTCCTCCAGCTCCTGCACCTCAGCCTCCTCCCCCCCAGTCTGCCCCCTCCGAGCAAAATTTGCCATTTGAACCGGCATACTCTGAGGAACTGTTTTCTGGACCCTTCCCACAGTCACAAACCACTTGTCCGGTTGCTGATGAGCAATTTTCCGATGCCCAGGTTTTCCACCAGTCGCAGTCTGTGGGTGATGATGACCTTGTTGACGTACTGGAAGAAGTGTGTAAAGAGGTGTCCGACGATGAGGAGACACGGTTGTCAGACAGTGGGGAAGTTGTTGTCAGGGCAGGAAGTCCGAGGGGGGAGCAGACTGAGGGATCGGAGGATGATGAGGTGACAGACCCAAGCTGGGTTGAGAGGCCGGGTGAACACAGTGCTTCTGAGACGGAGGAGAGTCCTCGACCAGAACAGGTTGGAAGAGGCAGTGGTGGGGCCAGACGGAGAGGCAGGGCCAGAGCTGGTGCATCAGCGCCAAATGTGTCAACTAGTGAAGCTCCCGTGGCGAGCGCTCCTGCGGCGAGGGCTAGATTTTCAGAAGTCTGGAGGTTCTTTAAGGAAACACCGGATGACCGACGGACTGTGGTGTGCCACATTTGCCAAACCAGGATCAGCAGGGGTTCCACCACTACTAGCTTAACTACCACCAGTATGTGCAGGCATATGAATGCTAAACACCCCACTCAGTGGCAACAAGCGCGTTCACCTCCGGCCGTGCACACCACTGCTCCTTCCCCTGTGTCAGCTGATAGTCCGCCCCCTGCCCAGGACCCTGCCACAAAAACCCCATCGTCGCCTCCACGATCCTCCACAGCATCCACCAGCGTTCAGCTCTCCATACCCCAGACGCTGGAGCGGAAACGCAAATATAGTGCAACCCACCCGCACGCCCAAGCCCTTAATGTGCACATCTCCAGATTGCTAAGCCTGGAGATGCTGCCCTATAGGCTAGTAGAGACCGAGGCCTTTCGCAGCCTCATGCCGGCGGCCGCCGCTCGGTATTCGGTCCCCAGCCGCCACTACTTTTCCCGATGTGCCGTCCCAGCCCTGCACCACCACGCGTCAGACAACATAATCCGTGCCCTGACCAACGCCGTTTCTGACAAGGTCCACCTGACCACGGACACGTGGACGAGTGCTGCCGGGCAGGGCCACTATATATCTCTGACGGCACATTGGGTTAACTTGGTGGAGGCTGGGACCGAGTGTGACCCTGCGGCTGGTCATATACTGCCGACGCCGAGGATTGCGGGGCCTACCTCGGTCCAGGTGTTTGAGGCCTACTATGCCTCCTCCTCCTCCCACCCCTCCTCCACCTCCTCCTCCGAACGACCATCCGTGGGCATGGCGCCATCAGTCGGTAGCTCTAGGCACAGCAGCAGTGCCGTCGCTAAGCGACAGCAGGCGGTGCTCAAACTGCTGAGCCTAGGCGATAAAAGGCACACCGCTCAAGAACTATTACAGGGCATCACGGCGCAGACTGATCTGTGGCTGGCACCGCTGAAACTGAAGCCAGGCATGGTTGTGTGTGACAACGGCCGTAACCTGGTGGCGGCTCTGCAACTCGGCAGACTGACACATGTGCCATGCCTGGCCCATGTGTTAAATCTGATAGTTCAGCGTTTCCTCAAGACATACCCCAATCTGTCTGATTTGCTCACGAAGGTGCGCCGCATCTGTGCGCATTTCAGGAAGTCCAGCACAGATGCTGCCACTCTCAGGGCAGCGCAGCGCCGCCTCCAACTGCCCGCTCACCGACTGTTGTGCGACGTGCCCACGAGGTGGAATTCAACACTGACCATGTTATCCAGAGTTTACCAGCAGCGCCAAGCGATTGTAGACTGCCAGATGTCAACTTCCACCAGAACTGGTAGTCAGGTCAGTCAGCTTCCTCAAGTCTACAATGAGGAGTGGACGTGGATGTCTGATATCTGTCAGTAACTTTGAGGAGTCAACACAGATGGTCAGTGGCGATGCCGCCATCATCAGCCTCACCATCCCGCTGCTTGGCCTGTTGAAAAACTCTCTGGTCAGCATGAAGTCGGAAGCTTTGCGCTCCTCACAAGAGACGGGGGAAGAAGATTCCCTTGTTGATAGCCAAAGCACCCTTAGGTCTGTTTCTCAGCGCATATCGGAGGAGGTGGAGGTGGAGGAGGAAGAGGAGGAGAATGTTGGCGAGACACAAGAGGGGACCATTGTTGAGTCCTTCACTGTTGAGCGTGTATGGGCAGAAGAAGAGGAATTGGAGGAGTTGGAGGAGGAGGAAATGGACAGTCAGGCCAGTGAGGGGAGCGAATTCTTACGCGTTGGTACTCTGGCGCATATGGCAGATTTCATGCTAGGCTGCCTATCCCGTGACCCTCGCGTTCAAAGAATTTATTCCAGCACCGATTACTGGGTGTTCACTCTCCTGGACCCACGGTACAAGCAAAATCTTTCCACTCTCATCCCTGGAGAGGAAAGGAGTGTGAGAATGCATGAATACCAGCAGGCCCTGGTGCACAAGCTGAAACAGTATTTCCCTTCTGACAGCGCTAGCGGCAGAGTGCGTAGTTCTGCGGGACAAGTAGCGAGGGAGAGTAGGCGAGCAGGCAGCTTGTCCAGCACTGGCAAGGGTACGATTTACAAGGCTTTTGCCAGCTTTATGTCACCCCAGCAAGACACTGTCACCTGTCCCCAGTCTCGGCAGAGTAGGGCTGATCTTTACAGAAAGATGGTGAGGGAGTACGTAGCTGACCATACCATCGTCCTAAATGATCACACAGCTCCCTACAACTACTGGGTTTCAAAGCTGGACATGTGGCACGAACTGGCGCTGTACGCCTTGGAGGTTCTTGCCTGCCCTGCCGCTAGCGTCTTGTCCGAGCGGGTTTTCAGTGCAGCTGGTGGCATCATCACCGATAAGCGTACACGCCTGTCGACTGACAGCGCTGACAGGCTGACGCTTATCAAGATGAATAAAGCATGGATTTCTCCTAATTTCCAATGTCCAGCAGGTGAAGGAAGCTCAACCTGAATAATTTATCCACTCCTCCTCCTCCTTCTCATTTTCCTCCTTCTCCTGCTTTTTGTACAGTAAAGCAGAGGAAACTGGCTATTTTTTGACAGGGCCCACTGGCTCTACCTATAGTACTTTATGCATTTAATTTTTCTGGAGGGCCACCGACCCGGTCCTCTGTTTTAAACAATTTTTGGGAGTGCCACATACAGGCACTCAATCTATTCCATTTTTCTGGAGGGCCACCTACCTGCTCCTCTGGTTTGAAAACTTTTTTGGACTGCCACATACAGGCACTCAATCTATTCCATTTTTTTGGAGGGCCACCTACCTGCTCCTCTGGTTTGAAAACTTTTTTGGACTGCCACATACAGGCACTCAATCTATTCCATTTTTCTGGAGGGCCACCTACCTGCTCCTCTGGTTTGAAAACTTTTTTGGACTGCCACATACAGGCACTCAATCTATTCCATTTTTCTGGAGGGCCACCTACCTGCTCCTCTGGTTTGAAAACTTTTTTGGACTGCCACATACAGGCACTCAATCTATTCCATTTTTCTGGAGGGCCACCTACCTGCTCCTCTGGTTTGAAAACTTTTTTGGACTGCCACATACAGGCACTATCCAAATTAAATTGTCTCCATAGCAGCCTCCACACGTTGTCTCCATTGCTTCCTCCAAAAGTCGTCCATATAGCTGCCTCCATACATCGTCCCTTTATCAAACGAGGTGTGTCAGGCAGAAATTTGGGTTGT
This sequence comes from Engystomops pustulosus, assembly GCF_040894005.1. NCBI lineage: Eukaryota > Metazoa > Chordata > Amphibia > Anura > Leptodactylidae > Engystomops > Engystomops pustulosus. Next base: position 206,795,151 of record NC_092412.1, on the reverse strand, counting down.
TTTCATGGATTCCACATCAAAGTTGTTAACTTTGTCGCCACCCAGCTGTGTTATCCACAAAATATACTGGCAAACTTTTATCATTTACCGATATTATTTCAGCGCTTCTTGCGCTTCTGTTTACATTCCCCTCACCCGCCATATCCTAAACTTATAAGAACGCAACTACACTTGATCTTATACAAAAGGTTCTTAGAAGTGCTGTTTGGGGAGTAGCCTAGAGACACGGGCTTGGATTGGCGAAAGCTCGCCTGGCAGCGGAGCGCCAGCTCCATGCCAAGATCCAACTAACATAGTTTTAACTGCAGCACCTTTAATCTACTACTAGTTCACTGCCTCCATACATGGTCCCCTTATCAAACGAGCTGTGTCAGGCAGAATTTTGGGTTGTTTTCATGGCTTCCACAACAATCTTGTTAACTTTGTCGCCACCCAGCTGTGTTATCCACAAAATATACTGGCAAACTTTTATCATTTACCAATATTATTTCAGCGCTTCTTGCGCATCTGTTTACATTCCCCTCACCCGCCATATCCCAAACTTATAAGAACGCTACTACACTTAACTTGGTGCACGCTGGGACCGAGTCTGACCCTGGGGCTGGTGATATACTGCCGACGCAGAGGATTGCGGGGCCTACCTCGGTCCAGGTCTCAAAGGCCTACTATACCTCCTCCTCCTCCCACCCCTCCTCCACCTCCTCCTCCGAATTACCATCCGTGGCCATGGCGCCATCAGTCAGTAGCTCTAGGCACAGCAGCAGTGCCGTCGCTAAGCGACAGCAGGCGGTGCTCAAACTGCTGAGCCTAGCCGATAAAAGGCACACCGCCCAAGAGCTATTACAGGGCATTCCACATCAAACTTGTTAACTTTCTCGCCACCCTGCTGTGTAATCCAGAAAAGATACTGGCAAACTTTTATCATTTACCGATATTATTTCAGCGCTTCTTGCGCATCTGTTTACATTCCCCTCTCTCGCCATATCCCAAACTTATAAGAACGCTACTACACTTGATCTTATACAAAAGGTTCTTAGAAGTGCTGTTTGGGGAGTAGCCTAGAGACAGGGGCTTGGATTGGCGAAAGCTCGCCTGGAAGCGGAGCGCCAGCTCCATCCCAAGATACAACTAACATAGTTTTAAGTGCAGCACCTTTAATCTACTACTAGTTCACTGCCTCCATAATAATAATAATAATAATCTTTATTTATATAGCGCCATCATATTCTGTAGCGCTTTACAAATCATAGGAAACAAATACAAATGTAATGTAACAGAGCACAACATTTGTATGGAACAACAGGAGTGAGGTCCCTGCTCGCCAGAGCTTACGGTTTATGAAGATGATGGGGTAACACGAGGTAAAAGAATTTTTAATGGTCAAGCCATTCTTCTTAGGGAATAGAACAAAATATAATAAATGGAATTGCTGTCGCTTGAACCACTCAGCCGTCACCAGGTCCAGGGTGAATGGGACTGCATAGAAGTCTGGTGCCTGTTGGTTGATGGATAACAGATGGGAGGACGACACAGGACGGGTTAGTAGAAGAGTTAAAACTTCATGCAGTTAATGAGTGTTATAGGCTTGCCTAAAGAAATGGGTTTTAAGAGCACGTTTGAAACTTTGGAGGTTAGGTATTAGTCTGATAGTCCGGGGCAGAGCATTCCATAGAATTGGTGCAGCTCTAGAGAAGTCTTGGAGACGCGAGTGGGAGGTCCGCACTAGGGTAGAGGTTGATCTAAGATCACTGGCGGATCTAAGAGCACGGGTTGGGCGATAGACTGAGATAAGAGAGGAGAGGTAGGGGGGTGTAGCATTATACAGAGCTTTATGGATGAGGGTTATTATTTTAAACTGTATTCGAAAGGAGACTGGCAGCCAGAGCAGCGTCTGGCATGAACTGTAGGCATACATGGTCCCCTTATCAAACGAGCTGTGTCAGGCAGAATTTTGGGTTGTTTTCATGGCTTCCACAACAAACTTGTTAACTTTGTCGCCACCCTGCTGTGTAATCCACAAAATATACTGGCAAACTTTTATCATTTACCAATATTATTTCAGCGCTTCTTGCGCATCTGTTTCCATTCCCCTCACCCGCCATATCCTAAACTTATAAGAACGCTATTACACTTGATCTTATACAAAAGGTTCTTAGAAGTGCTGTTTGGGGAGTAGCCTAGAGACAGGGGCTTGGATTGGCGAAAGCTCGCCTGGCAGCGGAGCGCCAGCTCCATGCCAAGATCCAACTAACATAGTTTTAACTGCAGCACCTTTAATCTACTACTAGTTCACTGCCTCCATACATGGTCCCCTTATCAAACGAGCTGTGTCAGGCAGAATTTTGGGTTGTTTTCATGGCTTCCATGTTAACTTTGTCGCCACCCTGCTGTGTAATCCACAAAATATACTGGCAAACTTTTATCATGTACCGATATTATTTGAGCGCTTCTTGCTCACCTCCTTTGGTTCCTCTCTGCCACCCATTGGTTTGAAGCCTGAGCCCATTTAGGGTATGTCGCCATGCCACTCTCTAGCCTGCCGCTGCTGCCGCTGCCTCTGCTTGAAGTCCCCTATAGTGTCAGGGTCAATTATTGGATGTTTTAGATGCTATCTAGCTTCATTCTGTCACTCTGTCATGGCCATGCTGTTGCCCATAATTTTGGCATAATGGTGCGATTAAGCAGCCTCAGAGGCATCCATGCATGCTGCCCCTGCTGTTTCCTGTCCATTTCCATGGTGTTTCCATCCTTTTCTGAGGTTCCCAGGTGTTTGGCCAAGCTTCCCTGTGCAGAGCCTTGGTCCCCTTGAAAAATGCTCGAGTCTCCCATTGACTTCAATGGGGCTCGTTATTCGAGACGAGCACTCGAGCATCGGGAAAAGTTCGTCTCGAATAACGAGTACCCGAGCATTTTAGTGCTCGCTCATCTCTAATGGTTATTAATAGAACAGCGAAAAATGCAGAACTTTGGTCAAGAAAATATATTTCCGAATCACATATTCAATGCTATATCCAACATTTAAAGGGACCTGTTGGAAAGTAAATCTTATTAAGTCAATCTGTGCTAGACAGGTTTCGGCATAGGAAAATATTATGGGATGAAGCATATGTGGATGAGACATGTGCATAACTGTACAGGGTAGTGTTATGTTGGGATTTATCAAGGCATCTATGCCAGTCTTTCCTATGAACGGAAATTCTCATATCTCAATCCCTTAGTGATGTTTACACAATAAAGGTCATTTTAACCCCCTTACTTTACAATTGTTCTCAGTTTTATTGGGGTTAGCTCCTATCACTCAGTGAAAGTCAGTGTAAAATCCCAGAATATGCGTGTGGACTCTCTAAGCAGACACATTATGATCCATGTAGTACTGTGAGATACAGTGTGCTGACAATGTGGTTAGATTATCAGGGTACAAGGTTTATATACACTTTAATTTAGCGTCTGAACATTGTACTGACACATAATAAGAGAGATGAGACAGTTTAGAGATGAGATGATGAGATCCATATGGTGCATATTATACACAATGACACTGTCAGCTCTGCTACATATCTGCTCTCACACTCCCTTTCACACTGTGCCTCCCTCCAGCTTCCCAGTGTGTCAGTGTGTGTCTGTGAGCAAATCTTAAATGCAAGGGGGAGGGTCAGAAGATACAGGGTCGGAAACTCAGGGCAACTGAAATTGTGCACACCAGAACTGATACATGTATTATTATGATATAGGTATGAGATGGGTTGGAACTATATCTGTGAAATGCTGGATTTTTGTTAATAACAGTAAATTAACCCCTAGGTGCACCACGACGTTATACTACGTCCCCGGGGCTAGATGTTTAGCGCACCGGGACGTAGTATAACGTCCAGCTTCTGGGACCGGCTCACGAACGGAGCCGGTACCAGAAGCAGCGGCTGTCAGCTGTCTATCACAGCTGACACCGCGCTGTAACACCCGCGATCGGAGCCGACTCCGATCGCGGGTGTTAACCCCTTACAGGCCGCGGTCAAGCATGACCGCGGCGTGTAAGGGTGTTCCTGCTGTGGATCGGATCCCCCGTGCCGCTTACCGGGGGATCCGATCCTCTTCTGGGCAGCTCCGAGGACTGGCATGTGCCCCGGAGCTGCCCGGTCTCCATGGCAGCCAGACCCCTTCCGGGTCTGACTGCAAACTGTCTGAGCATGCGCAAGCTTGTTCAGACAGTTTACACTGCTCTACAATAAAATAGTATTGTAGAGCAGTGTATTGAACTTAAACCAGTGATCAGAGCATCACTGGTTTAAGTTCAAGTATGTATAAGTAAAAAAAATGCAAAAACAGTTAACACTACACATTATAATAAATAAAAAATAAATACATAAAATATAAGCCCCTAAAATGTCACTTTCCCATAAAAAACTTAATAAAGTATAAAAAACATAAAAGCACAAAAAAAACCTGCATATTTGGTATTGCCGCGTCCGTAACAATCTGCATAATAAAACAGAATTGTTACTGGACCCACACGGTAAACGCCGGAGGAAAAAAACGTAAAAAACGTTCCGAAAAAAGATAATTTTTAATTAATACCCTATAAAAAATGCTCTAAAAAGTGATTTAAAAAATTTTATGCACATTAAAATAAGCCCACTAAAAAGAACAACTGTTCTCGCAAAAAATAAGCCCCTAACAAGATTTGTCAGCCAAAAAATAAAAAAGTTATGCATATAAAAAGATGGTGATGCTAAAATGAATAAGATTTTCTCCAAATTAGTTTTTATTCAGTACAATTGAATAAAATACACAAAACCCCCACATATTTGGTATCCCTGCGTCCGTAACAATCTGTATAATAAAACAGAATTGTTATTAGATCCGCAAAGTGAACCCCGTAAAAAACAACCTAAAAAAACTCTCTCTGAAAAAGATGATTTTTTATTAATGCCCTTTAAAAATGCTCTAAAAAAAGTGATTTTAAAAAGTTAAGCAATCTAAAATAAGACCACTAAAAAGAGCAATCATTCTCTCATAAAATAAGCCCTTAAACAGATTTGTGAGGTGAAAAATAAAAAAGTTATACATATGAAAGACGGTGATGCTAAAATTAACAACAATTTTGCCAAATTACTTTTTATTCAGTAAAAATGGTAAAAAATAAAAAAATATATATAAATGAAGTATTTTCATAATCGTGGCGACCCATAGAATAAAAATAATATACTATTTTTATGGTATGGTTAACGGCCAAAAAAAAAACACATAAACATTTTCCTAAAAATTGATGATTTTCATTTCCTCCACCAACAAAGAGTTAATTAAATCTCACCAATTAGCTGTAGATGCCCCAAAATTACATACCAGAAAAGTGCATCTCATGTGGCAAAAGAAATAAGCCCCTATAGGTCCTCATTAAAAAAAAGAAAAAATTATAGCCTGTACAATGTGACATAGCAAATCTGATTTGGATGGCGCCTCCTTCCCTTCTATGCCCGGCCGTGCGCCCATACAGCAGGTTACCAGCACATATGGGGTATCCGTGTACTCGGGAGAAATTGGGTATCAAACTTTGTGGAGCCTTTTTTAATTTAATCCATTTTAAATGTTTAATTTTCCACCCAAAATGAGTGTATTGTGAAAAAATATTACAATTTGCAGACTCCACCTCCGTTTTGTTTTAACCCCTATAAAACACGTAAAGGGTTAACAAACTTCTTAAAAGTAGTTTTTCATACGTTGAGGGGTGTAGTTTCCACAATGGGGTAATTTATGAGTCTCGCTATTATTTAGGCCTCTCAGTGTCAATTAGAAGTTGAGCAGGTCCATCTAAGTACGGGTTTTGGCGATTTTACAAAAAATGTGAAAAATGGCACCCAAATTCTGAGCCTCATAACATTCTAGTAAAATATGTGGAATCTTAAAAACCATGCCAACATAAAGCAGACATTTGGGAAATGTAAGTTATGAATTTATTTGGGTGCTTTGACTATCTGCATCAAAAGTAGAGAATTTAGAACGTTGAAAATAAAGAATTTTTCAAAATTTTTGCCAAATTTTGTTTTTTTTCATAACTAAACGCAAAAGATTTCATCCAAATTTTTAAACTAACTTGAAGTACAATGTGTCACGAGAAAACAATCTCAAAATCCCCTGGATATCTCATAGCGTTCCCACGCTATAACCACTTATAGTGACACAGGCCAGATTTGAAAAATGGGGCCGCGTCCTTTAGGCCAAAAGATGCTGAGTCCCCTAGGGGTTAAAGAATGTGTTATGTTGTTATCCAAAGAATATTTAAGAAACTTGTCTTTCTTGGAATACTCCTTAAGGGGGAAGATTTTCTGCCTTGCACTACCTCTAGCCAAGTGGTGTGATCAGTAGACCCTAGGCTGTCTCATTTTAACTCATTCATTACAAGTACCATAGGGGGTATGAAAAATAGTAAATAAAAATAAAAAAGTAAAAATTACTTTAAAAAAATCAAATAACTCCCCCACTTTTCTTAGAACTGATATAAATATAAATAAACAGTAAAAATGATAAACATGTTAGGTATCTAAGTGTTCCAAAATGGAATCAGAATATAATAATGGTTATTTCCCCGTATAGGAAAATAATGCCTAAAGTTGAAAATGCCACTTTTTTTTGCTGTTTTTAAAAAAAATTATCAAAATTTATTAAAATCAATTAAAAGTGATCAAAAGGCCATACAGTCCTTAAAACGGTAGTTAAAACGTCATCTAAGGTTGCAAAAAAATTACACCACACTCAGCTCTGTACGTAGAAGTAGGAAAAAGTTATTAGTGGCAGAAGATGGCAAAATGAGCAATTTCTTTTTTTGTACAGGGGGTTTAGTTTTTGTAATGTATGAAAATGCCATTTGGGGTGCATAGTGAAAGCTGTAAAATCCAAAACTACAAGAATATGATGCAAATACTTTATTTCACTATTTTCACTGCATTTGAATTTTTTCCCGCTTTACAGTATGCAAAATGGAATATTCAATACTGTCACTATGAAGTGCAATTTGTTACGCTGAAAACAAGCCCTCATGCAGATCTTTACATGGAAAAATAAAAAAAAGTTTTAGATTTTTGAAGTTGGGGAGTAAATATTGGAAACACAAAAACAAAAAAGGGCTTTGTGTTAAGGGGCATTAAAGAAAATTCATCATCAAAATCCATCATTATAAACCAGGGACACTTATTCATAGATCCAGGAAATGTGACAGTAGTAGTCTTCTTAGATTTGTTATACATGTTCTCCTTCCTTCTAAAATCAACTTCTCAATTCTCTAGCCCTTGTGCATTAAGCAGGGAGTATTTACTGCACAAGGGCTGAGGAAGCAGGGGGAAGGTGAGACAACCTTACAGCTTGTAAAGCCACATCACAGGTTCATTAGCATAATTATAAACATTGAGTTTGGAAGGAAGGAGGCCATGTTAGTGTCTTTGGTTTGTCATACTTAATTTTGATGGTAGATTTCCTTTAAGGTTTAATATAACTATGCAATAAAACGCCAACAGTCAGTTTTCAGCTCCAACCACGTATCTTTACCTTGAGAAGGGAGAGCACAGATCCTCATTCCATGTTGAGGGCTTCAAACAATATAAACAGTATGTTTCCAGCTCAAATCCCACGAGTCAAGGAATTGGATAAAAACTTTTCTTTATTCGGATATCATATAAAAGACAATGAACACACCGTAATTTCCAACGCATTTCAGGCGCAGTATGTGCCCTTAATCATGGATCCATGATTAAGGGCGCATACTGCGCCTGAAACGCGTTGGAAATTACGGTGTGTCCATTGTCTTTTATATGATGTCCGAATAAAGAAAAGTTTTTATCCAATTCCTTGACTCGTGGGATTTGAGCTGGAAACGTACTGTTAATATAACTATGAAAGATTTTTTTCCATACTTTTAAAACTTTTTTAAGATCAAACTTCAAGCGAGATTTTCACAGAGTACTTCCCAACCTGGCTATCTAGAGTATAATGAGATTATAAACTACAAGATCAGAGATAAAATGTATAACGGAGTAGCTATAGGCAAATCATTCCATCTCCCCTTTGAAATTGTCCCATATTAGATTGCAAGTTCCTAAAGGCATCCAGGTAATTGGCAAATAAACATGATTTGCAATGCACTGTCATCTCCCGCAAAACACATTTGTGTGTATAGTTTCTACAAAATAGAAGATTTGATTTTTACTTTATTCCAATGTGATGAGTTACAAATGTTTAAACACTGATGGGATAAGAAATGTGGAGGTCCTTGATATTTGTCATTGTCTAAAATTGGACAGCAAATAAGTGGCCTATTTTCAGCATAATGCTCTACACAACAGGAAAACATGAAGAGAAGACAGTACCACTCATAACACTTGAGATGTGCACTTATGTTAAACACAACAATCTTTGCTTCACTTGAAGGAAAAATATTTCTATTTTAAGGTATTTTACATTGTTTCACGATTCCACAAAAATAGACAAGGAATTCCACCATCTTCATTTTACTGATGATTTATTGGCCATTCTTGTAAACATGTCTGTAGCATTGTGCTAAATTTCAGCTACCAGAAAAGAATTGTGACAGCTGAGATGATGACGAGTATTTTTTGTGTTTTACTAAAGTTTATACCACTTTCTGCCACATATTAAATCTGCCAGTAACCTTTCATTTATGTCCCATCAATATGGTGTACTGGGAAAATCATTAGTTTAGATGGGGCACTGCTGATATTGTCAATTAAATAAATACATAACATAAAAAAACTTGGTATTCCTTGAAGGAAACCTGTAACCATATTTTCACAAATACAGCAAGTGACAGGCTCCCATAGACCCTAATTAACTAAATGAAACCCTTCTGTCAGCTAAAACTTGTTACCTTCAGGTCCCCATAAATCTTTATAATCTTGCCCAGTATCCATAGATATCTAGAAAGACTCAAGGGGGAAGTGGTCTTCTAGGGCTGAATCCATAAGCTCATCCCCATGCCTTTTCAGCATTAATAAATAATGTCATGTGACCTGAGTGACATCATCTAAGATACTTAAGCCCCCTTTCTAACATTTGAAAGCTGTACCTCATGTCTATATCTGATCACATGAAATCATAGCAAGCCGGCATCAACTTTTACTTCAGTAGAGCACCCAGCAAACTCCAAGTGGAGTGACATGCAGTCCCTCATTAAGTGAAATAAATAGAAACCCTTTACTTTGTAGTTTTTCTGAATTAATTTGTCTTTAAATGAGTGAATCAAAAATTGTCTTCGCTGAAGATTTGTTGAATTTTATGAAAATACTCAGTTTGTGTCCACATTTGTTCAATTGGTTGCTCCAATTGTCATGCAAATTGGTTTGAAATCCAATAACACAGTCTCTAAAACAATTTAGAGACTTAAATGCTCCAATCTCGTTTTCTTAATTTTCATTAGTTTTCTTAAATTTATCCTCCCCTCCTTTTTCTGGAGGGTGTATGACAGTGGTAGCTAGCCACCCTTTTTAAAAGCAAAGCAGAAAAATTTGCCTTGAATTCCAAGCTAGAAAAGTGACAAATGTGTACTAAATCTATAAAGGAATAAACAAATTTGCTCCTCCTCTACTTTGTTAATAAATTAATGTTGAAAATTTTTAAAAGAATTCGTAAAACATGGAGAGAATAACAATTTAGCAAGGATACTTTCTGGAATGTACAACGTTATGTTCAGATCTTTATAAGCACAAATAATTAATTATTGTCAATGAAGAGAAGAGAAATGGAAAGACAGGATGTATCAGATACATTTAACATGAGTCTTCAAAGAAATAACAAAAACAACAACATAAATATAACTTCACATTGATGTGGCTAAAGTCATTCAACGTGCTTTTCATGTGTAAAGGACCGCATGACATTTTGAAGTACGGAATTTTTGTGCATTTTAGCACATCATATGAAAGGTAGCTAAGTACAATTTAAGGAGCAAAGGTCAAAATCCCTTTGGCGAGGTTTCTCTTAAGTCAAAAACTGTTGCAGTGATGTGAGTGCTGGAGATTTTATTGATTCACAGTCGAGATACCAAATATCTCATAGATTTTCATTCTGAAGCTGTATAGTTGGTTTTGTGTACGTGTTTAAGATGTTTAAAATGTGCAACTAGGAAAAAAGCTTTCCATTTATTGATGAGTCTATTCAGACTTGAACCACACCTCCAGTGACACCTGCAATTGGCACAATCACAGTTGTTAACTGTTTATATGCCCCCAGCAAAGTCACCATGGATCTTTAATTTAATGTGATCATGCCTGCTGGCACGGAGGTTCCAGCTCACTGTGAACCACCATTTTGGGGAGGGTCAGCACTCCTCATCATTTCATAGGTTGCTGCACAAATTTAAATGTTGCTGGTGGCTTACTTGGTGGCATTTAAAATGTTAACACCCATAATTATTGCCAGCACCTATAGCTGGTGTTACTGGCTATGGGTGGAGCAAACCCGGACTTGAACTTCTGATGAAGTTTGGGGTCGGGTCCAGAGAGCAGAACCACAACACTTCAGTACAGGCCCTTTCATCACTATTTACAATCAAAGTAATATATATTTGAAATGATTCAATCTCTGTAACGGTATACAAAGTCATTCTCACCCTATTAATTCCATCCAGTCCATTACTAACTCTTCTCAGGTCATTGTTAAAGCCAATGGTTGACCAAAGTGATGATATGTCTTTACTGGACCATAAAGTAAGAGATATTTGTGATGTGGGCATATTTTTAAAATACTTATGAGGAAGGTTTAAGTCTTTTAAATGTGGGATTAAAACCAAACCAGTATATTTATTCCAGAAGGAACAGACTCCCAACTGTAGACAGCACTGTTTTGACCTGTTTGGGTCTCCTCAGTACAGTGTAGGGAACTGGTTTGGCTGAGTGAGTGGCCTGTGACTCGGGTCGGGAAGTAAGAGTTCTCCTTATGGAGACTGCCAATTAAGGCCACTGTGTAGGCGTGTGGAGTCTTATAGCCATGGATGCTCCACTAGGCGGATTCTGGATAAATATGCAAAGCTTTCCAGGATGGGATAAGGAAAACCACACATCTTTTATCTACCTTGTAAGGCAGCTCCCTTGACATCAAGCAAGTGGTAGCAATTTGCGCAAATCGACAAGCGAGACAATCGTGAGACATTTGTACACCACCTACAATGATAAATTTCTTCCATAACCGGACTGAAGAGATGACCTAACACCCTAAAATTAAAAAAAAAATAAAACAAAGTAATGCAGTAACACACATATAATGCCCTCTTAATTCTCTGTGTCCAGCACTACTCATTTTTCTGTTGTGTCATGTAAGCTGATGATAGATTCCATTTACTCCAATACTTTTAATAAAAAAAAAGCTTTTTCAGGAGCTGAGTGGGATCTTAATCCAACTTCATTTATTAAAGGGATAAGGGCACGCTTTGCCCTCCTAATAATAGAAGATCGATTGCAACAGCATTTTAGTATTTGCAGAAGCTTTTAATATTAGTACTTGATTTTTTTTTCCGGTGTTTTCTGGCCCTTGGGAGAAGCCTACAGAGCACATCATATACCTGACCATTTAAAGGCCTCCACTAAACCATAAAAGGATCACTTTAGTTATTATACCTTCCATTAAATACATGACCCTACTGGTATTAAAGTGCATATTTCAATTAGTTATACCCAGAAAGGCTCTCATTATACTGTTATTCAATCTCACAGCTATGCTTTTTCAGTTCATTTCATACTCTTTATTTTACTCTCAAAGTATTTGAAGCTACAGATATCAATGTATCAGGAACTGTATGGTATTTCAAACCTATTTGGAAGCTTAATTACACAATAATAATAATATTCATAATAATAGTATTCATAATAAAATGATATACACTGCTAAAGCTAAATTTTTATTACATTTTAATGCCAGTCATGTGATTTATATTACCTATACATTCCGTTCAAAATATATTTCTAGAATCTTTAATATCAAAACAGAAGGAATAGTAACTTCCAGTTGTCAGTCAGCTTATTAAAACTTCTCTTGATGCATAACAAGAAAACAACCAACTTAAGGCTGAAATGGTAGCAATTAATTAAGAAACATTGGGGAGATTTATCAGGGCTTGTATGCCAGTTTTCTTAAATAATCGCAATGCCTTGGGCATGGAGGGGTGTTTACTAAAAGTTAAAATACAGACTATTTACCTAGATGTCCATCAACAGATGGAAAATGACATAATGGCCCACATTTATCAAAAGTAATGCAAAGAGCACTATGTGCAGTTTGCCTATGGAGTGTGTAGAGTGCACCAGATTTATCAAAAGTGGTGCACAACATTTATTAATGTGGCACCACCTGCATTGCGCCGAAAGGGTGCATCTTTTTTTTGGGTGGGGGGTGCACCTTTAACATAGAGCATGCAACACAATTCTGTAGAGTTGCAGTAATAAATGTGGTTCAACGTACGATTCGGCACTGGAACCACCCTTTAGGTGAAGAATTTTGTGGCATGTCGGACACAGTGCGGCCACGAAACAGAACTGGTGCAAACACTGTATATATAGATGTGTAAGAGTTTGCACATTCTTTTTCAGTGTAAAGTCAGACAGATAACTGGCACAAACACTTCAATAAATGTAACCCAATAAGAGGTGTGAGCAGATGCAGGTAATTCTAAAACTTGTAGCTACGGTATGTAATGAAAATGGAACCAAGCAACCAAAAGGGCATAGAAAGTAACAATCACATCATATTATATGTGACTTTAAGAAAATGAATTTATTGGTCCATTTTCTGCATCAGTAAATTCAGAAATTCTATTGCTCTTTATATTTACCCACTTTTTTGTGTATATATATTATTAGATTCTGTAGGAGTTTTGTTTTCACTTGGCCTTTGAAGAATTGCTATTTAGGTGCTAAAATGTTATATGTCCTTGTACAGTACTTCATTAGGCAAGGGCAATTAACCCTTTAGAAATGATTTGTGTACCAATGCTAATAGACATCCTGTACCTTGATTTCTGAGTCCAGTATATCCAGTGCAGACTTTATTTCTATTACAGTAGGAGATCATTAAAGCCATAAAATTGATTGGTAATAATTCTCTTGACTTTGTAAGAATTGTATGAAATGTAGAATAAGATTTCAAGGGAGCAATAGATCCATTTATCAAAGTTATGTGTCATGTATTTAAATTCAATCTAAAAGTGATTTATGATATAGGTTTTCCCATAAAAATATACTCGTGGAATGAAATGTCTGCATATCTTATATTTTTGGATTTGGTTGTTTTGGTCGTGTACTTATTATTTACCCTTCTGATGATGTATATAAACTATAGTGGGACTAGATAACTGTAATATTTTGCTTCATGCGGCACTGGATCTATGCTAAGAATAACCAAGAGTTTGTTATAAAATAAAATAAGTAAAATACATCCCTTGAATGTGGAACATTCACAAAAAGATATAAATCCCTGATTGATCACTGTCCAATCCCTTTAAGTCCATCCTTAGCCTTAAATAATAAAGGGGTAATATGTATAATATGTATAATAAACCTAAATTAGGATGGAAAGAATTTACATCTTTGCTATTTTTCGATCAATGTCATTCGCCTATTCAGCCTTGTCCAGTGTTCTGTGTTCATGATTCTCCAGTTCATTGTCTACGGGACCACAAATTTCTTTTAGAAAACATTAAACATTGTTTGTAAGAAAAAGCAGATTGTGTTTGTTGTAGTTGACACTTTTCACAGGCCATTGACATCTGAATGAGGAGGATGAGAGTTTGAAAGACAATTTAAAAGCTTTTTTAAGTTTTATTCACAACAATTTCTCTTAAACTGTGATTGTAAAAAAAGCCACAGCTAGATCCAGTTTTCTGGACTTTTGTTTAAGAAAGTCATGGTGGACCTCCCTTACGACCCCAATTCTTGGTGTAATGAACATTTTGTACATTCACCTAGATCAGCATGTGCCCCATCTATAAGTAAGTGTCCCTGGTTAATCAGGCTTGGTTTTGATACTAGATTTCCTCTTAAGGTGATGTAAACGAAAACTTTAGGGCTCACTCACATTGGTGTTAGTGTTCAGCTCCAGTTGAGCATCCGTTGCATCTTTGTCTCAGTTTGCCTTCCATTTTGTCTCTGTGTCCGCAAGAAAACATCACACAAATAAATTGAGGTCCAGCTCATGGGAAACTTGAATAATTCTTTGAAGTTCAAAATTCAAAACATCCAAGGATGCAACATAATCCACAGTGTCAACTCGTTTCAGACAGGTATACTGTCCTTTTACAGTATGGGTCATGATTAAGGACAGTATACCTGTCTGAAACACGTTGACAGTGTGAATTATGTTGCAACCTTGGATGTTTTAAATTTTGAGCCAATAAAATAATTATTGAAGTTTCCCACAAGCTGGACCTCAAGTTTATTTGCAAGGTATAGAGCCCTCACAGCGGGAAGGACCGTGCTCGCCTCGGAGCAATCAGAGAGGAGGATGGTGAGCTGGATCCTACGTTTTCCTGTTGAAAACATCACACCTGGTTTTTCAGCCTCATCAGTAAACAAAACAGATGTTTCATCAGTATTTTTTGCTGACCCATAGACCTTTATTGCCTTTCGTGACATGTTTCATAATTTTTTCCATGAATAACGGATTAGTGAAAGTACAAGCCAATGCGAAAACACCTATAGAAATGGCTTTGTGATGCATAAGTGGAAATCGCATGAAAAACAACGCCAATGTTTAAGAGCCCTTACAGTTATAGTGTGGTATGGTTCTCAAAGAGGCCTTTAGATACAGATTGCTTGCAATACTACAAGTTGTGAAGTAGTAGGGGTTTAGTGTTAACTATTCGTAAAGGAAAACAGCCTCAGGATCCAAATAAAAGCTACTCTACCACAGAACAGGAGAAAAAAGGTAATTAACCCCTTAATCAATGAGGGCCACTAAACTCTTTGACTTAGAACTTATATTAGCTTATGAATTTGATCTTTACTAAAGACTTTATGACAATGAAAAAGGAATTCTTAGCCTCAGAGAAATCAGATAACATAGAGGAACACAGGCGGTGGTCATCGTCTGATTTCCCTGAATATTCTGGAAGTAAAGTACCAAATAAATCAGGACGGGTGTTCACAGTTCCTCTGCAATGATTTCCAGATTTATGCTCTCCTGCACACACATATGAACATTAATTTCTGAATGGCATATTAAGCACCGGCTGCTTTGATTTACAGCTCACGCCCACTCCTAGAGCAAAAACACACACACAATGATCACAGTTATACCAGCTCTAATTAATGCAATGTCTCAAGTCATGCTAACAATGGCTACAGAGTCTATTAAACCATAATCTTGTTCAGTGGCTGCTGTGAAAGTGCTGGGCGGCAGGGTAGCAGCTTATATCTCTAATATTTTTTTCTTACAGGAATGAAAGTAGCATTAAGAATTTTCGCTTTAGCAAGCACCTGCAGTGCATTACCTCTCTGTAAAGCTTTGATGCTCCTTCCAGCTGGAAAATAGGCAGAATTTATCCCTTGTGATTTTTCAAGTATAAGAAAACATACCGTAGTTATATAGTATTTAAAAGGCTGTTTTTTATTTACTTTTTGTTTTTAACTTTCCAGCTTTTTAATTTATCTAGAGCCAGTCGAAGTTCAATAGACGTCATCTCCCATTCCTATAAAAAATGTTTTTTTTCCTGAAGTGTAGGTGTCCTTCAATTCAAGTTGATTCTTTTGTTTTGTAATTACCAAATCACATTTGTGTGTTTTGTTCTTCTTTACTGCTTAGGTTGCCTTTTATTTTATCACAGCAGGGTAGACACTCATGCCACTTATCTCATAGGAAGCAAAAAATTGGACAGGTTAAAATACAACATGTCAGATTCTTGCTTGCCAGCAGAAAACATTGAAATGAATTGTGCAATGTGAACAGAAACTGTTAACAACTTTAATGTCTTCACTGCTGCGGTAACTGCTTTTTGTATTGTAACAGTTTCCATTATTTTGCTTTATTATTGAACCTTGTAATTTGTTACCAATGTTACAAATAGTGAAAGGTTTTTTAACAAATCTTATATCCTTAGTATTTAATATATTGTAGTAGAGTATAATACATTTTTTAGACAATGGAGTGAATACAATGGATAACGGAAGTCTTATGTAACCCTTTCCACTATCCTTTATCTACAGAGTAATCAAAGTTCATTAATTTGTCATACTGTATAAGTCATATGAGTTACCAGTCATTAAAAATATTTATTTACTGGGCAAGGTATAATATTTTAAAAATATGGTACATGCATGCATCAATCCCTTAAGGCTTAATGGGGTAAATTTAATTCTACTATGTAAAAGTTAGTAATAATAATAATAATAATAATAATAATAATAATAATAATAATAATAATAATAATTCCTTTATCTATTTAGCTAGTACATATTTAGACAAAGTACAAACTTCTTCAGATTAATCAACGTGTATAATGCAGTTTAAAAACATAACTGTACACACCCTATCTGTTGGCTTAGGTTATGCCAAAAAAATGCACATTTGACATTCAAATATGCACAGTTGGCACATAATTTTGGTTAACTCTGGCCACAGCCTCCTTTCCAGTGAAGCCTCATCCATCCAGATTTTCTATTTTTTACCACCCAAAATGGTTAGCTGTTATACCACACAAAGCATGAAAAAGACTTGGGCTGTACCTGTTAAAAGAAAAAGTTACCGATAGTTCTATGAAATAATTTCTGCCAATTTCATGTTACTTTACTATAATCAAGAGAAAAAAAAACATAAAAAAATACAAAATACAAAAGAAACATAGGCTCCAAATTAATTGTCATTTCTACCTTGTACTTCTCTACATAGAAATAATTGTATTGTATTGAAAAGTAGTACAAACAATTATCCTTGGATCCTTGTACTCTGAAAGAAGAAAAGCTGCACTACTTTGTGTTACCACTGCAGGGAAATAATGACAGCACAAATATAATAAAGGAGAAGCAAATCCTTTTCATTAGATATGCATTGTACGGTTCAATACCGGGTAACTAACTCAAGGTTTTATGGACATTTAGCAGACAGATTACTGTTTGAAATATAATCAGACAAGCTGTTAAAACATATGACAGGTTCATTTTGGTAAGCACTTTCAGAATTTCTTTTACTTCAGGATGTATTACGCTGCATATAAATATAAGGAAAGCCTTACTGAGAGTCTGCAATTATTACCGTAATCTCTCAGGCTGTCATTGAAAACCCCCTTCTTGTAGGCACAATGTGCGAACTACAAGAATTTATGTCATGTTTTGGGGTCATACAATTAATATATAGATTATTCGATATACCTGAGATGGCATATAAATGACTATTCTGTCTCGTTGACATAAATGTATGTACAGCGATGAATCTGTTGGCTCTGGACGTCACCACAGATTTCTCTCTGAAACATTTTTGGGCAGGGAAACAGAGGAAAAGAAATGTGCCTACATTACAAATCACCATCCAGCATTGCATCTGGTAGTGTTACAACTGCAAACTGCTGACCACATATCAATACAACAATTTATCAAACTCTATTTTACACGGGAATCTGAAAGTTTCCTTTAAGAATTATCTAAAGCGGAAGCTTTTACAGTAATTTCCCTTTACAAAACAAAAATACTTCAGAAATGGAAAATGTGAGATAAACCCCCACAAAATGTAGCTGACAGCAGCCTACTCCTAACGCATAGGCATAAGACGGTAGATGTACTATTGGTTGAAGAAGAATTCCTGTGACAGCTGTTATCTTGACTGACATAATTGGGAAGCACAAATCAACAAAATGGCAGCTGAAGTTAAACACTTGAAGCCTATAATCAGTGCTTTGAGCCTGTTCCAAACACCTGGACCCACATTTCCAATAAAATAAGTTATCGGGTCCAGGGGAGCCCTACTTTATCCCTACTGGTGAGCTATAATACCAGCCAATAAATGGAGCCTTTATTACTAGTTTCTTTAAATAAAATCACAATAAAATCTATCATCTACCCCTTAGTGTCCCAGCGTGTGCATCTTCGTCCTACTTAGGAGAAAGATTGTGCCCTATGATGAACATACTGGTGATCACATTGGTACAACTAGTCCACTAGTAGGAACCTGGATATAATACACAGCCTGGCTCCTGCAACATCTGCCAAGTGCAAAAGCCTCATAGGTGTAGCTAGATAAAATACATGGCAATAAAAAAGTACCAAATGTAATTTTTTTCCATAAGAATTAAAAATCCATGATAAAATAATATAGTATTATTTTGCCTGTACAGTGACAATTATTTTAAAAAATATAACATTTTTGTGCTTTGTGTCTCAAAAATAGTGCAAATAAAAGGTTCTAAAATAGTCGTTTATAATAAAAATGGAAACTAATGATAATTAGTTATCTAATGATAAAAATTAGAAACTAATGATAACTTTTATCCAACAAATAAACAATCTATTAAAGCACTCTTTTGATGAAAAAAATTACAGTTCGCGGATAACTCATTGCCATATATGAAAGCTTCTCACAGCAGGTAAGGGCGTATAAAAGGTGGATGCAGGACTTCCAAGGTCTATTGTTCTAGCAATGGCTTTCATGGGACTGTGCTCGATCTTTAGTTCCTCCCTCCCAAACTGGACCCACAGCGCATGGCGAAATTACAGATATTTATAAAAAAGCTGTGAGCGATAGATTATACTCTTGACTAGGGGACACAGATCTTGAGAATCCCATTCTGGTACAATTGAACCATGTATTTAACCCCCTTATGCTCCCAAAACTCAAAGTTTGGCAGGGAGTTCTTAAACCAAAGCTCTGTCCTCTGCACCATTGATTTCTTTCGGACTTTTGGCTGGTTAACAGAATTGACCAAATGAAAGTTCAAATTAGACATGGATAACTTGCAATCCCCGTCCAATTGCGGGATGTCCAATATTCTTAATCTCCCACCATCATATATTCTTCTCTCTGTTGATAGGAAATAAACATAGTTAATGACACAATCCCTTTAATAATCAAGCTCGTCTGTGTTGGAACTTTTTCTCTTGTGTTATTTTGGTACTTGTATTGTTATACATTTCATTAGGGCCTGTATAACTGAGAAGAAGAATCAAAAAGGATGAAATTATCATTTGCACCTATAGAGCATGCTTCATTTATGTTTTTTGTTTAGTATTTAGGCATTTTATGCTTGAAACTCCCAAATGTCTATTGTGAAAAACCATAAAATGACTCCCTAAGCTGCCAATCAGAGGAACACAACTCAGCATAAATTTAAATTAGAAAGTGTATGCCCACTCCCAGCTATTTATTTGGATATTTCCAAGTGACAGATTACTTTTCCGCAGGTTTATCTACGATATGAGCATAATTAACAAAGAAAATGGAGACTCGGCATCAACCGTATCATCTGTCACATATCCTACAACATGGCTTGTAACGGGGAATACTCATGTACATCCATTATTCCTCCATCTCTAGCTCTGCGTCTTTCAAGTTTACATTATATTGAAATAATGCGATACATATTCAAATATGCAGTACAGAAAATAAAAGATCCCAATTAAACAGGTTTTGTTTGCATCTCACATAAATAAATGGGATTATTTTTTTTTTGTTATTAAAAGTTGTTTGTCCCAAATTAAAAACAATACGATTAAGTACAGAATAGCGGCTGATCTAATTATCATACACAGCTGTCCTAATTACATTGTAGATAACTTGGCATTTTTCAGAACATGTTTTCTAGTCCTTCATTGTACATCTGTTGCAAAGATTCCATTTCAAATTTACAATATTGTTGTGTCAGTGGCTGTCTCAAATTTAGATCTCTGCTCCCATTAATTAGTTTTAGACAAAAGAAAAGTTCCTTCCCAGATACTTAGGCATGCATATGTTTATTTTCTGTGTTCGGCAGAAAAAAATAAATCCATCAAAAAGGTTTAGTTGTTTTTAAACCTTTTGAAAGTTTAAAAGGTTTGTTATGAACCTTTTAGCCTAGATGTTATCCGAGTTGTGTATTTTTAGCTTCACTTTTTTTACATATTTTTTTAGGCAATTCATTATTACATAGTCTGTAGAGATGAATTATTTTTGTTTTGCCATTTTTGTGGCATTTGGGAGTTGTTGTTTTTTAATTAAACCAATCTTTTTATGTAGGCTGTGAGTTCAAAAACAACCAAAGATGAACAGGTTATATTATGATTTAAAGGACATCTACCACCAGGATGAAGGATTGTAAACCAAGCACAGATGAAGGCAGTCCCCGGGTTACATACAAGATAGGCTCCCTAGGTTTGTTCTTAAGTTCTTTTTGTATGCAAGTTGAAACTCTATATTTTATATTTGTAGTTTTTTGCTGTAATGGGACCAAGGATTATCAATAAAGCTTCATTTGAGCCACTTTACAGCTGATCATTGCAGTCTGGGACTAGTAAAGCATTCAGAGAGCTTCACCAAAGGTCACAGTGGGCAGAAGGGTCCATACTTAACTGGGGATCGTCTGTATGTCGGGTGTCCTTAAGTAGGGGGCCACCTGTACATACTTGTGAGCCCCCTCTGGCAGGATCTGCTCTTCTTCAAGCTATACAATTATGCAAATGAACCTGAGGGGCTCCAAGCTAAAATAACACTTATGAAGCTCGGGGCCCCTCAGACTCATTTGCAAACCTGCATGTAAGTGTGTTTGGTTTACAATCCTTCATCCTGGTGGTAGATGTCCTTTAAAGGGGACCTGTAACCTAAAAAATAGCACAACAGATGCAGAAGTATTACACCTCTGATAACGCTAGCAAACACTGATGCACTGTACAATAGAAAGGTCCAGCATATTCATGAGGGGGCAGTCTGAGGCCCTGCATCTCCCCTGGACCACCCCTCCCACTTCGTAGGCCGGCGTTGACTGACAAGCCTCATGCTTTACATCTCTATATGGACAGAAACTCGTGTATGGAGTCTTACACACCTTGTTCATAGGGAAACTTCAGAAATTTTAGGAAAACTATTTGCAAGCTGTTTTACCAAAAGTAAAATCATTGTTGTCAACTACTAACTAGAGAATAATTGGAGCAGATTTAACATAACAAGGTTATCAGTTTTAACTGAAATTTATGGAACAAATCTTTCAACCAGTTTTCTGGTGGGCAAAGCACAAAAAAGTAGTTGCTTTTGATGAACGCCATTGAAATTGTATTCTCAGGGTCATGTGTGCCACTTTAACAAAAAGTTGCCATGACAGAGCTTGGAATAAGATTGTACGGTACTCTTGAAAAATATATAGAGACATCACCTTTTTTCTTAATGGGAACCTGTCCTTATGTAGGTGATTTTTTTACCTAAACACAGATCACAATGCAGCGCATTAAAATTAAATGCATTTAATTGATTATTTTACATTTCCTGGCTCCTTTACAGCAGTGTGTGGTGAGTTCCAGCAGGAGCAATTCAAATGGCCTGAGCAGTCTTCTTCTCAATCCCTCCTCCCCTCATCATGACTCAGCGAGAGGCTGAGAGAGGGCTATGAGTGAGGAGGAGCAGAGGAGGGATTGAGGAGAAGATGACTGTTGCCATTTGGATTGCACTCTGGGACTCAAGACACACTTCTGGAAGAGAGCCAGATAATGTAAAATGATCAATTAAAAAGCTATGGATTTGTTCAGGAAGGCATCTTTTAAATGAACATGCCATAGCCTATTGGAACTTGTGTTCAGGTAAAAAAGACCTCCCTGATGACAGGTTTCCTTTAATGCCACAACATAATTTAGAATTATATATTTTATATGTATTATTTATATTTATATGTAAAATTGACTTAAAGGAAACCTACCACTTACATGTGGTAGGTTTAGACACATATACATGGCACCAGCTCAGGGTGAGCTGGTGCCAGAGCATATTTTTGTTAGGGGAACAAAGCCCCTATCGCCGTTTTATAAGTTATATTAAATTATAACTCGGCACACCGCACTTGGGCACTATATATATATGTATGTATATGTGCATCTGCACATTTATTTAGCACTTTTGTTTTTACTTTCTTACGTGTCCGTTAAAGTTTCCAACTGTTTCTCTCCATGCAATTTGTTAAAACCAGACATAATTAAGTTTAAGTTAATTAAGATCTTTGTACTGCGTTTCTCTTACTGGATTTGTTGATGTGCCTTGCTTTGTGTTACCTAGATTACTGCTCTATCAAATGTTTCTTTTTTGATTGAAATAATTGTAATTAAAAATATAAACAAACTCATAAATATCAGGTGTCTTTTTAAAATAAGAAAAGGATATAAGTAAGACTAAGGATAAAAGACTTTCAGATTTTGCTCATTTAATAGGTTCTTAAATCTTTTTATTTAGTTTTGTTTAATTTTTGTTTAATTCCTATACTCTGTTAAAAAATTAAAACATTAATAAACAATAAAGGAAAACCCAACAGGATTCTGCTACGTGCAACATGTAGCTGCAGGACTTCCCTGGATGTGAGCTGCATTCTTAGCAACAATTGTTATAATCACAAACCAGGTGATGTGTCTGTATTTGGTCCTTCAGTAATGGACAATCAGTTTTCACATAATCTCTTCTACTCTACAAATTGATATTTAAAACATGACATTTCTTATTGTATTTGATGCCTATTTGCTACTAGTACATAATGACAATCTAATGCAATCAAATAGAGAAATACTTCACATCCATTTTCAGGTCATTTGTCTTTTGTGTGGCCATTGTAACAAAGGTTGTATTCTCCATACAAGTCAATAGCTTATCTTTATCAAAATATGTTTTTATATTTTTATCAATATAGAAAATGATTGTGGTCTCCAAAAAGTAATATTTTAGGACCTCTTTAGGGAGTCTTTTTGTGCCAAAATGTATTTAAGGGTATCACAACTAGAAAATTGCTCTGAATTTGATCAGGTTTCAAGCATATGTGCTTGGAAACCACACTCCGAGCTGCCTGAGATTGACAGGTCCCTTTCCCTTCCTTAGGAAAAGCTGGGTATGTGTTTGAGCTTGTTTTGTCTGCAGCTGTGGTTTAAGTGATGGACGGCTGAGCCAGTCAGTGCTGGAGGCAGTGTTTATTGCTACCTTTATATTGTGTCCAGTTCCTCCAAAGGGTGCTGGCTATTTAGTCTTATCTTGCTATCTAGTGCTGTTAATCATTTGCTAATCTGTGTATTTCACTTCTGCTACATTTACCGGCCATTCTATTCCTATGTGATTTTGTACCGCCATCTTGCTTTTAACCAGTTCTGTCCAACTCAGCTTGTCCGTCTGTAGCTGTTGTTTGTCCAACACCGACCACTGGTGTTCACTCTTTAATTGCTGTCACCAAAGCTGCCAGGTCATCTAAACACAGAAGGCACACAGACTTTTTCACAAGGACCATCACTCCCTTTGACATGGATGTAACCAATGTTACCAATGCAAACTCCCCCACCCCCACCCACCGGTGGTTTCAGTTTTGCAGGTGTAATTTTTTTTGTGTCTAATGCATTTTAAAGGTGCATTAAAGGCGTAATTAAATCTAATAAACTTTTGTTGAAGACTGGAAATAAAGGCTAATTCAAGGATTTATATCAGACATGTTCCATTTAAATTAATTTTTTTTAATTTTTCTTTTCTAGCCAATCTGAAATACCATGTATGTCTATACTAAAGTAACTTATTTATTTTTACATTTTATATGTCCCTTTCCTAGCAATCTCTGCATTTTAGCCTTTTGCATATAATTGCTAGGGAAAGAATTTTGGAGGCACTTTCATGGTTGCTCTGCTAATTAGCTCAGTCTGTAATGCAAGCGGAATATTTCAGGGAGAACACTGGTTCTAATTGCTTTAAAGTTACAACAAAAACACATGGACACTTTGAAGTGGGGGTTTGGGCTTCAGAACTAGAAGCTTATAGTTACAATGAATACTTTTAAAACACTGAAGAAAACCTGCTCCAGTGCCAAATATGTAAAATCAAGTCCCATCAAAGTGTCTAAAGTGGTGATCAAACACGCATTCTTCCTTTTAAATTGCCTATTTCTATAGAGATAACTGATTATGCGTTTTCAGAAATGTTGCATATTAAGCAGCCAATTTATGCATAACACCAGCTTTAGTTTTGTAATATTTAGCACTGTGATCACTGCTGGCAATCCACATTTTTCTACTGAATGGGACGAGTGCCCCCTCCCTTTAGCATAATGATCATCCAGGCTTACTTCTCGCTAGGAGTCACATGTTTCCGTATCACAGGGTTTTTTGAAGCTTGAAATGTAACAACTGATCTAGCTGATAACTTTGGTAAAATGTATCCACTGTATCCATAGTTAATTATTTCTCTTTTCATCTGAAATTATGCAAACTTTGTCTTTTTATAACTATGTATCTCTGCAAATATAACTTGTGTTTAATATTCTTTCAATTTGATTAATTTAATATTGGCTCTATGGAAAGCTATTGTTGCCCACATAGACCCTATGATACACTACTGGGAAGTACCTTAAATGCTTTCATCTTTAAATCAGATGTACATTAGCTACTGCTTAATTTCTGGTAGTTACTCCAATGCAAACTCAGTTTCAGCAAATCAAAAAGACTTCAACAAATCTCATCCGCATGAGTCAGTGGTTTAAAAAAAAACGTTCCATAACGGGAAAAAACTTGTTGCTTGGCTGCACTGCCGCACTAAGAAAATAAAGTTTACTAGAAGTCACTGGTGAATTCTGCTTCTTTTATCTACTAAGCAAATGTGTGAACATTTTTTGGTCAAGAAATATGAGGCCAACCATTAACTAAATCTGATATCACAGTGCACTATGACATAACACAAGAACAAAGTCCAAAGGGTTAATCTCAATGAAAGAGTTACATTCTCAAAATTATAACAACCTGCCTGAAGAAAACAACATTTAAAACTCACTTTATTAGTTACATTTTTAAAAAAATGGGGCCCATAATACCCAAATAAATAAAAAAACAGTCTTATTGTGTACCCTAGCCGGATCATGCAAGTGATACAGTGCAGACGATCCTATGTAGCTCAGGTTTGCACAATACTAGATAGGGTGAACACGTTGGGGCAGATTTACTTACCCGGTCCTTTCGGGATCCAGCGGCGCGTTCTGTGCGGTGGATTCGGGTCCGGCCGGGATTCATTAAGACAGTTCCTCCGACGTCCACCAGGTGGTGCTGCTGCGCTGAAGAGCATCGGAATGCACTCAAGTTCACCGGCCTATTCCTAGTGAAGGTAAGTGCAATCTCCGCAACAATTTTCTTTTTTTAAATGCGGCGGTTTTTCCGAATCCGTCAGGTTTTCGTTAGGCCACACCCCCGATTTCCGCTGCGTGCATGCCAGCGCCGATGCGCCAAAATCCCGGGGCAATTCAGGGGAAATCGGCGCAAATCGGAAATATTCGGGGGAATAACGCGAATCGGGCCCTTAGTAAATGACCCCCGTTGTGCTATCTGCTGAGTATTGACTCCTCAAGCACATCAAGCACCCCGCCAATCTTATTTGTTTTCGACTTAACAGCGTTCACACTGTAGACAGTCACACAGCATGCCTACCCTCCCTGCCTGACGCGTTTCTACATGGGCTTGTTTCTTTCCTTAGTCCATGCGTCATCAGTCCATCGCTGTTCAGTCGATAACAAATAAGATTGGCGGCGTGTTTTAGGAGTCAATACTCAGCTGATTGTAACTGTATTGTGCAAACCTGAGCTACATAGGATCGTCTGCACTGTATCACTTGCACGATCTGGCTAGGGTACACAATAAGCCTGTATTTTTATTTATTTGGATATTATGGGCCCCATTTTTAAAAATTTAACTAATAAAGTGATTTTTAAATGTTCTTTTTTTCAGGCAGGTTGTTATAACACAACCATAACCAAATCACAAAGAAATTGCTGGAGTTAAAATTGGTGGTTTAGGTAATACCTGCTTGCTTAAAGAGTGACTGGCATTTAAAATTATTTTAATATTGCATTAGTGCAAGTGTTGTGAACATTTTTCAATTAACTTAATTGGAAAGGGGTATCGCAAATACCCCTTATTAAAATCTTTATCCCTCAGTTGATAAGGCAGATCCAATTTGTATTTCTGCCAGACTACAGGTTCTCCCTGTTTGTTTAAACAGCTGTCAGAAGTGAGTGTCATCCCTTTCAATGTAGATATTCCATAGAAGTAACATCGATCAACAAAAAATTCTGCTTAAAAAAAATAGATAGGTTGTGCTTATAGCTATGACAAGGGCACACAATTTGTTTAAGTTGCCCGAAACACATCAACATGCTCATTTTTTAACATATATTATATAAATCAATCATTTTTAATTGTGGTACTGAGATCTTTCAGGAATTACTTTTAACAGGGTTTGATAAAATCTTTGTTTGAAAAATCAACTAAAAGAAGACTATACCTAGGCAGAGAGAAGCAATGGTTAATCCTCACTGATTAGAGCTGTATGAGCAAACACAGGGAGATTAGTCCTAAGCATGTAGACAGACTCCATAGACACACACTATACAGCTTAGAATTCAGTTCTCTTAAAAACTCTACTACAGGGGGGGGGGCGGTGGACTCTGCAAGCTGTTTTTTTTACAAACTAAGAAGAATTTCTAAAAGAAAAGGGAAGTTTATATGATTATCAAAACAAGTACGGAGGACTAATTCCAATGAGTGAATCTTCCTACAGAGTGAGAGCCCACATGTGGTGCTCTAATGGAAATCTGTCTGAGCTCACCACTGCTAATGTCACTCAACATTGGAAAAATTGATTCCAGTATCTGAATGCATGTTTACATGAACAGAAGGGCACTGTTGGGTTAGGTGTGAGAGCCTGACACATAAGTTGGGCATTTGTATTTAATTTAATCTGCCATATATACATTTCTTTAATTGCATGCTATATTTTTTTTCCTGCCTAAAGTTAAATTCCCATCTATGTAACCATGCCGTCCCTTAGGAACCACATAGCCATCCTTGGATATGTCAAGTCAAAAATTAGATGAATGTGAACCATTGATTATATTTTTCTATGTTTTTTATGTGACTTTACATTTTGGCAATTTTTAACATGAAGTTATGATATGACCTAAATCATTATTTGTAAAAAGGTTGTGGCACCATTGTGTTAAATTAATTATGAAACACTGATACGCATAGAAAACTTGTATAATGTAACAGTGCTAGCCTTTGCTTTGAAGTGCTCACATGTGTCCAGTGCTGTAAAACCATAGCTGCAGATCTGACCTGATTTACTGGCATCGCTGCTTAGCAATACCTCCATATGAGTTATCAAGAGAGTGGGCACTGGGTCCATCACTTATTTTATGGTTTTTAACATTTGTTGCTGCTCCCAATATTTTTAGATATTTTATAATCAAAGTGGCCAAGGCCTCATGTTGCCATAAATGCTGCTTAATTCCAACTTGATAACTACGGATAATTTTCATTGTATCTGAGCATGAGGGAAATTGTTTTCAAACAAAAGTGCATATAGTTCATGTAATATCATTAAAAGCTTACTTTACTGATGAATTTGTGTAACACATTTGCTAAAGTTCCCTCTGTGAACTTGTGCTTAGCATACATATGGGAGCCAATATAAGCACAACAGCCTTTAGACAAAACAAATTTTGGATGGCTACAGCAGTACAGTGAACCACAGGATAATGTGGTTTTCACTCAAGATATTGCATAAAAGAGTGTAACAATAGAAGAATAACTTCCCCTTAAAGAAATATTACTTTAAAGGGAACCTAACATCAGAAATCTACCTATTATGGTAGATCTGACAGTAGGCACCTAGCGGTATTTAGCTACTAAAACCTAATCTATCTTTACATAACCCTATAACTGACCCCAAACTAAGCTAAGCTTTATCTAGATAATATGTAAATTGTAGATTACTGGCGTGTAGAGTAGCCTCAACGGGCAATGGCAGCAAAGGCTACTCTACGCTTCAGTAGCCACTGCGATCCCTCCCTACCTTCACACTCACGGCGTGCTTCCACTGCTCCATTGGAGCTCTGAGCATGCGCATCCACACTCATGCTGGAGCTACTGCACACACTGGAACACTGAATAGTGGGAGGAGTAGCAAAAAAAAGTACCTAGGATGCACAGGTAGGGAGAGATGGCAGAGACAAAAGGGGCATAGAGTAGCCTTTTCTCCCACTGCTGGGAGAGGCTAATGCATGCCCTCTTGAAAATTTACATGTTAGCTAGATACTGTAAAGTTAAGCTTAGTTTAGAAAGCATATGTTTAGCTAAAGGTAGATAAGGGTTAACCAGGTTAATAGGAACCTACTAGCTTAATAAGTAAATATCTGATGGTTGGTTTCCTTTAATTGTCCTGTTTTTGGATATGAAGACTAGGCCATTGTTACTGCTTAGGGCTGTGGTTTTACAGAAAACTACTTCAATAAGTGGTGATTCTAAGAGTTGTAATAGAACCATCAGTGTGTTACCACTTCAGGCTACATATAGAATTATCAATTCTGGGGTTTTATGCCTTTTTAAATATGCAATATTGAGGTCATTATTATTTCTGGAACTTCAAAAGCATAAGACTGCAGGACATTTACATCTCAAAATTGCTGCATTGCTGACAGTAAGAATAAATGCTGACTACAGCACTTTGCCAGGTAGGATATTAGCAGCGCTTTGATATAGTATATGTGTATTTAAATATGCATACAAGTTATTCTATGTAATAGCTCCACAATATACTGTTTCCTCCCCAACTATGGGACAGAAAGAACACATGGCTTTATCTAGCAAAATAGATAATTATGGAAGCTGCTTCCAGACTCGTTCCACTACACAACCGATAATGTGAAAAGAAGCAAAATAGTCAAAAATCTTGGTTAGAATTACATTGGTGATTTTCCAGTTCCGTTTATGGAAAAGAGAAAAGATTATTTCTATGCAGATGAATTGTCACAGCAACTCCATTGAGAATTAAATGTAACTTACCATGAATACAAGTAATCTGTTTTTTCTCCTTTCTTAAAGAGTTTTGCAGAAATATCATTACCAGGTTTTTCTTTCCAATACATCACCTCATAAATAAAATGTTCTTTGGGATTAAATGCATGGGATTGCCTAGGAAGAACCTAATGTTGAGCTGAACAATACTTTGGCCTTTGATGTGAAATGGAGAAATAGGCTCAATTGACTGAGCAATCCAAAATAAAAGCATTCATTTTTGTATGAATTTTTATGACAAAAACCAATGAGAGTAGCAGTTCTCTGCTTACTATAATAAAAAGATGAAAAGAATGTGTGAAGGTATAGTAATGTTATTGTTAGACTGTGATTAATGGGTAAAGCCATTAGGAAGTTGGTAGATCATTTAAAGGCACAAATAAAAACCTCACACCCTAGTTCCATTCAAAAAATAAAGAACACCACCACAACAAGTCTTTCATAGTCGGTTTCCTCAAGAGGTGTTTTAAGTGATTTTAGATTTTGGTGGCCCTATACATTTTAATGAACAAAGTCTTGTTATTCTGATAGGGGCCAATGTGTCATGCCTTGTGCGCCAGTGTTTTAGCATGAAAAAGTGCCTTGGAATGCAAGGGGAGAGGCCAATGCAGAGAGGAGCTCAATGCAGCATTAGATAGGTGAACAATCTGTCTGATTTACGGTCGGATCCCAGGGCAACCAAAATTGTATATACCAGGATTGATAGAGACAGTTTGGAATTATGTCTGTGAAATGCCGTATTTTTGTTATAAAATGGTGAATTAGAGAATGTGTTATTTTGTTATTCTGAGAATATTTAATAATCTTGTCTTCTTGGGAATACCCCTTTAAGTACTAGAATCAAGCTTCTTAGATAATGGAGGATGCATCCTTTCTGCCTCCTTTCAATCTGTGGTTTCAGAACTGTTAGAGGACCTTCAAACGTCCTGAAAGGGGTTTTCTGTACATGTGTAATGAGAACATAAACAGATGTATAAGGATTTCATTGGTGAAGGTCGTTCTTAGTATAAAATTTGGTGAGTTGTCTGGGTGGCCATGAATCCTTTAGAAGGTTTGGGCCCCAGACTACTAGACAAAACCACTCATATTATAATCCATTATAGGATTTTGTGCAAGATAGGCATATGTGACTTTGCTATTTTCATGGCCCTTAGTATTTGTTTCACCATAATGACAATGGGCATAAACATTACAGAGAACGACGGAAGTGAGAATTAAGCTACAATTTATTTTCATTCACTTTCACATGTTGCATGTTTTCCCATGACGGAAGGACTTAGGATACTATCCTCATCTCACCCCAATCATAGATAATACTAATTGCATCCCTAATTTAAATTAAAAAGGTAAGGAACAGATGGCAATGACAATAGAAAGATAATTTTCTCCATATACTCCAATGAACCACTGTCCAAATGAGCTTCTTATGTTATAAATATATTATTTTTTCTATGCTAATAAGAAAGAAGAAAAAGCAGATGATAATGTTTATTAAATATACAGACAACCCCAGCTTTTTTAACTGTTTTTAACGATTGTCTGTATATTTAATAAAGATTATCAATAATTTTTCCATACACATCTGCTTTTTATTCTTTCTTATTAGCATAGCTTCAATCTAAATATGTGAATATTCATTTTCTCTTAGATATATTCACCCCAATTTGTGTTTTTCGTTTCATATTATTTATTCTATTCATTGACTGGAGCTTGTATTAATCTTAAATAATATTCTATGAAATATATTTATGTCCTCCCACATGAGTGAGCCTTTTTTAATTTTATTTTTCACTATTTTCTTCTCTTATGCATTATCTGTAGTGTCTTGCACTCTTACATTTTTATTTCTAGTGGATCTTCATGTTCTATCTACCCCATTTCTGTGACCTTTCAGTATTGTATATTGTATTTGTACTAAGCTTTGTGTATACTACTTGCTAGAAACATGAAGGTTAGAGGAGTGATGGCTCTTCTATAGAGAATGATGATGTATTTTGTAAGCGTTCATAGATTTATCCACCCTTACCATTACTTATCATATCTCATGATACAGTTTAAAAAGTTTACACACCCCTGCAAAATTTGGGCTTTTGTGGGGGGTTTTCAGAGAGTATGAATAATAACACAAAAACTTTTTTTCCACTCATGGTTAGTGGTTGGGTGAAGCCATTTATTGTCAAACTACTGTGTTTTCTCTTTTTAAATCATAATGACAACCAAAAGCATCCAAATGACCCTGATCAAAACTTCACATTCCTCATTTCTTAATACAGTCTATTGCCCCCTCTGACATCAATGACAGCATGAAGTCTTTTGTGGTTGTCTTGGATGAGACTCTTTGTATTCTCCTATGGTAAAGCTGAACATTCTGCTGGGTAAAAAGCCTTCAGTTTCTGTAAATTTGTAAATTCCTGAGCAATCTTACATGAACTGTGTGCTTGAGATCTCCCTAGAGTGTCTCAATGATATTATGGCCAGGAGACTGAGATAGCCACTCCAGAACCTTCATTTTGTTCTGCTTTAGCCATTGACAGGTCGACTTGGCCTTGTGTTTTGGATCATTGTAATTTTGGAATGTCCATGTCCTGACTGATGAGTGCAAATTTCCCTCCAGTATTTGCTGATAACATGCTGCATTCATCTTCCCTTCAACGGTGACCAAGTTTCCTGAGCCTTTAAAGCTCATTTATCTCCTCATCATCAGTAATCCACCTTCATGCTTTACAGTAGGAATGGTGTTCCTTTAATCATTGGCCTTGCTGACACAAACTTTTATGGTTGTGGCCAAAAAGTTAGATTTTGGTCTCATGACTCCACATTACCATGATCTAGAAGGCTTGAGGCTTGTCTCTGTGCTATTTGGTATATTGTAGGTGAGGTACTTTATGGCATTTGCACAGTCATGGATGGATGAAGATACCAGAGGGTTAGTGGTTGGATAAAGGATGCCAACGTCTTTCTGGATCTCAGAAACTCACTCAGCTTTGATGCACACACAGCTATGACAAGCAAACAGGTCACAGGTGAAGATGTTACTGAACCTTTAGTAGCCTTTAAATCCATTTTCTGTGTATGTTATGGGGCCAAAATCAACAGGGTATGTGAACAGTACGATCACAGTAGTCAACTACTTCCATCAGTCATAAACAGTGAATAGAGTAGCACCAAACATGCCCAAACTTTCACTCCATTCATTTGTGGAACAACAGATCCCTGTTCTCTGGAACAGTTTGGTATTATCCGAACAGTGTGATAAATAGTTTTTTTTATTAAAAAACTTCAATATAACTTATGAATAACTATGATCTTTCTATAACAAGGCGTCATGAGAAGATATTGAAATCCCTGCATCGGTATTCATAAAGAGATAGTTGTCAGTCTTTGAAAGGACTGTCTCCTTGACTTCTCATCTAAAATAGAGATAAATTATATACGTGTCATAATATTTTTCTAAGAGCACTTTATATCACTCTGCATATCTCCTCTTTCCGATTTTATTCCTGGAAACTGTTGTTTTTCACAACTTCCCCTGGCAGAAATGTTAAAAGTGGTTTCAGAAAAATGCAGTAAATAGAACAGTACAACTGTTAAGGAAAACACATAAAGCTAAAGTTCTGAAAAAAATTACCCACTTTACAAGGAATAACTTTTTAATACCAGTATATCCTAATCACATACCTGATGCACAAACTTGTCTCTTTATAGCATTAATTAAGAAAAATAATAATTAAGAAGAACATCATCTAATGTTCGATTAGTAGTATATTCGAAAGTTATGGTAAGAATTTATTTATTATTAATATTATTATTATTTATTTATTATATGTATAGAATTTATTTGTTATTTGAATGGACATTTCCACTTATTGTGATTGGTAACTGAAGAAGGCCTGTTGTTGGTTTTGGATGATGATGATGATAATACTATTATATTATATATATTATATATATATATAATTATAATAATAATAATAATAAAAATAATAATAATAATTATTATTATTAGTAGTAGTAGTAGTAGTAGTAGTCTTAGTAGTATTAACACAAAGACAATTGTGGGTATACATTGCTTCCTTTACGTTATCTATTATTTAAGCAGCAATGGCTTTACATAATAGAGTATGATACAATCTAAGCACTAAAAATAGAGTTTCTGGTCTTTACAGATACAACACACGTCTATCAAGGTGTTTATTGCATTCCACACTAGGCTGACTCCAATCTAAACTTGGTTTGATTCTATAGCCAGTAAACATGCCCATACATGAATCTCAAGGCTAGATATATGTGCTTAAAAGAAAGCAAAGACATTGCATTTTAATATTTTTTCTTATGGGAGAGCTGGTAGCTTCAAATAATAAAATAGGGTATGATTTTCAATAAAGCTGAAGCTCCACAAAGAGGCAGGCAATCTCAGGTATCTCTATTTTTCCTATAAATTGGAATTGGAGTCATGCATAACCACTCATCTTCTAGATTAAGTGACTGCTGCTTACCTTTCATGGTGAAACAGGGATTATAGAACCATTACTATTGAAAAAGTACAGGTCCTACCTACATCTAGGCCAGAAATGTCTGTGGTGGGAACATTTTTTACTGGGATTTTTACTTTACAGATTTTATAGTTGAGGATATGATATCAGGTAATTTCCCGTTCCTGTCATCACACATTCCTGCATGTAGCTCCATTCGAGATCAATGGGGGTTGGAGATGTATCAAATCTTTTATTTTCTTTTTTTTATAAAATATTAATTTAAACAGAAGAGCACATGCAGTAAGGACAAGAATCATATAACAACAAAATACATTAAATAACATCTTGAAATAGAGTCACATAGCCATAAAATTGTTATCTTAGGATCCCATCTTACTCCCCAAACCCAGTTTTTAAGGTAAATAAGACCAAACAAAGGGTAAAGAATGAGAATTTGGGTATGCAGTAAAGAAATAAGAAGAAAAGAAGCAGAGAGGGAGAGAGAATAGAAAAAGTTTTAATTTTTTGCAGATTTTTGTTTAGTGCAATAATGGATTTGCCCATATTTTTGTGAAGTTTGCTTGGCACTAGTTATCCTTTTTGCCAGCTTTAAGATATTGGTGGACCATAAAAGTTGCAAACTGTTTGGTATCAGATGAGCAAATAAATGTGGTCATTTATCAAATTGCCACCATACATTTGCAAAATAAAGAGCATGATTAATCATCTCTAAGAGAAATCTGAGGAGATTTCTTTTATTTTAAAAAAGGGGAAGGGTCCTGCCTAAAGATAAATCATCCTCAATTGTGCTAACAGGAAATTTCCAGGAGTTTGTTAATAGGTGATGAATATTTTTAGCTGGTTTGACATCGTTGGGCATGGAAATGGCCTGTATGTTGGACCAGTCCCATGTACCTTGTACTGAAGGGGAGTCCTGGCATTAGAACTTCTCGTCTTCAGGCCAGACTGCAGCGCTAGACTGTAACAGCTGATACAATACTGACACTGTAGTCCAGCCATATGACTGAAAGTCCATGCATCATATTTCTGTGTAATGCAAGGACTCCAATACTGTGTAAGGAGATCAGTCCGTAGGGTTGGGCCAACATACAAACTGAATTTCATTTGTGTACAGTTTGCCATAGTTATAGATAAATTATCTTTAAAGATTTTCATGTCATTTACTAAATCAGAATGTCAACATAGATATAGTATTTAATGATGATCACTGACATTTCATAGTGAGCGATACTGGAAATAAATGCCCATTCAAAGTGTAAAGTTGAAATAAAAATTCAATCCAATAAAACCTAATCTTAGTCATAAAATGTCAGTAACCATCTTATTAAAATATCACATCTTTGAATGTTCATGTGATAGGGCATTAATATGGCATTAAAACAATTGTTGGATTTTCATGGTATAAATCTCACTTTGATCAGTCAGTTTGAAAGACTTTAAATATCAAAAAAGGCTGATGAAATAAAGGACCACTAGTTATTCTTTTTATAACTTATAACATGAATTTCCTAGCTGCAGTAGTCCACTTAAGAAAATTGATTCCTTCAATGTGCTTGAAAGCACTAAGCACACATAAAAAGTAGCATTACCCATTGCATCCATAATTGGTCAGAAAGTGCACAAATGTCACACTTTAGTAATGTGTTTAAATGTCTACCTTCTAACAACAGCTAAACTAAGTTACTTTTCCCTGGATTGTTCCATTTTAATGCTTTGGCTAAGAATGAACACCATAAGAATATAATTTGTGGTAAAATGTGATATATTAGACAATATTAGACACTTGAAGCTAAAGGTGACCTTCAATAGTCTTTAGACATATGCTTGATAGGTCATTCTTCACGACTCCCCCATATTCATATACGGCAATGCCAGCTTCTATGTATGTGCTCATAATGGTGAGATGCCAGACATCTATACTGATGGCTTTTTTGAGACCAACAGTATCTGTTGGGTAAGAGGTAGATGTTTCCTTGAACAACTAACTTTTCACTATAAGTGCTAGGACCAGTTACTACTTTAATAACTTTAAAGAAAGGAGTATAAAAAAACTCTGTCCGGAGCTCCCAATGATTCCAATATGGCTGTTGTTCAAAATTCCTTCAAAGATCTTCAATTATATTCTACCGATGAGGAAAGTTTTGCAACAAGATGTAGGTTACTATTCAGAACGTCACACGCCCCGGAAGAAGCTGAGAATGGCGAAACCCAGGGTCGGGCGAGTGGAGCTGGCGTCCCGTTTTGTATACTGTTTTATGCACATTTTAAACATACTCTTGTGAGTATAACTTTTAAGAATAAAATCCAAGGTTTTAAGAACGTACTATGCGATTTGGTAGCCTCTCTTTTAGTTTTTGCTACCACACTGTTGAGTGAGAAAACTGCACCTTAATGACGTTCTGAATAGTGACCTACATCTTGTAGCAAAACTTTCCTCATCGGTAGTATATAATTGAAGATCTTTGAAGGAATTTTGAACAACAGCCGTATTGGAATCATTGGGAGCTCCGGTCAGAGTTTTTTTTATACTCCTTTCTTTATTGTTTAAAGTGGGACTTGTTGGATCAGTCTCGGACTGTGGTGTTAGCTCCTGTGATATGGAAGTGTGCTGCACTGTGTTTTTATAACGTTAATAACTTGTTACATTAAAGTGTTACTGTCTATACATTTTCATTTTTTGGAAGTCCCAAAGACATTGAAGTAGAGAACTGGGGATGACTGGGGAGACAACATCTCTTCTCTCTGCATCTGTAAGACAGGGATCAGGGTACCCTTGAGTCCTCAAGTACCACATCTAGAGGACATTTTAGCTAATCCTGTAATCCTGAGCCATCAGACAGACACAAACTCCCAAGCAGCAGGTCCCAATTGATCCCATTGAAAATTGACAGTGTCTTAGGCTCTGTAAAGGGGTCAGTTATTAGACTGTAAAAAAAAATAGAACGGCATGGTGATGGCATCCCTAATGAAGCAGATAATAGCATTTAGTTAGAGTATGGTGCCCTATGATTTGCTAATTGCAGAGATTCAGATGGCTGAGATGTTAACAACTGATAAAAGAAGTTGTGATATTCTGCTGAATAAATCATGTCTCTGCACAATACTTATTTAGTCCAGACACTGTGTTGGTACTCTCATGCTACTCTCTACAACTACATGCTATGAAAAGAGGGGTATGAAATCATATTGATTAAAACATATAATATGGCAAGTTCATCAAGTTCATCTGAACTCTATTGCAAAAGTCGTGTTCTGGTCCGCGTTTGGTTTTACCCCCCCCCCCCCCATGGTGTTACCCATTAAAAATTGTTGGGGAGTAAAAATCTTTGACAGCAGGATTCAAACACCTATGATCAATACCAGCAATGATTGTGGTTGTTACTGGCAAGTGGAGAGCCTGAATGCCAGACTTCAGACTTCTTGCTGATGTCCGATTCAGGTCTGGGGACCCAGAACCCAAAGTAAATGAAACAGCTTATTTTGAAACAGCTCATAGTTGTGCTCATTCCTAGTCTTCAGTTATTTCTTTCAGTTTCCATTGAACCAAAGCCAGGTGTGATTGAACACTGGACAAGTGCAAATGCTTACAGAGGTCTGGTATAATTAAAAACTTACACCTGTTCTATGTGTTCATCCCTTTTTTTTGGGCTAAAAATAACTGATGCAAATAACAGAAGACCTAACAAAGATGCAACCTGTCCTGAAGATGTTACTTTATTTGAACAAAGTCAACCGATATGTGGTTTCAAGACAGAAAACTAAAGATGCACCAAATTTATCAGACATACTCATGCATTTGGTAAATCTTTCGACTCTAAACATACTGTAGAATAAAATAAGTACATTTTCCCCACTACAAATCAGAAAAGCTGTATACGTCTTCAATACAGAATGATTGAATGATTAAGCTTTATAAATCAGAAAACTCTTTGATTTGAGGACCATACATGTGTTCCTTCTATTAAATTCCTATATATATTCTGATTACGTGGATGAAGTTGTGTATCCTCTATAACGAAATAACAAGCAATAAAGAACAATATTAAATTGACTATGAAGACCTAAGGCTCCTGTGTTTTATTTTTTCCCTCTGGTACTATAGCAACCTCAGTAAAAAGATGCCTTTATATTTGTTGGCATGGAGATGAGCATAGCGAGAAGCGAAAAAAGTAAATTGTAGCAGAACGTGAACAAATCACGAGAAATTAAATAATAAAACAAATTGGAACGTACAGAGAAAGTGCCAATGATGTCACGGATATTGATAAAGGTCATTTAAAAGTCATTTGCTGTCTCTGCTCCATCGTATTAATGTGATTTATAAACTGGAGGATTATATTCCCTTTAGCCAAGAACTGTCATGGGTTGTTTGTCTAAGCATTATGCTCCACTTTACAATATCCAAAGTTACTTTACGACATTAGGGACTTCGCTATTTCAATTATAGTTTGGAAACTGCATTTGTGTATGGTAATGCATCTGTTCCAATAAATAGAACATTGCAATTCCTTAAAACACCAGCAGATTACAGTTATACACATCAGACACATAATCTGCAATATGCTGACTTTTCTATTACTTCTTTTATGCGCACTGCAATGTTTCTACGTAATTTTATTCGCTATAATTGTTTGTTTTACAGCAAATACAGTAGGCAGATTTGTATTTATAACTTCTACCTTTATTAAGAGATTTGCATATATTCTATGAAGAGCAATAGTAGTTTTAGATGAAGTGTTACTTTTGGCTGACAGTACAGCGTGCAAGCCATGAGTTTCTAACTTTCTAGTATGTGATGTTATAATATTTTTTGGAGAAAAAGTATAAAAATATTTGGTATACTGTTTACAACTGATATTCATTTGCTTTTTTTTTCGTTAGACTACAAAGTAATAGCTAGACATTCATACTGGGAAATATTTTATCTGATGCCTTCATTGAATAACAAAGCAGAAGGTTGGCACCTCATCTCTGACACCCAAACCTCATACCACATTTATAGACAGTTTTTGCACATATTATGGCTAGAAGGGTACATATTAAGTAAAGGCAGCTGGACAAAAGACAGCCAATGTGCACACACATTTTTACAATTTAAGCAAAGTAGGCTAAACAATATGGGATGAAAGGTTACGTAAGGGGGGCATGTATCCAGACTGACATTTTTCACACTGGTGCTTCATTGCTCTGGCACAGTGTGCATGTAATTTATGACAATAAATCAGCCGTAGGGACTTGGGAGGCCTCTAAACAGGCCAATGGACTGTACAAATACAAATATTCAAATCAGTTATTATTGTCTTTTCTGTGATAAAAGACACTGATATATCCCCCAAAGTAGCTTAACATGAAGCCAAATTTAACCTTCAGCTTAAACCATTTTGATAACTGTGGCACATCTTTTGAATGCCTGGTCTACATTTACATTGATTAAGCTATTAGTGGTTCTAATACCCACAAAACTCAATAAATATAGATTTGAAAACGAAGCAAGACAGTGGATAGTGACCCATGACTTGATCAAATCCCGCCATGTGAACGTCCCCTAAGCCAAATTTCTTTTTGGAAACCAATAACCTCACAATTGATGTTGTTATATGACTCACTCAGAATCCTTGGAAAATGTGCAAATATGTTTTCCAGGATGGGGTAAGGAAAACCCCACCTCTTTTAGCTGCCATATAATGCAGCTCCCTTGACATCAAGTGTGACCTTCAGAAAGCGTAATGACTTGATGCAGGATTAAAACCAAACCAGCATATCTATTCCAGAAGTCACTATTCCCAACTGTAGACAGCACGGTTTAGACCTGGTTCTCTTTAGTACAGTGTAGGGAACCGGCTTCCTAAGTGAGAGGCTTTTTACTAGGGTCGGGAAGTAAGATTTTTTTCTTATGGAGACTGCAAATTAAAACTGCCTTGTTGATGTGGTGTGGTTTTCCTTATCTCATCCTGGAAAACTTATTTTCATATGTTCCCAAAATACCCTAGTGGAGCGTCAATGGCTATAAGTCTCCACAAGGTGACCTTAATTGGCAGTCTGCTTAAGGAGACTCTTACCCCTCCTTAAAATCCATCATTCTACTTCATGCTGTCCCAACAGCAACTGTCGCATATACCCAAAATACAAATTAGAATGCAATCAGCAATTAGTACATGTTTATTCAAGCAAAATATAAAATTGTTGTTGCTAATGTTGGATCACCACATTTTTGTCCAAGGTACTTCACTTACCTTTAAAAAGCTTTGTTGGCAAGATTAGTTATCATACTGTTTGTTCCAATGTAGTTTTCAGTACTTTGCCTTATTTTATTATTTAAATAACATAAACCATAGCAGAGTTCCAAAGAAACTGTCCCAAGATATGGACAGAATAAAATTATAAATAGGGATAAAGGACTTCATATGAAAATAGGCCTCTTAGTTTTTGTCATAGTGTTCACCTATGGTAAACATACACTTACATGTTGAAAAATTTATGCAATGTATGTTATGTATTGCCATTATGAGATACATTTTGTTTTTATTATTGGTTTACAAAAATGTTCTCCATGACATTTTTTGACATGTTAATGAAATTGACAATGAAAAATGAATTGTCTTACTTAGATTTTCCTCTTGATGTAATTGAAGATGGATCTGGTTTAGTAATTATCTGTATCTCTGCCGCTTCCTGTTATGAAAAGCAGGAGGCAGTTGGCATGTATTATAGACAATTGCTATAAAGCATTCTTAAATTAGGATGATTGTCACTCACTCTATCTAATTCCCAGTATTTTACTCTTCACCATGACGTAAATTGTCAGACTCTGGTGATAACTCAGTTCCTCTTGTGATTATTATCATTAAGATCCACCTGCAATTCTAATTTCAAATCACCAAAATAAGTCGCAATACTCCCTATTTACTTCCAAATTACATATTATTTATTGGAGCATCCAAGAATATATTTGACAAAATCAAAAAACAAGCAATGCAAAACATGAGTTTCTATAGCAGTCTATATGATAAAAGGAATAAAAAGGAATAAATTAAACAGGATTAACTATTTAAAGGAAATATGTGCCTCCCATTCTTACTTTATCTTCTAATGTCTACTTGAAGAAAAGTGTGTTTTAAAATTATGCAAACGAGTCTCAAAGGCTCCTTTCTGCATCACAGAAACCCCTTCTGGTTCTGTTATCAGCTATTTATGCACTCCTCTGTTTGACATTACCGAAAGCCTCATCCCTACCCTCCCCAGTCATATATAACATAATACTTCATAATTAGCATAAAACAGAGCTACACAGGACGTCCATAATGTAAAAAAAAATTCTCAAAATTGAGGCCATTAGAAGGGAAGAATGGATCTGTTTCAAGGAACACAAACAAGTGTGTAAGTGTGCTTGGTGTAGATGTAGTAGATTTCCTTTAAATGAGCAGTTCTGGCAAAGCTAGTGCAAGTTCTTGGGGTACATCTCAAAACCATAAAAGGGCTTGTGTCATGTTTGGTATGTAAACAATATACTATGTGTGTTTTTTATTATGTTTTCATGCATATCAATAAAATAGATTTTTTTAATAACATATATTTGAAGAGAATTTATGGCTTTTTTAACTCACTTTTACCGACTTTTACAAAGAATACAAGTTGTCAATTGACAGTGTGAGGGGGAGGCGGTTCAGATCGGGGCTCACTGTCTTGTTTGTCCTTCCTGAATACAATCCCTTCATTACATGTCTCTAACATCACTTGCCCAGCATTGGGTAAATCATATTGTCTGTTTTCTTGCACAACTTTTTGAGATACAGTTGGGTCCATAAAGAAAATTCTGATAATTTTTGCATAAGACATATACAACTGTTCATTTGTGCTGGTTTCTTGCCATCGCAGTGGTCATATAAATGTGATTTGACCCTGTAAATATACAGTGTGAGTCAAAAGTCCCAGGAGATACTCCTATTTCAGAAATTAAATGGACATTATACATTTGAATTCCTCAGCAAGTACTTTGTGAGAGAGCTTATCTTTTTGGTAATGTCCAGAACAGAGCCGCCATCTTGAAAACCATCTTATTGGACCACGCACAAGATTTTCCAATGAAAAAGTGGCCATGTAACATGTAATGTGATTGACGTGATCAGAATCGTAGTATCTCTTGTGGTTCAAAAATTATCAACGTAGTTGCACAACAATCTGGGTAAATTCCCTGTGACTCAAAGCCTTTTTACTTGTTTTACATAATGCTATACTTGCATGAGAATATACTGAGTATAGGTCTGTTGATATTGCAAATCTGATTGTGGCAACTATGGTCTGAAGCAACTGTCGTATTCTTTGATTTGCTACATGAACAACTGATTGCCAATCTGTTCTGGATATAGCCTAAAAGATTGTCCCCTTTACCCATTATTTGCTGGGATTTTTAAATATGTAATTTTCTGATTAAAGGATATCCTGGGACTTTAACTTTAACCAGTATTTATATTTATGTAAATATGTGGTAGCCAGCCACTCGTAACGGAGTATGCATAGGGGATCATTTGTCTCCTTTGGTTGGTGTTTTTGCACCTTTTTGCTCTGTAATGGCTGTTTTGTGCTTATTTTGCATTTTTTGGGAATGTTACGCCTCAATTATTTGCATGTTTTTGTCCTATTTATCATTACATTGCGCCTAATTTGTTTGCAATTGTTTGCACCTAATTTATTATACCATTACGCCTAAATGGGTGCAAATAATTGTGCAATAACACGCCAGTCGTGACCATACGTAGGAAAGGCAATGGCATGTGTGGGAGATTTGGCCCAGTAGAGACCGTGGTAGCGGGGTACTGTGATGCAGTTCAAGACAGTGACACCAAGGTACAGTCCAAAACAGGTCTCGCCTGCGTTTATTGCAGCAGCAAAATAAAACAGCCTTTACATTCAGGCATTAAACAAACAAAATCCTACCCGTCAGGGTGCTAACTAAACAGAGTTTCTCTAACTCACCACTAGTACATAAAATAAGTCGCTGCTCCAGGCACAGAGGTCAGGGCTGTGTGCTCTCCAGCCTCCTTTCAGAGAGACAACACTCTCAGCTCTGCTGAGCAGCTTTATGCAGACTGATTAGGCTGCTCCCATCACCTGTGTCCAAGGTGCTGGACAACACAACCTCAGCACTCAGGCCTCGCATAGTATGAAAACCTAGGGGAAACATACCGCCCATCCACAGTTAACCCCTTCAGTGTCTCACACATGATTTGCGCAAAAATTGTGCCTTTTTAAAAAAAATTGTGCCTAATAAGGCACAGAAAAACCTGCATTTGACAAAGAGCAAAACACGGCAAAGACAAATGAGAGGCAAAAATAGACTCACAACAGGCGCAAAAAGAGCATAGAAAAGGGGGAAATAAGGTAAATGACCCCCATAGTATGTTTATAATGGTCTGCCATTGAAAAATGGTATATTGAGGCAAGGCACACCAACCAAAAGTTATATAATGGATAAGCGGTTGGGAAACATTAACATACCATGGAAGCTTTTTCGGAATATAAGTGTAGTTATATGCACACTGTAAATGCTGCATAAAGGTGATATCTAATCAGCAGATTTTCTATTTATGTTGTTTTAGTTTAGCTCAGTTGTTGTTTTCATGCTGATTCTCTTTAAATATGAGAACTGTCCTTCAATGAGCCTCTCGAGGTTAACAGCATAATCCAAACATTTGCTTGATTATTATGTTAATGTTAATGTGTAATTAACAATTCTCTTTAGTATGTACATTCATTTTAGTAATTTAATAATAATGCAGGCAATGCAGAAGTGAGTTGGTCACTAACCACAATATGGTCGGTATTTATAAAGTGTGCAGATAAACCTTCTGCATGATGTGACCTCAGTAAGTGAACAGTAAGAAGTCTGGTTTCTTCCTACATCTATATCTGCAAAAAAAAATTTGAATTTCAGAACTGTATTATCACATTTTTGTGTGATTTTATTTTTAAATTCCGGTGGCTTTGAGTCTATGATAGCAAGGAGTCAGGACCTAGGACGGTTAAGGTCTCACTTCAGTAGGAAGCAGCGGTATTTTGTGTTGGAGAAGTTGACACACTGTGATCCTGACAACCAGTCTCAGCGGTCATCCTTGTAGAACACAGCCAGTCCACACATTTGGGAGAGAGGGAGCTCTCATGACTGTTTCAGCCACAGATGATGAGGTGTGGAAAAATAAAATATATTTAGAGCGATTCAAGCTGTTTCATTTATGAGTCTTGGTCTCTTAAATCCCTGGGTGATTGTAACACATGACTTCCTTTAACATGCTGGGAAGTGTTTTCTGCATTGTCAATTCACCCTGTTGTTTTACTGTTATGATAGAAAATATAACGTTTTTGGTGCATAATTATTCCTAAACTTTCAAGCTGGCTGAATATTACTACTTCGTTAACACTTGGCTGGAATGTAGCAATGTGTTCATTTAAATGCGTAGAATAACTAGATTTGTGAGGCCAAGCAATTTTAATATTAAGCACCAATGACCTTGAAATGTATTTGTTAATTAGAATTTTAAGTAGATTATCTGTTTTATGGAAATATTTTTTTTTAATTAAAAATTCAGATTTTCTACCTCTAATTGATATGACTAAGGAAATAAAAATACATATAGAGAAATTAAACAAACGGAGTTTAAATTACATCAAAAATGATCAACTTCTCACTGATCTTCTGCCATTCCAAATCATCCTGCTTTCCACTGTCTGGTGTTGTCTCAGAGTATCTGGAATTACCAGCTCAGCTATCCACCGGCCTCAGTGAAGAGCATTTATCATCAGAAAACTGGTGTAAAAGCCTTCATAAATCTCCCCCTGTAAGTTTACCGTACCTGAAATTTACTTAAAGGGGTATTCCGGGAATATGAATGTCTGACACAAAAACCCATGATGATATAACTAAATGAATACAACAATGCTCAATGTCATTAGTCACAAAACGGAGCTTAAATAGTTTGATTTTATGATTTACAAAATGTATGGCCTCTCTAAAGTAGGTGGAGTTATCACTAAGATGGCTGACACTGGAAACTACAAGTTCCATGATCCTTTAGTTCTCAGTAATTCCTCCTCCCTCTTATGCTCTGCTCCCAGTGATGATGTAACAGGTTTCTTGCTCTGTTACCATAGTAATGATGTGTAACTGCCATCACCACAACACTGGCCATACTGAATGCGCTGCAACCAACTGACTACAGCCAAACTTAGTGGTGATCACATGACCTGCCCAGGCA
The DNA here is from genome assembly GCF_040894005.1 of Engystomops pustulosus. NCBI lineage: Eukaryota > Metazoa > Chordata > Amphibia > Anura > Leptodactylidae > Engystomops > Engystomops pustulosus. The sequence continues at coordinate 206,750,397 of NC_092412.1, read as the reverse complement.
GGTGCAGGACATGTGATGTGGACATGTGACCAGCAGCCATCTTCTGTTGTGCGATGGACCGCGTGGAGGAAATTAACGGACTGATTAAAGGGCCAGTAGCATTTTAATTCTTCATTACAGTCTATGTCATCAGCATTTTCTGCTAAGTGGAGCTAAATTTCAAATAACAACTAATTACACATTAGCTTATATTTTGAGTACCCATTTGCATATGAATTATGCTTATTCCTGGGATACCCCTTTAATTCCAATTTACTCAAGACAAACTACAAAATGAGAGAGATCCATAAGAATAGAGTCTTTTAAAAGATTAAAAAACTTTATTAATTACAAAATATATATTTGAAAGACTATTAACTAAAAAATATCAACTTTTAATTTTCTTTTAAATATATATTTTGTAATCAATAAAGTTTTTTTTATCTTTTAAAAGATTATATTCTGTATGGATCTCCCTCATTTTGTAGTTTTTGTTTGGTGATTAATTCCAATGTAGCTAAATATTTAGATAATTCTAAGCATAGATAATCAATTGTTTCACAAACTCAAACAACTATTTGACAGAAATGGAAGTTGAGCGTTAACAGCATTGTAGTATTTAAAAAATACATACATTTTCTCTTATTTTCATGACTTTAGATTTTCTAATGTAATAGTTTGCTATTTTTTACTTTCAAGAAAAGTTGCTCTTTGCTGTTAACCAACAAATGATGGAAATTTAAAACTCCAAATACACCATGCAGAGAAATCAATGAGATTTCATGCAGCAATGACTGTCACAGAAGAAGGAAGCTGGGACTGTCACAGAACAGCGCCTGCCTTTAGCGTCACATGATATCAGGGATTTACAGCAAAATATAAACTGAAAGCAATAATCTTCTGAAACCATGCCAGGGTTTTAGTTCTATACAAAGAAAAAGTCTTTAAATGTTGAATACAAGAATATCACTGGAGACCATAATGTAACTGTGATCAGGAAGCTTCTCAGAAGAGCAGAGTCTTCATACTATTCAATATAATATATAATGGTGTTTTGGTTACACAACACAATGGGGCACATATATCATAAGTCTGGCTTATTCTGTCTGTTTTTTGAGACTTTTCTTGGCTTTTCTGCTGGTCAAATGTATCTGTTGTAAATTAGCAACTTTTTAAAACAAAAAAAAAACTTTGATGGGGTTTTAGGCGCAAAAAAATTCACAAATAAGCACAAGAACCATAAAAGGTCTCCATTAAATATTAAAGAAAAGGGCAAGCCAAAAGTTTGATACATGTGCCCCAATGTTCTTTAGTAGCTGAAATACATTGTTTTTAAGTTGGGTTTTCCCTCCCCAATTTCCCTTCCCAAGTTCCCTCATTTCTATAGTAGTCTCATGAAAATAATAGGGTCACTTTTTGTTTTTAAAAATAAGAGCTTCTGGGATAAAAATGTGATTTAGAACAGCAGTGGAGGAATATGTATTTGGGCATTGAGACACTAAGATCCGATAAACAGATTGGTCAAAAGATTTACATTGTCATTTACAAGTCTTATTAAGACTCCGGCAATACAACTTTTTTCGATTGGTGGTCGTAAGACCAAGAAACCAGATTACTTCAAGGCAATGGGTCTGCACTGAATTAGATAATATTCTCCTTGCACAGAAATAAAAACTAAATATAACATTTTTGAGAGATTTTGTTTCCTATGTGGGAAATATAGGATTCCTCTAATAAGAAAGCTATTTGTTAATTTGTAGATATAGTATAAACCTGGCAATTTTCAGGCACCAAATCCAATATGAACATTTTCTGATTCCCTTTGGACAAATCTTGGATATACAAGGACTCCCCCCGGTTACATGTAAGATAGGTTCTTTAGGTTTGTTCTTAAGTTGAATTTCTATGTAAGTCATAAATGGTAACTCCCAACAAAATGTTTTTGGAATTTTCAACATTTTGTGCAGCCATGGGAACAAAGATAATCAATAAAGATTTACTATAAACAGCTTACAGCTGATCATTGCAGCCTGGGACTAAAGTAAAGCATCCAGAGAGCTTGACCAGGTCATAGTGGGCAGAGAGGTCTGTCTATAACTATCAGTAGTCTGTAAGTCGGGTGTCATCAAGTCTGGCTTTGATTTCCATGGACTTTTGATGGTTTCCATTATTGTCCATTTGCAACACATTAGTTGGCGTCTAATATGATCTTTCATAGTAAAATTATAGATTAAAAAAAAATTTTCAAAAAATTTGGCGAAGCTTCAGTGAAAAAAATCTTGAATAATTCAGTCACCTTTGGGACCCCACAAATTAAAAGAAGGAGACATGGCTACACATGCAATCATCCACTGCCCGTTCTACTTTGTCATTCTGCCACTGAATAGTTCCATAAGAAAAAAATTAACTATGTGGGATCTCAGCAGTATGTCTTCGTTATGCTACAACAGATAAAGGCTACTTTCTTGGATTCCCATTTTTTTGCACCACCAACATTTTCCCTAGGATCATCATTTTAGATCCTGGGTATTAGTGGTGGGCGTCAAAAGCTTGTTAAAGGCCTGTACGGCAGGCCATCATCAAGCTTTTCCGGGTGAGCCCAAATGCCTAACCAGAACTTTTTACTGAATATTGCAGTTTGAGTCCACATACCACTACTCAGAAAGACCACTTGTATAACAAAAAAGATTATATGATTTACATAATCAATCCCTTTACAATAATTGCAGCAGACCAATGCATGACCACAATTGCGGGATAAAGCAGTGGGAACGTTTGTAAATACATTAAGATTATGAGTAAATCAAAACAAATACTTAATGATCATAATATAATATTTATGGAAGAACCCAATGCACATGAGTTAGAAATGGTGCCAGCTCACATTTATTTTTTCTAATCTCCCCTCTCTAACCCCACCAGTCATACATCTGTTCCTCTCTCACAAAGGGAAAGTCACCCAACACATTTAAAATATCAATTAGAGCCATAAAACTTGGGATGAGGATATCCCTCTGCATACCCATGAATTAAGAATGTCCTGAACAAATGACAAAAGCCCTTTTATACCACAAAAAGCACTTGTGGTCGTTGACCCAAATGTTAAAATAAAAACATAACAGATTCCTTCTCCACAGCAAGAACAAACTTTAGATTTTGCTAATTCTCTGGTGTTTTGAAAGAACCAATGCCCTTAGTACCAAGTCGTACAGCCAGAAATATGTGATGTCTTTACCAAAACTATTGTACATAATAATAATATTCAGGACAACCAGAACAACATAACGGATTGTTACACTGGGAATGTTACATGAAATTACAGCCAAAGTGAATGAAATAAAATATGGTTTTAGTTGTCAAACTGATTCTCAATGGATACATGTCCACATAATAAGCCTTCAAAATGTGCTGCATTTATCAGTGTTACCAAATGTTTAGCGCAATGTGTATTTATATAAATATGGATGTGGTGCCAATTCTAAAAACATTGTAAGCAGTAATACTTACAATGTTACCATTGTCTACTCTACACAGTAAATGATGTTGGCAGCTCAGCATTGTTCTTCTTCCCAGAAAATCAGCTCTAAACGAATAACTTGGAGGATGTGGATTTTAGTTCTTTTTTATGTTTTCTGACAAACACTGCAGTGACAGGGAAAATGGAGTTAAAATATGCAAAAAATTGCCAGGATTGTACTTGAGGTTGGGCAAATGGCCATAGTAATAGGGCACTAATTCAATTCATCAGGAAATAAGTTTGTACTTAGAGTAGTTGACTCTATGATGTGCTACATGTGGGTAACATTTAAATATGTTTCCTTATGAAAAAAATACACTTGATTCTATTTTATTGATACATTGTTTTATACTACATTTATAAACATTGTGACAGGAGCACTAGCGTATGATTGCGGCCACGTCCCCTTCTCACACCAATACATTAAGATGCTTAGCCTTTTCAGAAAAGAAAGCGATTGGGTCCAAGTCCTGCGATGAGTGATAAGTCACTATTTTGAGTTGATCTGTTATGTTATTGTGGTTCAAAATGTTTTCATGTTTGACCACATAGTAGTTATGTTGTGGGGTTTGATGGCATGTAAAGTATTTTTCTGATTTTCTTTCATGAGAAATTGGAATCCTTAACCAAACTGGGAGTAGAAATTAGAGTTCATAAAAGGGGCAGTGGCAAGGAAAACAAATATATATACCAACCGTGCTATGGTGCCCACTCCTAACATAGTGGCTTTCAATCCCTTTGTGCACATTGAAAAAGAAGTGTTGGATGTGACCACATGGCCACTGCAGCCATCCAGAACCGTTGCAAGTCTGTTCGTGCCACTTGTGTACACAGAGAGCACAGTGAAAATGTAAATCCAGATCAAAGGAAATAGCTTTAATTATTGTATTTTCACATACACGGGCAGCTCTTTAGAAATTTTGGGGTAAATATACAAACAAATTACAGAGTAATACAATAGTGATCAGTAGAAAGAAAAGGATTTATGGTCCTTTTCAAAAAAGTTTAAAATCTATGGGGTAGAACTGGTGACACAGAAGAGCTTGTACAATAGTCTGATCATTCTTTATAAGGTATCATGATTAGTGATGAGCGAGTATACTCGTCCGAGCTTGATGCTCGGTCGAGTATTAGCATACTCGGACCGGCTCGTTGCTCGGACGAGTATTTGCCCTGCTCGATAACGAGCATTTAATTAAAAAAAAAAGTGAAGAACAGTAAAAAGATACAATTAAAACATTTAATTTAATTGTTTAATTGAAGAAAACAGTGAAAGAACACAGTGCAGAATAGATTGCAGATGTTCGGGAACATCTGCGATCTGTTCCGGAGACACGCGTGCAGAACGGTGTTCTCCGCAATAGTATTTGAAGAACAATATGTGTGAAGAACACATTGCAGATGTTTGGCAACATCTGCAAGTTGTTCTCTACACATATTGTTCTTCAAATACTATTGCGGAGAACACCGTTCTGCACGGGTGTCTCCGGAGCAGATTGCAGATGTCCCAGAGACACGCGTGCAGAACGGTGTTCTCCGCAATAGTATTTGAAGAACAATATGTGTGAAGAACAACTTGCAGATGTTTCCAAACATCTGCAAGTTGTTCTTCACACATATTGTTCTTCAAATACTATTGCGGAGAACACCGTTCTGCACGCGTGTCTCCGGAACAGATCGCAGATGTTCCCGAACATCTGCAATCTGTTCTGCACTGTGTTCTTTCACTGTGCTCGTTCAGTTTGTAATTTTACTGAAAAATGCTCGGGTCTCCCATTGATTTCAATGGGGCTCGTTACTCGAAACGAGCACTCGAGCATCGGGAAATGTTCGGTTCGAGTAACGAGCACCCGAGCATTTTAGTGCTCGCTCATCTCTAATCATGATATATAAATTATACAGCATAGGTCAATCACCAGCCAGTATCTATACATAAAGAATCCAAGTTATGCAAAGGGATGAAATTTCATAGAAGTATACGAACCAAGGTCTTACCACCACTTAATTGACTAAGGAAAAAATTATATAGAAGAGTTGGTTATAAGTGATTAATGTCTGTCTTGTGATTTTCAGACACCATTAGACCTCCAGTTATAAGACAATTATCTGTTACACATAGAAGAGGAATTAAAGAGGTCCTTTCACCCAAAATTTCAGCACTAGGGGCTGCTTACTAAAGTAAGCAGCTCCTAGTGCTTAAACAAATGCCGGAGCGTTAGAAGGATAGTGTTACCGGAAACCTCTGGTAACGCTATCTAACACTGCGGTGGGGTACAATGTAATCATCGGACTCTTTCAAAGCTGTCCGATGTATTCATGAGGGAGCGGTCCGAGGTGCTACTCGCTCCATAGGCCAGTGGTGACTGCCGTGAGTCATGCGGCAGTCACAGCCCCTAACCACGCCCAACCCTGCTCCCTCATGAATACATTGGACCGCTTTGTGAGCGGTCCGATGATTACACTGTACCCCGCCGCAGTGTTATATAGCGTTATTGGAGGTTTCCGGTAACGCTATCCCTCTAACACTGTGGCGTTTGTTCAAGCACTAGGAGCTGCTTACTTTAGTAAGAAGCTCCTAGTGCTGAAATTTTAGGTGCCGAAATTTTAGAGGACCTTTAAGTGTTTGTAGTGAAAATACCATTTTAAAATAGGGATAAAATAAAATTTCTTCTATAAGCATCTGAAATGTACAGCCATGGGCACTCTGGTGCACATCTGTTCAGCACAAAGCCACAACACTGAGCTATAATATAGTTATATGCACACAGTTTTTGTCCTTTACCTAATATCCTCCATGCTATAATAGGTAAGTCTCTGCATTACGACCATAATATTTATGCATATGCAACAAAATACACAATGTTATCCAATAAATGAGCCTACCTATAATGGGAAAATCTACAAAAGCTGATGGTAATGATTTTGCAAATGTGGGTCATACCCAGTAACATTATACAAATATATAGAGGAAATCCATCATGTAAAACTCCATAGGACACCAGCAATTGCCTGTATTAGATTCATGCAGCTATAACAATATGTAATGACCATTAAACAGTAGGAGCCTAGTTCATTTCCCCTATTCTTTGGCTCTTTATTTATTATCTGTGTATCAAACTTTATTTTTATTCACAATTCTAGAACACTTTCCTGGTGAACTCCAGGTTAGCATATACAGTACATGATATCAGTAGAAATTACCAGACCCGTTCAGGGCTGAACCTTAGCAGGGCCGAAACTGAAGGTTCCCAAACCCGAACACTCACCAATACTGGCAGCTCTCGTGATCAGTGCTAGCACCCATCCCTGGTGTTACCCTTTAAATGCAAATCTGATGGCTGCATTTAAATGTCAATTTGCTGAGGTTCGTTGCATCTGAGGGTGTCGCTGGCATGTTAATGGTCGGGCACATGCACTAGCTGCATTTAAATGTTCAGTAATTTTTTTAAATATATGTATAAATCTTAATTGATTAAAAAAAATTACACAGTCATAACATTTTTATCCGTTTTAACACATAATAATTTTCATACAGCTTATAATTTTCATGTGTATTACATCATATGTCTCTTAACACTTTACATACAGTAAAAAGTTACATATATTCGGTAGGGGATAGAGATAGAAAAAACTAGAAAAACACAAAGGAACAACGAACTCTATGAAATCCACTAGCCATAAGTGCCAGAGAGTCTGATCTCCTTAGACCATGGGATATCTTGTCACGTGTTCCATGGTGGCCATGGGAATGGCCAAAGTAGCCTTTCCCCCTCCAGTTGCAGGTTGCAAAGATCCAGACCAAAAATGGTACCACGTGGTAAGCAAGAGCTGGAACAGGGTGAATGCACAATTTTTGCCATTTCTATTATAATTTTTGAATAGAAAAGAGGGTCTCCGACCAAAAAAGGGTCCTTATTCTTACGTAGACAAAGGCAAGTATTTTTGCCTATTTAAAATGCTAATTTTACTTTATTTATAAGCCTAATACTATAAATAACATTTTTGCAATCAACTAAAATCTAGTGGAATGAATGCGAAAAGGTATCACTAATGAATGTCTCATGGGCTCAGCTTTTGACATTGGTTAAGTAGTTGACTGGAAGTATTATGCCATTCCTATTATCTATTGTAAATGCATTGCCAATCAGGGATGATGCCAAGCAGATGTCAGCCATAATTAAGGCTTTTAAGCATTTTCACAATATTTCACTTCCAGTCATTTGTTCACAGTGAACTCAGCTGAAAACCTCAGAGGAAAAACCATAAAAATTATTGTACAGGGTCACTCTGGCAATCACCAGGTGTGAGGTAGAGAGAGTTTGCTTTTACTGAACCCTAAAACTAAACTATAAGTGCATTTTGTCAAAGAAAACAAAATGCTTTGTATTCTGTGCCCCGATAATTATCACTTCCAACACATGTTCTTTCTAAGGAATCTTTTCTCAAAAGTGACATTTGGAAAGGTGAATATAAGTAAACACGCTTGTATTTTTTTTTTTTTACTTTTTTACTTTTTACAGCCTTTATTTACTTAAATTATGCAGAACAACCTGTTAAAATTGCCTGTTGTTGTTGACTTTTTGCTATTGTCTTCCCACTTCACTTGGGGGCAGCTGTTATAACATCTGGACGTCTGGATCTCCAGCAGAGCTTTGCTCTGTAGGAGATAGGAGGTCATGTAACATCAATTCTGTCCCTTTGGCTAATATTTCCTTCAGACTGACATGTAAGAGAGTATTAGAATTCAGAACTGGAAAGCAATAAAGTTTCCAGTTTAATTGTGGTTAATTTAATGAATAGGGAAGAGATTTTCATACATATTTATAGGAATTAATTTACAACGGTCCACAGCAATTTTTGCAATGCACTTTGGAAGTAATTATATAGTATACAAAAATAATAAAACTATTGAAAGCTCATAAAAGATTTTTTTTAAAGAAATAAAGGAATTTAAAGACATAAACTATTCAGAAGACATTGGGGGACATTTATCTTTTTTTTCATTTTTGAAATGGTGCATTGATATAGACCATTGATATAGACCTTGTTCTATGTATGTGCCTAAATTAACATAGTCTTTTTATAAATGTGATAAATGTCTCCATGTTCTTTGTTCATTTGTTTGCATTTTTTATGTCTTCTAATTTGTCTTTTATCAGAAATATGTGTGGTTTATTTTCTTAATCGTTTGTTGCAATTTTTAACATTGTGTTGCTTATATTCATTAAAAATAATCGCAATTCTTTAAGTCATACAGCTGCTCCATGGTGGAGTGACTGAGCAACTTTTTGTCTCAAAAAATAAAGAAATCACAATAGTAAATCCACTGTTACAAACAATGATACATTTGTTGCCCGAGGAACATTTGCAAGACTGATGTTTAAACACCTTTGAGTTTGGCAAATTGACACAAATTGTGCAGATTTTTGTGCAAAAACTAAACAACATAGAACAGATTTGAAATGATAAATGTCCCCTTTTGTGATTATTCTATACATTAATACATCCCCCCAAAAATATATAGGAGTATTCTGCTCTTTATGATTTTGCGGACTCTAACTTCTAATTGAGTGTTTGTAGTCCAGTTACATTGTAGAGGTTGTAATCACCTTTAATTGATGGCCTATTCATAATTCCAAACACAGAAGAAAGAAAAGACCTGGCGCTACTTTCTTGGACTGTGAACACAAACTACAAGCCCTGAGTGTGGCGGAATATGTTTTTAGTAGAGGTTACCTCTGTACCTCTTGGTGTCCTGTGGTGCATCAGCCCAAGGGCGCGAAGGATGCCATGCTCCTTAAGGTATTGGGCTGTTTTGCACATATAAAGCTTTCCCAAACCTCTCAAACAGTGAAGTGTTAACAACTGACATTTGCACAGAACAACTATTTGGGCCAGCACAATTGGTGCATGGAGCAAAGAAGCAGATAACTCTGTGCTTTGTGCAGTGGCCAGTCTCTTTAACTGCAATTCTGACTTCTATTGAAGTGAATAAACAACCCCTTTCACTGAATATATGTTCAGGTAAAAGTGGACAGGTCTAATAAAAAAAAAGGAGAACAGTTCATTAGACTTTTATACCCAGATTATACAATCACTTTCTTTAAAATTTTAGGTAAATCTGCCATTATAAATTGCATAATAATTAAATATTAATATATGTCATCCTTTATCGTCATCATATTAAAACAAATGGTATCAACAGACATTATTAGATCTAGTTCCAATAAGTAGCTAAAAGGACCTATTAAGTAAAATATATTTAGTAGCTTTTGTCTATTAGGGGTTATGACATCGGCATAAGGGGTGGATCTACTTACCAGTGCGGGTATTTAACACGCTCCTTGTTGCTCTTCCCATCGCTCTTCCCCCTTTCAATGCTTGAAACACATTGATTTTTTGCCCTATGACCTGTAAATACGCCATTGGATGCAAAGTTAAGTTGAAATAAAGGCTTTGAATTTCTCAATTGAGCTGCAACCTTTGTATTTCTTTACAAGTTTATAAACACTGTAATTTAGCTTCTGAACATTCTACTAGTACCTGACACCTAAAAATAGAGATGAGATAGATCATAGATGAGATGAGAAGATCCATGAGATGCCTATTGCTACATAACTGCCTTTCTTCTCCCATAAATAACTTATCATTCTGTAGCTTGTAGCACTTCTCAGACTTCTGCTGGCAGAGATATCAATGTACATCTGTGGAGTAGCTCTGTCCTGGTCTGCAGGGGGCGGGGCTAGAGTGTAGGGAGCAGAGAGACAGAGAGACAAGCTCCATGAAACCTCAGGCAAGATGGACACCAACCCTAAAGTCGGAAGTTACAGGGTCGTGCCTGGGGGCAACTGAAAATGTGTACACTAGGACTGTTAGAGACAGATTGGAATTATATCTGTGAAATGCTGTATTTTTGGTAATAACAGTGAATTAGAGAATGTGTTATTTTGTTATCCTGAATAGATTTTAAAAAACTTGCCTTTGTGGGAATACCCTTTTAAAATACTATTTATGTAAGATTAATGTCCTGGCAGGATGATTGCTCATGGGCAGATAGAGATCACATCTGTGGCCATTTTATGGACAGGAAGGTCTGACTGATGAGGTAAAAAATAGGAGGCTTCACTTTACAAAACAAGAAAGGGATTCAGAACTATTAAAGGGGTATTCCACGAATCAGCATAATTCATATACAAATGGGTCCTTAAAATATAACTAATATGTAATTAATTTAAAATTTTGCTCCCCTTAGCAGAAAAATGTTGTTGACATAGACTGTAATGAAGAATTAAAATGCTACCGGCCCTTTAACCAGTCCGTTGCAGAGTGGACACAAGGCAGAAGATGGCCGCTGGTCACATGTCCACATCACATGTCCTGGGCAGGTCATGTGATCACCGCTATGTTTGGCTGTAGTCGGTTGGTTGCAGTGCATCCAGTATGGACAGTGTTTTGGTGATGGCAGTAACACATCATTACTATGGTAACAGAGCAAGAAAACCTGTTAGATCATCACTGAGAGCAGAGCATAAGAGGGAGGAGTTACTGAGAACTAAAGGATCTTGGGACTTTTCCAGTGGCGGCCATCTTGGTGATAACTCCTCATACTTTAAGTACAGTGGCCAACCCCTTTATATATTTTAGAACAAAATCATGTAGTGTCCCAGCACATCAGCCATGTTCCCCTTCTATCCCTCAATGTCCTGTATCTGGCTGGAGCAGGGGGTTTATATTTTTTATTTTCATATTAAGAAATTCTTCACAACAAGAATAAATTCTACACATTTTTTTTTTCCAAATTTCTATCCTATCAAGTATGGTATGCTCATTCTGTATTCATCTAGTACAATATGTGGTTTGCACCGTGAATTGAATTGTGGATACAATACTGTATATGCTACCTAATTTGTTAACACTTGCAGAGGGACTTCCAATGATTTTTCCTGAAGGTCTTTAGGGTAAGACTGCCTTATTTCTCTCTCTGCTGGAATGATAAGTGGAGCATTACAAAGTAACTCAAACCACACCATGAAGCCATGTATGCAATGTCACATAAAATGTGCTTCCTACGGAGACATGTAATATATTACAACCCCCACAGGTGTGGACAGGAGTCATTCTACATAATGATTTTTGGTGCAAATTAATTCCCGGGGATGTGACCAGTAGGAAGCGAAGATAATTCTTTGAAAGTACTTTAATTACTAAAACAAAAGGTTAGAAAGCATTTCAATTGTAAATTACAGTTGAAAAGAGTTTAGTGAACATAAATCTTCTGCAAAGTGCATTTCTACAGTCACCATGGAAACTAATTTCCAGCTGTTCTTTCAATGGAAGCTTTGATTTTATATATACTGTGTGTATGTGTATATACAAATCCCTTTTATATACAGGCAGTCCCTTACTTATGTACACTTGACTTATAGATGACCCCGAGTTACAGACAGATCTCTCCACCCACTGTGACCTCTGGGGAAGCTCTCTGGATGCTTTACTGTAGTCCAAGGATGCAATGATCAGCTGTGAGGTGTCTGTAATGAAGCTTTATTGTTAATCCTTGTTTCCATGACAGCAAAAATTTTGGAAAATCCAATTGTCTACGGTACTGCGTGTACTTGTTTATACCTTGTACACACTGTGGGGGGAATTTATCATAGGCAGATAAAGGCTACACCCCCTGACATGGCAGATACAACGACAGGCATATGCCTCTTGATGTATCCGTTAGGTAGCTGCACCAGAAACCGGTGTAAAAGCACTGAAAAATGGCCACAATTAAAGATGAGCGAGCACTAAAATGCTCCAGTACTCGTTACTCGAGTCAAACTTTTTCCGATGGGGAATAATGAACCTCGAGCATTTTTCAAGGGGACCAAGGGGACTAATAAAATGTGTCATTTTATTGAGAAATAAGGAAGTCAGTCCTGTTTCTTCATTTTTTTTATTCAATGGAATATTCGTGGAACTTCAAAAAGGAGAATGACCCGTGTTAAACAGAACAGTTAAACTGACAGGATAGAAGATCTATCTATTATTTTATTCTATTCTATTGTTTGTAGCAATGTACATATTCCTGAAACAAAGAATATGGTGCACATCAGTTGGCTCTTCACTGTATTGTCGTTCTTCACACATATGAAGAGATGTGTTCTTCACAAGTTAGCAGAAAACATGAGTGCATAAAGGTGTTCTTCACAATAGTATGTGAAGAACAATGGGGCAGATTTACTTACGCGGTCCATTCACGATCCAGCGGCGCGTTCTCTGCGCTGGATTCGGGTCCGGCCGGGATTCACTAAGGTAGTTCCTCCGAAGTCCACCAGGTGGCGCTGCTGCGCTGAAGAGCATCGGAACGCACTGGAATACACCGAGCCGTGCTGAGTGAAGGTAAGTGCAATTTTCGCGACACATTTTTCTAAAATGCAGCGTTTTTTTTTAATCCGTCGGGTTTTCGTTCGGCCACACCCCCCAATTTCCGTTGCGTGCATGCCGGCGCCGATGTGCCACAATCCGATCGTGTGCGCCGAAATCCCGGGCAATTCAGGGGGAAATCGGCGCAAATTGGAAATATTCAGGTAACACGTCGGGAAAACGTGAATCGGGCCCTTAGTAAATGACCCCCAATATGTGTGAAGAACACATTGCAGATGTTTCAGTACAACTGCTAACTTATCAGAAGACATGAGTGCAGAAAGGTGTTCTTCACAATAGTATGTGTAGAACAATATGTGTGAAGAACACATTGTAGATGTTTCCATACATCTGCTAACTTATCAGAAGTATATTTGCATTGACTGCCATCAATCACAAATGTGTGTATTACTGTGAAGGTGTATTGACAATAAATGATCCTTAAGTGAAAGCTTGTTCTCAAGCAGGCGAAATACTTGTCCGAGCAACGAGCCATTTCGAGTACGCTAATGCTCGAACGAGCGTCAAGCTCAGAAGAGTATGCTCGCTCATCTCTACCCACAATGTACAGTGTTTAACGTTTCCAGCATATAAACCAGCGTTCCCCAAACTACGGCCCGCGGGCCACATGCGGCCCGCAGACCGTTTTGATCCGGCCCCCGACGTTTGCTGCGGCAGCGCCGGGACCTCGAGGCCTGCGACAGTCGGGCAGGAGCCTCTGTCTGTCTGGACAGGAAGCTCCTGTCCGTCACTGTATAGTGCTCGATGCGGCCAGAAACGGCCGCTCGAGCACTATTACTGGAGCGATGTGGCCGGAATACAACCCCGGCGCACATCGCTCCATGAACTAGGTTGCGTACAGGGTTTTTATTTTTTATTAAAAAGGGCAGTAAAAAGATTGTGTGGCCGGGGGCCAATAGTTAGTTATGAGGGGCAGCTTAGGAAATAATTAATTATAAGGGGCAGCATAGGAAATAATTAATTGTGGAGGGGCAGTATAGGAAATAATTAATGGTGGAGGGGCAGTATAGGAAATATTTAATGGTGGAGGGGCAGTATAGGAAATAATTATGAGGGGCAGCATAGGGAATAATTAATTATGAGGGGCAGTATAGGAAATAATTAATGGTGGAGGGGCAGTATAGGAAATAATTAATTATGAGGGGCAGCATAGGAAATAATTAATTTGAGGGGCAGTATAGAGAATAATTAATGGTAGGGGGCAGCACAGGAAATAATTAATTATGAGGGGCAGCATAGGAAATAATTAATTATGAGGGGCAGTATAGGGAATAATTAATTATGAGGGGCAGTATAGGAAATAATTAATTTGAGGGGCAGTATAGGGAATAATTAATAGTAGGGGCAGCACAGGAAATAATTAATTATGAGGGGCAGCATAAGACATAATTAATGGGGGAGGGGCAATATAGGGAATAATTAATTATGAGGGGCAGTATAGGGAATAATTATGAGGGGCAGCATAGGAAATAATTAATTATGAGGGGCAGTATAGGGAATAATTAATTGTGAGGGGCAGCATAGGGAATAATTATGAGGAGCAGCATAGGAAATAATTAATTATGAGGGGCAGTATAGGGAATAATTAACGGTAGGGGGCAGCACAGGAAATAATTAATTATGAGGGGCAGTATAGGGAATAATTATGAGGAGCAGCACAGGAAATAATTAATTATGAGGTGCAGCATAGGAAATAATTAATTATGAGGGGCAGTATAGGAAATAATTAATTATTAGGGGCAGTATAGGGAATAATTAATTATGAGGGGCAGCATAGGAAATAATTAATTGTGAGGGGCAGCATAGGAAATAATTAATTATGAGGGGCAGTATAGGGAATAATTAATGGTGGAGGGAAGCATAGGAAATAATTAACGGTGGGGGGAAGCATAAGACGTAATTAATGGGGGAGGGGCAGCATAGGAAATAATTAATGGTGGTGGTGTAGGAAATAAATAATTATGAGCGGCAGTCTAGTAATTAATGGGGGGGAGGCATATTCAATAATTAATGGAGAGAGGTCCCAGTATGTTAATTAATTAATTGGGCCAATATATATAAAATAGTTCATAAGGGGTTGCAGTATATTAAATAATTAATTGAGGGGGGGTACCAGTGTATTATGGATGCGGTCACATGTACCGCTATTTATTTTTTAAACTTAAGTCCGGCCCTCCAACGGTCTGAGGGGGACAGTGAACGGCCCCCTATGTAAAAAATTTGGGGACCCCTGATATAAACCTTTGAAAATGTAACAATTACTACATAATAAAAGACTTTTTTTTATTTGAATAAGAAGAAATAAAAGTACACGCAAGACATACAAGATAAGTTATTTACAGTATTTTTCGGACTATAAGGCACACTGGAGTATAAGGCGCACCATTAATAAATGCCTGCTAAAACGTCTAGGTTCATATATAAGGTGCACCGGAGTATAAGGCACACCTGATTATAAGGGTGAGTGACCAGCAGGTGGCAGACCCGTGCACAGTTCAAGGCAGCTGTTGCCTGTAAGTACGGTTCATATATAAGGCGCACTGGACTATAAGGCGCACCTTTGATTTCTGAGAAAATCAAAGGATTTTTAGTGCGCCTTGTAGTCCAAAAAATACGGTAGGTTTGTTCTTAAGTTCGATTTGTATGTCAGTCAGCACTCGTATATTTTCTAATTGTAAAACTGCATTACAGACACGTAACAGCAGATCATTGCAGCCTGGGACTAAAGTAAAGTTTTCATAGAGCTTCACTAGAGGTCACAGTGGGTAGAGAGGTCATCTGTAACTAGGGGTCATCTGTAAGTCGCTGTAGTGTACAATTGAGACAAGGAATTTATTAATTATGACACTTTGCAGCCATAGAAAGGTGTGTAGCTTTTGAATCTTTTGAAACTTCTTATTTTGTGCAGGTATAAACTTTTCAGAAGGGGCACTGTGATGGTTCCATCACATAAATCATTCATTTTCTGGTATCAGTAATCACCTAAATCAATGGCATAATGTACAAAGAGTATATTATTCTGTCACAGTTCTGGAAAAGCAGATTATTGAAAACCAGAAACATCCCGGTTTCTGGGCTACTCGCTGATACTTCAGAAATCTAGAAGATCCCTAACTGCTTCCACTATCATGAACAGCGGATACATATTTACCTTGCTGAAAATTAAAGGAAGCTAAAACCCAGGATCTCTGCTGTGAACAAAACATGTTCTATCCTCCTTACACATATTGTGAGCATAGAAGGCATGCCTCGTGGATTGCCACCAGAATCACCATGTCGATTTCCATATTGGAAGTTGACTGTATTTCTCGATACAGTTGAATTCAGGAAAAATCATAAATCTGTAGTCATGTTGTCAAAGTAAAAATTCCCTTGGGAGCTAGGCCAACAATTAATTAGATTTTTTTTCTGCTTTTGCTGTTTACTGTTTAATGTAAATTTGAATATTATTATATAGGCATGCTTACATGGATGGCGGGCAGGCCCGGTGCCAGCACCCGGCTAACCCGGGCAAGTGCCGGGGCCCCGGGGTACTGGAGGGGCCCACTCAGATCCCCGGATCTCCCCGGGTCAGCAGGACATCTGCCCCGCTGCCCGGGAGATTCCTTCCTACGGACACAGATCGCGATGAGAACATGTGCAGTCACTCACTGCTTTCCCCGGCAGGAGCTGCAGCATCAGAGGTTGAAGGACCTGTGATGATGTCATGGTCACATGACCTGCCGGGGAAAGCAGTGACCACACAGAAAGACCTGCATCAGTGAGGTGAGGGGGAGACTTACAGGGGCCACGGAATATACAGGAAGAGGGGGGCAGTGTGTATACAGGAGGAGGGGGGAAGTGTGTATACAGGAGGAGGAGGGGGCAGTGTGTATACAGGAGGAGGGGGGGCAGTGTGTATACAGGGGGAGGGGGGGCAGTGTGTATACAGGAGGAGGAGGGGGCAGTGTGTATACAGGAGGAGGGGGGGCAGTGTTTATACAGGGGGAGGGGGGGCAGTGTGTATACAGGAGAAGGAGGGGGCAGTGTGTATACAGGAGGAGGGGGCAGTGTGTATACAGGAGGGGGGCAGTGTGTATACAGGAGGGGGGCAGTGTGTATACAGGAGGAGGGGGGCAGTGTGTATACAGGAGGATAGGGGCAGTGTGTATACAGGAGGAGGGGGCAGTTTGTATACAGGAGGAGGGGGGGCAGTGTGTATACAGGGGTGGGGGGGTCAGTGTGTATACAGTGGTGGGGGGGTCAATGTGTATACAGGAGGAGGGGGGCAGTGTGTATACAGGAGGAGGGGGGCAGTGTGTATACAGGAGGAGAGGGGCAGTGTGTATACAGGAGGAGGGGGGTAGTGTGTATACAGGAGGAGGGGCAGTGTGACTACTGGAGGGCGGCCCATAAAGGGGCCCACTAGAGCTCTGTCACCCAGGGGCCCACTAAAACCTGGAGCCAGCCCTGATGCAATGATTTTTCCCCTAGATGAAAAAGTGACTTCTCAGAAACCCAAGAATCGTATAACGAAGGATAATGGCTAACGGATCTAAGAGAGACGTGTAAACTGCCTAAGATAATAGTTAGTTAATACCACTGACACCTGAAAGCAATGTAGTGCTGGCAGAATCTCTGCACCATAGTAGTATGGATTACTTCTCATGTAATGCGCTGCTACGGCCCCAGAATGCACAGAGCTGTGTAAGGAAAGACACATCTGTATGTTTTAAAACATATTGAATCTTCCCAAAAAGAATTATGTACCTGCCATGTATACCCCTCTTTTTTAGATGCTTTAGCTTTAATTTTTTTCTGTGCTGGTATCATAAATATACTATACTGTATAGCATATAGCAATATACACGGTCAGCAATGTTGCTTGCTAATTGGCTCATTCTTACCAGAATTCACAAAACATATAACTGTGTAGAGATTATTATTTTTTTCTCCTTTCCCACTACCTATATCTATATATAACTGTAGCATAGCTTCTCAATCTAAGTGTCCATGTCACCGACTTGAGTGGAGCCCCGCAGTGAGGGAAGTGCAATATTGTTTGTCTCTTTTGAGCTTTTGCTTGAGCTTTACCTTCCTTATCGACTATTTTCTTTTGCAGCACTCAATCCTCCCTGCTATAGCCTTAAGTTTCATATCATTATCGCCTTTCGGCTTTTCCTTTAGGACTTTTATTTAGGTTTTAGTGTTTATCCTCTTTACCTTTTCTTATCTGTCTCTGTAGAGGTTTGCAGTGATTCTGCTGATCTGCAGTTCTTTGCTGTTCTGTTCGGCTTTACATGCCGCCTTCCTGTCTTTCCTTCTTGTTCTTTCTTTCTGTTTACCTTTTAATGTAAATTCACTTTACATTTTTTTAAACATGCATAAGATGAAACTGCTCTGACCTCCTCTTCAGCTTCTCAGCTCTCCTTGCATCTCATACATGGTAACACGCAATAAAATAATTAGGACCTTTTCTATATAAAAATTACTATTAGTATAGGAACATGTCAGTGTAAAGTTTCATCTGGTGTGCAAGGTTTCACCTGGTGTGCAAACCACGGAAAAGTACTGTGCTGCCAAGAATTGAGACCCCCCCACTCCAACTAAGTGCGTGGGGAGTTGGAGCAGTAGGTCATACCCAACGTCCATTGGGCAGGTCTTGAACTTTAAACCCTTAAAGGAAACCTACCATTTCAAATGGTAGGTTTAAGCTGTAAACACCGGGCACCAGCTCAGGGTGAGCTGGTGCCGGTGCTTAGTTTCGTTTAAACTTTATAGCAGAAGCCGCTTCGGCGCTGCGCGCGACCGTGCGCGCACAACGCCTGCGGCATTTCCTATGTAGGCACGCGCACGATCGTGCGCACGCAGCGCCGAAGCAGTTTATGCTATAAAGTTTAAAAAGTGTTAAAACCGCGATACCTCGGTTTTAACACTAACGAAACTAAGCACCGGCACCAGCTCACCCTGAGCTGGTGCTCGGTGTTTACAGCTTAAACCTACCATTTGGTAGGTTTCCTTTAAGGAAGTTGCCCTTTTACTTTTCATTTTTCACTCCCTACCTTCAAAAATCTGTAACTTTTTTATTTTTCCATGTAAAGAGCTGTGTTTGGGCTTGTTTTCTGCATAAAAAAATGCAATTCATAGAGAAGGTATTCATTATTCCCTGCCGTGTACTTGGAAGCAGGAAAAAAATTCTGAATGCAGTGAAAATGATGAAAAAAAGGCATTTTCTTGTGGACTTGGATTTTACAGCTTTCAATGAGCGCCCCAAATGACAGGTTTACTTTATTCTTTGGTTTGGTATGATCACGAGGATACCACATTTATATAGGTTTTATAATATTTTCATACATTTAAAGAAATTAAAACCTACGGTACAAAAAAAAAAAATCTTCATTTTGCCATGTTCTGGGACTAATAACTTTTTTATACTTCAGTGCATGGAGCTGTGACTGGTGTCATCTTTTGCAACTTTTGATGACATTTTTAATGTTATCATTTTGAGGACTGTACGGCCTTTTGATCACTTTTTATAGAATTTTTTATATTTTTCAAAATGACAAAAAAGTGTCACATTCGTCTTTGGGCGCCTTTTTACATTACGGGGTTAACTGCCGTGATCGGTGCCAGCACCGATCGCGACAGTAACAGGCGGGCATCAGCTGTGTTATACAGCCGACACCCATTGTGAATGGAGAGAGCTTAGCTAGTGAGCTCTCTCCAAACACATTTTGCAGCACGAGGACGATATAGTTCTCATCTGGACATTCGCATTTCATGTGATTTATCTCTATATACATTCGTTTTTCTCAAATGCACGCTATTAAAAATATCTACCTGTATGAATATAATTTCCTATAAATGTAGCCATGTTGTGCTTAGAAATGAAATTTATGACTAAATTTAATGGAAATTATCTTCACAAAGGTACATTTTTTATGTATATAGCAGATTAATTAAATGAAATGTGAAGACCCAGATGATAATACCCCCTTAGCTATTGTCTTACCAGTTCGTAGCAGAGGTTAAATCTAGACCAGACAGGGTCTGAGCCTCTTAGTATATTTGGCGCAATGATGTATCAGCTTTTGATAAATTCCCATGACCTTGTAGGTAAAGTATCCTTAATCATAAGCAGTGCTGCATTTATAAGGAGGCCAGTTGAGCCTATGGCTTCAGTAGGCAGTGTATAGTTAGCCAGAGAGAGGACTATAAGCTTATTTCTGATAATTAAACTTACCTCTACTTTGTAGCTTTTGTAAATTATGCTGCTACCTTAAATCTCTGTTCCTTAACAGTCAAAAAAAAGGGCAAGGGAACATTACGAAGGTCAGTTGGGACAACGTCTATGAGAGAAGAGGAAATTTCGGACGGTTTAGGGTTCCCATAGACTTCTGTGGCACCAGGCCACGGTGTGATGAGCACACACTATCTCACCGCACTGTGACACAAAACTGTCCTATATTCTGCCATATTATGGTCCTATCTGCTATTATGTCTATGGAGAGAGGAGGGTTAAGGCGCGTCTAAGAGCAGTTTACGTTGAACAGTTGCCGTTGATGCAAGTAATAATCCATTGAACCCTGACTTTCCCAGTTTTATAAGGAAAGCAGGTCACTGTCAAATAAAGAGTGGGAGTGTAGAATTGGTATTTAGAGACATATCCACTATATTCATGCAACTAAACATCCTTTCATGTGGTCACTTGGTTGACCCTACATAGTCTGGAATGACAACTTTGAAAAATATTAAAATACTGAAAATGTGGATGTGCTGTTCCAGGAAAGTTTAAGTGTTTTGGATAATGAGAGTTTTTTTGATGTGCGCTCTATAGAGTTACAATGGACTCAAGAACTGTTGCAAATCAATACAGCACAGAAAAAAATATCCATTTTGCCATCTATCTTTGTAATATTGATTGTAGAACTCTTAAATGGCAGGCAGCATGGGACGGTAGATTGTTCCATTCATTTCCCTTTTCAGTCTGTACTTTACTAATTTACTATATCATTATGATGGGCTGTGGATGGACAAGGCCAGATATGTACATCCATAAAATAACAACACCAGCACACTTAAAATCCAATCCTAAGCATAAAGAATCATGGAGAATGTTTTGTGATCAGAAATGATTTTTCCATCTGTTTTATAATTTCCTTTATTAGAATCAGATGGTAATTATAAAACAGAATTTCCTGTTTATTCCATGCAGTTAATCTCATGACTAGATTAAAATGCAGGTGCAAGATAAGTGGAAATAATATTGAAAGTCTCAGAAGAGCGATGAGTTGATAATACAGCCAGTATAAGCTGCTGGAGATATCCTTACAAGAGATGAGTGAGCACTAAAATGCTCGAGTGTTCGTTATTCGAGACGAACTTTTCCAGATGCTCGAGTGCTCGTCTCGAATAACGAGCCCCATTGAAGTCAATGGGAGACTCGAGTATTTTTCAAAGGGACCATGGTTCGGGAATAAAATGTGTTAATTAATTGAAAAAGAAGGTCTTCTGATGTCTCTGTGCTGCTCCCCGTGTCTCCGTGCTGCTGCCCGATGTCTCCGTGCCGCTGCCCGATGTCTCCGTGCCGCTCCCCGATGTCTCCGTGCCCCGATGTCTCCGTGCCACTCCCCGATGTCTCCGTGCCGCTCCGTGCCTCTGCCCGATGTCTCCGTGCTGCCGCTGCCCCATGCCTCTGTGCTGCCGCTGCCCCATGTCTCCGTGCTGCCGCTGCCCCATGCCTCCGTGCTGCCGCTGCCCCATGTCTCCGTGCTGCCGCTGCCCCATGTCTCCGTGCTGCCACTGCCCCATGTCTCCGTGCTGCTCCCCGGTGTCTCTCTGCTGCTCCCCGTTGTCTCTGTCCTGCTCACCGTGTTCTTCAATGTGTTCTTCACACATATATATTGTTCTTCACATACTATTTTGTTCGCACCGTTCCGCGCGTATCTTCCGACAAGTAAGCAGATGTGCCGAACATCTGTAATCTATTCTTCACTGTGTTTTTCACTGTGTTTTTCACTTAAATGATCCTGTGTTCACTGTGTTCACTGTTTTTATTCTATTCTTCATTGTTCTTCACTGTGTTTTTTTAATTAAATGCTCGATCTCGAGCAGGGGAAATACTCGTCCGAGCAACGAGCCGTTTCGAGTACCTTAATACTCGAACGAGCATCAAGCTCGGACGAGTATACTCGCTCATCTCTAATCCTTACCCTAACTACATATACTACAATAATCTATAGCTGGAGTGATAAATATTGCAAAGGCTAGATGCTATTAGTAGAGAAGAGCATTTGAATCATTCTATCCTCCATTTGACAGCTTCACCTAACCTTGCTACAAAGCAGCCAATCAGGCAGCTTTAGGAACTAGGAATGGCTGTTTTTGTCCAGGTGGACACCTGAACCACTTGGCCATTCATAGCCATGCCTACTTGCTAGGCTGCTCATCAAGCAACATGTCTGGGTAAGATGGAGCTGCTGAACAGAGGACACTGAAACTAAAGTTTGGGTCTGCTCAAACTGTGAATTCAATCCAGATGAGCCAAGGTCATTCCACACATACAGTCCTATGTTTCGAGGATTGCTCATGGTTGGCCCTTCAGTTGTGTCAATGAAAGCCAATGCTCAGAATGGTGAATTTGAGAACTACCGGCTTTAACATGAGAATTCATATCTTGGTGGGCCAAACCAACCAAATTATTTTTTTAATTTTGAAACCAAGCAAATACCTTATTAAGATCCTGCCCTCTGACATCTGATTTGTCTTTCCCTGTGATATACATCATTTCTTCTGTGATACTCATAACTGATCATAATGTTAACCAAGTAGATTTGTAAACAATGTCTCTATATATCAAAAACATCACTCAAATGAAGGTCTGGTGGGTATAAGCCAGAATAACCCCACCCCCCTCCCCAAAGATCACCAAATACAGTGTGACAACTGACTATAAGCATATGACAATAACATTGACTGCCATCAACAAAATATACCAAATCACAAAAATACATCAATGTGCATGCAATACAAATGCAAATCAATGCAGATGGCAAATAGATGACAATAACAAAGTCACCAGATTTTTTTTCTATATTCATATAAGTGATGTTTTTTTTATATATATATATAGGGCCACTGTTTACACAACAATCTTTTTGTGGTGTTTCATATATGTGTTTGATGGTGTGGGCTCAGAATCATTGATTATTTTCAGTACTTCGTGTTTTCTTCTATGAATGTCGACCATGTGGCATGCCATGATATTTTATCTAAGGAGCTTTATTTGAAGTTAGGATTAACCCTTTATGGTGGTATTTTGGCAGAACTAATACATTGGACAGACAGAGACAGAACACCATTTCATGACCCTATGGGTCCATCTTTAGATTTAACATGAACCTACCGACATTGGAGTCTTCTCCAAAACTGTTGGGCACTCACACTATCATAGGTTTCTGTGCAAAACCAGTATCTAAGAAAATATGATCAGAACATTAGGAGGGCCCACTTTCTTCTTTCAGTTACATTATATTCAGTTATATCACCAGTATTAACCGATAATGCCTCTATTTTTATTTTCTTAATTTTTTTTCCCTTATTTTACAATAACTTGATTACTATAACTACCCTTTTCTATTATTATTTGTATAAATATTGGAAATTATTGGTCAATTACATTGCAATATCTTGTCACAAATTGTTACAAATGTTCATTTTAATATACAGTAATTATATTTCAGACCATTTATCAATTATAGCAACAAATTAAAATTCAGTCTAACTATGTGAAAATTCTGGTTAGTCACCCGGGTGATAGGGCCAAGGGCAACTTCTCTTTTGCTTTGTCTGGCTTTGAGATGGTTCTGTCATCGCTGTGCGTTACAAAGTCATTTTTTTCCCTATGAGTGGGTGAATTACAAAAGCAAATTAATACAGTCAATATTATGCATATCAAGGTCTTTGCTTCTAAAGTGAGTTTATTTTGTCACATAATTTATGCTATGGTGAGCATTTTAATGGAATCTGAAATGTGACAGATCTCTAATTAGGATCATTCTTGCTGACAATACCAAAGCTATGTAAATAAAGGTACAGTGAGCACATAATGGATGTTTTTCACTATACTCATGTCTAGCTTGGTTTAAACACCACTTGTTATTTTTACTGCATTTATACTGGGCTGCTCTTTATATTGACCCACAGTAAACATATGGACATCTAGTATGAGGACCTGTTTTCAAACAAAAAGTACTTTCTAGGGGCACTATGCGATATGCAAGCTGTAAAAAAATCCAAATGTAACATTTTTATGGGTTTATAAAATTGAGGAGGAACCACATTTTTTTTTTTTAAAAGTATTTATTTTTGCAGTTTTTTGAAATTTTATACAAACATAATAAACAAAACCGAAGAACAAGATTGTCTGTTACATATTTCCTTCCCCCCATTACAGGATTATTATACAACAGCCATGGTAACAGTCAGGTTCTTACTGCGTTTCAAAACTAACTGAGGGATATTACACAGTAGATAACAGCAGGATACTGTAGCCAGACATCTTGATACAACACAAATAACTATTGACACATAGACAATCAGTCACACACACACACACACATACCAGCACGCTCAGTCTCCTTCATCATGGAGAGGAGTATATATCACATGTGATTATAAGGCTGTATGGGGAGTCGCGCACCATCTGGACCAGATGCGATCAAACTTCTGGGGACACTTCCTGTTGGTATACAGGGACCGGTAGTGGGGAATGACACTGTTAATGAGTAGTATCCATCTTTTTAATGGAGGGGGCTCCTGGTCCTTCCAGGTCATCACCACCACTTTTCGGGCGTAGTATAGGACAAACCTAAAGAAAATTTTGTCATAGTGGCCATTGACAACTTCGTATATGATGCCGAGGAGACACACAGAGGGAGACAGTAAGCGTGGGAAATCAAAGTGTAGATTAAGGAACTCCAGCACTTCGGACCAGAAGACCTGGGCCCTAGGGCAGGACCAGACACAATGCAGGAAGGATCCGACTTCAGCCTGACAGCGAAAGCAAAGATCATTGGTCATTGCTCCCATGCGGAATAGTCTAGCAGGGGTGAAATATACTCGATGGAGGAATTTAGATTGGATCAGGAAGTCCCTCGCGCTCACTACAGATGTGAAGTAGGACAGTTCGACCTCCCTCCAGTCATCATCTGACAGGTCAGGGATATCCTGTCTCCAGCGTTCACAGGCTCTATCAAACGGTCTGGACTTTTGCTCTTGTAGCAGAGCATAGCACTGAGTGAGTGGCTTAGGGAGGTCCGGGGTACTCATCAGAGTCTCTAGTTTGGAGAATTTCACTGTCAGGCTGAAGGAGCCGAATTGGGCTTTGAATGCGTGTCGCAGTTGCGTGTAATGGAAGCTAGCCGTATTGGGTACCGTATGTCTCTCCCTTATCTCGTTGAAGCTGAGTAATTCTGCTTCCGGGGATAAGAGCTGGCCTACAAATTTCACCCCCGCCGCCCCCCACATTGTCCAGCCCGGGAGGGAGAGGAAGTGAGAGAGCCACGGATTGAGCCACAATGGAGTCCTGGGCGAGAGAGGGGGAGGGCTGCCTGTTTCTACCAGGGATTGTGCCCTACGCCAGCACACCGCTACCGTACGTAGGGGAAGTGGGGTATCAGATGGGGACTTATACCTGTACAGCAGGTTTGTAAGGGCCTCGTAGGAACCTACCAGGGCACCAGCCAGTGCAGTAGCTGCATTACCCATGTCTATATCTATCCACCACTGGGCATATACTAGCTG
Organism: Engystomops pustulosus; assembly: GCF_040894005.1. NCBI lineage: Eukaryota > Metazoa > Chordata > Amphibia > Anura > Leptodactylidae > Engystomops > Engystomops pustulosus. The sequence goes on along the minus strand of NC_092412.1, from coordinate 206,724,686 downwards.
GGAAGCCAGGTAATAAAGATACAGATCCGGGGCAGCCAGTCCACCCCTAGACTTGGGAGCCTGAAGCAGCGCTAGACTGAATCGTGGGGCACTACTCTGCCAGTAGAAGGACCTGAGAATGACGTCTATGCGTTTAAACAGACTCTTAGGAAGTAGTATAGGACAAGCATGAAAAAGGTATAGAAATTTTGGGAGAAAAATCATTTTAAATATATTAATACGCCCGTACAAAGACAGGGGGAGAGTGGACCAGGCTTTTAGGCGCGATTCCGTTGCAGCTATCAGGGGTGTAATGTTTAACTCCATAAATCCCTGGACCTTGCGTGACACCTGGACTCCCAGATATTTAAAGGTGGACACCACCCGGACTGGGACGGGGAGGGAGTGTACCCCTACATCAGATAAGGGAAAGAGGGCCGATTTGTCCCAGTTAACCCGAAGGCCTGAGAACCCCCCATAACGTTCTATCAGGGACAGAAGGGATTCCAGAGAGGGGCCCACATCCCCAAGGTATACAAGTGTATCATCAGCATAAAGAGATACCTTTTCAATAATAGTACCTCTAGTTATGCCCTTAATGCCCTCAGAGTGGCGGATCGCCACAGCAAGGGGTTCAATGGCGAGTGCAAAGAGAAGGGGAGATAGTGGGCAACCCTGCCTAGTGCCCCTGGCCATAGGGAGAGTAGGTGAGATGTTAAGATTAGTCCGTACCCTAGCCTTGGGATCGTTATACAGTAGCTTAACCAATGCTGTAAATCGAGGGCCAAAACCCATTCTAGGCAAAAGGGTCCACAAATAGGGCCACTCCACCGAATCAAATGCCTTACAATTGTCTAAGGATAATATAAACCCAGGGTCTGGAGACCGCTCTGCCTCTGCTATGTTCAGGTGTAGTCTTTGTATATTTATGTCAGTTCCCCTCCCAGGCATAAAGCCTGTCTGGTCCGGGTGAACCAAGGATAGTATTACTTTGTTAAGCCTTGTTGCCAGAATTTTTGCTAGTATTTTAACATCTGAGTTTAGGAGGGAAATTGGGCGGTACGAGTCGGGAAGCAGGGGATCCTTGCCAGGCTTAGGCAGAACTACAATAAGGGCCTCTCGCATGGAGTCGGGGAGGGAACCGCTGTCAAGCGCATCGGAGTACAGGCTGAGGAGAAGGGGGACCAGAGTCTCACAGTTATCCCTATACCACTCACCTCCCAGCCCATCAAGTCCAGGTGTCTTACCGGGGGGCAACGATTGGATGGCCAGTTCCACCTCCTCTGCCGAGAGCGGAGCATCAAGCTCCAATGACTGTGCCTGTGTGAGCCTCCAAAGTGGAAGACTATCAAGGAATCCGGAGATCTCGACGGAAGAGGCGGACAATCTGGAGCTGTAAAGAGATGAATAGTATTCATGAAATACCATGTTAATGGCCCGGGGTTCTGTGATCAATGCTCCGTTACCATCAATAATAGAGGGAACGGAAGCACAGGGGCGTTCAGCCCGCGATAAATACGCAAGCAGCTTCCCGTTTTTATCTCCGAATTCAAAGATGGACGCCTCCCTGGCTAGCAGGCGTTTGCTGGTGCGCTCCTTCACCACAGCTAGATGGTTCCTCTGCGCCTGAGCCCAAGTCTTTTTATTCCCCGGAGTAGGTTTCTCTAGATACTCCTTTTCTGCAGTCACCAGTACAGCCGTCAGCCTTTCCTCCTGGGCATTTAAGGACTTCCTATGGCCAGCTACCCCCGACATGAATGCCCCCCGCACCGAGGACTTGTACGAGTCCCAGACTAGAAGAGGATCAGGATGGGTTGAGTGTACATCCCAGAACTCGCTATGCGCTGCCCTAACAGTACTCTGGACCGCTGGGGATAGGAGCCAGGCCGGGTGCAGGCGCCATAAGCGGGAGTCGCTGGGGGGGCCTATAAGGAGACTGATGAGCAAGGCGGAGTGGTCTGACGCACTGCGCGGGCAATAGGATACCTGATCAACGTGCTGCATCATATCAGGGGAGACAAAGGCCAGGTCAATCCGAGAGAAGCTCTTATGAACAGAGGAATAGAATGAATATTCTCTCTCTTGAGGGTGTTTACTACGCCAAACATCGGCGAGGTCTAGAGAGGTGAGCCACTCATTCAGACGGACCGAGCCTGTGTCCAGACCACTTGTACGATCCAAGGAGGGATTAGGGACTGCATTGAAGTCACCAATACAGAGTATCGGACTTGGAGGCATAGCAGCCAGCTTACTGGATATTAGGTACAATACAGCTGGATCAAAGGGAGGGGGGACATAAATAGACGCAATAGTAAAGGTAAAGCCCCACAAGGCGCAATGCACGATCACATAACGGCCAAAGTGATCCGGCGCTACCTGTATGACCTCTATGGGAAGCGCTTTGGATATGAGTATGGATACTCCCCTAGCGTAGACAGAGTAGGAGGAATGGTAACCTCTAGCCACCCAGGCCCGCTTCAGAGAAAGGACCTTCTGACCCGTAAGGTGTGTCTCTTGGATACATACAATATGGGGGGCCTGACGCTTAATGACATCTAACATCAGAGCCCTCTTGAATTTAGAATTAAGTCCCCTCACATTCCAACTCATTACCTTAAGTGAAGACATCTTAGCGGAAGGGAAGGGGGTGTGGGGAAGGAGACGTGAGCAACCAAGCATTCATCCTTTCATACCACAGAGACATAGACAGACAGACAACAGTGAGCATAACAAATATAACAGAACTGAACTAACAATCCCAAGAATACAAACCCCCTGTCTAGCACCCTAACAGTAGTAGTGTAGACCTATACCCAATAACAATCAAATAGTAGAACAGCGGTCCCTAACTCAAGACAAACCTACACCATTTGTCCCGGGACCTTCAACCCTTAATGAATAGATGATCAGGAGGTTATTAGGCAGCCATATTTAGAGAGAACCAAGAGGAAATAGGGGAGGGGGGGGGGAAAGGAGGGAGACGCAGGGAGGTAATGGTAAGGGGGAGGGGGGGAGGGGGGGGAGGGGAGGAGGGAGAGAATGGAGTGCCATAAATGGCTCACTGGCCAAGATGACCAAAAAGAGAGCGCAAATCAATCACAGGGTACATTTGTGAGGCACGTAAAGTGTAAACAAATATTAGAAAACTGTAACAGTGATTTGGGACCCCTGGATAACTATTCAGGACTAAGTCCAGCACTGTCATTGCATATCAGATAAAAGGATATGTGAGTCCAGTCACTCAGGAGGTGCGGGCCTTCCAGCAGGTGCCCGTGGGGCTGCATCAGCCCAGTGAAGTGCTTCGGTTGGGCAGGTGAAGAACCGAGTCTTCTGGCCATCCACAATTCGGAGCTTGGAAGGGTACATCATGGAGTATTTATACCCCTTGTCACGGAGACGGGCACGGACCTCGGTGAATTGTGCTCGCTGTTTCCTGACGGATGCAGAGAAATCAGGGTAGAAGGACACTCTGCTGTTGGCATAGAGAATTTCTCCCTTGGTACGGACAGCCCTGAGGATAGAGTCCCTGTCCCTAAAGTGCAGCAGCCGGGCCAGGAAGGGTCTTGGATTACCCCCTGGAGGGCCAGGGCGGGATGGCACTCGATGGGCCCTCTCCACTGTGAAGAACGGGGAGAAGGTATCTGCAGGAAGCATATTTTTGAGCCAATTTTCAAAAAAGGATACAGGGTCAGACCCCTCCACTTTTTCGGGGAGGCCAACCACTCTGACGTTGTTCCGTCGCAGGCGGTTTTCGAGGTCGTCCGCTCTGTCGATGGAAGCAGCCATTTGGCGCTGAAGCTCTCTGATCTGTGTCGGCATAGGCCTCTAGACATCCTCCACCTCAGATATTCTGCGTTCAGTTTCAGTAATTCGCTCTTTAGCTTTGTGGACATCATGTCGTAATAGAACAAAGTCTTGTCGCAGCTCATCCACCTTGGTGACCAGTTTGGATTGGCATCCGTTAATGGCCGCCAGCACCTCTGCAAATTTCCGATCCAACTCCGTGGCCGCGTCAGACGGATCAACACCCTCTTCATAGCTTACAAGCTGCGGCGGGCTCTGGGAGCCTTCAAAGAGGGAGGGAGAGGAGTTTGGGGACCCCTGAGGAGAGCAAGGCTGTGTGCGGGAGAATCTCCCTAACTTTTTGGCAGCATTCGACTGTATCTGTGCAAGAACGGCTTGGGATGTGGAGCATTCCTGCGCGTCCAGGGGTTCCAGGGACTGGAATGGAGGATCTTCATGGACGGATTCATCATCCGATGGAGGCGCAGACACCCCGGATGCTGCTTTGAGCATTTTAGCCGTCCTCCTCCGGTTACCCATGGCGTCTGGGCAGGGGGGGCCAGTGATAAACAATCAAGGAGCCTAGCGTCCAGTAGTTAGCAGAGATACAGTCCAAACCCACGTGGAGTATTGCAGCGGCACTGCAAGGGTTAATATAAAACAGAACCCAGGAGCAGGGGATCACTGGGAGTATGGAGGACTCAGTGCTGGGCTGCACAACTAGGGGTCCCCAGGGCAGAGGTGGGCAGCAGCAGGGGAATTTCTTCCCTACCTGGTCCTGGATCAGTCCAGCAGTGTCAGGGTTAACCCTGCGCGCCTAGGCCTCAGGCAGCGCAGGGGAGTCCCACAGGATGGCGCCTCCAGCAGGATGAAGGGCTGGCTGGAGCGCTGTCACGGTGCCTCCGGTAGTGGGAACGGCGTCTCAGGCTGCCGGAGAGGAGGATGATTTCCCCGGTGACCGTTACAGCTGCACCGGGCAGCCAGGAGCGGGCCGCCGCGCGGGCCACGTGGTCGGCCGCGGCGAAGTACGGAGGAGCGGCGCGGAGTCCGCAGCCGCCCCCAAATCGGGACCGGAGGACAGCGGCAAGCGTGCGCGGCACCCCGGAGCTGGAGGGAACAGGTACAGGTGGGGGATGGCTGCCTTAGGAGGGAGATGGGGTGTCGGGTCCCGGGAGCTCCGCGGCGCACGTCTCCTCAGTCCGGCATCTGGCCACGCCCCCGAGGAGGAGCCACATTTAAATATTTTTAATAACCACAAAAAATGTTGACCACTTTTAAAAAAAAAAATGTTTTCAAAATGGTAAAAGAAAGTGTTCATGAAGATATCTCTTTGTTTTTTCCGTTTACTGCATGGTTGCGTTATTTTATTATATTGGGCATTTTTGGACCAGGGGATGCCTATGTATTACAATGTAAGATGCCATTGTTTATGATTTTGTGTACAAAATTTGCTAATGCTTATACTTTCCTATGGATGATGATACTATTTCATAAATAATAAACAAATATATGAACAATTGAATGGAAAATATCTGGAATATTTAGTAATTTGTTGTGCATTGCTTATAAATACTGGCTTCTTTGTACCCATACCAAATAGTGTGATTTATTGCCTGATAATTGCATAATGTACAAGCCAATTAAGACAAAAATATAGCAAAAGGATCATTTTATTACACAAAGTCAAAATACATTACAAAGACTGCTCAACATGTTTAAAACATAACGATTTCCATTAGCGTAGGACATGTTAAAAGTCAACCAGATAACTGAAATAATAAGGGGATTGAGTATGGTACAAATAAATATGGAGGAAACAATGAAATAACAAATAAGTTTATGGTCAATAAGATCTTTAGGTTGATAGAACTGCAATTGTAACTAGTGTATAAAAGGTTAATCAAAAGAAGCTTGACCCATATGGAAATACAGTGTTAGCCCACTAGTTACCTGGTATGACGTTGTACAGATGTACCGAGGTATATTTCAACTCTTCAGCCTTTTTTCCGGGGGATTAGTCAGATAAGTTTCTCCTGACACCCCCTTGTGCTCCTGGAGCTTGACAGTACTGCATAGGTGCCAGGAGCAACATGAGCAAGTCTGGTCTTTTTTGTAATTATGGACTTGGACATATTTAGTAAAAGACTATTTGTGCTGGAATGTGTAGTGTTAACGAAGTTTATGTCAGGTTACTTTTAAATAGAAAGTGTGTAATCATCACAATGGAAAAATGGACTATAAAATATTCACATCAATGGTCAAAATATATCAATAAACAGTGAATAACAAGGATTATTGTGACTTGTTGAATCGTTTAATGAACACTTTTATTTGCTATAAATATCCCACCGGAAAGTAATGAGGCTGAGGGGACTCTAACCATGTAGTGCGTCCTGTGAGTGTGACCTGTTGATGAACAATCTGTAATGAGGTCCTAATTATCTCTCTTCACATTAAGACTAATCTATTTTATTAGAAATCAGTTTTCCATTCTAATATTGGAAAAGACTTAAATATGAGCATAATAGGGGACATCGGTGCCAGGAATTGACAACTTTCATTTTAGCAAACCTAGTCTTGTGTGATCAGGAGGTATGGGCTTAATGTGAAGGGTCAACAGTATTTACAGATCTTGAAGATTCTTCCTAGATTTTTCACTTGTGATCATCCTCATAAAGATAGTAAGTAGGGGAATTCATTTTAATCTTAAAGAAAGGGCTCCTACATGTGCTCAGCAGACCGCAGTCCTTTGTACTTGTCGTGAAGATTAATACATGAGATTTGCTGTGGTTCAAAAATGAAAGATATTGTTTTTACAGTTTAACTAAGACAGATAATATTCAAACGGAAACTAATTTGCCTGACACATCCATTCAGGGCCACAGTCTCCTTGAACAAATGAAGGATACCTGGTAGTAAATTGAATAAATTAAGATAATAATGCATTTCAGCTGTATCTGCATAAACAGGCCTAATGACAAGATGCAAGGCATCTTTCACATGACAGTGCAATGTCTAAAGCACCAAGGATTGATGGGTTATTCTAAGCTGAATAGAAATGTGGCCTAATCTCTAAGGCGTAGGTTCCTCTTGGTAAGTTTTCAGTAAAACTGCTGCATTAGATTTCTTTTCAGCTCACCTGCTTAAATAAACATGAATCACAAAATGACAAAATATTTTAAGATTTTCCAGAATATCCTTTAATCTTTACATTTTCCTATAGTCATATTTGTTTCCATTATAATTAAAAATAATATGAAACATATTTTCAAAATGTGCTAGAAGCTCAGCCAAGACCTCAGTCCACATGCATTTCTCCTGTAGTACTGCGACTTGCCATAACCATGTGGAGAAGCAGTCTACCCTTTTTATAATAATTCCATTTGTACTGTACTACAATTAAAAATCAAATATGAAAATAATATTTTAGAATTTTCCTAAATGCACAGCCGAGACCTCACATCCATGCATTCTGCTCATGGTCCTATAGTTTGCTATAACTGGCTGAAGCTGCGGCTCTCACTTTTATCAGTTTTCAGTACAACAGTAAGAGTTCTCTTTGCCAATTAAAGCCACCTTATAGATGTGTGGAGACCTATAGCCATTGATGTGCCTTTAGGGGATTCTGGGAAATATGTAAATACATTTTGCTCTACCAAATCACTGCATTTGTAAACTTCCAGTTACTTTGCAAATTTAGAAATGTTTGAATCTCCCTAGAGAGCACTACTAATAACAAATAGTTAGTTCCACCTATGTCAGCTTATCCTATAAATGTATAAGAGATGTAGGTTATACCTCTGGGACCCATTTCTATCTCTAGAATAGGGTCTTATGACCCAGACCATGACACCCAGGCAGAGAAATGACATGTTCATGACTCCTTTCACTCTGTCAGAATGTCATCCAGTTACATTGACTAACACTCATAAAATAATGGAGACAACTGCAGACATTTCCCCTTGAGAGATTGAACAAATCATTCAAGATTTACTTTTCTGAATTTTCTGTAAGATTTGATTCAAGTTTAAAATGCTGATTTTTTTTACTAAAAAAAGTACCATCTTGTTTTGTAATTTTGTTTTATTTTCAGTTTTAACTAAAATTATAATAATGGCAAACGTGGTACATAGAAGACAATAATGGAAAACATCAAGGGTCCATTAAATCAATGGAAATTTAATGGATCAGTTAAATTTCAATTATTGGCATACATCAGAAGCAAATCAGGAAATATTTGAATTCAATTTGTCTGAAAATTGACAAATTCGTACGGAATTGGCAAATATATTCTCATCTCTAGTCACCACCGCCTGTCCATGCAATCCGCACCTGAGTTTAGTGTCCAGGACCAGCTCATCAGCTGGATGGCTCCCCCAGTCTTAACCCAGAGTTTGGTTCTATTAATGGAGTAAAGTGCAAATTCTCCTATTTACCGCTGGTAGAATGAACTATAATATCTATTGTTTCTTCAACCATAGTTGGATAATCTTGTAAGAACATACCTGATCTAACTGTTTAAGGCTACTTTCACACGAATGTATAGGGGACGTATATACAGTCAACGTATATATGGCGTATATACGTCCCCCATACACTTCTATGGGCTCACGGGCTGTACCGTTCCGTAGCCCGTAGAAAGATAGGACATTCTATCTTTCTACGTAATACGGCGCCGTGCGCTGTATATTCCTATGGAGAGAGGCGGGGGTCAGCAGCGCTCATCCCCTGCTCCTCTCCACAGTGCCGATGTATGCCCGCCGTACTACGCTATGGCGGGCATACATCTTGTGAATGTAGCCTATTGCAGTGATCTCCAGACAGTCAGAGATTACAACTGTGGGAAAGCCAGACCAGCTGGAAATTGTAGATTTTCAACAGCATAAGAAACTCTGCTTTACAGCACTCCCTACAAGATTAATTGATGTTAAGGGCTCACTCTCTGTTCATTAATAGTGTATGTAGTATGTGGAACTCTGAACTTTGACATATTATCAAGCAGTGGTTATTATCATACAGGTTGTATTAATCAGTGCAGATAATCTCAGAGCTTTGGCAGCTGTAATACACTTGTATATAAATGTCTCTATCTGCTTTTCAATCACTTCAACACAGCTGATCTATACATGTTTATACCGTATAAATAATTCATTGGGCGAGTGTATAACTCCCTAGTTTACATGCGCTATCAGAGCAGTCGCCTCAAATAGTAGAAAACCAATTGATGTTAAGGTAAGTTAAAATAATGAGCTTAGGACCATGTCTGTCACTATCGAGAAATTGCTGGTGAAATCAATGGAAAGGAATGTACCATCTGCTAACATTGATCATTTCCCATCATTGGCTACAGCAATCCTCTGACAGATTAATGAGCTAAGGACTAGGTCATTTGTTCATAGAAATAGCTTTCACTTTTTTTAATACCCATATAATTGGTATCCCGAACAACACTGTTCCTGTGAATCGTACAGCTAAAATTGAAGAACTGTAGAGTACAAATATATGTTCTTTTACAAATGATGTAAAAATAGCTTTTAAACAAAAAATTACAGTTTCTGCAAATTACCAAGACATAGCCATGAACACTAATTATAACACTATTTATAACCTCAATTTGATAAATGTATCTCTGTCTGTTATTTTTTTTCCAAAATGTATTATTATCTGGTTACAAGTTAGATTGATTCAATTATATTCCTGTGAATCGACAATAATAGAGAACAAGCAGCACAGATATCAACAGATCTTAAAACCAACCTGGCTCCAGTGTGCGTGCAAACCACAAAGCAGGATCCCAACAGTGAAAAAGATTTAGGCCCACATTTATTAAAGCGTTTGCGCCAGTTTTCTGTCTGACATTCCCTGAAAAGAAAATGCAACCAGCTTGCAAATGTATTTATAAAGCATCTGCTCCTGTTTTGTGTCCGCCGCGCCACAGAATTCACCACCTAAAGTAACATTTATTACTACAACTTAATACTGCCGGCAAACTCCACCTAGGACAAAGTGCACTACTTTTGATAAATGTAGACCATGTTTCAGCCCTCTTCAATTACTGTATCCATACAATATGAGGGCCTAAAAGCAGGAATTTGTCATATTACTTAAAAAAATGAAAAACGTAATTTCATGATAAAACATTTACTACTTTACCAGTGTCCATATCATAGTTAAGGTACTTACCAGTAGTGATTAGCAGACCAGGTAAAATTCAAAAAATCTGTTTGGGTCTGGGTACCAAATCTGGACCTGAACCTCCAACAGTAACACCTGTAATCAATGTTGGTACTGATCGTTGGTCTTATCTGTTTAAGTACCGGTGTGTGCGACCACAGTAATTTAAATGTCACTGGTGACTTTGCTAGTGGCATTTAAAGAGTTAATGCCTGTGATTAATGCCAGCACCAATCACTGGCATTAAAAGAACTTATGGAGTTTGGGGTCATCCATACTTTACCTTTAGTGGTTGGCTACAGTTGTCATATTTATGTACAATGATAGTATAGAATAACAATGGTGACCATGAGATCAGCTGTGACTGGATCAACACTGAGTAAAAGTTACAAGAATTTCTTCTTGTATTCCCAATGTTTTGAAATACGCTCTTATAAATCACACCCAGGTAACATACCGTATTATGTTATTACATCATAAAGTTCTGAATATATTGAATTTGCTTGCCAAATTATTAATGACTCAAAGCAGAAATTAAATGAATATAATAAGATACATTATCGTAGCGAGTTAAAATGATGATGCGTGAAAAGTCACAGATAAAAAGGAAAAAGAGTATTCAGTAGATTGTGATTTCTGTTCCTGCTCAATACCGAAGACCTAGTGTGGCAATGAGATAAACTATTGGTAAAAACATTTAGGGCGGGATTTAAAATACACTATTGCATGGTGCACCTTCATATGATATGAATCCCGCCCCTACCTCCTTCCTATGGATACATCCAGCGGGGGATGTGCCGCTGGGAAGTTCTACATCAGGTCCAATTCCAGGTGTAGATTCCCTCCACAACTGGGCAATTCAGTTCCTGGCAAAGACTTACACCTATACACTCTGGGCCACATTTATTAAACTGGCTGCACAAGTTTTCTGCAGTACTTAGCACAAAAAGGAACATGCAAACTGCTTCCACATGTATGTATGTAGTGTCTGCACCTTTTGTGTTTAGTTATTACAGCAATTTGACAGAAATGAGGCGCATGACAGTTAAACTGAGTGCACCAAATAAAACTGTGTCACTTAGTTTAAGCGCGATTGGCACACTCAAGGTGCACCAGATTATTGAGGACTGTGCACATTAGTGAGGCAAACTACACATAATCTGGCCCACTGTGTTTTGGCTTTCTAGGGCACTCAGTCCTGCTCACAGCTCATCCATCCGAGAGAACTGATCTGAAGCTTAAAAGTCTCGTAAAGATCTTTATTAGTTTAGAACGTGACATGTTTTGAAAAGGAAAAAGTTAAAAAAAAGAGCAAAAACATTGTTACACTTTTTATTTATGTATTCCTAGCATGTATTATGATATCATTAGCAAAGAATGGAAAACAGTATTGTTACTAGTGCTATACATGTAATAAAAAGACTAACTTCAGGCATCAGATTGTGACCTTTTGCTAAACAAGCATTCATTGTAATTGCCTCAGGCTACCAGATGTCATTACTGTAACCATCCCAACAAAAACAGTTCAGCAATTGAAAAGATATGTCATATCCTCATCATCACGAGTATGCAATTCAAAGACTTCAGTCTCAAGCATTGACACACGTTTCCAGCTGCAAGGATTCTGAATGAGCTGGAGAGCAGCTGAATGACAGCATTGCAATAAAAGGATTCAAAAGCATCCTAGATTCACTATCCGAGTATCTATCTATCTATCTATCTATCTATCTATCTATCTACCTATCTATCTGTCCATCCAAAATATCTGTCTTTGTGATTTGTGATGGATATATTTCACTTAGTTTTGAGTGAAAGATGATAAAATAGTTAGATAGATAAAAAGATAGAAAAATAGTTAAATATTTATACTTGTGTGCACATGAAGGAGGTCTGACACTTATCTTTATACATCAGAATAATTGATTTTACTTGCTGGTTACCAAGGGGCCACAGTGCCAGGGGGCCACCTGACACACAAAAAATTGGGGAATGTGCACCATATAGATGTTAAACTGCACATTATAGATTAAACTACATGAGTGTATAAATGCGTGTATGTGTGTGAGATCATAAATGTAAAAATGTGAAGAACTGTTTATGTATGTGTGATTGTAACTCACATGTGTGAGTATTGTAGGATTGTAACTCACATGTGTGAGTATTGTAGGATTGTAACTCACATGTGTGAGTATTGTAGGATTGTAACTCACATGTGTGAGTATTGTAGGATTGTAACTCACATGTGTGAGTATACAAATATGCATATTTTAAGAGTGGAGATTGGGCCCCATCCAGAAATCTGCAATGGGGCCTTGCCTCTCCTAGTTACACTCCTGCTGGTTACTTATCAGTACCTATGCTTACAAAATGCTTACGCATGCTCACATGTATATCAGTATTTGAAGAGATCCAAGAGTAACATTTGGTTGCTCAAAAATTGACATTATTTTGAGCTGCATGTACATATTGATTATTATTTATTGTTTATAATTGGCTACATATGGAGGGATTTCACTACTGGGTGCAAGTTGTTATAACACCCCCCCTCCCCTGTGCATGATGCTCCCAATATACTAAGAGGCTTCAGCCTAGACTCAGCCCCCTTCCTGTCCCTATACACAACACTTTCCTACACACTTGGCATAAAGGTGGTATTTGCAATTTGCAATTCTTGGCAAGAGAAGCTTGCAGATTCAGGAACCAAACAAACCAAACTTAATGTTTTTTTGTTTGCTTGTTTTTTTTGCTAAGCTTTGGTTTCATAGATGTCGTAGATGCTTAGATAGGTAGGCTCCGTAGATAGATAGTAGAAAGATGGCCTTTAGCCATGCAACCTTTTCTTCATTTTAAGGATAAATACTATTGCAGTCAGAATTGTCTCATTTATTTTCTATACGATGCTCTCATTTTCAGGTAAATCTATTTTAATAAGGATGTCAATTTAGAATGAAACTCATCTCCCCTGCTATGCATGAGTAAAAGTGAAGAGGAATGAATGGCAAGGAAACCTGTCAAAATATGATTCTTGTTCGGGATGCAAATGTCAATTTTTATTCAAATTAATAATTTTCCCCTCTCATTTAAACATCTTTTCTTAAGTTTTCATTACAGGTTTGAGGGACACAATTTTGTTATTTAACGGAACTCCAACTCACATTTTTGAGTTATGAAACACACTAATCATTGACCTTTTATCCTTCTAATTCATGCTTATCTATTTTTATCTGTCTCCTTAAAGTATTTAAATATGATACAATGTAATGAAATAAAGGAAAGTCCAGCTCAAACCACGAGTGGAACGCTGAATACTGGAGAGCACGGGTCCTCGCCCCAGACGAGTAGAAGCCACGAAACCAAAGGAATGATCCAGCTCAGATCCAGGTAGATTGCAGCATAAAACGAAATCTTTATTTAGACCATTTTAAAAGAGACATGGGAACAGCAAGGAAAAATCCAACGCGTTTCAGACGCTCACGGCGTCCTTAGTCATCCATGACTAAGGACGCCGTGAGCGTCTGAAACGCGTTGGATTTTTCCTTGCTGTTCCCATGTCTCTTTTAAAATGGTCTAAATAAAGATTTCGTTTTATGCTGCAATCTACCTGGATCTGAGCTGGATCATTCCTTTGGTTTAATGTAATGAAATACTTGAATATTTTGGTATGTTAAATTTTATCCACTTTTCAGTTGCACCATCTCTATGCCAGAGTAAAATTCAGCGGGTACGGAAAGTATTTAGATCCTTTCCATGTTTCACTCTCTGTTTTCATTGGAGCCAATTGGTAAGATCAAACAAGTTATTTTTGGGTCATTAATTTGGTCATTAATTTGGACATTCTGCACCCCATCTTGACAGGAAAAAAGATCAGAAATGTTCATATTTTTGCTAATTTATTAAACAAGAAACACTGACATGCTGTGCATTTCCTTCTGATTCTTCTTGAGACAGTTTAACTGCATTATTGGCTGTCTAGCTGTGTTTAAATAAACTGATTGGACTTCATTAGGAAAGGCACACACCTGTCTATATATATATGTGAGAGCACATAAAAATCATGAGGGCGAAGGAACTGCCCAAGGAGAAACAGAAACAGAATAATGGCAAGGCACAGATATGGCCATGGTTACAAAATAATTTCTGCAGCACTCAAAGTTCCTAATCCTTTAATGGAAGAAGTTTTGGATAACCACAATTCTCCTCGACCAGGCCATCCAGCCAAACTAAGCAGTCATCAGAGAAGAGCCTTGGTTAGAGAGGTAAAGAAGAACCCCAACACAATTGTGGCTGAGCAGCAGAAATGAAATATAGAGATGGGAGAAAGTTCCACAAAGTATACAGTTACTGCAGCCCTCCACCAGTATGGGCATTATGCCAGAGTGTACCGACAGAAACCTCTCCTTGTTGCAAGACACATGAAAACCTGTATACAGTAGGCACATAAAAAACCATGAAGGACTCCCCGAGAAAATGAGAAAATTCTTTGGTCTGATAAAACAAAGACTGCACTTTTGGTAATAATTCTAAGTGGTATATGTAGAGAAAAACACTCTTCATCACCTGCCAAATACAATTCCAATAGTGAAACCTCAAACTTAGCTAAAAGTTCACATTCCAACAAGACAATGAACCTAAAATAACAAAGAAGTGGTTTCAGAACAACTCTGTGAAAATTCTTGACAGGCCCACCCAGATCCTTGACCGAAGTCCAATTCAACATCTCTGGAGAGACTTGAAAATGGCTGTCCACCAATGTTCACCATCCAACCTGAGGGAACTGGAGAGGATCTGCAAAGAAGAAGGATTTCCATATCCAGGTGTGTAAAATGTGTTGCATCACTCCCAAAAAGACTCATGTCTGTACTAGTTCAGAAGGTGCTACTACTCAATACTGAGCAAAGGGTCTGAATAATTATGACCATGTGATATTTCAGTTTTTCTTATTTAATTTATTAGCAAAAATGTCTACATTTATTTTTTTTTCAAGATGGGGTGCAGAGTGTACATTAGTGAGCAAAAAATTACTTTTTTGATCTTATCATTTGGCTACATTAAAACAAAGAATGAAACATTTCAAGGGTTCTGAATTATTTCTGTACCAGATGTAGAACCCCCAATTGATGCCCCATCATGAAATGCTATTAATTTGAAAGTGAGACATCCCCAACAAACCTTCCCTGCTGTAAGGGGCATATTTACTGGTTTTGCAGTCCTATATACAGAACTTTCCCGTTTATGGGTCCTTTTATAATTAACAATTGAAATCATATGTTTGTTTCTACAATGGTATCACTTAATAATATTTAGGCAGTGAATTCAATGAATGCTTTTAATGAAAATGCTTTAAAACTTCAAAAATGTACTATGACTAGATGCTCCCCACTTCAGAAGAATTATCCATTATATTATGACACCCCTTGTATAAACTGTCTCTCCCATACACTTTATAACATCACCCTGTTTCCACTCCTAAAGACTTTTTGGACCACCTCTCCTCTAGTTTATGATACCTTCAGTCTGTGGCCTAAAGCTGACCAAGTATAAAATAAAAATAAAAGAAATCGGAAAAGAAATCATACTGCTGAGGGCACTTCTCCATAATCGGATGCTCTAGATACAGGTCTTGAGTGTCAAATGGCAAATTAAGCTCTGCCTCTGATTGCAGATCCACCTGGCCCTTCCATGTCAAATCCATTGGGATTGAAGATATGGATTTTGGCTGATATGCTCTTTATTTTAACTGGTATCTGTTCAGATCCTGTTAACTATTTAAGGCATGTCACATCTCCCATAGCAGTCTTGGCAATAGTTTTCCTGGTGCCAAACTGTTCTTCTGAATGTACCCTGCCATGGCTTAGTGCAGTGATGGCGAACCTATGGCATGAGTACCAGAAGTGGCACTCAGAGCCCTTTCTGTGGGCACCCAGGCCTTCACCCCAACACATAGTTTGCCAGCTAAGACTCAAGGCTTTCTCCTGTAATCCAAGACAGCTCAGGATGTGTCAAGCTCAGCGCTATTTTAAAGCGACATCCTTGGCTGCCAGACTACAGGAGGAGCAAGAAGGTGTGAATACAGATGGATTTTCATTGGAGCTCCCGCTCTGGGTCCTCTGGTTCTTCCTCTTCAAGGGACCCTGGAGGAAAGCTACAATACAAATTTCTCCATCATCTTTCTATTGTATTGGTGAACTCAGGACACCAATACAATTAAAACCTGTGATACAGCAGGGATCAATAAGATAAGATAATATAAGATAATCCTTTATTAGTCCCACAGTGGGGAAATTCACAGCATTACAGCAGCAGAGAGGGTACAGAGAGTGAAGTGCAAACTATGACAACAATAATATTAGGGATAAATGAACAAAAAGAAAAGTGGGATAAAAAGACAAAAAAGAGACAAGCAATGATCGTCAGTTTGATGTTTAGTCTGTGGAACTGGTTAGGTGGGGAGCGCAGGTTACTTCTGTTTGGGCCTTGTTTGTTGAACAGCCTGATGGCAGCGGGGAGGAATGACTTAACGCTCACACTTGGGGTGAAGCAGTCGGTCACTGAATGTGCTCCCCAATGCAACCACAGTCTCATGCAAGGGAAGGGAGTTATTCTCCAGAATAGACTTCAACTTACACAGTGTCCTCCTCTCAGCTACCACCTGCACTGTGTCAAGAGGACCCCCCAGGACAGAACTGGCTTTCCTAATCAGTTTGTCCAGTCTGCTCCTCTCCCTAGCTGAGATGCTGCTTCCCCAACAGACTATGCCAAAGAAGATGGCTGGTACCACTACAGAGTTGAAGAAGGTCTTAAGAAGAGCCCCCCGCACTCCGAATGCCCTCAGCCTCCTCAGCAGGTGTAGCCAGCTCTGACCCCTCCTGTGAAGTGCGTTTATGTTCTCTGACCACTCCAGTTTATTGTTGAGTAGGACACCCAAGTACTTATAGGACTTCACTGCCTCAATGTCTGTCCCATGGATAACCACCGGTTGAGAAGGAGGACTGTGCTTACGAAAGTCCACCACCATCTCCTTGGTCTTCCCAGCATTAATCCTAAGGTGGTTTTCGCTGGCACCAATAAGTTACTGCTTGTCATGTTGGCACTTTGTGGGTTTTGGTTGTAGCTTGGGCACTCTGTCTCCAAAAGGTTCACCATCACTGCTTAGTGGCTCCATGTACAGTTAAGTTTATTAAATACTCCATGCAACTTATAGATTGTATTGTCACAGGATGAAATCTCATTGAGCAAATTGGAGACTTAAAAACGTCAGCTTGTCTTTACTTCTGTTTTCTTAGCCAAGAGGTTCAATACGTCTAAATAAAGATGTTATGTAACACTATGTATGTATCCTCTTCATTTGTGGTATGGTCTTAATAACTCTTAAATGTGTTTGTACGCTTTGAAGGAAATTATATCCTAATGCAAATACAATTTCACACCACTTATTGATGAAGCTGTAAAGCTATGATGTCTCAAGTGTATGAAGCTCTGCTGCATTGCAGTTGGAATTTTAATTGACCTGAGATTTGCCAAAGTCTATCAAATATTCCCTATACTTTTAAACTTTTGTATGACTTTTGAACACACATGCAAATTTTACAGGTATGAAGAAATACAATTTTGATTAAAGAAACCAAATATTGTATAATTAGTGCAATGGCATTTTCATTTAGTTTAACAGAGATTCATTGAGAGGAGATTACACTTCTAGCTCTAATTTGGTTAAAGGGAGCCGGTTGCATATAACATGCTGCGTAATCTGCTAGCAGCATAGAATAGAGCAAGAAGACCAAGCAGACAAAAGATTCAGTATAAAAATATTTGTGTTGCAGTATCCGGAAAAAGGGAGGCAAATACTGGAGGAGCTACTAACTTGGCAAAACTCCCAAATTAGCCAGAAAAACACACATAAAAAAACAATGCTAGTGCTCTAACTCCACAATAAAATGTTAAAATTGAGAGTTCCACAGAACGGTCTCACCCAGTTCCTTATAGATCGGAGATTGAAGAAATTTCCTCAGTAATTCCTCCTGTCACAGTGTTCACCTCTCTATACTGGATCGTGTGGGAGACCACGCTACACTGTTGTGCACGCGATCACAGCACCGGTCCTGCATCAGGAAGAATGTGGACAGATGGTGCAGATCACCAAGGATAAGAGTAAAAACAATTTTATTCCAGCATACTCACAAACAATATTAAAAGCGCGCATATCACAATGGTTAAAAAATGTCAGAGGACCTCATGCCCGTCCTAGGTTTCGCCCTTTCAGCTTCATCTGGTCCTCTGGGGTTTTTAACTATAAGACGCTTCTTACTATAGGACACACCCCAGATTTAGGCTTCCAAAAAAAAGGCAAAATATATTTTACACCAATTAAAATATCCCTGTTGGTCGCACTAAAGCACAAGCAGACACAGACATACATTTGCACAAACAGCTCTGCATCATCCATATTTACATGCACTCATCTCTGCATCATCCATTCAGATACACGCACTCAGCTCTGCCTCATCCATTTAGATACACACAGAGCTCAGCTACATACACAGAACACACACACACACACACAGCTCAGCTACACACACAGAACCACACACACAGCTCAGCTACACACACAGAACCACACACACAGCTCAGCTACACACACAGAACCATACACACAGCTCAGCTACACACACAGAACCACACACACAGCTCAACTACACACACACAGAACCGCACACACAGCTCAGCTACACACACACAGAACCACACATACACACTCACACTTCCCCCATTCTGCTTCTTCTTAACCTGTCCCAGGGCAGCATGGCAGTATCAGACCTGTGGTGATGTAAGAAGCATGTGATCAGCCTGTACCTGTAGAACATTGGGGAGAGGGGAGAGCAGTACGGAGCCTCTCTTCACTGGGAGATCGGGTGCAGCTCTATATCAGGGCATCACCCGATCTCCATTACAGTGGCAGGAGGGTCTGGCAGTGCATGATCCTCCTGACCTTTGCTCTATAAGATGCAGGGACTTTTTATCAAGATTTTTTCTTGCTAAAAAGTGCGTCTTATAGTCCAAAAAATACGGTATCTGCAGTTTGGATGTTGAGAACTCAGGTAAGTCTTATAATCGGTGAAAGACTAATAATGCGCATGCATGATACAGGCAGTCCCCTACTTAAGGACACCCGACTTACATATGACCCCCAGTTAAAGACGGACCTCTCTGCCCACTGTGACCTCTGGTAAAGCCCTCTGGATAATTTACTTTAGTTCCATGCTGCAAGAATCAGATGTAATTTGTCTGTAATGAAGTTTTTTTGATAATCCTTGCTCTCATGACATCACAAAATTTTGAAAATGGAAAATTTTGAACCCCCCCCCCCCCAAAAAAAAAAAAAATTGTCTGGAGTTACTTTAATTATAATAATCGAGTTATTAATTACATACAAACTTATAAACAAACCTCCAGAACCTACCAAAGTCTATGACTGCTATGACTGAGGATGCAGTGAGTTCTTGCATCACTTATCAATATGATGAAAAGAACCCCATTCCTCTGGTTTGGTGACAAATGACTGTGCATGGTTCATGATTATGGGCTGATTGTTGAGTGTCAAACTGTCCTAAAGATGTTTAAATTAATCTTTTACTAAAATCATTATTCAGAACCACAAGATGATTTGTCAAATTAGAAAGATCTTTATACTGTCGCAGATTAGCCTATGTTTTCAATTATATCAATTCCATTTACAATATAATTCACTTATTGTTACACTATTTATTTACTGTGTATGATCCATACTGACATTTATTGTGACCAAAAATATACCCTATGGTTCAAAAAGAAGAGAGTTTAAATAGCTCTTATGATTGCGGCATCATTTGCCTCTCACTATAAGGGAGGAGGCAATGATACAAATTCATAAATTCCTAATGGTTTCCAGGAAAGCTTGAGATGCAAATATTGTAGCTTCTAACAAAATGCTTATTAACTAATGCTGCAATTATACCATAAATGTATTATGCATGCCAAACAATATTCTCTTCTAAACAGAAAATATTGTTCCTGCTATTGAGTTATGTGTAAAATGTGGATTTTATTATTATATTCCCAGTTAATCTGCATTCACACAGGTCAGGGCAGATGGGAAGTTTTCTATTTCCCTAATGATTTCTGCCAGCTGCAAAACTTTTATAAACAAAATGCAAAATTTTCGACAAGTTGGATAATGGTCATTTGTGAAAGTTTAAATAAGACTGCACACAAATTTTTCTATTTTAATAAATAATTCTGAGCATGTCCATGTGCAGTGTATTATTATATTGAACCAATGAATGGCAAAGTCTGAAAAACATATTCTATGATAGTGTGTAAGATACTGCAGAATGGTTGTACAGTAGGTTGTAAGATTTACTTTCATGGATTAAACTATTTTCTTGTCCAGCAAATCACATGGGTGTTACATCATGTTGAGATGTAGGGTTTTTAGAGGACAGGGCGATTGTACTTTGTTATGTTTCTTAAACCATCCCTAATTAATTCTTTAAGTGGGACAGGGTACAATATCCATTTGAGAGATCAAAAACATACCCGATCATCAAGCCTACCAAATCCTACCCATAAACAGTGTGCAAACAGATATTGTCCCCCAACATTTGTTTATTACAAATGACAAACCACAGATAATAGACTTATAAGCAAAGTCAAACAACTCGGGTCAAAACCAAGAGTGGAGTTGGACAGAATCGTATGGAGAGAGAATGGTGAAATACATAGTGCTGAGGTTGAATAGGAAAGCAAAGTAATAGAAAAATAAATTGACTAAGAGGATGAATATAATAAACAGCAATCTCCGATGGAACTGGGCGAGATATAAAAGGGGTAATGGACGTCCTTCCATTAACTGACTGGTTCAGATATCCGTCATGCCAGCCAAAGCTGCACACAAAACAAACTCACACCCAGCTACCCCTAAGTCTACCTGCACAAGCCTTGTTTATGTCCAAGTGTGGAAAAAATTAAAAAGTTATTTTTTTTTAAATAAATAATTTCATAATAAAAAAATAAATGAAAGTCCCATAATCACCTCAGTTAGGTATAAAAAAAACCAAATAAAGTATATAAAACAGTAAAACACAAAAAAGTACATCTTTGGTATCATTAATCTGTACAATAAATCTAAAGCAATATTGAACCCCAAGGGTGAACGGCGTAAAAAATCATGAAAAACTTGTAATTTATCAACAAATACCCTCACAAAAATGTTCTAAAAAGCAATAAAAAAAATGTTATGTGCCCAAAAATGATACACCTGAAAAGAACAACTCCTCGCAAATAAATAAGCCCACAAAAAAATTAGCCTTTAACCAGGTTTGTCAACAGAAAATATAAAAGTTATGTCTCTGAAAAGTTGTCAATACAAAGAAAAAATATGATTTTCTACATTATTGGTTTTGCTCAGTAAAATTGAGCAAAGTTAAGAAAACCTATATAAATGAGGTATCACCATAATCATAGTGAACCTAAGAATAAAGATAAAATATTATCTTTACGTTATGATGAGTGGGCTAAGAAACTTAGCCAAAAAATTGCTAAAAATCCAAAACAATTGATGATTTTGTTTGCGTCCCCCTTGAAATTGTTGATAAAATTTTATGAATGAGCTATAGACCCCCAAAATGAATTATCTATACAATGTATCTCATTCCACAAATAATAAGCCCACATATGTAGACACTACCAAAAAAAATAAAAATGTTATTTTACAATGTGATAAATGCAAATCTGCTGTGAATGGCACTGCTTTCATTCCATGCCTGGTCACATGCCCATACAGCAATTTACCACCACATGGGGCATCAAACTTTGCAGAGCATTTCATAATTTTATTCATTGAGAAAGTGACATTTTTTCCCTAAATAAATATATTTTCCAAAAAAAGTTCTAGAGTTTCTAAACTACACTTTTTATAATGGGGTAATTTATGGGGTTTCACTATTATTTAGGCCTTCATTTAGGTCATGTGATAGCTCAGTTGTCCCTCAAAACGTGCGTCTTGTCGATTTTCATGAAAATTACAAGAGCCTTATAACATCCTAGAACAATGCGAGGACACTTTATAAACCATGTCACCAAAACCATGTTATCAAGCTTTTCGGGTAGTCTAACAATCTCCCTGTTAAGCAGAACATTTCATAATTTGAAAATGAAGAATTTTTCGAAGTTTTGCCAAATATGAAAATTTTTTCTCAAAACTTTTTTTAAAATAAAACAACTTAAATTTTACAACTAACAAGGAGTACAATATGTCACGAGAAAACTATCTCAAAATCACCTGGATATGTTAAAGCTTTCCAAAGTTGGTGATAACGGGTTAAAACTGAGTAGAAGCAATAATGTTCATGACAAAAGAAGATTGGGAATAAGTATTAAAAAGTCTATGGGTGAAAATGTGTGATCCTGTTTACAGGTTCACTTTAATTGTCTCCTGCAGAATAGCTTTATAGGGTGGAAGCTTTAGGGAGCTGAAGAAAATGAAACCCAAGGATGATGGTCGATTATGTTTGGTGTTTCATCCACCTCTGTTGTCAATGTGGAAACAATTTCTCTTTGGAACCGTAACTTTCAATGAAAGAATTTTAGGACTACAATAGGGTAGAGGCCTGGGATTTATCAACTAAAGGAATGTTGCTTTTTTAACCTATTGTTCCTATTGTTTGGTCATTGTGTCATTTCTATACTCTATAGGTTGCCATTAAATTGCCGCAGTGGTGATCAGTATAACACTTCAGCAATTAGGATGTAGTGCACTTACCACAATGATCAGATATTATCTGTTATTGCTTTAGTTGCTTTGCTTGATGTTTTGTGAGGCTCTTCAAAATGCATTTCTTATGAAAATTATGTAAAGTGCCATAATTACCGAAATAATAGTCCAATAGTCAATGATAAGTGAAAAGCAAGTCTCTGCATTTCCATCTTTAAAAAGAAATGTATGCTTTAGTAAAATTGAGGCTTTTCAAGTGAATACATATTTAGCCATTTAGTATGATCAATGTTCTTTGCTAGAAGTCACTAAAATGTTTTTAGGGACAAAAGAAATTAAATAAATAATATATAATTACATGAATCAGGGAACACTGAATTGAATACTTTATAATCAGAATCAATCTTTAGTGAAGTTCAGCGGAAATATCATCCGGTATAATCACTTTATAGCCATATAAAGGTGATACTGTACATTCAAAGTTGGGAAACACTTACATAACTTTATTTTTATCAGAACTTACTGTTATTTACTGGCGACAAAAACAATTCCATTATGGGAATTATTTATCTTGGAAATGTGGGCCTATTTGGAAGGGGGGTGGAATTTATCTTAGAGGTTGTTAAATCTGGAACAAAAAGTCACAAATTTTGAGAATCTATGTAATTTGTAATCTATTCCTCACACCAACAGGGGGAGTGGAGTTTTTGTGAAAAAATGTGAAACTTTTTGCAACCGGTGCACAAAAATTCATAACTTTTTAAAACATGTACAGCCAGATAACAAAGATAAATTAGATGCAACACTAAAAAATGGTTGAGTGAATAAAGAAAATTTGTAAAAAATGTAAAAAAAGGAAAACCCCCAGTATGTCTCAAAAGGAGAAACGAATGTGGTCCCCTATATGTGTATTCAAAGAAGAAGTACATGTATGTACCTCTGGATGTATAGCTGTGGGACTGTAACAAAGTGGTACAGTTATGGTAGTCAGTGATGAAGCAGGACGGAGGCCAAAGATATAATATAATAAACAGCTGATGGACCAGTAAGGCAGTGTTGGAGCTACTAGGTAAGTAAATCTTTGAAGTAATACCCACGAGAGACTGAAAAACAACACCTGTACTTAACCCTGGGTTTGAAAACCTTAACGGATGACATCTGTAGTGAGTGCCTTGTTGGTTGTGGAACAACCAGTTTTGGTGAAGCAGGAAAGGTGCATAATAAGTGCATCAATGTCTTTGTAAAGTCTTTCCTAAGCATTTTCAGTTTAGGTAACAAGCATTCTTAGGATACACCGTTCTCTCTTTATGTCCAAGGAAAGGGTTTAATAAAAGATTCTTTACCTCCACCTCCACTTATCCCTGCACTGCAACATGAGCAAAACCATTTTGTATTATCTACCTCATTGTTTTCTTGCATAATTCAAAAACATTCTGTTGAGTCAAGTTGGGTTTAAATCTTACGATCCATAATCAGTATATAAATTATGTTATGCTAGTTTCACTGTTTCTAACATGTTTATAAATACTTAATTTTTTACTTAATTGCCTAATTTTCCCTTCAGCTAGTAATAATAGTATTGTACATACTCAGTATAAGCTGACCCGAGTATAAGTTAAGGTGCCTAAATTTAACACAAAAAAATGGGAAAACCTATTGACTCAAGTATAAGCCTAGGTGGGAAATGCATTGGTCACAGCCTCTACCCAGTATATAGCTATTCAGCCCCCCCCCCCATTATATAGCTAGCCTGCACCCTCCTCCCAGTATGTAGCTAGCCAGTCCCCTGCCCCAGTATATAGTCAGTTAGCATATATCCACTGTATATAGCCAACCCTGTCCTCCCAGTACATAGTTATCGAGGCCCCTGTCCCCCTGTATATAGCAAGCCAGCCCATGTCCTCAGTATATAGCCAACTCTCTGCCTCCAGTATATAGACAGCCAGCACATGCCCCAGTATATAGCCAGCCCCCTAAATATAGAAAGTAAGCACATTCCCCGGTGTTACAAAGCCCATGCCACCCAGTATATATATAGCCACCTCATGCCCTTCAGTATATATCCAGCCCATGCCCCCAATATATAGCCAGCAAGTTTATGCTCCCCAGTATATAGTCAGCCCCCCAGTATATAACCAGCCAGCATATGCCCCCCAGTATATAGTCAGTCCCCTGTACCCAACAATATATCTATCACATGCCCCCCTATTATGAAGCCAGCCCCCTGCTCCCAGTATGTAGCTATCCCATATCCCATGTTTCCTGTCCCCTTTATATAGCCAGCCTCCTATTCCTAGTATGCCAAGTGTCTCGCTCCCGGTGCACACATTTTGATGTCAGTAAATGGCTGATGTCATATTGTTTGCGTGTTCAGGGTGCAAGGACCTGCCACCGGCATCAATGAAGAGGGGGACCTGAGGGGTGCATTGGAAAGGTGAGTACAAAGGGTTTTTTTTGTAGACTCCTGTATAAGCCGAGTTTAGTTTCTTCAACACAATTTTTGGTGCTGAAAAACTCGGTTTAAATTCAAGTATATATGGTGTGTTTATTCATAGGAGCCTACCTATTTAAACTATATTATAAACAGCTTTCTCGGGTCATTATCACAGTAATCTATATTACACAAATCCGCTAGAACAAGCTGAAGTTTTTTCAAAATAATCATTATTGTGATATCATTTGTTTAGTATTTTTATCATTTATAATTTGTATTCTATAACAGTCGACCATATAAGATATGATGCATAAAATTATACTAGTTTAATGCTATACAAATTTAGCACTAGTTCAATTTTAGGAAAGTTCTTGACAATCAAGTCAAATTCTTCTATTGTACAGTGTCTTCTAAAATGAATGGCTACATGTGGTGTGATTATTAGGATTACAATGTTCTTCTTATTCATCTTCTAATGTTCCCGCACTTGTAGGCAACCCACAGAGATAGCTTTAGCTTTTAAAAAAAGGAATAACTAGCACTCTAGATAAAACAATGTGCCTTATTTTAGCCTTTTTGCAAAGTGCGTGACTGCATTAGCTGACAAATCAATTACCATCATAGAGGTATATTTAGAATGACATGTTTAGAGGTCATCTACATGTAAGGGCAATAACCCATTTGTTAAACCTACCGGAACAAAACACATTAATGTGTCCTTCTACCAAATATTATTTGTGGTATTATTCATAAAGGTTATGGAAACAGATGTTATTTTTATGGAATTTACAACTCATTTGACTTTGTTTAATGGGTTTAAAACTTGTTCATAATTATGCACGTATAGGTCATGGTTCATACGGTGAATGACTTTATCTGTATCATATGTAAGGCTCTACACAGCATCTTTCTCACCATTCTCATGGAATTTATTTTATACCATCTTTTAATTAAATACTTTATAGGTAAATTGGTAATTTTTTAAGATAATAGCTCACAACACAATCACATTTATTCAATTTCAATCTCATGCGCATCTGGATTGCCGATAAAACAGTCTTGTAAGAACATGTGGAATCTCAACAGTAAAACACAACAATAACACAATTTCATACACCACAATTTGGTGACTATGTACAGAAATAAATAATAAAAGTATCACCCATTAAAGCAAATGTTTAAGTTATTAATACCTACATAATGCAATGTTGGATGGAACATGTCAGATTTGATAGTATGTGGGAAATAGTATCACCCAGTCCTTTCTCTTTTTTTTTTCTCTTATATTTATATTTTTGGCACATTTGGATATCTGTGTACCACTGAACAGTACATGTATCACACAGAGTGTTAAGAGGTTAAAGGGGTATTCCAGGAATAAGCATAATTTATATACAAATGGGTACTCAAAATATAAGCTAATGTGTAATTAGTTGTAATTTAAAATTTTGCTCCCCTTAGCAGAAAATGCTGGTGACATACACTGTGATGGAGAATTAAAATGCTACTGGCCCTTTAATCAGTCTGTTAATTTCCCCTGTGCGGTCCGTTGTGGAGCAGACAGAGGACAGAAGATGGCCGCTGGTCACATGTCCTGCACCTGCCGGGGCATGTCACTACGTTTGGCTGTAGTCAGTTGGTTGAAGTGCATCCAGTATGGCCAGTGTTGTGGAGATGTGCAGGGATGGCAGTTACACATCATTACTATGGTAACAGAGCAAGAAAGTCTGTTACATCATCACTGGGAGCAAAGCATAAGAGGCAGGAGGAGTTACTGAGAACTAAAGGATCTTGGGACTTGTAGTTTCCAGTGGCGGCCATCTTAGTGCTAACTCCACCTACTTTAGAGAGGCCCTAAATTTTCTAAATCATAAAATCAAACTATTTAAGCTCCATTTTGTGACTAATGACATTGAGTATTGTTGTATTCATTTATTTATATCATCATGGATTTTTGTGTCATACGTTCATATTCCCGGAATACCCCTTTAATAGAATTTTTCCCTCATAACAACAACCCCCAAAAAAAGTAAAATAAGAAAACAATGAAAGAAAATAAAGTTAAAACGTTCTCAAAAAGTAGTGCAAGAAACCAGAACACTTTGTCATAAATGCCCCTGCCCCCATAGGACAAACAAAATATTTTTTTTCCCCAAAAACATTTTTACTGATTAAATGTCTACTGTGTTACTGCTATTTAAGTTCCATCATAAATGCAGGACTAAGCAAGGTAGTTTCCTATGGTAGATTGAATAAATGTTTTTTTCTCTCCAATATAATGGGATTTCAATTGGGTAAAAATTCATATTTCTCATCCATATATTATTCTGGACTGGATTTAAAAGAGAGTGATAAGAGCAGAGGACTGAGAGAATGATACATGATCAAAATGCTTTATCATTATTTACTGTAAAAAGAGATCCTAACAGCTGTACATTTTGATTATTAGTGATGCTGGCAAGTGCCATCTGTTGTTCCGTTTGCCGCTAAGGATTTGTTCTTTTTATATCAGGATGTATTGATTTTTAAAAAAGAAGCAGGTTACTTAATAACGCTGTTCACTGTTTGCTAAAAAGTCAGAAACTGGTTGATAGCTTATTGTAAAATTATATATATATTGCTCTATGCAGGATAACTTTATTTGTAAATTCTTAATAATTTTTTTGTCATGTTTATTTGAAATGACTGCACATGAATATTAGGACCAACCCCATTTCAAAATACAAGTTACCTGCAGTTTATACAGAACATATATTCATAGGGCTGTATAAGTCTGTAAATCTTATATCTGTCAGTAGACTTTTTCATGGTATGGAATATAGAATGCATCTTGTATGTTAAGATTAGTGAATGATTCAAGATTTGATGTGTGAAACTCCCTAAATTTCTTTTAAATATTGATTCAGCTCTGAATCGAATTGGTCTGAACCAATGTTGTTCCAAATTGTTCTGGAAATTGATATATAACAACCTCTTGTCCTCTAAAACGTTGGTCTTTATTTTTATAAAATGGTCCTGCTGTGAGTTTTCCACATTTTTTTTCAATAGGGTTAACATAAGGGTTCGGGTAGGGGTTAAAATTCACCATAGGGGTAACCTTTACTCTAAAGAAATAATTCTTAGAAAATGTACAAAATAATCTTTTTGTAAAGAGAGAGAGGTTTGTATATCAACCAGGACATTGGTTTGTCCAATTGTCAATTAGGAAAAATTTTGATTCATACCAAGTCTATGAATCCATGAATAGGTTTACT
This sequence comes from Engystomops pustulosus, assembly GCF_040894005.1. NCBI lineage: Eukaryota > Metazoa > Chordata > Amphibia > Anura > Leptodactylidae > Engystomops > Engystomops pustulosus. The sequence continues at coordinate 206,696,314 of NC_092412.1, read as the reverse complement.
AATCTTATGGGTTGGGAGAGTCTCCTTAAGTATTCCTCCAATATGACAAACAAAGCCTTGCACAACTGCCATGTAAATCAAGTTGATGGGATTTGTATTACTATAAATTTTAATACAAGCCAATACAATTTTTCAGAAAAGATTGGCTTAAAAATATGTTAAAAAAGTAAAAAAGGCATAAATCACCCATCAATTCTTCACCATAGCATCAACGTTTCCCAAATCCCAGTACGGATTTTAACTTCCTGGTCCTTTTTCGTACAAGCCATTCAATAATGATACAATTTCATGTTGTCAAAGGGGCTTAGATCCAGAGAGTGACACAGATTTGGTGACTTGTTAAATATGCTAATATTTATTTTAAGCTTAATAGTATTTTATATGCAGTGAAATAATTAATCAATGACATTTTGCATGGTGTTTAAGACTATTAGATTAATGTCAACTTTCTGTTGTTTTCCTTCAGCACCACTTACCGATAAACCACCAAAGTTACTACAGCCTTTGGAAAACAAACTGACAATCCAAGAAGCTCAGATAGGTAAGTCATGAACCCCACTTTTATCTATAAGAGAACTAATAAATGAAGAATTGAAATTTGTTGCCATATATGTTAATTTTATGTTTCAAATAATTTTTTTTAGCATCAACAGTTTATTCTTGTTTATTATTGGGGGAATACGCAAGACAATAGACTTACAAATAGCTCCCATTATCCATTGGCATCCAAAACTTTATACCTCACCCTAGCAACTAAGTCACCAAAAATTTAGAAAAGGCACAAAAGTCTTCCTTTGCTAAAGTAGCAGGATTACAAAGACATAGACCAATCTAAGCATTAATCTGAATCTCTGCTTACCATCCTCTACTTAAAAAATGTAGTGCCAGTTAATAGCCATGTTTTGTAGGGCTATGCTCACACTTGCCACCCACGACTTTGTTTGATTGTCCATGCCACAACTTCACCACAGAACTGGACCAAGGAGTGAAATAGCTTAAGTGGGAAGAATGAGAAGAATCTATTCTGGGGTATATTTTATTGCTGTGGAGACGTCGCCTGAAGTGCTCTGATAAAGCCCCCAAAGTACTTCCACCTATTTCTAAAGTCAACTTTTGGCGGCATGAGTAGAGCAGCTGGAAAATAATTCAGTAATGACTGGCATGTGTGGGTATAGCCCTACTTAGCATATAAGTTCCCATAGTACCCATGAGTTAGGTTTTTATTACTGTTTATGTGAATGATAGTTTATATGCTGTATTTTCTATAAAAATGGAACTTATATTGTCTCTGATTTCCTCATCAATAAATTTATGTTGACATGCTTCCTAAAGAATATAATAAGCATAACTTATTACACACGTTTAATGCTGTTTCTAGGGATATTAAGCTGAATCATTTTGCTGGTACAATTAGACTGTGCTATATTCCATAGATGATTTTTTTTTGCAGTGAAAGGCTATAAAGTTTCTGCTCCATTTAAAAATAAATAGTAAGACAATAGAAAGAGGTTTAAATGATGGTTTCTACATAAAAAGCCACAAAAAATGGAGAAAATTTCAACACAAAGGACTACAACCGATTGAGCACTTGCTAGCCCTTTGTTTAAATTAACTCAGCTTTCAAAAACATCTGCGACAAATGGACATGCAATTCCCTAGTTATACATCCCACAGCAAGAAGTGTCTTTTAATGGTGTAATTAGCAACGGTTAGCTCTTAGTTTCTTCATCTTCTTCTCAGCTTTAGAGGACAGTAATACAAACTTTTTCCTATGTGTTATTTCTGAAATGAAAATAATGAATGATAGAAACTGAAAAGACTATAATTTGCTTAAAATCTTCATCATGCTGCAAATGGCATGTTGAGGAGAGAAAAAAGGGTTAAATGTCATTTTATATGTTGAAAAAGCCTCATGATAATGGAGAAAGATCTTCCCTTTTTTCCCGTTTTGATTTTAGATTTTTTTTCATTAAAGCTGTGTTCTGATCAATAAAATGGGTAGGCCCAGTGTCTATTGGTATGATGTAATGGAATATTGGTGTTTTAAAAAAAAGGATATATATATAAACAATACATTGGGGGACATGTATCTTATTTTTTTTCCTTTGGTCTATAATTGAGACATTTGAAAGGTCTTTTTTGTGCCTAATATATAATCAAGTCTTTTTTCTTGGAATACATACAGGCAGTGCTTGGGTTACGTATAAGATAGGTTCTGTAGGTTTGTTCTTAAGTTGAATTTGTATTTAAGGGGAAACTGTACATTTTACAATTGTAACCCCTGCCAAATTTGTTTTGGTCTCTGTGGACAATTGGATTTTTACAACTTTTGGGTTATTATAAGAACCAGGATCAACAATAAATCTTAGTTGCAGGTAACTCATAGATCTTATCATTGTAGCCTGGGACTAAAGTACAGTAAATTACCAACATCCAGAGGGCTGTTTGTAACTAGAGGTCATATGTAAATCGGGTGTTCTTAAGCAGGGGACCACCTGTATTTAGTTTTGCCTTACTTGGCAGGCGCAATTTTTGTTTTTTCTTGAGATTTTTTGTTGCAAATGTCTCAAAACCCCATAGACACAAGCCACATGAGGGGGTTATGTACAGGAGTGGACACTTTTATAAATTTTGATTTCGAGACCATGTTCTGCATTTTTAAGCACACTAGTCACACCCCAGAGAGATGACGACATATGTGGCTGCGTTTTCAAAAACAGCTAAAAAGAGGAGATTTGCCCAATTACATTGCTGTCAACATTGCGTTTACAAAATGCATCTCTTTTGAGCAGTTGTGATGCGTTGGAAAACACACATTTTAACACCATGTGTGACCACACAGAAGTAACTAATACATCTTCAATAAAATGTGAATGCAAAAATGTATAAATAAATGTATAAAAAAAATGAAGCCCAAACTGTCAATGCCCCACAGGTTTATGTACAACATTTTAAACATTAAAGCATGTAAAATAATTTCAATGTACATGTTAAAACATGGTCCATGGAAAAAAATCATTCCTCTTCACCTGGATGAGGTGCATATTTCTGCCTAAAAGTTGCAAAGCCCTCTTCATACTCCCCCATGCGCAACAAGACGTAAGGGTACGTCATTTTGGGCTATGGAGTTAATAATATATTAATAATATATATTATTCTGAATTGCCTTTTGATGTAAAACTGGGGTCTGTTCCTCTGATGCTCTGTTAATATTTTCTCATGGACCATAAGTGATAGCAATCACATGACCACTTTAACCAATAAATGGAGGAAAAGGTTGTAGGTAGCAGAATTTCCACTACTTTCTGCCATTAAATGATCCCTGCAGTCTGCTGGCTACTAAAAATGAAAAGAGTTCTACGTACAGTATTAAGGCAGGGTGATATTCATGGCAATAATTGCATTAATAAAATGAGATCTAGATATTTTGATGAAAGGAAGTAGTACAGATGTGATATAGTAATTTATTACTTTACAGATAATTAAAGTAATTTGTATTCAACAAGTTAACCATGTAACAAGTTAGAATATACTTTCTGGTCCCTCTGTAGGGTTTGGTGGCTACTTTCTTCCATAAGCAGTGCCTCATCTGTCCAAAAATTCTGTCTTTCTGCACCCGATTGAGTGGAGTTTCATTTTCATGCACATGTTGGCTGGTTTCTGTTTTTTAAAGTAAGCAGGTATATTTTTCTAATCCTGACTTACCCCTTTACACATAATATAAAAAGTGCATGTACAATAAAATAATAAAATAAAATTGTTGCAATTGAATCAAGTAAATACTGTGTTTCAGATTATACATGTCTCACTCTATCACAAAGCAAGTAAATGATTTTTCTGACCTTTAAATTTTTCACAACTTCTGGTTTCATCTTTACTTTCAATTTATGGCTTGTCTGCAACTGCAAGGTTAAGACTATCTATAACACAAGCTTACTTTTATAAAGAAAAATCTAAACCTTTTTGTAAGTGAAAGTTAGTTGTTAAATGGAAAGATTTGTATATAAAAGACACAATGGCCTCTGGTGAAAGGATGTGTGGAGACAGACACAAGAACAGAATACCTAGGGAACTTAATATTAAGAAATGGATGAAAGCAGAGCCTGTCATAGAGCGTAAATAGGCTTATTGCGCCAAATTGTGCCTTTTTAAAATTTGCGCCTAATTAGACACAAAAAAACCCTGCATTTGACAAAGAGCCAAAACGACAAAGGCAAATGAGTTGCAAAAATAGACTCACAACAGGCGCAAAAAGAACGCAGAAAAGGGGAAAATAAGATAAATCCCCCTCCAATGTTTTTTCTGACAAGGTTCCTGAAAAAGCTGTTTTCCATTACAAATGACCCCAGAATCCTGTCCAATAAATAGTTGATAAATCTGCCCCACACACTAAATATTATGAAAGTGTGTTAATCCTAAAATGATGCTTATGATTCTTCCGTGTAAGATTTGTAAAGCAAATATTGCTTATTTTTATCATCCATTTTATTTACAGTTATGTTTATGACTACTGAATGCTGAATGCTGTATGTTTGGTTTTCTCATATGAATACTATTCTTCAGACCCTCCATATTTTTAAAACTAATTTACAATTTGATTGTAATGTTTATGATCCTCTTTCCCTTATATTATTTCATTATTTACTTATATACACATTTATTAATTTTAAATGGTACAATTAGGAGAACTTAGATTTATTTTGTATCTATTTTTTATTTTTTAAACTTATATAACATTGTGTTATGTATTTGATCTAGCTTTCAATACCTTTATAGTTTGTTTTCTTTTGCTTATATTGATATTCTATATCATTGTATGCTTGTTTTGTTGTGAGTGTTTTATAACATGATGCCTTTCAAACATCCCAGGAGCTTAGACTTGAAGTCACAGAAACTTTATCCGAACATCTTGCTTTTAGCCATGTACTATGTTGCGTTGAGTTTTCCCCTTTCCGTTTAAGTGTAGAAGGCAGAACTTCATAGACTAAGAGTCATACTGTAGGTTTATTCATCAGAGCACAGCTTATCTTGTTAGCAAATGTAGCTAACATTTGCTGGCAGCTTTATCACAACTCCTGGGATTCTGTCGATTGCATAATGACAAAAAGAGAAGCAGATGTCTTATGGCAAAATAGGGAAGAGATGAGGCTGCAAATTTCTCTTAGAACCCCTCATTTACCAAGGGAATTTTACTTACCAACATTATGGTAATTCAAGGAATTGAAGTGAACTTATTTTCAGTAACATGTTTATATTATTACCTCCTAATTACTTACTTTTTATTGTTCTCTCTGTTTTTGTTCAATACCAAATAACAGTTGATTATTAGTATGGATGTCATTTTTTTCTCCTTACTTTCTTATGAGCAACATTAACAAATGTGAAGAAGTAGCAGTGATAACCAAAGGGTAATTCATTATTACCCAAATGTAGCAGCAATAACCGTAAGGTAAAATGGCAAAATCACAAGATTACCATGGACATTTTTTTTCCTCACTTGGAATGGATGTTTAGTTAAAGACTAACAACTCAGTAAACAATTTGGATATATTGCAATAGGAATTTATACAATATCATGAGCGGGCCAAAAAATTGTTGTCAACATTTCAAAGTTTATAGTTTATTGATCATAAATCACTGGTGAATTATATATTTGGGGCAAGATTTTCTTTTGGAAATATCAAGATGGAATCCAACGGTAATTGACTGTTTTGAAAATTTCATAAATTATTATTTTTGTGGGTAGAATAGGAAAGTGTGGCCTTATCTCAAGCCATATGCTAGCTTAATCTGTACTCCACATTTCTTTATTTTTCTTTGGTGATGTATTATTATATGTATTTGGTGAGACCTATAGAAGAAACATTGACTCTCACTTGTCCTTTATGACTCGATCTGCCTCTGGCCCTCCATTAGGATAATTTATAACTAATATTATGTAATGTGTTCTCTTTAGTCCATTCCTTTTCTTTACTATAGCATCTCTTTAACTGCAGTTTTATCAGTGTAATCTGTAAAGCCTGAATGAATCATATAATGGCCTCAAACAGCTTTGAAATATTCAGTTACTTTCAAAGACTGTTATAAATTTCAAGTCGTTAGTGGATTATACAGAAAGATCAACCTGTTAGTTTTTCACTGCTTTCAAAATCTCCTAGGAGACTGGCAATGCAGGCTTCTTCCTAAAAGCCTTTTCAGTAAACCTTAGTGTATGTTTTATGTTGCTAACACAATATTTCCAGCAAGTTAAATGTCAGGATGTCATTGGTAATGGTAAATCCGATTATTTTGATTTAATTTGAATTTTACTTTGGTTATTTGATTTTCATGTTCATGGCAAAAAACTTAGACAATGGTTTTCCTACTGGATATGAAATCCTTAATGCCCCATGGGATAATATTGTACATACAATACTGTACCAAAAAAAATATGTTTCAGGCTAATGCAATCAAAATTACATTATCAGGTTTTTCGGTGATAATTATTTTTTTTTTCAACATGCTTACAAATTTAATAAAAAAAGGTTCATTTTTTCCACTGAAACTGTTAAAGGGCTAATATTTGCTGCACCTTTATATTTCTTCTTTTATGTTATAGACAAAACATATAGGGTGTAATTTATCATTAGATCAACTGCTACAGACCTAAGTCTGTCTTTGGAGTTGTACGGTAGTCAGAATTGTTAAAGTGGCTTTGGCCAATACTGGCAGTGTTTCTTGCTGTGTGGGTTGTTTTCGACAGTCACATGAAAAAAACATCAAAAGTCGCAATATAGACCAGGGTAGGGACTGGCGTCAATTTGCACCAAAACTTGCACCTTGTGCCAAATCGCATATCATGAATACAGTCGCATTGTGAAAACTAGACTATGCAAATAATGAATTTGGCGCAAGCAGAGCCTATGTCAAAGTGACTTTTCACTGTCCTTTGTTCATTTGGCGCAATGGCAAGTAGTTATAAAGCATTTGTATCACAACAGTGCCAAAACAAAGCCAGATTTAAAAATACCCCAATAAATTACCCCTAAAGCATCTCATTAGACAATAACAATACTGATCACTGAATCCACTACTGACAAGAAGTGAAGTCACAGCTCAGTTACTTTTCCTCCCTGCATGGAGCATGAAAGACCACAATGAGTCAGGTTCATTGCATTGCTGCCAAAGGTCACTGGGCTTCCCTAAACCATATCAAACAGCTCCAACAAGAAGGTAGCTGTATCATTTACAGAGAATAGAAAAAAAAATAATTTATCAACATTTAGTAATGCAATACAGATAGTGTATTAAAGTTTTTACAAACATAAACAAGTAAATATATGCATAGATATATAAAACATACTTTGTTGTACTTCTCTATGAGTAGTAAAAATTATAAAGATATGATGTTTCAAAGCCATTACCCTCCATAAGATAGCTAAACTATTTTGCATGGAAGCCAGGAGGATCTAGCTGTATAGATTTATTGCAAAGTCCAGGACCAAGACAGTAGAAGGTTTTATTATTTATAAGGAAGATGTGAATAAAAATATCCATTAAACATCATATTCACAGCATCCATTAAAACAGAAGAACAAGTGCTGATGTGTTTCCTTATATATTGTTGTTTATTTGTTTTCCCTTTCCCTTTTGTTTGCTATGATAGTAGCGTCTGGTATCTTGTTATAAATTGTGTAGTTTTCCTTTTCCGTCTTACAGATTCTCAGTATCTGTGAGTGTTTTGAGACTTGTATATACTCTATATATGTGGTGTTTTTTAATAGAATCAGAATTAATGGAAATCTTACATTAAAAATCAAACATGATAAACCAGAGACACTTACTTATAGATCCTGACACAGTGACTATGGTAATCTTCTTATATCTGTTATCCTTCCTTCTAAAATTGAATTATGCTAATAAGCCAGGAGGGCTCTTGGGAAAGCTTGGGGAAGCTCTGGCTTCACAGGCTGTTACACTGTGTTGGAATACATCTCATCCTCCCCCTGCTCCCTCAGCAATTCACCTCTCCCTCTGCCTGCTGTGATCTTGTGAAGAAGCATGTGTGAAGCTATAGCACTAGGATCGGGTTACGCCCACCAGAGACCTTCTGGCTCATAATAATCATTTGACCAGTTGATTTTAGAAGGAAAGTGACCATGAATAATAAATATAAGAATATGACCACAGTCACAGTGCCTGGAACTATGAGTAAATGTCCCTGTCTTAAACTTTAATTGTCGCTCTGATTCATTCTTGTCTCGACTAATGTAACTCCCTACTAATCGGTTTTCCACTTACTATCTGCTCTATAATATACACTTAATGCAGCAGCCAGAGTGGTCTATGAATCCAAAGGCTATGTGGGTGCCTCCATTCTATGTCAGTAACTGGACTGGCTGCCCATCTCTTTCCGTAATTTAAAATAAATCACCCTCATTTATAAAGGTCTGCACAGTACCAATCTGTCCTCATCTCATTCTATCGCCCAGCCTGTGTATGTCAAACCTCTAAGATTACTTTCTTCATTAATTCATAACTTCCACTAACGTCTCCAAACCTTCTCCCGTGCTGCAGCTTGTGTCTAGAATACACTAACTTGATCTATCACACAAATACCTAACTACCAACCTTTCAAATGTGCTCTAAGAACCCAACTTTTCAGGCAGGCCTATCCCGTTCCCTAATTTCATGTAACTTTCACTTTCTTTTTTCTAATATTTCACTGATTTCTGGTTTCAGTGCATATTGATAGCCGCTGGTGACTTGTTCATTCAGCATTATTTATCCATTTATTTAATTATATTAGGACCAATTTGTTAGACATCACTTAGAAGTCTTTCTTGTGTGTGATTTTCTTTCTGTACTATGCACGTATTCACATTTGGTACCACCTCCTAGTTTTTACCAGTGATTTAGAGCAGGGTAAGCAAGTAGAAAAGTAGAATCATTGTTGGAAGCTTAGAGCTTACAATTATTTCTTATTGACTTCTCCAGTGTAGTTGCTTACTAGATCCGTTCTTTTCTTTGCTTTTTATTTTTTCTTGACACATAGGAAATTCCACTTCCATAATTAGTACTGGAGTCAGGTCATATATGTAGCCTATGATTGGCTGACTAGACATTTCCTTTATGTTATGGAGAAGGAAACAAACCAATAGGGTGGGTAGAAGTGGTGGGGGTAGTGTAATTTATTTTCTGTATTCCAAATTTATTTAAGAAATGTTACAAAGCATGAACCAATTGATGACCTTCCTTAGACAAGGACCACATGTGCTTGTTTATAAGTAAAGCCAAGTTATTTCCGTATGTATATAAAGGTTATTTATGAATTGAGAGATTCTGATGAGCTGTCCTAGGTGCTGAAATAATACATTCTACATGATTTACAGACAGAATTTCTGACAAAGTTAATATCATATTATGTATTTGTATTTTATATAAAACAAGGGCATTACTGGTAAAGCCAACAATTTATGGTTGCTTCTTTTATCTTTTTAAATCAATTCATACTAAACTTTTGACAGTTTTGAGTATTGCCTCTAATATTTAAATCAATGCACATTTTCTGAACTATTTTACTGTAATAATTTACTCTAATCTTCCTGGCAAAAAGCTCTTCTTTCAGTGCTAAATGCCAAGATCATCTTTAGGCTTTGAAGATTTTTTTTTCCAGTTTTCAAATCAATTTTTCTAAAAATTTTCCCAGGTGAGTGAAGATTATTAGTTTTATTGATTGAATGAATTAAACCTGTATTGAATAAGATGTCACTTACTGGATTATTTCAATTAAATACTTGGAAGAAGATGAATATTATTCAGTAATGTAAACCATCTTCCATTAGAATGTATTATAGAACAGTATGGGTGTCTGTGTTCTTGTATATGATACTGATTTAAATAAGCTAATTTATTATTTAAATGAATAAAGATGATGTCCAAATTACGATATAGCACAAATACAAAATGTAGTAAATTCAAAATACATAACAATTGTCATTCTAGAATTAAAAAAAGTATAAAGGGACATCTGTAACTTTGGCTCCCTGTTTCAGTAACATGGTGTCTAGTCCATTTATTGACCTACCCAGCTGATCCATCAGTGTCAGTGGCCTCAGAAGTCACAAAAACACAGAAGGAATGGTGATGTTCAGGGGATCTGATAAGGGTGAATATTAGTGTTTAGCGGATCAGAATCACAAAGCTCGGATCTGTACCAATCTTTGCAGGTTTGGGCTCCAAACTCGGATATGTACTTCAGTCAGTTTGCGGCCAGGTGAAGTTCACCACAGCCCCCACTAACATGCCGGCCACTTAGGGCACTGCCATTTTGGGGAGGATCATCACTCCCCAATGACATTATGGGAAGAGAGTATATTCCCCAAAACAAGTCCGCCCAGTGCCACCCATATGGTAGTGCCGGAGCATATGCATCAGAATAATTAATAATAATAATCATAATTCTATCAGTGCCAGCACCGATAGTGGGTGTTTACTAGCAGGACTTCAGTCTGCCACCGGGACCTGGAGCCAAATGCCATTTTTAAATTCGGGCTTGGGACCCAAATTTTATTGGGTCCTCTTATTACCAGTAAATACCTTTTTACTGTTCCAATAAGGACTGAGAATCAATAAAAGTGCATTTTTTTGCGTGTGACACATATTGACCCTTTATAGAAATAATGTTTTTTAAAGGCTAATGGTGTGAATTGCTTCTCAGTCTACAATATAAGTCATTATCCATATTTCATACTGTGATATCTATGTATATACACACTAGTAAGTAGCAAATGTTCCTTTCTAAGTAATATATCTATACTGTACTTAAGCCTTTAGTTCTTAAAAAAAAAAATAATGAGATTAAGCAAAGAACTATACAGTAGTCATTTCCTATTGCTGTGGCTCTCATCTTTATTCTATTAATCAGTGGGGGCTCCGACCAATCATGTATCATGTATATATTCTATAAATTTCTATAAATAAACAACCCTAAAATAGTTAAGTATCCACCTGTTGGAACATAAATTCATCTTGAGTTTTAAAGTGATACAAAAGTTTTTTTCTTTCAATTTGCCTTGACTTAAGTGTAAATACCCCATTAAGATAAGCTTATATTTAATTCATAATTCCACTGTGAGACTTGGATGTGTTTTAGTCACTCTGCTGCTCTTTTCATGATCTTTCTTATTACAGAAATTCTGCTGTATATTTGTCCTCTTTTTTAATAACCCACGGCTACATTTCACATATTGAACTGTGAAGTTTTAATACAAATGTGTAAACAGATATAGGGAAAGATGTTTCAAGGACTCACATGTTTTCAGAGTTTTGAACTGATGTGGCTTATTCTTCATAATATTTTCAGAATTTAATTAAAAAATTATTTCGTTAAAGGCTAATATTTAGGTTATATTTAAGCGATAAACATTACAGATATCAAATCCTTTTAATAGTCTTTTAAGTATATTAACAAAAGTGAAACATTACAGCTAAACAATATTAGCAAGACAGTGCAGGGACCCAGAGGGCCACTAATATAATATAATATAACTGTTTGATATGATTATACAGTGCCTTTCAAAAGTATTCGGACCCCTTTTGCCACATTTCAGGCTTCAAACATAAAGATATAAATTTGTCATTTTTTTGGTGAAGAATCAACAACAAGTGGGACATAATTGTGAAGTGTAACAAATTTTATTGGATATTTTTGTAAAAAATAATAAACTGAAAGCGAGATGTGCAATATTATTTTCCCCCCTTAAGTTTATACTTTGAAGCGATACCTTTTGCTGTGATTACAGCAGCAAGTCACTTGGGGTATGTCTGCACATAAAGAGACTGAAATTCTTGCCCATTCTTCCTTGGAAAACAGCTGGAGCTCAGTGCGGTTAGATGGACAAAGTTTGTGAACAGGAGTTTTCAGCTCTTTCCAAAGATTCTCAATTCGATTCATGTCTGGACTTTGACTTGGCCATTCTAACACCTGGATATGTGGATTTGTGAACCATTCCATTGTAGATTTTGCTTTATGTTTAGGATCATTGGCGTGTTGGAAGATAAATCTCTTCCCATGAATCTTTCTTGTCGCTGCTGAAGAAAAGCAGGCCCAAAATGTGATGCTGCCACCACCATGTTTGACAGTGGGGAATGTGTGTTCAGGGTGTTGAACTGTGTTGCTTTTACGCCGACTACTCTTTGGCATTGTGGCCAAAAAGTTTGATTTTGCTTTCATCGGACCAGAGCACCTTCTTCCAAATGTTTGGTGTCTGCCAGAAGGCTTGTGGCAAACTATGAACAAGACTTTTTATGGATATCTGGCAAGAGGAATGGCTTTCTTCTTGCCACGCCTTCATAAAGGCCAGATCTGGGGCGTGGATGACTGATTGTTTTCCAATGGACAGACTCTCCCACCACAGCTGTAGATCTCTGCAGCTCATCCAGAATGATACTGGGCCTCTTGAATGCATCTCCAAATAGTCTTCTACTTGTTTGATAGGAAAGTTTAGAGGGACAGCTAGGTCTTGGTAGATTTGCAGTGGTCTGATACTCCTTCCATTTTAATATGATCACTTGCACAGAGCTCCTTGGCATGTTTAAAGTTTGTGAAATCATTTTGTATCCAAATCCTGCTTTAAACTTTTCCACAACAGTATCACAGACCTACCTGGTGTGTTTCTTGGTCTTCATGAAGCTCTCTGCACTTTAAACAGAACCATGAGTTTATCACAGAGCAGGTGCACATGTGTCCACATATGTCCATTTCTGTCCACTGGAAGTAACATGGAAGCTTTCTATAGAGTGACAACAAGCAGAGATCTAGAAAGCTGTGATGAATTGATACAGAAAGTATATTGGAAAATTGTTTAACTTTTTATTGTAAAAACATTAACATTTATATGCTGAAAGGGGAACACCCCTTTAAGTGTCTATGTATCAGCAAGTGGATGTGGTGTGAAGCAGCTTGTCAAGATTTTGTTATCATACTGTTCATTGATAGTGTGTTCAAGATTTTTATTCCTAAAGTAAAGTCTTCTACTACATCCAACGAAGCAATAGGTAGACACATCTTTAATTACTTAATATACTGTTGCTTGTACCGTGAGTAATTCTTCCATGATGCAGGTCACTCACTCTTTGCTATTGCTGTTTGGAATTCACAAGCTACTTAGATGGTACTAGCTCTAAATACTACTTCATACAAATTATTCAACGGAATAGAATAGATTCACAAGAAAATGATATAGTTTTGCCTTTATACAAATCCCTGGTCAGACCACACATGGAATATTGTGTACAGTTTTGGGCACCAGTGTATAAATAGGACATAGTGGAACTGAAATGGGTGCAGAGGAGAGCAACCAGGATTATTAGGGGAATGTGGGGACTAGAATACAATGACAGAAAACTAAATTTGGAATTATTCAGCTTAAAAAAAGACGAGAGAGGGGAGACCTCATTACATTGTACAAATACCTGAACAGAGAGTACAAGGATCTTTCCAAAGATTTTTTTTTGTACCCAAACCTGTGAGCAGGACAAAGGGGGCATCCTCTATGCCTAGAAAAGAGGGAGTTTTTTGGTTTTGGAATACCAGAAAAGATCACTTGGAATATGGGGAACATTGAAATAGAAGAAGTGGAGTTTAATAAGGTTTATTTTACTTTGTTTGTTTTATTTTAAGCGGCTCTAATTTTCTTTTATGCCAAACTTGACAATCCTGTCCACACTCTGTTTTTGTTTAAGATATACCACAACAGCAGCCATTCTGCAGCTTTTGTCCAATGCCAACTATACATAACAATTTAATACACCCTTCAGTACAGTAAGTACAGGGACAAGATTTCTCTATAGTTGTACCGCTATATGAAACCATCCCTCATCCATGGCCCATTTCGGTTGCACATTTTTTGCCCTGATTATTGCAGCTTTGAATTTTGGTTGCAGAATACAAACTGTCATTTTGGCTGCCATGTACTGAAAATTACCCAAAGGCTAGATATTCCATTTATTATAATAACTGTATAGCTAATTCAACCTTATATACAATTGTGTCAATTTCTATGTACAATTGTGCCCCATATGTTCCTGCTATGTAGTGATGTGTACTTTTAGTATATTGATTATGCTGTACTGTATAAATCAACTTTATATATACAGTAAGTGCTGCTCTGTTGGAGAATGAACATGTAAATTATTCAGTGCAGAGGAAAAGTGAATTAATAATCATTAACTTTACCACGAACTGAAATAAATAGATCTTTCCAACTGATCACTCACTCATTCTAGCTGTCACTAAAATCAGCATCCGTGCTGGGATATCAAATGGAAACCAATAGGGAAGCACAGATGCATCGCTGAAAGCATTAAATACAGTAAAAATTAAATCTGGAATAAATATCAAATGTTCCGAATCATGTTTAGTTATGCAAGAAATATATTACTATCTAATAAACTGTTATTATGTGAATCTGTTCTATTATGAATTAAGCAGTTATACATTATATAATGGATAGTGATAATTGATGGGGTTATTACTATGCCTTTGTACATTATCAAACCTTTTGTGCAAAGACCTTATTTTTCACTTTGTAGTGTAAAATTCACACATCCTGCAACTTTTAATTATATATTTCCACACCCCAGAGCATAACAAAAAGAACAATTAATTACTTTAGGTGATATCAGTGGCAGACTGGTGTTCCTTGGACCCACCAGATAAAACAATTGTGTGGACCCACCATCCATCAATCTCTAGGAAATAGACTCTAGTAGCCTCCAAATTAGGTTGTCTTCTACTGGTGGTATCCAGCATTAAGCTACACCCTGGGCCCACAGAGAATCCTTTGGTACTCTCGGTGCCAGTCCGAGACTGGGTGCTATCATTCCTACATAAATGGTGGACATCATAGCAGCGGGGTTTATACGGTAACAGCTGCTATTATGTACCATAAAACGATGTCATGTTCACTACAATGGGCAGGAGACTGCTGCAGTTTCCCAGGCATGCTAATCCTATAATACTGCTGTACCAGTATTAACTGGTATTTTACCAGTTAAATTTCTGATGATGAAACGATGATCACTAGCAAACGGTAACATCATGTGACTATGAGTGCCTGTTTCCCCCTACCGGGGGCAGAGTTCCTCCTTATCTTAAATATCCTGCACTTAGCTCATTCCCTTCTGGTTAAAGTTATTTGCTAGTTCTATAATCTGCACTTCTATTGTTTGCTATTTCTGCTTTCCTTCTGCTTTATCCGATTCTTTGCTTGTTCTGCGACTATCCTTTAGAGTTTGTGATTATGTACCTTATATGCTATCTCAGATGCGAGGCTGATTATTTACCACCCATTATTGTGTTTTTATGTTTGTTTGTCTTGTTTTATGTTGGCACTGCAGCCTAGGCAGGGACAGTCTTCAGGATATCACCTAGGATATGAAGAGGCAAGCAGACAGGGTTGTTGGGTGGTTGAAGTTTTAGGGGTAACTGTCCTGTCTGTTGTCCCCAAATCCAGTGTCCCCATTACTGTTTTGTTTTCTGCTGTACCACATGTTAGACATCATACTAAAGAAATTGCTAGCAATCAAAACTTCAGTTTAGTTGACAAAATGGGCTCTTAACACAACTCCATATATATAGATATAAAAATCTACAAATTCAAAAAAAAATTATCTTGCAAAATGAAGCTTGCCTGCTTTGATCATTATCTTACAACAAATACACAGTTGTATAGATTGTTTGAAATAGATTGCACAAGTGTAATAATCTTTTTAGTTGTTTTGTGAATTTTACCCCACAACATAAAAACTGTGCACATGGCAAACATATTTTATCAAATGATACATTCTTCTCATTGTGTTTACCTATAAAATACTGTGCTCTACATGAACCTGATTTGTTACTTTAAGAATGGGTAGATGGATGGTCAGTTGGATGCATGGATTTCCTTGTAATTGATATAGAGCGAGGATCACTAATAGAGAGCTCATAAAAAATGACAGGTGTACTTTATGGTTGAATAAATTGAACACCTCATAAGAAATGTACAGTATGTTCATATTCACAAGGCAGTTCATGCATTATTAAAGCAGGCCTGAAATAGATCTTAAACACAGCCAATGTAGCACCTGTCATTCAGAAGCAATAAAGTAGAGCCGCTGCCCCTCCGCTTGGCTTAAGTGAGAATGTCATTTAATAATTACAATTCATGTTAAATTTACCATAATTAAGACGAAGCAACTGGATGGAATATGAACTCTGCAAGGAGTAATTTCATAGCTATGTTGATTGACAAACCAGATTTAAAGACTTTTTTGTATATTTACAGTATGTAGATATTATCTGCTTAAAAACTCAACTATAACAAAGTGTTGTATCGCAGGTTATTACTTAAAGTGTCTCTTTGCTCTAGCATGATGGCTTTCATTCATGGCTATGGCAGCTATAAAACACCCATTTTTGAACAGTTCCCGATCAAGCATTATAGATTTATTTTTTAAATATTGTGGGTTTTAATTTCTGGACTACTTTTTTGTTGTTTTTGCAGCAAAATGTAATTCAAAGTGACATAGACTTTTTCAAAGTCACATAAACATAGACCTATACAGCGACAAATTCACCATTGCCTTTCCGATTGATCTATTGCCCTGTGACTGCCTTGGATTTATGATTTGCAAATTTCCGTTCAGGTTCACAATAAGTCACTAGCTACTTTACCACCCTTCTGAGGCAGAAAGACAAAGCATTTCAAATTAAAGACAGCAAACAGATGTATTTAACAGTATAATGTAAGGATAACATCACAAGTCAGGCACATACAAAACAAGCACACGACTCACAGCGAGCACAAAAAACAAAATCCTTTATAAATTTCCCCATTGCAGGTCCCTGCATAGTAAAGAGAAAACTAGTTCTCCTGACAATGCAATCAGGGCGGATCCCCTGATAAGATAGAAAATGTGGTGTAAACCAAGCTTGTAACATATATGTACACTAAGGTTTCAGGACACTTGGAAGAAATAAATACAGGCCCTACTCAAAATCTTCCATTTTAGACCAGTATTCTGGTATCTACATCTTTACTGATGCTCATAGTTTTGTTAATTACTTGCCTTTGATGGATTAAAGGATTTTTACTCTTCTCCTTTTACATTATGCCTGTGACAGTAGTAGAATAAGTGAAAAACTAAACAACAACATGTACGGCCAGTCTATTTTTT
The DNA here is from genome assembly GCF_040894005.1 of Engystomops pustulosus. Taxonomy (NCBI): domain Eukaryota; kingdom Metazoa; phylum Chordata; class Amphibia; order Anura; family Leptodactylidae; genus Engystomops; species Engystomops pustulosus. Next base: position 206,679,112 of record NC_092412.1, on the reverse strand, counting down.
CTACTTTGATAATGTTTTCATAAGTTCACAAATTTAAACTTACAATTTTTTTTTTGCATTTAAGAAACCTGTATAAAAGAAGTACAGGCAGTCCCCTACTTAAGGACACCCGACTTACAGACGACCCTTAGTTGCCAACGGATCTCTTGATGTTTGGTTATTTACTGTACTTTAACCCTAGGCTCCAATAAACAGCTGTAACAGTTATCAAAGGTGTCTACAATTAAGCTTTATTGATAATACTGGTTCTTATGACAACCCAATATTTTTAAAATCCAATTGTCATGGAGACCAAAATACATTTGTCTGGGGTTACAATTATAAAATATACAGTTCTGACTTACATACAAATTCAACTTAAGAATAAACATACAGAATCTATCTTGTACGTAACCCGGGGACTGCTTATACATAGATAAGTATCAGAAAAGGACTGAAAGTAAACTGGATCCTTAAATGGGTATTCCTACAAAGACAAGAGTCTTAAACATGCTCAGGATAAGAAGATTGCACAAATTCTCTAATTCACTGTTATTAACAAAAATAAAGCATTTCACAGATATAAATCCAACCTGTCTTTAGCAGTCCTGTTGTACACAATTTCGTTTGCCCCTTGACCCGGCCCTGCATCTTTTGACTTTAGGGTTGGATAGACAGGTAAAACAACCACCAGCTTTATACAAAGTACACTTACGTTTGATGCACATTTGGCTCCTTACACCTTTCCTTCTCCTTGCAGATGGTTTCAGAGATGTTTAGGCCTGAGATGCTTATAGAAGAGATTGCCAATATCTTACTAGTAATCATATATAATACAAAATGTGAAGCTGGAAGCACATCAATGTGATTCATGACTACAATTCCTACTTTCAGCTTGATGCATGGTATTAGTCCCTCACCAATTAAATAATAATGTCCTATCACAAGCAAAGCCATCACTATAACATTTTAGACAGTTCTTCTTATGTCTATTATTGGATTAGTTCCCTTAAGTAGTGATATAATTGATCAGAAATCTGTTGCACGCTTGCTTATTGCCATTTAGTATTTGGCAAAGACAAACTTTAAATGGCTTGTCCTTGGAATTTTCATCTGTTTAGTGTCATGTAATCTGAGGAACGCATAAGAAGTTAGCTCCTTGTCTCTGTTGTAGCCAGTTTCCAAATTACCGCCATTAAATTTCATTGAGAACCGTAGTTGCATTTAAGAATTTATCACAAAAAGTAATTCCCGACCAACTCCTTTAAGACCCAAATCTTTGGTGAAGCCAGTAGCTGTTAGCAGGAGTTTTAAAATCAGTTTTAAATTTTGTCCTGGACATGACGATACTGTATATCCAGAATTTAGATACATTAAACATCTGCAAATTCAAATCATTCAATTTCAAGTTGATAAATAGAATTAAATGCCTTATATTTTGTTCAAAATGGATTTTTCACAACTCAATTCTCCACCTATCAAAGAGCTCATTTTAAAAAGGACGTTCTTTATTTTTACAATTCATTATGCATCTTAACAGCAGCTACATTGAAAGTTTTTATATCTGGCTTGACTTATTCAAGATTTTTATGGATTTTGTATTAGCAACAACAGCTAAAATCTACCTTACAGTCAAAGAAAAAGTTTGTAAGAAAGCGTAGCCCGTGCTTCAGAGTAATCTTAGACTGCACATTCTCCTTCTCTAGCCTATACAACACATTCTCTTTATCTTTCAGCTGCATACTTTATTCTTTTAGAAAATCCATTTACTCCATAGAAGTTAATGAAAGCTTTCTGCCATTTAGAATGACAGTTTTATGAGCTACAAGATTACCATAGCTACAGTTAAGGTAAACTTTGACATAACACAAAAATATGCTGACCCGTAAGAATCCTATCTTCAAAGGCAAGACCTAGACAGTATTTCAAATTGAGTTTCTTTCTGTTCTGACAAGTTACTGAACATCTTCTATGGGAGCAAGATGAGCACTTGGTATGCTCTGCACCTCATCATTTTTTAATGTGTAACATTATTTAAGATTATTCTGCTGTTGCAGTTTAAAAGTCAGTCTGAAATATCATATCTAGAAACTGTGCACCTTATGCAACCCCTCTAGGAGCCTGACTATGTGTGATATAGTATTGATTAGCATTCCGGATGCAATCCTGTAGTGCTATTATTTTATCATCATAGAAAGTGAGGCTGTGTTTTGTTACTAACCCTAATTTACATACCGCAAGTTTATTCACCAACGCTCTACTAGTATAACTAACTTATATGCATTGCCAACATTAAAAAGAAAATGTGTATTTTGGGGGAATGAGTGGGAACTGTTTAGTATAGCGCAAAAGATGAATCGCTGTTTATCAATACCGAGAACTGCAGCAAATGTTGTAAAATAACGCTATTGGCTCTCCCTGTTCTCCTATCACTTGACTTTTTAAAAGAATTAGTGGCCTTTGACCTCACATTTTCTTATCAAGGGTTGTAATAGACCTTAAAAAATAACTGCAGCATTGTAAATATTCTGTGATCTTAAGGAGACAATAGGCATTCCCATCGCCACCCCTGCGCAATCTCTTCAGCCGGCAAATTTTCATATCGGAAAATTTGCCTGCTGCATTAATTGTTTTCCTTTTTTATTCTGGCAATAAAAGGCACCTTCCACCCATTTATTGTTTATGTTCCTAATGCTTAGATTTTGCTATATACCTGTATCTTGGAATCTGCCTTCACTTAAGCTGTGCTGCTTAAACTGTGTCCACCATCCTGCCTGTGTGGTTAGGATCCGGCATACGTCCTGCAGAACGTATGCGGGATATGTGCAGATAAAGTGGAGCAAGCTGCATAGTCTCTGCATTCATCTGCACAAACGGTACTCTATGCCTAGCAAGCATAGACATAGAGTAGTTCATGTGCAGCTGAATGTGGAGACTATGCGGCTAGGTCTGCTTCATCTGCGCGTGTCCGGTCGCATGTTCTGCAGAATGCTGACCATGCAAGTGCGAGAATTCCTAATGCAGTTAATGAGAGTTGGTGAAGGTGGGCGGATCATCAATTGATGGAGTACACGGGGGGGGGGCACGGCAGGGTGTGTCAATATACTGGGTGATGGACGGTTTTACAAATTTAAAAAAGGCACATATAGGAGCGGTTTCCCAATGGAGGGGGGGGGGAGGGCGCTCCTCTATAGCCTCTCCCAGTGGATAAATGGACTAGTCACTGCTAACATGGCATTGTAAAGTAACATATAACATGTCTTTTTTTCTGTAAAACCTATTTTTTTTTAGACAAAAACTGTTTGGAAATGTATTTACTATGTTCTATAGGGATTGGGGATGCTAAAAATTGGTGACAGGTTCCCTTTAACAAATGTATGCACCTGGTAAAGCATCTTGATAATTTCCCAGCATATTAGATGCTATGTTCTTTATCAAAATCAAAACTATAGATACCTAAAGACTAGAATTACATATTAAAATAGAACATTTCAGTTCTCCATGCTTCTGGGTATGATAAAATATATAATACAAATAATGTTTGATATTTTCCATGCAAAACTGTCCTTTAAAACCCATATTTTTATGTTTTATAGCACAAATATTCACCCCTGAGATTTTTTTCCTAGCTTTTAAAAGCTTGAGAGTTATAATAAATAAGGAAATAAGTTACATTCTGAGAACGAAATTAAAATTTTACTGAAACAAATAGTCATTCTCAACAAATTCATCTTTCCCCAGAATTTGAGGGTTATTTGCTGTATGACATTCAGTTAAAAGTGGCTTTTTTCACCATATTCTGTTAATATTTCATTAAAAGTACTTAACCAAGTTTACAGCATTGACTAGTGTCAATTCACCACTTACAAATATAATAGGATATCCTATGACCGTAAAGGATAATATAATTTTTGATTCTTTAAGTGAGTAGAATCTTAAAAAGGAAACATATCTATTCCTTGGAAATAATAATTGGTTTACTTACCGCTCCCCCCATTTATTAAGGAAATTAAATATCGATGACTATATCTTCTTCGTTAAATCTCCTTCACTATATATTGTTTTCAGGCTCAAGGAATTCCTCTTTAAAAATACCTGCTCAGTATTTGGCAGTAAGTGGTATTGTAAGTATCGCTGAAAGGGATACTTATAATAAAAAATGTATAACTCCTAAACGGAAATGATCTGTGGTTGCTGTAGCTCCAGTCTTCTTAGTTAACACAAAGTTTACCTTCTAAATTCAGTTGATAATTTGTGTCATCCTTAATGTTTTATATTTTATTACCGTATATACTCGAGTATAAGCCGACCCGAGTATAAGACGAGGCCCCTAATTTTACCACCAAAAACTGGGAAAACCTATTGACTCGAGTATAAGCCGAGGGTGGGAAATGCATTGGTCACAGACCCCACTAGTATATAGCCAGCCCCCTATAGTATACAGCCTGCCCCCTGTAGTATACAGCCTGCCCCTAGTAGTATACAGCCAGCCCAGCTTGCCCCCAGTAGTATACAGCCAGCCCAGCTTGCCCCCAGTAGTATACAGCCAGCCCAGCTTGCCCCCAGTAGTATACAGCCAGCCCATCTTGCCCCCAGTAGTATACAGCCTGCCCCCAGTAGTACACAGCTTGCCCCCAGTAGAATACAGCGACCCCAGCCTGCCCCCAGTAGTATACAGCTTGCCCCCAGTAGTATACAGCTTGCCCCCAGTAGTATGCATCCTGCCCCCAGTAGTATACAGCCTGCCCCCAGTAGTATACAGCACCCCAGCCTGCCCGTGTAGTATACAGCCACCTCAGCCTGCCCCCAGTAGTATACAGCCTGCCCCCAGTAGTATACAGCACCCCAGCCTGCCCCTTGTAGTATACAGCCCAGCCCAGCCTGCCCCCAGTAGTATACAGCCACCCCAGCATTAAAAAAAAAAAAAAACCTATGTACTCACCCTCCGGTGGCCCCGATGTGCAGCCCTGCTCCCCCGATGTCCGCGCGGCTCGTCTTCAGGCTTCTGCACACGTCTTCTTTCTTCTGCTGGGCGCCGCCATTGCTCTCTCCCGGCTGGCGCCTAGTATGACGCGCCGCTGTTGACGTCATGCTAGGCGCCGCCTGGGAGAAAAACAATGGTGGCGCCCTGCAAAAGAAAGAAGATGGGCGCAGAAGCCTGAAGACGAGCCGCGCGGACATCGGGGGAGCAGCGCTGCGCATCAGGGCCACCGGAGGGTGAGTATATAAGTTTATTTCTTTTTAAAGTCATTTTGACTGACTGACTGACTTGTATTGACCTGTGTATAAGCCGAGGGGACGTTTTTCAGCACTTTTTTTTTGCTGAAAAACTCGGCTTATACACGAGTATATACAATATCTAAAGTTTACATTTGCTGTACTATAACAAATAAATTAGTTCCCTGTAATTGGGTACTGAAGAGAGACAATAACCTTAAAATTGACCATATGAAGATAAAATAAAGCTATCCTTGTCTTTCGGTAACTTCAAAATAGTATCTTTTTTACAAGTGAAACTTTTACTTTTGACTTTTAATACACTAGCAATATCATTTTTAATCCCTATTGGCCTAGTTGGTGTTTTGGTTTTTTTTTTAAAGTTTTTTAAGCAGTAAACATTCTCCACTTAAAAGCATCATAGTCAAACTGCTGGAGCCTTTAGACATTCTGAATGTAAATTATAGAGAGAAGTCACTTATGTGAAGTATTAATTGTGGGTCTCGGCCAATTTGACACTACAGGCATGCTGGCAACTGTATCCAATCTGCAAGTAAATAGCTGGGTGTCATCTCACTCTGTGACATTTGTACAAGAAATACAGTTTTGTACACAGGCCCCATTTCTTCATTCCTTATGCTTGAATTACAAACTCTAAAATTGGTTTCCTGTGCAAAATCATTCATATTGTTCCCCTTTCTCTTGAGTGACAGTGGTAGTAATTATTTAACTATAGAAACAAATTAAGTGGCCTATAATGAAGTAGTTCTTACATCTTATTTCAGAGCTTTTACTATTCAGTTATTTTAAACTTTAAATGATTATAATGGCAAAACACCAAGATATAGACTCATTACTTCCAAATGTCGGCCCTAAGCCCATGTCCAGTTGGGGCTTCTTATGCATGCACTTAATGTTTATTACACCAGTTGTGTGGTGAGTTAACATTTACCAGCTTTACATAATCCTCTTTCAGTATCTATCAGGCCAATTTAGTTGATTATCCAATTTCTCAGTATTGAGGTACAGTATAGATAGACTATTACTCTCTGATGGACACCCTGATCGACCAATTCATGGAATATTTTATGCATATTTTATGTTTGGAACTTTACGTTTAAAGGTTTAAGCCTAAGAACCCTTGGTATTTTTATCTTTATCATTTTATTATTATTTTATTAAACATTATATTGTGGTAGAGGAAGAGACTCATAGAGAAGTGTGGAGGTTGTCCCGTGCTCAAACATAAATATTCCCGAAAGCCAGGGGTTATTCTGGAGTTTATTATGAATTAAAAGGCAAAGCGTTTTGGCTCAGTACATGAAACGCTGACGTCTCAGTAGGCTACCGGCTGCCACATTGCTATTTGCTATAAAGCGCTTAGGGTGATGCAAATAGGTGAGAAATATTCTACCTTATTTGCTCTTGGTCCCTGGATATATCATCTACGACTAGAGGCTCCTCCAGTGCACTATATATTGTGGTAGAGGTAATTGGAAGGTTTCTGCTACATAACTATTTACATTTTTGGTGTTTTGTTGATTTTGGAAGCTTTTTCTATGTGTCATAGTATTTAGTTTGTGTCAGAATACATCTAAAGGGTTATTTGTTATTCAACCAATCAGATTCACTGTGTCAATTATAATTAAGATAACCCATTGGAATCCAGAGTAAAAGTGGTGCAGAATATATTTACAAACACAGCAAAGGTAAAAGTTCTTTTAATACATGACATCGTATCGAGTACTAACTTGACTCTATTGTTGCATTTTTTGATACAATACCATATTTTTCAGGCTATAAGGCGCACAAAAAAGCCTTTGATTTTCTCATAAAAGTCCAGTGCGCCTTATATATGAACCACACTTACACACAACAGCTGCCTTAAACTGTGCACAAGTCTGCCACCTGCTGGTCATTCATCCTTATAATCAGGTGCGCCTTATAATCTGGTGCGCCTTATAATCCGGTGCGCCTTATATATGAACCTAAATATTTTAGCAGGCATTTATTGATGGTGCACCTTATAATCCAGTGCGCCTTATAGTCCGAAAAATACGGTATATTATGCTACAGCATTACATCACTGACAATACAGTAAATGTAAGTTTAACTTTCTATTTGCATTATTTAAAATTAGCCAATTTTCTTTAAAAAAAAAACAAAAAACACAAACAAGAACAAGAACAAACAAAGGACACGTGAATATCTCCTCTGAATGATACCAAAAAGCATTACATAGTTGTAGTATGACACAGGATCAAAATTAATGATTTAGGTGAAAGCACCATAAAGTAAAGCAAAACAGCAACTTAACAGATTCTTTTTTTTTTCTGGTACTTACCATACTTTAAATGACTCTTTCTGGTGCTCACCATACTTTAAATGACATTTAAATGACAGGCAACTTGTTTCAAAACTTATTTCCAATACTTATTCAATAGCTGCAGAGTTCTTTACTTATTACATCACTTTACCACCAGCCTCACCCTTTTCACACCCCTCTACACCCCCTTGATGCGGAACTGACATAAAGGAGAAAAAATTTCAAATGCTTGTGGTTCCCTAGCATAGGCGATTAATTCAGTGCCTCTACGTCAGTTTTCTAGCATAGCAGCCCTGATAAATAATGAATACCAAAAGGAAAACCCAATACTAGGTAACTATTCCTACTACCGATACAAAAACATACAATACCAATAAAGATATATAGGACCACAGTATTCCCTAACAAGTAATGCTCATAACCACTTCAAATTAGAATGTGTAATGCAGACTTTATTATTTATTTTGTGACACGTGAAACGTGCGTCGGGGTGCTATGGCCATTACCTATTGGCTGGCAATTTGGTACTATGCAACACCCGGGTGGGTAATGTGCTGGATTACAGCCAAAATTGAGTATACTGTGATCTCACTTATTTATGTGCATTTGGTAATGCTTGTTATGTATTTGGATACTGTTTGACCATCACAACACTCTTGTTCTTGTGGATTTTATCTTATGTTTTTAATGTCTTTTTTGATGGCCATATTGAATAATAAAGTCTGCATTACACATTCTAATTTGAAGTGGTTATGAGCATTACTTGTTAGGGAATACTGTGGTCCTATATATCTTTATTGGTATTGTAAGCCCTGATAAATAGCCCCAGTGTTAAATAGTAAGAATTATGGTAATTAAAAAAAAAAACTTTTTAATTGATCTTAATTTTACTTTGCTTATTGAGGAATATCTTAAATACATGTGTTTTATATTTAAAAATCTGTAAACAACTAACGACTAATAAACAACTTAGCTTAGAATGTATTGGACTAGCAATGGGAGAAACAGATAAATGTCAAAATCAATAGAATAACAATAATATTACTTAAAGATGATATTGTGTAATAGGTTTTAAATCATTTTTTAAATCCTTTAAGTAAAACATGCACAAAGTGTTATGTTCTGCATTAGAGTTAATTTTCAAACACATGGGCACAAAAAGTAGAATAATGTGTGGGAAGAAAATCTGTTTTCTGTCAAGAGTTTCTTCTTAGCAATCTGAGAGCCAGTTAATTAAATCCTTCATTTCTGAATAACCTAGACATCACATGGAAGAAATAATTATTGTCATGTTTTGGCTTAGGAATTCACTGATTCATTATTCTCCTTATTTACCAAATAAATTAGTTAATATTTAATTATTATATTATTTGTATACAGCTATGAGAAAAGAAAGTGCTTCCTCAAACCAATGGTTTTCCATATCAATTGAAAATGAAAAATAATAATTTCATCGTGTTAGCACATGATTGAATCCTCCTTTTAAAGAGATGGTCCCACTTTCTGATGATCAATTAATCAAAAACATTTAGTTATTACAGTAATACTAACGTAATGTTAGTATCTCCTACTTCTCTTCTTATAGAAACAGTAAGGGTTACTTCATTTTTCCATTTACACCAATATTTTGTAAAAAATAAAATAATATTAAAAAGTACAACTGATGAGAGTAAACAAATAAAACTTAACTTTTAATGTATCCAGTTAATAAAAAATCACCGACCAAGAGGCGTTCACAAATATACAGGCGGTCCCCTACTTAAGAACACCCGACTTACAGATGACCCTTAGTTAAAAACAGACCTATCTTGTACATAACCTGGGGACCGCCTTTAATGATATTGTAAACTACCCATGTACCAGGTCAATTTCAATACACAGAATTATGTGATAAAGAAGATTCATATGATACCTGGAGGTGATGAATGTGTTTTAAAATGACATAAGGAAGGTAAGTACTGTGAGGCTATGAATGTAGGTATAAGAAAGGTTCACGATGTGTTGGAACATATCACCTGGGAAGAACACCTCCCTAATTTATGAATGACTGACCTTCAGAAATGTGTTCCTTCAGAAATGATATGAATCTTTTTTATCATGTAATTCTTTGTGTTGAAATTGACCAGGTACATATGTAGTTTACAATATCATTAGATGTATGTACGCCTCTTGGTAAGTGAGTTTTTCATAAGTATTTTTTTAATTAACTGGATGCATTAAAAGTTGAATTTTATTACTTTTCCTGTCATCTGTTGTACTTTGCAATTTGAAATGGTAGTTGACACTTCACTGCCTTCTCTATTTCTCAACCACAGCAAATTATCAAGTGATGCGCAGTGAATAGAGGCAGAGGCTGGTCAACTGCATCCACATAGCAGCAATCATCTGATAAAACATGTGATCACTATGATACTAGTGCTAAAATACTGCTGCTTGACCAGTCTATACACAACTCAAACTGTGACAAATGTCCCTATAGTACAGTACTTTTTAATTGTAATTAAGGCTGCACAGCAACCCCAGTTACAATAGAAAAGTAGAATATAAAATAATAAATAAATATGTAAAGTTTAGGTTAAAGGTCCAACAAATTTAAAGGGGGCATACTTTCTTATACATATATGTAGATAGGTATACTTCTATCTTAAAAGTCAAGCAATAGGCATGACTTTGAAAAAAATGTTACTTTCTCCAGTGGTGCTCTACCTTCATAGTATTGAATTTAGTGCTGATAAAGTTCTATAACAACAGTTATACAGGCATAAACAATTGTAAAGATGTCATTAATATAATTGAAGACATTATAGTAAATACTTCAGGAGCTCCCAATAAATGATTTGAACAACTTACTGTAAGAGATTTAATTAATTGCATCATCCAGTAAAATACAAGACCTAATACCCTTCTGCCACATAAGTTAAAGTTTTAGTTGTGAGGGGTCTGAGAATGATAAAGTTTCTGGGAAACATATATCTATATGTTCATGATGGTAATGAAATCACAACAGTTTCTTGTTTTATTGAGCTCACACAAAAATTACAATTAGCTAATTTACTTCCATGGAGCTTACATGCAATATCCTAATTTTAAAGAAAGTTTTGAGTCTACCAAAATAGAATTTAGAAAACAGCTAATTTGTCCATGGCGTATTTCTCTAAGCAGGTATAGCTTAGTCTTTAAATATGCTTTAGGTTCTGTGTTCAAAGCTGTAATTATGTACTTATCAATTCTTCCTTCAACATTTTGTTAATTGTTACCCACAGTTATTTACAATCGAATGACAAAACTGCTTTCCACGGGCGGCCAGAGAGAGGCTTGCAAAGTTGATTGATTGAAACAAATAGACTGCTTTTATGTATATTTGGATAACAAAGTAATCTAAAAGTATAACATATTATTCTGAAAAAAAAAATATTGAGAGAATAAAATAAATTGTTAATTTAAAAGGTTTTTTTAGTCTTAAAGGGACTGGCCACTTTACTTCATGTTTTTTGAAATGTGCTTGTTACTGTGGGGGGCAGCGTATTAGGTAATTTACTAATATACATATATTAAAAGCTCTGATTTCCTTATTTAATCTTTAAAGTGAACCCTCCTGTCTTTTACCTCATTAGCCAGACATTCCTGTACATAAAATGGTCTCTGAGGAAAGAGTCATGGGATCTCTATCTGCCCATGATTTCTGCCAATCGCCTTGCCACTGCCCCTGGACTGATCACATGACCCTCCATAAATAGCCATTGTATGGTCAGGAATGTCTGACCATAAATTAGTAAAAAAAAAACTGTTTTAGAGCTTTTGCCTAATCTTTTACCATGATATGTATGAAAGTTTAAATTGCCTTAAACACATTTTAATGAATGAAAACCTACAGCATACTCTAGTGAAAAGAAACTACTGCACATTTCTAATTAAATGGATGATCAATTTATTGGGTCTTACTTTCTATTTGTTGGCACTTAAAACAAAGGTTTCACATTTTTACAAGCTTTTTAACTCTGTTTATTTTTTATTTTAAACATGCATTCCCTCAGCATCAGCGTTAAAGATGCAAATGCATTTCTTGTAACACTACTTGGTAGCTTGACAAGGATCTTTTGATACATCCAATGGAGCCGAGTTGTTAAGAGGGCAACATATGATCACTGATATTGTCGATGAATAGTAAAATGAGATGTTTTTTTTAAAGGGCAATCTATGCAACGACATATAAACAGGAATGGTCTGAAGCAAATAGTAACATCCAGAACATGGAACATAAAATAAAACTGCACAAGCATTGTTTCTATAGGGACATATGTCACATTTTAAGGTGCTTTTAAATCTAATATCAGAATAAAATTGCATTGGGACAGTCTGCAAAGTGATATAAATATAGAACAACTCTATGCAGGCTCTATATGTGTAAAAGCATTGGGTACAAAAATCAGTAATGAAATGCAGGAGAATATAAATATGGTAAATATATATAATAATTTATATTATTTATAAATGATGACAATTCAAGGCTATGGTGGTGGTTGGTTTCATATAGACTTAAAGGGAACCTGTCACCAGGAGAGCCATTTTTAGCACTCCCCCAGTCCCCACAGAGCATAGTACATACACTGCCAAAGTGTTTTTGTATAAAAAAATAGGTTTTACAGAAAAAAAGATATGTTTTATTGTACCTTTCATTAGCTTCTGCTGTGTGACTAGGCAGTTGCCCAATGGGAGGGGCTGGAAAGGAGCAGTTTCCCCCCCCCACCCTTGGGAAACATGTGACCTTTTCAAATATATGAATAACTCCCCTCACTCGGGATTGGCTGTAGAGGAGCAGGGGGCGTCACTAAGCCATGTGATGGGTGTTTTCATATATTTGAAAACGTCACATGGAGAAGCTGTAACCCAAGGGTGGGGGGAGGAACTGCTCCTTTCCAGCCCCTCCCATTTGGCAACTGCCTAGTCACACAGCAGATGCTAATAAAAGTTTCAATATAACATATCTTTTTTTCTGTAAAACCAATTTTTAATACAAAAACACTTTGGCAGTGTATGTACTATGCTCTGTGGGGACTGGGGGAGTGCTAAAAATGGGTCTCCTGGTGACAGGTTCCCTTTAACACTTTATATGGATAACATGGTTAATTTTGCATTCACAACATATTGGTGAATGCTTCTGTAGAAATATATGTTTGAAAATTGCCTTATCAGCCTTGGAACAGAAAGGATACATTTTCAAGATAAAAAGCATGTGTATTAATAGTGGTTCCGAAAAACTCACCTTTTCTTATAACCTATGAAGTGGTGGAACCCACTGTTGTGTATGGGTCTCAATAAACATATATTACAGGGTCCTTAATCTACTGTATTATATTCTTATGTGAAAACAGCTATTCTGTGTTTTGAAGTAGGGTCAGTTTAATAGTAAGTAGGAAAAAATAAATATCCCCCAATTCTTGTGGCTATTGTGAAAAGAATAATAAATTGTATAAAAAGACTAGACACTTTCCTTAAGCAAGATCTTTTTTATCAAATCTTTTTTTTACATGTATATAAATAATTATAAATATAAATATATATTTTTTTCAGAACTGAAAAGCGAATCAAGAATTTCCTTATTCATTGTTTTAATTTTTTTCCGATAAAAGAGCTTTTTTGCCCTCTTAAAGGTTAGAGCTAGAAGTGTTACCTCTGTACCCTCTCTAATTTGACAGATACTGTATAATGAAGTAAATATAAAATAAATGTCAGCCATGACAGAATCGTTTAGATTATTTTTTCTTGTTGTGTTGAGAGGATGAGGAATTATTTTGACTATCACAATTTTTTTGCCTCTTGTGATCCCTAACATGGATTAGAAGGTGTCCTCCCGTTTGATTGGGGTTCTACTGCCCTCTATATTGAAACTGAGGAATTATAGGCTGGAATTGTTGGGCCTGTTTTGCCTATCTTGTCCATTGTGTAGCCTGGATAAGTAGTACCACTTGTTTTGGCTAAGGCATTAAGTAAACACTTAGGGGAACATTTAAGGTTGCTTCTACATAAGTTTCTAAAGTAGAATCACTGAAATAATCTCAAATTCTTGCACAAGTTTATACATTGTGATATCATGACTATGCTACCTCCACACCATGTGGGCATGGAGGGGGCATAGAGGGCCGTGGCCAGTCCCTGTACACTTTTTTAAAACTTGTGAACATTCACCACTGAATGTTTGCAAGTTTGTACTCAAAACCAGTTTTTTCTGCCAGCACAACTGCCTGATGGATACATCATGAGGCCTAAGCTTCAGGAAGTGTCCGCCATGGTGGCTGGGTTTTATCATTCATCGTTGCACGGAGTGCCAGTTTATGTCTATGGCAGTATAGTGTGTGAGCTTGTGAAACCTCACTGTCTGATGGATACATCATGAGGCCTAAGCCTCAGGAAATATCCACTATGGAAGCGGAGCTTTATCATTCACCGTTGCCCGGAGCCAAAAGTTTTGACACTCATCGGATAGTTATTCATATGACTGAATATTTTAAAACTTTTTTTTGTTTTTTTTTTCTGAAACACAGAAACATTTCACTATTGAGCACTGTTATAATGAGATGCCTATCCATATTTTATTCGTCCTGTGGCTAGAGCACCATGAATCTGTTGACAGGTTCCCCTTAATCACATATTGCATTTATTGGAATTAAATACAGCATTTCTTCCAGGAAAATAACTGACAATCTACAGCTTCCACAGAACCCAACAGCTATTAATCATCCAGCATGCAATTTAACATGGTATCATTTTTTTTTTCAAATTTCCCTAAATTTTACACATGGTATTTACCTACAATATGGTAAGAGTGCCTTTTGCTTTTCTTTATATGCTTCCAGAATAAGAATTTATAAAGTACCCCAGCATGTGCCAGATCTATGAGGAGGCAATGGCCTACTGATAAATTCCGTAAGAGCAGCATAGCAATGTGCGGCACCACTGGGGCTTTAACCTGGTGTAGCATTGCACCATAGCCTGCACCTGAACAATCACAGGCTATAGGTAGTGCGCAGGTGTGGGGAAGCAACGCCCTCTGTAGTCCCACTTCACAACTTACCACAATACGTGCCCAACTGGTATATAGGGGGAAGAAATCACAATTCACAGGCCTCTGCAGGGAATTGTTACTAAATCACATCTTGCACGCCTGTTTTTCTCAAATAATAACATGAAAACAGTCAAAAGTGTCTATAAGTACATTCTGCACCATTTAGCTCGCAAAGTTAAAAATGCCAGGACAATATTATCATGGAAATGACAACAATTTTACAGAATTTATGATGCTAATTTTTTTAGTACAAAGGATCAAACTAATTACCAGAAAAATGCATGCACATTATGCTGATCATATTGAAGAATTTTGCATAATTCCCTGGTGATTATCAAGACAATTACAATATCAGGATCTTGTCACTATTAATCATTTTAAATAACATAAGTATTCTAATTTTAGTCTATAATACATTTCATATTCTGGCATGCTTTCCATTCTTTGTTCCAGAATGTTATGTTCAAACCCTTTGGCATAAATAGGTATGGATGGAGACATGCAAAATAAACTTTTACTTCAATTGAAGGCTGTTATTTCCAGCATTTCCAACTGACTTTCAAATACCTTTGTCGTAGATGTGACAGTGGTTATAAAGAATGCGGTTAAGCAGAAAACAAGTGACAAGACTGAACTGAAGAAAGTTTTCTTGTTCCACAGAAGTTTATTTGCCAATGTAAAAAGTTGCAGATTATTTTAAAGACTGATAGATAAAAGATGTATAAATAGAGTTGACATCATGTGACTAAGCATTTCAAAGTCATGAATTTTTGAAGATTTGGCTTTCACATACCATGTCTTGGAATACATTCAGTTGATGGGAAGTGAAAGAAGGGGCCCACCTGAACTGTACAACTTGAAGCTACAAATGATCTATGTCTATGGCAGTATGGTGTGTGAGCTTGTGAAACCTCGGGGCACACCGTATTTCTTTGTGGCCTGAGATCTTCCCAATAATGATAAAATAGGTTTAACCAGTTAACCTGATACATATTTATTTTTTATTCAAATAGTTAATTTGAAAGATTTTATTATGACATGGGTACTTTATTTTTAAATATAGCTTATCCATAATTTTATCAATATTACCATCAGGGGCTGTTTAAGACTGCACTGGTCACTAAGCTTATTGAAAGTTGTGCATTGCCTTTATTTTTACATTTTCTGCCTACAATAACACCAAAACAAAACTTTTTGGTAAGAAAAGGTGGGTGCTCTGCAATATTTCACTTTTCTAGTTGAAAACTACTGGATCTCAGGTCCTAGAAGGTCTTTTTTAAATCTATGTGTTGAGGATTTGCAGGTTTTGAGCTACCTCCCTGTATTATTGTTACTTGATGGGTATCTATTGGGTATCCTTGAGATTTAATCAACTGCCCAACTGACCCTTATTACAGTATTAGGATTCAAAGAGGAATTTCTATTTTCTACCTTCAGGCTAATGTGGGCTCAAATACTCAACCTTATGAACTATATAACATGATTTTTCGGACTATAAGGCGCACCAGATTATAAGGTGCACCATCAATAAATGCCTGCTAAAACGTCTAGGTTCATATATAAAACGAAACGGATTATAAGGCACACCTAATTATAAGAATGAATGACCAGGAGGTGGCAGATCTGTGCACAGTTCAAGGCAGCTGTTGTCTGTAAGTCTGGTTCGTATATAAGGCGCACTGGACTATAAGGCGCACCTTTGATTTCTGAGAAAATCATAGGATTTTTTGTGCGTCTTATAGTCCAAAAATTATGGTACTCTAAATAAAACTAACAGTGCCTCACATCAAAGTACTGGGTTCAATTTACTATTGTTAGTTCTCATTTGAGGGACCTTCCCATGCACATGCAAACTCAATTTGAAGAAGTGAGAATTGGTTTACAATGGAGATTCACTTCATGATTGTTAAAATTCAATACACCTACATAAAGATGAAAACACATGCATACTTGTCCAAAATGAACATCAGCTGAGCATTCCATACATATTAGATATCAGGTCTCACTGATATCATTGGTCTTGGCTAACGAAAACCTATTGTACGTTGTACATTGCTTTGTAAAGTATGCAAATGAAAGTACAGTGTATGCTTGTGCTTTCCTACAGTATCTTTTAGAAAATGACACATGGATTGGCTCTGGAATAATTTACATGTTGAAACTTCCTAATGTAATGAACAATTTTACGGCATAGTGTCTACAGATGAGAATTGGAAAGTGCTGAGCTGCCTATGGCAAACTGTTTGAAGGCAACTAATACTTGTAATTTCCATGCTGTGCATAAATTATTCCCAGTGTGACTGTCTATATTCCTGTGATCATATCTATATTACCAAGATAAAAGCAAAGGATATTTAGACCAAGAAGCAAAAATGAGAAAATTCATGGCATGGAATCATAGATTCTGCTGAAGGCATGGCTGAGGCAGGACTTTCACATCTTTTATAGAGTATCCTATCTTTTTCAATGTAAATAACTATGTTGATGAGCATACAAAGACTATTTTAAAGGAACCAGTAGCTGAGTTTTTTTCAGGCTATACTTTTACAGTAGATCTAATTTGCCTTCCATCTTTTTACTATTTTTCTATATCCTTTAACACAATATGATTTTCTGATGGCAGCTAAACTAAGACTTCCCCTTTGTGGCCAAAACAGTAGGAATTTACATACATTGCAGTGAAGACACATATTGTTAAGGTGTTAATTTAAAGTAATTATGATAGCCTTCTGTATTTTCATAATATAATGGTAAATCATAGTGGTCAATTTTGGATTTGTCGGCAGTTGCTAGGTCGCTGGGGTTTTTAGCCAATTTGGCTTAAGTTACCTTTTACAGCATTAAGAGATGTTGTTTACAGCAGCCACAACATGAGTCTGTAGACTTCATATTGTTATTGGGGCAGAATTATCACTAGGCAGGTCCAAATTCATTTTATTGAGTGTGCCTGGAGCTCTTTTAGTAAATGTTGTTGATCAGATTATAAATAGTGGTTTAATAGCTTGATGAAAGGGGTTTAATTGCTGCAAATAATGTTAACATCTCAAGTAGATTTTTCCTCTGAACATTAACTGACTGCCTAGAAATTAGCTATACAGAAAAGTGAGGTTCAGTCTTCCAAGAGATACTGCCATATGACCCTTAAGTCTTTTGGATAGTTAACACTACTGGATATTATACTTTTGTTTTCATGAAAAATTGACAAAATTCAAGTAACTTTCAGGCTTTAAATTCAGTATTCAAATTATGAACTTGAGCAAGAATATCTGCAATGCATTCACTCTGATACTAAATAAACTATATATAAGTGATGTTTACTTATCAGATTAGACTTATTTTCTTAGAGTTGGCCTGGTTTCAGAATGTTCCGCCAATCATAACTTCCAGGCTCTGCTCAAAAGTGTTCCCTATTATTCACCTTTCACTTCCGAGCCATTATTTCCTACCAGACTGGTGTCATGGAAATTTGATGAACATGCTGGATGTATAACAAATGAGAATCTTGTCTGACTTCATAAATGAATGAAAACAGAGTATTACAGGATGGTGTTACAGGATGCTTGTATTATATACTTTTTTTTTTCGGAACAGGAAGAATATAGAGTTTGTGATTTACAATGAAAATATAGTAAGGACTGAATATAAATGCCTCTTTCTGTTTAAAGAGATTTTCTTAATCAAAATAGAAAGTCACTTATACATTTAAATGGGTTATATATAGTAGACAAATAGGCCATTTATCTACTGCTAAATGTGCAAGAACAAGGGATGAATGCCCTATGGACCCGCTGTGTACTTATAAAACATCTAATTTATAAACTGTGTAGAATGTAAAAATTCACATATCTAAATAAAAATTTGTTATGATTTACATGTTCTCTTCAAAACAGGTCTACAGTTTTGCTGGGTCACATATAAAGTAAATACACATTAAAACATTAGAATTCAGATATGTCGGCATGCAAAAATTGCCTGTAGCTTGACATTTCTTATGTCTTACGATTTTCTACTTCATTACTATCTTGTTTTTTATTTGGTTTTGCTTGTTTACTAGTATTGCCTCTATTTTTTGTCCAACTACTGCGTAGTCCACAATATCTAGCGTAGAGACATTTGGACAGTGATTTTGTGCAGGGTTGGAAAGGAATTAGGGACAAAGTTTTCCATAGGGCTTGACTTATTCCATATATATATATATACATACATATATACATACATATATATATATATATATATACATATACACACATATATACACACACACACACATATATATATATATATATATATATATATATATATATATATATATATATATATTGCGGAGAGTAGCTCAGTAGCTGTAGGGAAAACCACTCCAAGATGCAGTCAATGACCCAAAGGTTTAAATCTGAAACAGGGCTTTGCCTTGTTTTTTATTGCAAAAAAAGCCAAAAAAAAAAAAACATAAAGCCTCATACTTCAGGCTAAAAACAAAATAGCTGAGCTAATCAGTAACTGTACAGAGTGTTCCCTGACTGCTTAGATGGCCTACTACCAGCCACTTTAAACAAAACGAAAACAAATGTGTGGGTTTTACCTCACACAATCACAGTCCATAGACAGGCTCGCAGGCCTCAGTACAGGAGACTAGAGACAGGTAGATAGGATCTGTCTCTCCACATGTCCCCCTGTAATACACACAGTGCAGACATTTGTAGGCAGAGCTGAGCTCCAACACCTGGGTTTCCTGCAATCTACCAGGAAAACCTGTGCTGGACAGGTAGGGTATTACCAGCATGCCAATCATTTCAAGCATCCAGGCCCAAAAACAGGACTTGCCAAAATCCCTTAGCAAGCTATATTTTGCTAAAGGCACCCAAATTTCCTGAACTTTTTTTACATCTCACTCAGCTTTGCGTGGGTGAAATGAATACCTCATGTCCTTTAAAAAACAGATACAAGAAACCATGGAGAAGTATAGCGATCTTCTACCACTTTACAAGTCACTGTCTCAATATATATATGTACAGTGACTTGTAAAGTCGTAGAAGATCGTTCCAAATGATGATGAAAATTTAAGAGAAAAGTAATATGGTGAGAACATTGCTGGTGGTTGATTGACAGTCTACTGAAAATGTAGAGGAGATGCAAGCTGGCTAAATAATTGTTGTAAGCCCTTCTCTTTAACCTTGATGACCTTAACCTCTTGGTAAGTAATAATAGCAACATGTCAATAACTGTTAGTGAGCTCGGTGACAGATGATAACACTATTTAGTCTGCTGTCTATGGTTAAGTGAGTAATGGCACCTGGCCTACAAACACAAATTCAACCCGGACAATGCCAAATGTGTCAATTACTGTAAAATACTTGAATTAGCCAAAACTGAAGGAATTATGAAATGATTCATACAATGTATCATTCATCAAGACTCCAACATGTTCTAGTGTTTTCTGTACTATTTCGACTTTAACTCAAATGCACCTCAACTAGTATTTTTTTACTATTATTTTAGTTGTTTGATAATTGTAACCCCAATGAAAAGGTGCAGTAGCTACTCATCTTACATAAAAATTTTAAGATCATAGGATCGGTATGAGTAATAATGAGGAAGCTCACAAGCTTTAGAAGATGTCACTATAGAGAGATTTCCTGTAAGTTGAAAGGCAACAACTGGGCATGTAACATGAAGCAATGATACAGCCTGACTATTACTGAATTCATAACCTCATCTCTGATTTTAGAACATATTTAAAAGGGGTGTTTCCTTTTCAGCAAATACATATTATTGTTTGTATAGTCAAAAATCATACTTTTCCAATTTGCTTTGTATATCTAATCTTTTCTAGATCTCTGCTTGCCTTGCTGTCATTATATAGGAAGCTTCTGTTTACTTCCTGTGGATAGAAATTTGTCCATGGTCATGTGATGTCACACAGGTGCACATCCTGTTACATCTTTGAGACTAATCAGAGCCATGTGTTATAATGGTTTGTGCACCTGTGTGACATCACATGACCTGAATAGATTTCTATCCACTGGAAGTAAATGTATAAACTTTCATAGAGTGACAGTAAGCAGAGATCTGGAAAACCATGAATAATTGATATAGAAAGCATATTAACTTTTCATCATACATAACATTTATTTGCTGTAATAGAATAACCCCATTATCCTTGACATAATCATAATAAAGCTGTTGTTCAGTTCATTTTGTGACCCCCTTTATGTTTAAAAGTTTCTTGGAAGAAAAATAAATTATTGTTCCTGCTCCCCCACAGCATCTTCCTCTTACCTTCTGTCCAGCTCCTGCTGGGAACACAGCCAGTGAGATAAGGTCATCACGCGGTGGTAAATATTAGAATAATCATCCATTCTAATTCTATACAAATGAGAATATTAATACTAGGTCCCAAAATTATATTTAATTTTTTGATACAGGATTATATTACTGTATAAACTGTGTATTAGTGTAGTGCATAAATGTCTTTTCCAATACTAACCTGTGGTACACTGATAAAAAAAGAATTTTTAATGTACATATAAGACATGGTTATTTATCAACACCAGCCGTGTCCCAAAATCATTAAGTTGCTGGATGGGAAGTAATCCTGACAAATCCCTGAAATTGTGGCTGTAACTGCCATGTTCTGTAAGGATTAGGCTCAACATCCTCAAGGTACAGCAATTATGTCAACAGGGATGAATTATAAAATACCTTGGATCAAGTCTAACAGAGAAAGCAAAAGACTAGCAGGTGTTTAACTATATTTTAAAAGGGGTCTTGATTCTAGAATGCTACTGTGTCAAGAATGAAGGGTAATTAAGAACTCTAATATATGTTTAATAAAATTAAGTTTTTGCATTCTCAGTGTGCTCTATTTACTTTATATTGAGTAACAGTAAGATATTGGGAGGACATAAAGTCCAGAACATAACACATACTGATATAGATAGTACTTACAAATTGTACTAAGCTAAAAAGTTAAGATGAGCTTTCTTTATAAGTATATCTCCACATATTTCATTGCACTTGGAATTTTTCCCTAAGCCCTTACCATTACCGATTAATCAATGCTGTTCCTTAAACCTCCCAATATGCTAATCTCCCTCTCCTGTCAGGTGGGTGGTCTGTTGGTTCCAGTTCACAGCTGCCTCTCTGACAGAATAATGTCATGAGAATATTGGAGGCACTGATTGATTGGGAATTGTGAAGGTTCGAAGACTAATTCTGAGTACTGGAGCCTATTGAAAGATGCAAAGAGGTTGAGTTGTTGGAGGCGGTGACAGATCTTCTTTAAAGGCACATGGGGACATGTTATTTCTAAGCTAAATAACTGGCATCATTTTGGTTGCTGGCACGGCCGTTTGAGAGTTTGCCTAGGTCTCTTCATGTATTCAGGAGTGCCGGAGGGGCCGGGCTTCCATCATACATCGGCTCACAAGCGCTGGTGTATTGGAATTATAATATACCAATACATTGTGGATTTATCAGCACATTGTCTGGTTTCTTGTACTAATTTTTTAAACTTTTATATTTCGACAAAAAAGTCTCAACTGCAACAAAAAAAGTCTTAAAAAGGGTTCAAGAAACAAGACAACCTGGTGTTAAACCCCCTGTATGGGTTAAATATAGATTACAAATATTGTTACAACAGTTTTTCCTTTCAAAATTACAATATAGTAAAATGAACACTAGTGGGCTAGTGAAATAATGGGTAGGATTAAGATTAATCAATTGGTTGACTGTTACGTTGATAACTGTTGTTCATGTTACATAAATATATGTATAAACAGTATGTCTATATTATCCTATGAAAAATCACTAGCCACACAATATCTGAAACCTCTGATTAAATCCAATTTAGGCACATGCAATACAAACACTGGAAAGTATAAAAGGTATAACCACAATTGAATCCTACTCTTATAAGTGCCACTATGGCTCCCCTTTTAGAATTGGTTTGGGAGACCATCCCAATCTAACACAGTGGTTTACATGCCAAATGGCAAAGTAATATCCTTAAATATGTTTGAAAGTGATAGCAGCACCTGGCGCCCCAATGTACCTAGGAGTTGGTATATGTTATGATGGGTGGTCAATGATGGATGACCAAACCCATATGGAAAATTGGCGTATGAGGATGCATCTGTTATGTATGTTACATAAATATATGTGTAAATATTACCAATCACTAATATTGTATCTAATTATATCCTAAAATGCAAGAAAAATACAGTTTTTTTTCCTATGCATGATAGAATTAGTCAAGAAAACATTTTCATTTGCTTGTACAGTAGGTTTTTCAGGTAATATCTTTGTATAACAGCAGAAAAACCTTGAGTATGTAAATAACAAAGTCACAATGAAATTACTATGGCAACTCCCCGCCATGTAAGAAAATAAAAAGAAAAGATAAGTAAACATCTAATGATTTCTGCCTTAAATAAATAAAGGAATAACTGTTCTTCTATATAGCTTCATGCTGCGTAACATCAGAAATTTAGGCTTTAGATGAGATTTCACCTTTAAATTTGGACTATTATGCATACATACCGATAGTATCAGATTGACTCCGCTGGGTTTCTATGGAAACACTACATAGATAATTGCCGTTCTCTCATAAATGTTGCTTTTTATGAGAGCTGCCAACAGGCACTAGCGTTTTAGTTAATAACAGGTTAAATGAACCGTGAAAACGACAACACCTAATTGTTAGTAGAATTTTAAGATGTACTTCGGTAAAGTACATCATATTTTAGCAATAAGATGGTCTGAGATGTAAAAACAACAGAGCCATGAATTAGGGCAGGGCAGCACGACACCTCCTAAGCTGCAGAAAATGGTCATATTTATGAGTTCTGCGCTGAACAATATTCTTACACTGCATTACATAAACCATGTAGCCTTGATATAAATATGTATGTATAGATGTAGCATAGCAGTGTTGCTTCTGATTTTTAAAAATTTGTTAAAAAGAGTCTTGCGTAAAATATCAGCAAATAGTTGAGAACAAAGGCTAAAATATCTCCCAGCCACCACTGGCTTTTGGAAGAATAATTCAGTATTGTATCTATCTGTCATTCTAACCTAAAATCAAAGAAAGATCCGTAGCAGCACAGTTGCTCTGACCCCTTTAGGAGGGGATGCAAAGGAAAGCTCCAGAGTCCAGGTAGTAGACTTATGTAGGTGACATTGTGGTGCACTGAGCACCTTTCCCAAGTGAATCTAGATATTCAAAACATTTGTTCACTCACATGAAGACTTAGTAGCCATTTGGTTTTCAAAGACACATCATCAGGGGCGTACCTTAAGGGGGTTCAGATAGTGTGGTCGCAAGCGGGCCCAAGAGGCTAAGTAGGCCAATAAAGTGTCACTTTCCAATATGAGAAGATTAGTACTATAAACAATACATTATAGTCGGGGGCCTGGTACAGACTTTGCACTGCTGCCCACCAGCTTCAAGTTACGCCACTGCACGTCATGTCATGGTGAAGTCATGGTAGAGGCACTGGACATGCCTAGTACTAAATGACAAATACTATAGCACCCATTTACTCTTTGCAATGTTCTGCCCCACTGATCACTTTAGTGTGAGGTCCACTCATTCCTAATTGTCACTTCTAGAGAAGAAGCCAGTCTTAATAAATATTAATTTTGTTAAAATTTGACACACAAGTAACAGAAATCTTTGTTTCTCTGAACACAAAAGGGGTGGCTGGCACCGCCAAAAATATAGCACAACTACACAAAAAATAGGAAAAGCTAATCAAGACGATCTATTAATAATTAATAAATAAACAAAGCATAGACCTCAGAGGTGTCACTCATGGTGACCCTGCTGCATGGGGCTATTCCTTTCTCCACCTTGCCTTGAAGTTTTACTGATTTCCCATCATTCCATGTATTTCCTATGGAGTTTTGGGGCAATTAAAATAACCATCTTGAGATTGTGAAACCTTTTAATGGCTAATTGAAGATGTTACAAGTAAGCTTTTAGGACAGCTGAGGACCCTTCATCAGGCAGGTTTAACAGTCTTTCTAAAGTGATACAGATTTTATCTATGAACAGAGAAGTGATGCACAAAACATAAACTTACAGAATAATATCACTAACAAAATTGAGAGATTACTTAAGCAGTGTGAATGTTTTATTGCCTCCAAGTTGATGACTCTGGAGTTTCTGATGACCCCACTATATCAGGATTACATTTGTTAGATGTTGTAGTGAGTCACAAATCCCCTTGCTAAGTTGAGTCCTGTGTGGATGGTGTCAATGAAGGTTATAAACTTACATTTCCAGATATGTCTCTCTATTTTTGACCTGAACCCTTCATATCCATGGTATTGTGTCCAGGGCTGCAGCTGTGTGTTATACAGATGACACGGGCCATGTACGGAGAGAGCTCGGCCTGTGAGCTTGTGAGCTCTATACACGCTCCACAGTACAATGACATATAATATATTGTTGCATGCTCAGGGGATAATACATGTATCACCGAAAACAACAAAAAATTATTTGGCAGCAGTCACAATAGGGGATGGCATAGGGAGTGGTCCTGATTGGCGGTGTCCCTTTACTGACTGTGTAGAGATACTGATAGAGATAGCAGCCAATCAATGACAGGAACAACTTCTCAGCATAGAAAGAGCAAATATGCAAACGAATAAATGTTACATTATACTGAATGTTTTCCCACTAGAGAAAATATTAGTTAGCTCATCTTTTCCTGCTACATAATATGCTGCATGGAGATGAGACACTAAGAGTGGCATTTACCACAAGGGTGTCTGGTTTATTATACCGTATTATTTTTTGAGACAAAAAGTAGTACAAGAAACCAAGCAACATTTGTGATTAATACCTCTCCTCATATGTGCAATCTCTTCAGCTCCTCCTGCTCTATAACATGCTTCTTGCAGATAGGACATTATGTACATTCTTCTCAGCTCCTCCTGCTGTATAACATAGTGCAAGTAGATAGGACATTATGCCCATTCTACTCATACCCACCTGCTCTATAACATGCTGCCTGCAGATAGGACATTATATACATTCTACTCAGCTCCTCCTGCTGTATAACATACTGCAAGTAGATAGGACATCATGCCATTTTACTCATACCCACCTGCTCTATAACATGCTGCCTGATAATCATTTTCATGATGACAGGTTGCACGGTCGATATACAGTGGGCGTTAAAACAAAATAGGTAAATAGGTAAAACTGTTGTCTTAAAATGATTATATAAGAGAGTGCCTTAAGATGTTGGCCTGGATTATTTCATTTTAAAATACAAAATGCAATAAAAGATATGTAAAAAGAACTATGCATTTTGGACTTGGTCCAAGTCCTTCCTCTGGTTGGGAGGTCACCGGACAATCTATAATACACTAGGGTTGCCCCCCACCCGAGCAGTCTTTGAAGACATCAATAAGGTAAATATGCAAAGGGTATAGGGAAATCTCTTACAATATCTTATTTAGACCTGATGTGGGGTTGGTGACATTCTGTAATAGTTTGATTATATTTTAAATGCTGATTCTGCTTATTTTTTTTATTAATATTTGCTCAATTGAAAGAAAAGTTTTCCGAAAACTACAAAACTGAAAAAAAAAACTTTAGACATTTGCAACTCAGCATATTTGTCATTTCCTAATGTAATATCCTTTATTATTTTGTAATATTTCAGTCACAATTATGAGAGATTCTGCTTCAGGCATAAACTGAACAAATATCTTTTAAATGGGCATTAATGTCTTTTTCTGAGTTGCACTTTTGTGTTCGGGAACTCTAGCATAGTAAGTAGTTGTTTTTACCCTCAGGCATACTCACAGGGAGCCGGAGACAAAAATCAGGATAAATGACATGCAGTTTTGTGTGCTGTATACCTCTACCTGCATAAACAGGGGTTTAGGGCTTTTTTATATTGTAGCTGTCACCACAGATTAACACTGAATGAAATCATTCTGCTGATAACTAATAATTCAATAAAAGATTTCTTAAATAATGCTAAACTTTTTCATTTCCTGGATTATATTTTATGACATTTTAGAAATTACTGTGATGTAACAGCATTTTGTAACCAATGGCAACGGATTTAGAAGTAAGTTAGGTACATACATAGGCAGCCATTCCCTAACACCAAGACATGGGCAGCCATTCCCAAAAACCAAGACGTGAGCAGCCATTACATAACAGCAAGACGTGGGCAGCCATTCCCTAACACCAAGACATGGGCAGCCATTCCCTAACACCAAGACATGGACAGCCATTACTTAACCCCAAGAAATGGGCAGTCATTACCTAACACCAAGACATGGGCAGCCATCCCCTAACACCAAGACATGGACAACCATTCCCTAACACCAAGACATGGACAGCCATTCCCTAACACCAAGACATGAGCAGCCATTCCCTAACACCAAGACATGGGCAGCTATTCCCTAACACCAAGACATGAGCAGCCATTCCCTAACACCAAGACATGGGCAGCCATCCCCTAACACCAAGACATGGGCAGCAATTCCCTAACCTTAAGACATGGGCAGCCCTTCCCTAACACCAAGACATGGGCAGCTATTCCATAACACCAAGACATGGACAGCTATTCCCTAACACCAAAACATGGGCAGCTATTCCCTAACACCAAGACATGGGCAGCTATTCCCTAACACCAAGACGTGGGCAGCCATTTTTTTAACTCCAAGATATGGGCAGCTATTCCCTTACACCAAGACATGGGCAGCTATTCCCTGACACCAAGACATGGGCAGCCATTCCCTAACACCAAGACATGGGCAGCTATTCCCTAACACCAAGACATGGGCAGCTATTCCCTAACACCAAGACATGGGCAGCTATTCCCTAAAAACAAAACATGGGTAGCTATTCCCTAACACCAAGACATGGGAAGCAATTCCCTAACCCTAAGACATAGACGGCCATTCCCTAAGATCAAGATTTACATTTTTGTGTTCGGGATATTCATGAAATAAAAAAGTAAAGCAAGGGAGTATAAAAACCATGAAGAGAAAAGATGGGGGGGATTTTTCAAGGCTTTTAGCACAAATAAGTCATAATTGTTGGTGTAGGTGGGTCATGCCAGGAATGCACGGCAAATTACTTATAGATGTGCCAGATTATAGCACAAATTTACCCCAGAAGAGAAATGCACCAGCTCTTGATAAATTCCCCCATTTGAGATTTGGAGTGAAAGGGAAACAAAATATTGATTAGCAAAGTATTATATTCCCAGATACCTATGATATCCAGAAATCATGGTAAATTGGATCCACTTTGTCAATTACTTTGGAAAACCACTGGCTGATGGAAAGGGACAGAGGACAAAGTGTGCCAGGAGGGAGAAAAGTCCTAACATTTCATTTAGATTGAAATCTAATCTAACTTTACAGTAACTGTAACGTTTTGTTCCCACAAATCATTTCTTTGTTGCCTATATCCAGCAGTGTCTTAGCTATGCTCATCAGATGATCTCAGTGCTGCAGTAGCTGTTTCCCTTCCCTGTGCTGACAAGCCTGGGAGTCCATAATATAAAAAAACTCCACTAACTCTATGGTTTCATGGGAAGGGAAGGGCTGCTGTCCCTTGCTCACAGAGGAGGAGGCCATGTGACACAGTTCTATGTATATGTAACAGAGTTGAAAGATTGTGGTTACAGATGTCTCCTGCACACATTAGTGAGGTACAAGATCTCCCATGTTCCCTATCAGGTCCTCTATCCAAGTCTGTGATGATACAGAAGTCTCTCTTTGCACCTCATGCTGCAGGTCTTCTCCCAGCTTGAAGTGGGCACTTTGTACACTGTGCAGATAAGCTATTAACCCTTAGTGCTCACACAGCACAGGCTATACACTACATGTTAATGGTTTACTTATGATTTCTACCACTTATTACCTATTCCATGCTCCTCCATGTGATGCAAGCTGTCAGGCTAGTCATTACATTCATCCTTTTTGTGCACTGTGCAGTGTTCAATGGATTAACTTGTGCTACACTAAATGGATTTAATGCTAAATTATTTTGAGAAAGATCACAAGGCATCATGGGATTTGTGGGCAACCTAACTGGCCACAGCTTGAGGACATAGACAGGCAGACATTATTCTCCACCCACTTAACTTGAGTAATATTTTTGTTAAATACCTTAAGAACAAAAAAATGTCATAACTTTGCAAAGAATGGGGCGATAAGCACAATACGGGCATTGTTCTGTTTGTTTTTAAAGGGGGGATTACATATCATAATTTGGTAAAATCATTATAACTTTATAGTTACACTTTAACACTGCAAAAATATTACTAATTGCACTTAAGCTTAGTAATGCAACACCAGATGCCAACAAAAGGCTACCCTATTTGCAACTCATCGTTTGGTACTAGGAGCAATACATATGGGTTGATTTAACAAATAGCTACTTGCTGATGGGCAAATAGTATGTTAATCCAACACAGGCTATACTTTTCTATCTATGTAGTTTCCCAGATGTAGGAGGTATTTATTTGAAATTTATATATAATGTGTGAAACTTTAAGTTATTATTATCAACATCGAAGAATCTGCAGATAAGTTATTAAAATGTAAAGGAAATGAAAGGGTAGGGGAGATTCATGTGTTATCACTTACCTGAGTTTGCATAGCAGCTCCAGGTTACCTGCATAACAGGTTTTGATATACCTGGGTAAAATGGAATCAGGTATAAATTAGTTAACTTTTTTTTTGTAAAGCATAGACTAAAAATCATAATATGGATAATAGATAATAAAGATAATAACACTATCTAGGGACAGAATATTCAGAGGGAGAGGGGGGATGTGATAATTACTGGTTCTTCACTAAGTGCGCCAGGGACTGCCGCATGCTTTTAACTCTCCGGTATCACTGCTCTGAGAATTGTTGCTCGTTTTTTTTCTATTTCTTGCATGCTGCGGCAGTTGCTGCAGATTGTGGATTATCACTTGTACCCTGCTAATCGCCATGTCGAATCACAGATGAAGGAACCTGCGACTAATCCGAAAGTTGAGGACTATTGGGATCACTGGGGGGGGGGGGTTGTTATGTTGTATTATTGTAATGTTTGTTTTCTTTTCTGATTTATCTTTGTGCCGTGTCTCTGTGTTTTGCAAACGGAAAACAGAGACGGTAGTGGTATTTAATAAAACTTTATTTGATAAAAAAAATATATATTATAGATAATAGATAATATTCTGGTGCTGTAGACAAAGGGGCACATGGCACTAATTATACCTGTTTATGATGGTGCCACCATACCCTGGCATGCCTCCGGCCTCCTGATAAATGCTTGGAGCCAGGAAGCACTTCTACAGCTATAGTCAGTTTGGAGGCACTGGGCAGCAATGCCACCTCCCCGCCCAACAAGCTAATTCGGTTGGGAATTGTGATTAAATCACGACTTTTACACCTTTTAAAAAATAGTTTTACATTACCAAAACAACATTCCAATATAGAAATTTCTTTTATAAGTATTGACCAATCTTAAATGCAGATCATTAATTCCTTTGATATACCAATGATTGTTAAAATTTAAGGAAACACTTTTGGGAATTTTACACTTTCAACAAAAAATTAGATTTTACTTGTTTCATTAGATTTTTATTGTTGCTAAAGTAAAACAGAATAAATGTGGCT
The DNA here is from genome assembly GCF_040894005.1 of Engystomops pustulosus. Taxonomy (NCBI): domain Eukaryota; kingdom Metazoa; phylum Chordata; class Amphibia; order Anura; family Leptodactylidae; genus Engystomops; species Engystomops pustulosus. The sequence continues at coordinate 206,648,876 of NC_092412.1, read as the reverse complement.
TAATCTCTTGGTACATTGGAAATGTACAAGGTTCAAATGTTTCTCAAGCTAAGTTTATCTTAATGCATTAGTAGGTGGGGAGAGTTATCATTATAATTTTCACAATTATTTCACGTTTCACAAGATGTTTTCCATTTGAGACTTGTAAAATGGTTGATAAATTATGAAAAGCTTTGTTCAGAAAAGAGTGGAATTTTCTTTAAAATGTAATTTGCCTTTACATCTTTCATTTAAGTAATGATTTTTTTTTTCAAAAATGATAACATTTTCATATGAAATACCTTAATTAAACTTTAAAAGGTCAAATTGATGACACATCTTTTTTTCTCAATATACTTAGCTTTAGTTCATCATGACTTAATTAGTAATATAATTATTTGAAAATAAATTATAGAGTTTTAAGAAAAAACATTAACTTTTGCAGAAACTCACCGTAGAAAGAGTGAGTTATTTATTAAAGATGAAGTTAAAGAGAACCTGCCAGTACAGGAATAATTCTGGTAGCTCCAGAACTATCCTTTTTATTGGGAAGTGAAGGTATCTACAGTATTTAGCTACAATCACAGATGAAAAAACGGCACACAATAGATTCTAATTATTTTAACAAAATTGAAGCAAAAATGTAAAAGCCAGTTGTGATAAACAAATTTCTCCCAGATAAAACAATAGAAATGCCTTTAGCAGTGATTACTTAAAGTAATATTTTTGTGTATGCTTTTTATCAGTGTCGTACATCATTCTGGTGATCCATTCTTCTCTACAATGTTACTTCAGTTCATTTAGGACTTGGCATTTGTGTGCACAGATCTTTTAACACCTTAACGTCTGGCAGGTAACACCCATGGTTATCACCCATGAGATCTTGAGTCCAGCCGATGCCCCCACAGAATCTACCAGGATCTTTAAAGGGGTCTGTGGTCATCAGGCTCTTTTTTTCAATCAGTGAATTAACAATATACCATACCGTATTATTGCAGTATTGTAGAAGGGATCGGACACCTGAAAAAATAAAAAATTAAAAAAAGATTAAAAAAACATAAAAGTTAATCCCTGTGGTGAACCCTTAATGAAAAATAGGGCCCAAGTGTCCGGATTACCACTCTTTCGACATTTTACAACACACATACATTTGAATGAAAAGTGATCAAAAGGTTGTAAATTTCCAATGGAAGAAATGTAAACACCAGCTTGTCCTGCAAAGAATGACACCTTACACACAGGTCTGTGCACCAAAGTATAAAAAAGTTATTGGCATCACAATAGGGCAAAATAAAGACATTTATTTTCATACAAAAGGTTTTAATTTTTCAAAATGTAACCAAAACTTAAAACCTAAAACATAAAACATATATAAATTCGGTATCTCCACGATAGTAGTGACCAAAATGTGGTGAAACACACCTTTATAGTTTATATTTGTTCTGCCTACTAACATGCTGTGTTTGTTTATCTTCACACATAATGCTCTGGACAGTGGACAACCATTGCCACTAAGGGTACATTTTGGGACATTGTCCCAGAAGTCTTGGACTTTGTGCAGATGCAACTTTGCAAACTTAAAGGATTATTCCCATGAAGGCAAGATTATTAATTCACTGTTACTAACAAAAATATATAACTTCTCAGATATAATTCCAACCTGCCTCTATCAGACCTGGTGTACACAATTTTGCCCCAGGATCTGACCGTAAATCTTCTGACTATGGTCAGGCAGTGCAGATTCTTCTCATGAATAGCTTCTCCTGTCTGCAGATGAAGTGCTCTCTGCCCCACCCCCCTCCATTACAAGAAAAACTCACACACAGACAGTTCCTGCTGGTAAGCAGCAGTATGCAAAGACTCTACAAACTTCTGATAAGATCTTTATAGCAGGGGAAGGAGGTTTAGCAGAGCTGAATCTGTGTGTTATAGCCCATATGTAGCACAACTGAGAGTGTCATTGTGTGTTATATCCATCTCATGTATCTCATCATCTCTAATCGCATCACTCTTTTTCTGTGTCAGATCCTAGTGAAAAGCTAAATGAAAGTGTAGATAAACCCTGTATCCTGATACTATAACCCCATTGCCAGCACACAGAATCTCACAGTGAAGAGGAATCATGAAGTGTCTGCTTAGAGAGTCTCCGGCCACACTATGAAATTTTACATTGACCATCACTGAGTTATAGGAACTGCAATAAAACTGAGTAAAATTGTAAGGTAAATGGATGATATTTATTGTGTAAACATCACTAGGGGGTTACAATTCGAGAACTTTCTTTCATGAGCGAACCTTTTTCAAGCCATAATGCCAGGTTATGTTTAGAAAGAAACAGCAGCTTTCTCCTTGTAGCACCACTTCAAAAACAAACCTTGTTTATTTGATCTAGTACTATCATGAACCTGAACACACATAGAAACTCTAATGCAGTGATTTTCAACCTTTTTTGAGCCGCGGCACACTTTTTATACTAAGAAAATCCTGGGGCACACAACCAACCAAAATAGCACAAAATGTCACTAAAACAGTCACATTATACATATAGTTAATAATATAGATTCTAAATTTATTTTACTCACTCAGTGTGAAACCTGGGCCTGTTTCGATAAACACAAAAGGGATATCCTGGCAGGAATGGTGGAAAGACGCATACGAAGCTCTTCCTCAACAGTTCTCAGTTTCTCCCTGTTTTTAGTATATGGTGCTAATTATTATGTGGCTCATAGACTGCAAAATAAAGGGTTACAATGAGAAGTACTATGGCCATGAGGCCAGAGTACAAGTGCCAGCTCATATACTCAGCATATGAGCTGGTACTTGTAGTACTCCAGCCTCATAACTATAGTATTTCTCATTTTACATTTCTCATTGTTATATGCAGTATACTGCTGGATTACTAAAAGTACCAGCTCATATGCTGAGTATTCTGCCAACAGTTCATATACTCAGACAAAAGCTCATATAGTCAGCATTATTGGTGGGCATTACCTTGGCGGGGGGCAAATGCGAGAGTCTCTCCGCTCTCAGGATGATGCGCCGGCCTTGGTGACGTCATTTTGTCGCGCGAGGTTCAAAGCTTGCGCATGTGTTATTGTACACGTCTCCTACATTGTAAGAAGCTGTGACTGCCATCACTGCGCATTGCCGGGAAACAAAACACAGGGGACACCATAGCTTGGGGAACTTTCCCCGCGGCACACCCGACCATGTGTCGCGGCACACTAGTGTGCCACGGCACACTAGTGTGCCACGGCACACTGGTTGAAAATCACTGCTCTAATGTATGTATAAAATGAAAGGGGACTAAATTACAAACCAATTAACTAATTTGATTTAAAATTGAAGAGAAAAATGTAAAATGACTTTGTATCTATGAAATAGTATATCTTTATCTAATATGTAAGTATCCTTACTTTCCATTTACGCCATGCTTCTTGACTATTATCTTGCTGAGAATGTCATTTACTGTAGCCATTAACGATGAAAAAGAAGCTAATTACATTCATTGTAATGAAGCAACAATACCTGTGGCCACTGTAACAGTTTATATAATATAGGAAAAATGCAGCGAAGAGCAATTAGGATCAATTGTTAAGTATGTGGTAATAAAAGTAAAGGTTCTTCTGTAAAAGTGCTTGGAATGTTAGGACTTTTTATAGTACACATTGGCGTAGGCTTGCAGTTTAATTACTCTACATTAGATTTGTAGAAATGGAGCTAGTTGTGCATTTAAGTACATGTAAATGAAAGTTAAGTGTTCATGATAACTATAAAAATAGGGTTTTGCTTACAAAGACATCTTAAAGCATCATTTTCAAAGCTTTTCGGATTAGATCGACACTTTACATGATTTCAACTAATAATTATTTTTTTGTGAAAAGAGATGAATTTAAAATGACTCTCTTATATACATTTTACTAGTTAACACCACTAAGTCTACTGCAGCAAAATTAGCCTTAGTACTAAGTTAAGTGATCAGGCTGAATTATCATCTGAACCAGGGGCATAACTGTGTTCAGGTTATGAAGGAAACGTGGTTTGAACGTGGAAAACAAAGTTCCAACCCCAAAAACCAACTTCTGTGAGATAAACACTGAGGGGGGCATTCATTATTTGCTTTCCACCAGTTTTTTGGCAGATTGCACCTTGAGTACCATATTTATGAATTGTTGGCGCCACAACATTGTCCTTTTTCTCCGTAATCCCAACACTTTTGCGCTTCTAAATTCCTGACAATTAATTGGGTACAAGTTTTAGCGCACAAACAGATAAGCTAAAAGCTGGTCTGCAAAGTTCTATTTCACCTTCATGAATGTGGAGACAGTTTAGAGCCTTTTTGATTGAGCGCCAATTTATTAATCCCTTGCACCACAATCTTACATCCCAGTGTAAATTACTGCACAATTTGTGCAACAAAAAACACTATTAATAAAAACATTAGTTTTTTATGGCGGAGGTTCTATTTATTATTACCATAGTAAAACATCATTAGGTGCACAGTGCTTTTTTCCAGTATGCATTCTCTGTTCACCATGCATTCTGACTTTTTCAAGCCTTGTACACCAGAAAACTGGTTTACACAGCATTATAAATGTCTCCAGTATGTGCCACCAAAATGCAAGACATTGGGGGAGATGTATTAATGTGTCGGTCTGTGGACCAGTGTACAGTAGAACTAGAGAGATGTTTGCTGTGCCAGATTTATCATTGTGCCTGATGCTGGATGTTTACTCTGGTGTAATATAAGGCTGGCAAGTAGTACTTTTCATCTCATATTAGTCTGCTGCGCCATAATGTTGAATTTTCCGGTGCAAGTGTTATTTTCTAGGTGCGACCACACCCCTTTTAAGATGACACGCCCCCCCCCCTTTCCCTGAGGGGTCAGAAATCAGCCGAAAAATGGGTGTAAAGTGTAAATTACTCCAGTTTTGGTGTAAACAGATTTTGGCATTGCAGACTGTTTGAAGGTGTCCAAATGTTCTCAATAGAATATTTTGGCTAAGCCAAGGATCATGCAGCTGAATGAAAACCTGCCTGTTCCTTTTGTTCCCAGGGGGACGTACTCCACCCTCCTCCAAAAAATGAAGCTATAAAGTTTTGAAACTTTGGGAATGCTCACAGAACTATTCATAACAATGTATAAGCTGGGATCATAAATAACACTGGAATGGGTTCAGCCTGCTTCACTATTATATGGATATTGTGACCTTAATGTTTGACCTTAATAAAAAAAAAAACTGTTTAAGGTTAAAAAAACCCCCACTAGAATTGATTTATTGTGCTCCACAATTGTGTTGTAGTTGCATTTTATCTGTCACTTTTTAAAACTGTGCATCTGAAGGATCGTGGTAGTGTGTGCTCTTAGTTTGCACCACATTTATTACTGAGAGTGCCGCAATTCTGTTGCAATAGCTTGAAGCCAGCGTTAGCACCAGCTTTTCTTTTTTTAAGGAATATGCAGGGATCCCAGATAATATCTGACATGTAAACATAAAGGGGTATTCCGGGAATATGAGCCCATGATGCTATAAATAAATTAATATAACAAAACGTAATGTCACTAGTCACAAAATAGCTTAAATAGTTTGATTTTATGATTTTTTTTAAGTATGCAAAGTTATCACCAAGATGGCCAACACTTGAAACTACAAGTTCCATAATCCTTTAGTTCTCAGAAACTCCTCCTACTTCTTGTACTGTGCTCTCAGTGATGATGTAACAGACTTTCTTTCTTGACATAGAAATGATGTGTAGCTGTCATCCCTGCACATCACAACAACTGGATGACCCTACTTCCAGGGAGAGTCAGCCACATTGGATGCACTGAAACCAATCGACTACAGCCAAACATTGTGGTGATCCCATGACCTTCCCAGGCAGGTGCAGGACATGTGATATTGAAATGTGACCAGCGGCCATCTTCTGTTCTGTGTCTGCTCCGCGTGGAGAAAATCAACAGACTGATTAAAGGGCCAGGAGCATTTTTATTCTTAATTTCAGTATATATCAACAGCAACAGCAAAATTTTACATAACAACTAATATACTTATATTTTAAGGACCCATTTGTATATGAATTATGCTGATTCCTGGAATACCCCTTTAATCCAGAGGAACAGACAGGCTATCAATTGTAACAGAAGAGACAACCCCTTCTAATAAAAAGTGAGAGAGCCAAATCTCTATTGACCTTAATAATCTCTCTGCCAATAATGACAGATCCATATTACTCTATAATGGGGGCCAATAGAAGAAATAAAAAAAATTGATTACATCTAATATTTACCCATAAATTTTAGCTGTGAGTTTGATAGTTACCTTCAGTGGAAATGTTTTACGTTAAGCTCTTTAAGGGCACAAAATCAATTATCACATTTGTTGTTTCCATTTTAAAACACTACATTCTTTGCCTTTTAGCTACTACGTTCCTTTCAAGCTAAAAACAGTTATGCTAGTAAATCGACAGCCTGTCTAAAATCCCCATCATTGTTATGCCGTTTTCCTAATCTTATAGCCGGAGGGAACACTGTAGTAAATACCACCCTCTACTCTGCTTGTTTCATGTTTGTTATACCGGAGCTATCATACTGCTAGTTCTGTATGTGCCCACTGAGCCCTGTCAAGTACACTGAAGCTGAAATGTTGTTAAAGTCCATAAAAATGATGCATCTTCTGTTTAATCTCAAACATATGGTTATTTATACTGAAATGATACATGCACATTTACATTTTTAAAAGGCATTTATCATTAATATATTCGAAGTTCATCATCATTCCTGAATTTAATTCCGGTTGCACTGCTTCATCTTTTTACGACTATCAAGTTGAAGGCGGTTAGTATCTTTGGCAGGGGGGCAGAGCACTTGGCTTTTCCCAATATTCTAATGTCGAGCATTATAGAAGTTATTATTACTGAAGCATAAATCATGTTTCACTTTAGAACATCCACTACAAATTAATGAGAAATCAAAACACTTACCAAAAGTGCCGCCATTTAGCTAAGTGGCTGCCATGTTTGAGCACATTTGGGCAATTTATAAAATGGAATAACAAGAAGCAAAGACACAAATGGGTAAACTGTTTTGTGCATAGCACAGTCCCGGATTGGAAGTGATTAAACATATACTGCACCTTGCTCATCTTACTTTAGAGGCTTTCAAATTATGATTGTGTTTATAAGTATGATAGTTAATAGCGAGGCTTCCAGCAGAGAGAAGCAGCTGCATAACCATTTTGCTACAGTTAATTAATTCTTCCCAACATGTGCCATATTAAATGTAGCCATTTTAACAACAAATGAACCATTTCCAACTCTACCAGCACTCACTGCACATTCTGGCTGTAACTGCTTCGGACTGTACCTGTCTCGATGGGAACAGATTTTAGTAGCTCATCTTTTTTTTTTTTTACCAATTAAAATTCACACAGCAGTCGTAGACGGCCTGGTTTCTTTGGAATGGCCAATAAAGTAAAAAAAATAATATTGTAGTTATGGATTTGCTGTTTTTTTATTTGTTTATAATTATAGTATCTTTTTTTTTTTTTTTTTGAGTACTTAAGTGTAGGTTTAAATGTTAGAATAGTGATGAGTGTCCATGGGGACTCATTGCAATATTCACAAGGGGGTAATTCAGCAGAAGAGACATTTTACACAGCATTGCTCAGTCAGTATTCTGCCAAAACTAGGGAGTGGTTTTGTCACTTTCAAATTCTCCTACCATGAGCCTCTTTTATGACAGATGTTTATGTCTGATTCATGACATGCGGATATTCACCAGGGAAACATAATCATAGATCCAGGCACGGTGACTGTGAATATTCTTAGATATGTCTTCTATGGCTTCCTTCTAAAATCAACTTTTAAAATTATGCTAATAAACTTGAAGGGATATTGAGGCTGTTCTTGGAGCCCCTCTGTGGGTGCTTAGGCAGATTTGTGCAAAGAAATTCTTTCCACCTGCCAAGCAAAGTTTGCTTTCTAAAATCCAAAGGTGGACATATAAAAAGTTGCAAATTTGGGACAAAAAGACTCCACTCCCCTGCTAGTGTAGGAAAAAAAGTTTGCTCAAGAATTTGTGACTTTTGTGTGACTTTTGAAGTCACAACCCAAAAGACTCATATGGCAGATTTATCTAACTTTGTAGATACATCAAGCAAGCTCCAACATCCCAGACTAAAGATACCTCCCCACATGTGATCTCCCCATTGTATTATGTTGCTCCCCACCACCATGCTTACCATAAAAATTTTAGTTGTAAATGGTTTAGAAATAAAAGACACTTCTCCTGCTGCTGCAGCAGCTACAACATGTTTCATCTTTCGGCTGTTCTGTTCTCCAGCAATACGCCCATGCTCTAGTTGTTTCTGATGATCTCTGCTATTTGAGACCTGTTTGTCCAATCCATGGCTTGATAATTTTTGTGCTGTCCATTGAAGTATTGAAGAGTCTATCCTTGTGGTTTCTGCCTTTTACCACCAAGTTAGTTTATCAGCCTGCTTCTCTTTTTCTGTCTCTGTTCCCAGTAGTAACACTTATTTTAACTCCTGGTTGTCCAGTCACCTAATTTCTGGCCTGCACCAAAGAACTGTGTGGTTTCTAAATTGGCCTCATGGTACAACCTTTGTATATGGTGTTTGTGCTCCAATTCTGCCTCTACTTTCATGATTTATTCTTACAAGTGTCACGAATGCCAAGAACAAAGAAAGTGTGTCATAAGGCAAAATGTAGCACAAAAAATAGAAAAATCTTTATTGGGTTACACATAAGACGTACAAGGAAAACTCAAAGTTAAAATCAATTAAAATTATACCAAGTAAATAACCTATTAATACCTGACTGTGTGTTCTGGCTTGTCCAAGGTATCAAAAAATGGATAGATACAATCAAGATGTATAGTACAAAAAAGGGTCAGTAGGATCCTAAAGAAAGCGAAATAAATTACGCTACACACGGGACCACAGTGTTCTAGTCAGCAAAGAAAGGGTCAATCTGTAAAACAACGGAGTGGTGGTGGAGGGGGTGGAGGGCTCCCCATGTGTTCTGTCTCCTTTTAGAAGACTTCCTCAGGGGTGAAAATATTATTCCTACAAGTGACCATACTCCAGTCCTGCTGAGGCTACTTTATTCCTGCCTGTGTTCTGCTGCTAATTCAAGCTTTTACATATTTGGCTCTGCAAAATTTTTACAAATTCCATGCACTAGAGTATACAAACTATAGAGTATACAAACTATATTCTTGCTCCTGGACATTTAGGTTCCTTATCGATTGTTTAAATATTTAATATCCTCGTTATTTTGCGACTGCTGTGGAAAGCTGCCAGTTGGTTGCAGTACAAGAATTTACACTAAGAGCCCATAAACATGTTTTTTAAAGCTAAATCTAAACTGTTTTGTATATTGTGTTAATAGTAAAAAAAAATTATTGATAAAACAAGAGCTTATCTGCGTTCCAATGCTTTACATCATGCTTTCTGCAATGTTTCCTTGTCACTCTCTTGTCATGTTTATTCCTCTTGAGTATTGCTCCTGTTATATAAGTGACCAAATCTTTCTAAACAAAAGGTAAGCATAGGCATAATAAAGATATAATAGCATAACATAAAAATTGGAAAAGAATGGATTTTTTACATATCCTATAGAGTTTTCCATACTATTTCTAGAGCTGTTGATTAGTTAATTATCATTTTGCTGTACATCCTTTCTCCAGTATCTGAAGGGTCATGGAAAGTCCACTTTTGTCTCTTTCTGAAGGACGTTTGCCGATGGTGTGCCCTAGGTTTTGTATTTGGTCAAAGATATCCATGTAAGAAGCTGTTTGCCTCTCTTAAAGTAAATCTGTAAAAACAGAAACTCAGCACGTAATTCAGCTCCATCAAAAATATCTCATAGTAGGGATCTAAATAGTTACTAAGCTAGAGTCAAGGAGTATTCTTTGTAGGCACCAGTTAAGCCCATTAGTCTCATGTAATACAAAATATAGAATAGCACAGCATTTTTCCGCGTACAAAACGAAAGCTATCTGTCTGTGTTCCAGCTAGTTAAGACTTTAGCAATCCAGTCAAGATTTCCAATAATGTAGGCTCCTAACATTACTGCTTCAGCTCTTTGGAAAATTCCAAGGGCGAAAGTGTAATTGCAAACTGGATGGTTGGCTTTACAGGAAATAATTTCTTCTTACTGTATGTGAACAAAATGGAGTCTCCATAGGAAAAAAAGCTTGTTAAAACTTTATTTTCCATTTTACTACTACAGTAGTAATTCTAACTTTATGTGCCCTTTACTACAGGATTAATCAAACAAACCTACTTTTTGTGAACATTCAGTTTTTGCCTTATATAAAACTACCAGACGGCTTGAGGTGAGTTCAGAAAGAAATAATCTAGTTAGTTTTCACAAAGGACAGATAAGGACATTTTTAAACCTATTTTAAGAATATCTTCGTATAAAAGCGATCAACCACTTGGCCTTTTCATTGCATACATTTTTTGATTGGCGACAATAAAAAATATCTTACTGAAAACTGTATAAAAATTCTGCCATATTAAAAAATGCTACTAAATGGTAAATGATTTACTATAGAATCCATTGTATTGAAAATCAAGATCAACTATCAAAAAAAAGGGCTCACGGGAAAATGAAAAATTCCATGTTTTGGTGTTTAAGTGGCCCTTTTATGAATGCAATTGTTTTAATGGGGACAACTGAATCCTCTCAAACGTGTTTGATGGATTATTTCAGACATTGTTGTTATCATTCACAAGTTACCTTCTGCACTATGGATAACGAATATTTGTATTATAGTGAAGGAATCCAAAGATTTTCATGACATATTGTAAAGCAAATAATGGGTTTCCTGATTTTACTTTTTGAAATTAGATCTGTTAGCTTGAAATGTTGTAAGAAGAGGTGTCTAAGGGATGGCATGGTTTATGGATCTATAGTGAGTATTTATAATAAAGTATGGTGAAAAGTTGATTGACATAAAACCCTCTTAAAACAAATTGAAGAAGATTTATCAAGGCTTGTACTGAGATACAAGCTTTGATATAATCCCGATTCCTGGAGCACGGCGAGGATTTGTGACTATTTACCCCTCTACTCCACCTCCACACCAAGTGGTCATGGAGGGGTGTTGAGTTGGAGAGTGCCAGATTGTGGAGTGGGCTGGCATGGACCTGCACCCATTCTTTGTGCAGGTTATTGGGCAATTCTAGACCAGACAGGGCAGAATTGTGACACAAAAGGATGGGTGGGGATAACATCAAACGCTGGAGCACAATGTGCCAATGCTTAATAAATCCTCCTCAAGGAGTACTACATCCATCTAAAAAAATTATGTTAATCTATAGCAAAGCAGAAAACTTTAAAAAGGGCTTGGCTATTGATTCTTAAAAAAATGCAATAATATATGATATGAGTCTGGTGATGTTTTGAGGAGAATGCTACGCTTGCCACTAATTTGTATTGATGTAAGATAATAAACAAGACTTAAGGAGATAAGGCTGTAGTGAATTTAAATCTTTCTTGGATGTATGCCTTAAAATAGGTTACCCTTTGAAGAGTCCTTCACATTTGTAAATGCATATGTAAACCAGCCTGTCAGTTACTGCTGCTGAGTGGAGCAGGGGATTGAAGAGCATGCTGCATTCTCTTTTATTGGATTCATATATTATGGGGGACATTTATGAGCACTAGTGCACTAGTTTTCTGACGTACAAGCCCTGAAATAATCAAACAAATTGCAATTATCTCCCCCTTTACACCACCTCCACACCAAGTTTGCTTGGAGGGGTGTGAAAGGGGCATGCCAAGTAATGCTCTAGTTATAGAATACAACTGTTTAGGCCAGAATGGGTGCAGATTATAGCACAATCCAATTCCAGGTAGGCCCTGGCATAGAATTGTACACCAGTATAGCCACCAGCCATACACATCAGGAGTCTCCAGCCTTCTGATATATCCAACTTGTTGGAGGGGCAGGGATTTCATCAGGGTTTGCTCCAGGTTTCAGTAGGTCTCTGGGTGGCAGAGCCTTAGTAGGCCCCTTTGCAGTGAACTCAAGTGGCAGCATTAGAAATTCAGAAGCTAAAACAGTCTCCTGTTCCCTAACATATTCCCTAATTTATCATACCAAACAGCCCCCTCATGTTTATTTTATATAATGCCCCTTCTCCCCATATAGATTCATAGATACAGCCCTACTCACCCCCATGGATTTCTTATGTATAGCCTTATGTGGGCCACCCAGCAGCTCTGGGCCCCGGGACTGGATTTTATCATAAGCTTTCATAATACCTAGTGCCAAAGAATGATAAATTCTCCCCTATGAATCCACTGCTTTTTTTTTGCAGAAGTACTAGCAAATTAGCGTAATATTTTTTAGTGTGTTTTTACTACTACTAGTATTATGGATGTGTGGATATAGTATATTTAATTAATCTACAACAATATACTCAACAGACAGATCCCCTTTATTAATTTAACTATTAAAAACCTTCTCTAATATATATTCTGTATAAATGAATAACAAATCCTTTTATCCAATCAAGTGCAGCATTATTTAATCAATCTAAAGGGTGGCACAATGAAATACCGTATATTTATTTCACTGAAGTTAAAATTGGAAAATTTAAAGTTGGGAAAGTTCTTTTTTGAAAGGCCGAAAGCTATGTCACTATGACAAATGTGTCAGTTTGCTTGAGTGAGAAATATCATTTGTCACTTTGGGAATGCTAATTCCCAAACACTTGCAATGTGTCCAAACACTTTGAAAGTGCTGCATATATATCAACTTTTCATCATTTGCAAGTTTGATAAATCATCTTTATATCTCAGAAAAAAGTAATACCATTCATATAGTTTTCTTATCTTTAAAGGTCTTCTCTTAGCAGTTCTGTGACATTTTATTTCCCTTTATTATTTTCAGCAATCATATCCAATAAAGGTGAGACTTGTATTACCTCCGAGCCCATTAGACAGTGATCTGCTTTTCAGCTGTCTTGTGTTGCTGCCTTACACCTGCCTTCCCAACAGATTTATAGAAAGTTTAAATGTTTCAGCTAAAAATTGGATTTAAAAAAAGACAACTGAATCATCAAAGCTGTTAAAATATCAATATTCTGCATTCTGCATTCAGATTGCAACACAATACACAAAAGAGATAGCAATGGAAGTATAACTTTTTTACCCAAGCCCTAAAAATTGGGTGCTAAGTGTAAAAATAGCCTCCTCAGCCTTCACAAATGAGTAGAGATGATTGGACCCGGACTTCTCATAAGTGATTGTGCACCGCACGCAACTCGGATTGCCAGATTGTTGCCGGACAGCTAATCTGGCAAATTTATGACCCTAGATACTAGCCATGGCTATGATTGGCCAAGGGGACACCTCTGACCAGTCATAGCCATGGTTAGTTCCTAGGGGTGGATTGGCTGTTTGGAATGTTTGGGTCTGCTAATCTCTACAAATATGCTGTTCCAAGAGGAGTCGTTCCTCCCAGTTTTGTTTATATGTAAGGACCAACATTTTGGTACAAGATTATTACAGAAAGAAAGAAAATTAATAGGGGACTAGAAAGCCTAAATATCTTCCTTTTTTTACCAGCCACTGGTTAATTTGAACACTATCTTTTCTACATTTATATTGTCTTTATATTCAATTAGATTAGAAAATAAGTAAAAAATGAATCCTCTGTGTTTTCTATAATCATTCAAGGTTAAACACATGGAAACATTATTAGCTGGTGTGATACATTGGTTATTAACCTGTATTGTAGTTCTTATTTTTTGAGAACAGAAGACTTTATGCCTGTAAGAAGAAGCGTGGCTGTGATGTGGTATTTGTTGAATTAACCTCTATAACCTTGGCTCTGGTGCATTATGATCTTGTTTGTATTAGCTGTAAGGTCAAGAAAGTTATGTCAAGAGCTTACTAAAATGCCTTCCCCACAGTCTTTTTAGTAAAGGCATGACACTTTTCTGTGACATATGATGACTCTATATGCTTTGCCTGAGGTGCCTGATGTTTTATAAATATATATACATTATAGTTATTTATAACTATTTTATTTTATATTTTTTAAAGAAGCAGCTATTTGGATTTTAAGGCAAACGCATAGTACTTTACCAAACAGTATAACATTTATAACCCCAAAACTTCATTGCCATTGATAGAGTTTTGCAGTGCTAAAATGTATGCATTTGAATTGGATTTTTCCTCTGACGCTTACCATACATCTAACTGAAGACTTTAAAGATTAAGATAGATAAATAGATAGATATACAGATTTCAATAACAAAAAACAGAATATTTTGTCAAATTCGAATTGCTATTTTATGTTGCACATTTTTTTCTATTTTTGTACATGCATTGGCATAGTTTATGGGGGTTGACCTGTTGCAGTTGTGTTGGGGCTCATAAGTCATAAAAACACCTTGATTTGTCTATTATTCAGCCATTCCATTATGCACATGCAGGCATTTAGATCAGTGAACTTTTACATGACATAGTTTCTGCCAAACTTTTGTTGTTTTATAGATGGTCACATATTTAAAGATTTAAAGGGTGAGATCAACTCAATTAGGGGGATATATTGCATTCTCTAAAAGAGAGAGAATTGTGCAATGTATCATATACTAGCACTTGGTGCACCAGTGTATGATGTGACCTCAACCCTTGGCAACTGCTGGATCTATCACAATGTTTCAGCCTCCTAATACATCCCGAGGGAGTTGCAGCGCCAAGCAGTTTTGTCCCAGGTCTGGCTTGACGTGTAATTGCTTTATAGCATATACTAGGTTCTGGCACAGGCTACGAGTAGTGCACAAATGTAGAATAGGAATGCCCCGTGCTGACCCACCATACCACCAGGTATTTCCCCTTCACGCCTCTCCACTCCCACTTGGTGTAGAAATTGCATAATGCGGGAAATAGGCACAATGTCTTGCTTTTAAACACCCCCCTCCCCCCAAGTTTTCCTATTGTATGTTGTCTTTTTATAGACACTAGCAATGAACCTAAACTCCTGTTGCTGCATTCAGGAAAGGTTGAAAAGGCTGTGGATAGCTGGCATGAAGAAAAGTTTAGTGGAGGTTTTGAGCCAATGTACCTCGAGTCTTTAGCTTTTCACATGTGTATATGATTATGGGTTTGTCACTGAATATTTCTTTTAAAAAAAACATATATAGTTAGATGACATCTATTATTTATAATTGTGATTATGTATCTCCTTTTATATTTATTACTATTCTAATATCTAGGTCCTTTTTGGCCTTTATTTTTTGTGGAAGATATCACAATTTATGATCAATTATTTTTTCTAAACTTATAGGATGTTGACTGATTCCCAGGAACTCTTTTCATAATATTTCTTTCCGCCATCCAATGACAACCTCTTCTGACAAATGGATATATACTCAGGAACAGTGGATTGATCTCAGTTATTCTCTTGCAGTGAATAGAAAATTTTCAGTTTGGGTTTCTCTTTATTTCTGTCAAAGCAAGTTTAAAAATAAAAACATTCTCACCTTATTAAGTGAATATACTGCCAGAAATGCTGAATTTCAGTACTTGAGAACTCATCAGATAGATTGACAAATGTTAGAAAATACTGCTCCTAGAACCTTAGAATCATCTTGAAGTTTCTTAGAACAAATATTTACTTACCAACCATATGTGTTTTGAGTAAACATGTCCATATTGTAGAAATATAAAAAGCTGTAAAATTTATAATAAAAAAGTAACTTACAAAAGCTGCTTGCTAAACCATGATAATAGTTTGCTGTTGTTACTTTTACTTATGCCACTTTTTTCATACTTGTATCTAATGTGATGGTGTACTTTTACTGTATGTCTCTAGTAAAGGCATGTCAGATACAAAATAAGAATAATATTTATAAAGAAAAAGCTGTATGGCTGTATATTGTATGAGCCATCATATCCGGCTCAAAAACCAAAGAGGGTCTAAAGAACATTAAAACAATTTTATAAACAGCTACAAGTGTATGGAAAGACCTCATGGACTGAGCTCTCTTCATTCAAGAACACCACTATCAAAGTTAAAAAAAGATGACAGTGTGTGCACCACCATCTTGGCTGAGATTGTTGCTCATTGTCACATCATCAGGCAGCAATAATTTGTGTAAAATCCCCACATGCTGCCATTGTGTAGTATGGCGGTATATGGTAGTATCAATCAGACAACCTAGGGTTGAAGAACACTCGAAAGTACACTTTAAAGTTGAGAAAGAAAAAAAAACTAAAAGTTCAAATCAACCCCAAGCAGGCTTGAAAAAGATTCACATTGGAATCGAAACGTTGCCTTTTTATGCCTGGATGATGTACCAATAAAGACTTCTTCATATCTTTTAATCCTCGGTGCTGTGGCTCTCTCCTTCCAATATGTCATGTTTGAAGTTTTGAACGCCTGAACTTCCAGCTGCAAGCACCATCTACCAAAAGCAATTACTGTGGATTGCTGCCCCCTCTCTCTATTTTCTAGGAAATACAAGACTCACTGATAATAAGCCCTCCTATATATATATTGTAAATGGAAGAAATAAAATATGGCTGTTGGAATGAGGGAAATGCGGAAAGCAAAAAGCACTTGAAGAACTTAAAGGATAGCCGTCATTTGAAATAATTTTTAATATTGTGTGTGTGGGATGTGGTGAATATTTTTTTTTTATTTTTTTCAATATACCTCATTAACAAACTCTGCTTAGTTTATAAAAAAAAATCAAGCTACTTCCCCTCATAATGATGTGTATTCCAGCCTGTACACTGTTTGTCTTTGAAGGATGCATGACGTCACATTTGGTCTCCCTGTATTTGGATAAACAGCTCTGACAGTGAGAACTAACCCCTCATAGTATACTACAGAACAGGAAGGTCTAACCACTCACAGCTGTGTAACAAACAGGAGAGAGAGACCCATCTGCAGTCTGGTAGACAGATTTGCCATAACAATGTATAAGTAAAATTGTAACTAAGGGGGACATTGCAGTCTGTTTCTTCATAAACTAAGCAGAATGAAGTATATTAGAAAAATGTTCACAACACCCACCGCCCAAAAAAATATAAAAAATTATCAGAAATTATGGTTACTCATTAAAAAGTATCTATATTTTTTACTTGATGCATATGCCTATATGTTTAAGAGATACTGGGGCACATTTACTTACCCTTCCCGTTGAGATCCCCGTGGTGCGTTGTCCGACAAGGATTCGGAGCTGCCGCAAGTTCATGCATCCAATTTCCTGCATGTGTTGCTTCCCCGCTCAGGTGCATGGCATGGAACACAATTTAGAATTTTAAATCCCGCGCTTAGTCCGAATCAGGTGGGTTGTCCAACGACCACGCCCCCGATTTGTGTCGCATGAAACCCCCCACAAAAAAAATGCGCCGTAAAATGGAAACTCAACGAAAATGCGGTCCGTGGACCTTTAGTAAATGTGCCCCACTGTATTTGATTTTGTTATTTTTCTTATTCAAATTGTAACTAAGCCCTAGGTTTCACTGAAAACAATGGCATCAGATGTGTAACCATTATGACATGTGTATTAAATGGTGGAACACCGCACAAAGGTTAGCACTCATGGAGGAATGAGTAGTACTGTGAATACAAGTGTGTATATTCACATAATAGACAGCAAACCGTTACTACTAAGGATATCAAATTCTTCACTGATAGATATTCGGTAAAAGTACAGGCAGTGCCAGAGAAGTGTGTGCAAATTACACTTAATTAGCTAATTACATCTGCATTAGCTGAGAGAATATCATGACACTCATTTAAGTGTATTTAAATTATCTCAATATAGGCTGATTAACTAAATTTAGTGTGATTTTCTAGGTTGCTATAAATATTTTCCAGCCACCATAATGGAATAACATAGTTTGTACTTTTTGTAATTTAGAGCTTACTATTACATGTATATAAATGTATACATATACATATATTTATACATGATATGTTTAATCATCTTGTGTTAGTTGTATATCTTGTTTATCCTGTAGTGCAGTTACTAAATAATCAAACAGGTGATAGTCATTTCGAATTCTTGTAGTGCATTGGAGAAATTGGCTGCATCCTTTGTGGAGAAGACATAGCGTTTCTTGTAATTTTTTATTTAGTTCATTCACTATGAAAATTAACCTCTTATATGAGTAGGTTCCTCACCTGTAACCCTAATGGGACTGACTTTCCTTGCTACATGTCACACATATAGGGGCACATTTCCTTACAATGCCGTACGAGTTCACTGAAAGAGCATTGTCCATCTATAATGCAGCGTGTGGCTATTCACTAAAATCGCACATCTAAAATCATGAATGTGTTGCTTACCCGCTCAGGTCCAACAGAGTTCACCATCTTTTTTATGGTGCATCTTTAACATAGGGCTTGCAACAAAATTTCAAAGTTAAATACAGCGCTCAGTCCGAATCAGTTGTACCGACAGCACACCCGCTTATCTGTGTCCTATGGAATCCAGCACAGCTGCGCCACAAAAGGGTCGCATGCATCACAATCGCGGCGCACACACTTCTTAAATACCTGTGCAAGCTGTTTTAGCCATGAAGAATGTGAACAGTTCGACTAAAGTGCAGCGCAAATGTTGCAAAGCCCTTAGTTAATGTGCTCCATAGTATATGACTTCATTGTGAACTTTTGGGAACAAATATTTGGGGACATTTACTTACAAAGTCACTGGAGTGCAGTGTCTATAATGCTGCGTTCGGCGATTCACTAAGATTGTGAACCATAAATCATGAATGTGCCACTTCCCCGCAATGGTCGGACAGAGTTTACCATCTTTTTTGTGGTGCACCTTTAACTTTAGTAAAAGTGCCCCATTGCCTTGTAAAGCTAGTCATCTTGAAAAGCATGTCAAGCTAAGAGGAAAAAATTATAATATTTGCAAAGTGGGCTGTCTTTCAAAATGCTAATTTGCTAATTTTAGTATGCTAGGTGTTAAGACAGAGTAATAATCTCTGTCCCTGCCTACTTGACCATATCTTACTAACCCACTATAAACTAGACAACTATTCCTACTCTGAGTATATAAGCTTATAACAGAAGAGAAGCCGACAGAGAAAGACAAACAGACAGACACAATCATTTGTATAAGATAACTTGTATTTGGGGTGTACAGCTCCTGCCCAAAGACCATGGCACCATTCTAAAATCCCTTCAGAGATTGTAGTACATTTAGATGTTAAGTCTTTTATTTACTGGCTCCTCAGCTTACAGTGTATTATAATAGGAATTGCCAAAAATAGGAAATCAATGACAAGTATGCCACATGCAACATGGACAGTTTATCTCCTATGTGTGATTTTATAATATCTGGAGAACCTTATTTTTCCAAAAATCAATATAAAAGCAGCTCAAAGTCACAAATGGGCAGTCATGAGAGAACTTACAAAGTACAAGGCACAACTTGAAAAATAATGCCTAAAGTTTTGTCTAAAATACATTTTTGAAGAGATAAACCAAAGGCAATGCATCAGCAGGAAATATCTAACTTTACACTCTTGTTTTTAAAGGGAAAAAGAAGAAAGAAAAATGTAATGTAGTGAAGTCTTGTTTTTTTTCGATCAAAACCTTATAGTGTTTCATGTCAGGTTTCCCTGTAATTATAGAGTACAGCTACCTCCGGGTAAAAGCTCGACAAAATCTTTTGCTTGTTTATGTTCTGAATATTTCATTTATGGTGCCCCATTAATCCAGGGATTGCAAAAAGGAAAGTGAGCAACACGTATACTATATCAATAATATTTTACAACACAAAATCATATCCGTGATGTCACATGACTTGTTCTCAGGCGTTTGCGGCATTTCTAGCTTGTTTGTTAGTCCAGACTTTTAGATCTTGACTAAGAGCTGCATGTAATGGTTTGAAATGCGTAGATCTGTCTGTTTTTTGTATGGGGACGCACACCACAGTTTTAACATGCTTCAATAAAAGCTAAGTTTTATCTACAGAAGTCATAGGAACCAGGATTAACTATAAAGCTTCATTACAGACCTGTGATAACTGTTATAGCTGCTTATTGCAGCCTAAGGCTAAAGTACAGTAAATTACCAACATCCAGAGGTCCGTTTGTAACTAGGGGTCATCTGTAAGTCGGGTGTTCTTAAGTAGGGGACCGCCTGTTTAGGCTATGAGAATCATATCAACACAAATCTTTTATACAAGAACCCATTCCTTAGTGTGGAGATAGTGGGGCACGTTTACTAAGGGTCACTTGCTGCACTTTTGTCGGATTGTGCATGTTTTTCATGGCTAAAATGGCTTGCACATATATTTACGAAGTGTCTGCTTCCATGCGCCACAAATTAGGGGGCATGCGGTCTTATGGTCCAACTGATTTGGACTGAGCACCTTTTTTAACTTTCAAATTGTGTTGCACACCCTATGTTGAAGATGCTCCACAAAAAAGATGGGGAACTCTGTCGGACCAGTGTGGGGAAACTCATGATTTGTGGCACATAATCTTAGTGAATCGCCACATGCAGCATTATAGATGTACAATGCACTTTCTGTGAACTTTAGTGACTTTGTAGGTAAATGTGCCCCAGTGTACCCACGCCTGTGACATTTTGGGGAACCCAAGCAAGGTTCTACAACAAGTTCAAAAACAGCAGACTCTCCTATACGCCCCTTTCTAGCTTCCCTAAAACTTATTTGCGTTGGAAACAAACCTAACCCCCCTTCTTTCCTCTTCCCCCACTACCCATTGTGAGTTTTATATATGCATACTGTAAGACCTATTACTCTAAGTTGTGTTCTATAATGCCTTTGTCTCCTTGTCCTGGAATGTCCTTCAGGCTGTAAAAGTATCTGTAATGTTACTTGAACCATTGCATTACTTTTTTTTCAGTTACTTACTTTAAAAACACTAAAAGAGATCTGAAAAGAAAAAAGGAAAAAAAAAAAGCATAAAAGCTTCAGTGAAAGCATCGTCTCTACTTTGTTTCATGGTTGTTTCAAAATCAATTCTATATGACAATGTACGCCTCTATGATTACTCCTATCCAATGTGACATAACTATTGTGACTTACATGTTAATTCTGCTATCATATATGATAATTGATAGGGACATATTACAATTTAATGCTTTAGATTAAAACATGGAAATTTTGATGTTGAATTTAATTAACTACTTGACCAGAAATGTTCTCGTGTGGCAATGTTTGGAATAGTTTCCATGTGCATTTTTGCTATAGTCAGCAGTAAATTCCACTGTATACATTAGTCTGATATGATGCTGGAAGGCTCTCGGGGGAGGCAATACAGCAATATTTCATCGCTAGTTTAGACAATAGGAATCCTCAGTGGTATATTGTATGTTCCAATAATTAGTTAAATGAAATTGTCCTCCTGCTAAGTTATTGAGCATCTCTTGTTGTGTAGTTGCAGAAAACATACTGTAGTCCCATGTGATGCTTTATTCTGTTTAATGTTCATTTTTCAACCTTGGAAGGTATCCTATTCTGGGAAGAAAGTGCAAGGTTGTGGTTTTTTAACTAAGGAAACCATTGAGTCAACTGGGACTTCAATCAGGGAATGTCAGCTTGTCACTCACTTGGCAAATGGGACCACTCGGAGTATGCATTAATTTTGGAAGATAAGCACATGGAGTCTAATCATGGCTGAACGAATTAACAAAGTGGGGAGTGTTGTATCAGCCATTGGATATACTTGTCACACTATCCACAAGGTGTGCATGTACGTGGAGAATGCATGCAGGAAGGTGATAAGAAGTCTGGAGGGGAAAGGCAGGGGTTGTCAAACAGCACATTTCAGAGAGGCTTCACGGAGAAGGTAGTAATGTTGATTATAGACATAATAATTATTTACTTCTTTAATTTTGTGAAAAATGTTACAGGAATTATATATGTAAACATAACATTACATTAAACATAACATTATCAGAATTTTGGGAATATAAAGCAAATTGTCTTTATTTACGCCCAGAAAAACCTTTATGGAGAAATAATACTGTATGTTTATATATCATTTCCAAACATCATAATTTCATATTTATAGGGGAAGCTGTAAAGTTCTAAATTCCCAATTTCCACTAAAACAGCCATATAGCTACTTAAATAAATTCCAACTGCACTTGGAAGAGCTCACTGCCTATATAGCACTTAAAGGGGTCTTCCACAACTCTTTGTTTTTCAAAAATAGCCAACAACTCTGGTGTCTTACATAGAAATAGGAAAGCCTGGTTGAAAAAAAGCCAGGTTTGCTCTACCACCCTCTAAAAATATTGTAACCATTTTGGGGACAGCAGGGTGACATAGTGGCCCAGTGTATTCCTGCTTCATTGCTTGTGCAATTCTACAGTAGGCAGGACTTGGCGCAGAATTGCCTGGCAGTACAGCTGGCCACCGGATTTGTCAGGAGGCTGAAAACTCCTGATAGATTTGGTGTAGTGGGAGGGGCATATTTATATCATACCCTGGTGCAAAATGCATCGGTATATAATGACTTTTCTCCTATGTGTCACATTTGGCCACACACTAATTTTACAAGCAAGGCTAATAATTTATTGTTACTGATTGGAATGGCAGTTATCACACAATTTTAATATAGAGGTGAATAGTCTTTCTAAGCATTTAGAAGTAAACAGAGAGGATGATAATCACACTTTCCTCCTAGCAGGCAAAAATGGTTCTGGTTCTAACTTCACACGTAAGACTATACTAAAGAATCATAGGGTTAAGAGAAAACCATGGAATGAAGGTAATAAATGCAAACTCTAAAATTCCAGAAGATCTGAAGCAAACAAGAGGCTGACGTTCATGGAACTTCATTCAGTATACATCAAAGTGGGCTTCTGGTTGATAGTATTAAATTTGGTTCATGACGCACATCTGATGGTGTATGTTCCAGGGTTTGATGATGAACAGAAATGTGATGGACCAAGGAAATTAGCTATAACCTTGTGCTATGCAGAAAACTGAAAATATAGTGGGTGACATATTATGTGCCTAATACTTCTGATTAGAAAAAAAGAAAAAGTAGAGGTTGAGCCTATCACATCTGATCAATTGTCTGTGATTATGTTCCTAAGATTTCCGGAGAGTGAGGCATAATATTATTTACTACCGTAGTGCTAAGTCTTGTCTTTTGCATCCTATTGCCTTAGCTGTAGCTGTGTGCATGTGACTTTAAATCTCAATGGGCAATTATTACTAAATGAAATCATATTCATTGCTCATAGGGGGCATCCTTTTCCTTTTAGCATTGCCGCTTGATTATCATTATGTTTGCATGTGACTCGAAAATCCAATTACACTAATTAAAGACATAACTCATGCAAAATTAAATATACAGTAACAAACACATTGCTGATACACCTCTAATTTGTTCCCCATAATACCTAACAGAAGGTGCAGGTTTCTGTATATCCTGCTTTTCCCCTCAGTGCTTTTCCTCTTTCAATTAATACAATTCATAAATATTGATCATTCCTGAACAGAATTTATGTCACAGACTCAGTGCATCTGGGAACAGTTTCCCTTCAAGTTCAATATTAATCACATTAAAGCTGTAAGTATCACTTACTCAGCAACTTTGAATTATATGGCAAAATACAGTAAGTAAAATTGCTCTGGGCAATCTGAAATGTGGCTACTGTCATGATTCACTGAAAATGGAATTTCATTGATCCCAGTCATCTGACACTATATGACTGAGGCTGTTAATGAAGGGACAATCCAAGAACATGTCCTGGAATATACCAGAGATTTAGCAAGGTGCGAATTTAACACATTAAGAAACAACTGTAATCACTATGTCACTATGTAACTCTGGTTTAAGAATATATTCCATATTAATATCAGGATATATATGCAACAAAGTTGAGTTTCTCTTCTCTACACTGCTAAGTGATTTATGTTGCTGCAATTGATTGAGATTATTAAATGTATTATTTTTATATTGTTGCAAACTGTTGAAATTAGAAAGAATAGGCAATGCCATAATGCACAGTATACAGTTTATGTTGTATATATTATGGCTGATGGGTGAGGGTCATCCTCTTGTATGCTAATTTACTGGGAGAATTTGGAATTATCTGTGTGTGTGTGCAGAAGGAAAGGAAATCTACCATCAAAATCAATCACGATAAACCTGGCCTTTTGCCCTCAAGCGAGGTTGACGTGTACAATTTGCACCAAACTCGCACTGTGTCTTTGCTGGAACGTCCAGCCCAACCGGAATGGAACTTAGCATGTCAGTTCCAGTTTCTGAGCATTTTGGTCAGTACAAGCACAAGTTAAATGCATGAAACTTGCTAATGGCTAAGAGGCCTTACTCATAGATTCAGGCACTGTGACTAAGGTAATCTTCTTATATTTGCTATCCATGGCCTCCTTCCTTCTAAAATCAACTTTTTTATTTTAAAGAACCTAAGGAACCACCTTTCTGTGATCTGGATTTGCCGACATTAGTTACATTGTCTCACCCTTCCCCGGCTTTCTCAGCACTTGTGCAGTGAGCACATCCATAAAATTTAAACAAAAAGGGATGTCAAGCTTGTATAGTCCCCAAAATTGTAATAATTAAAAAAAATATATACTTTATACGGGTCTGTACACTAAATTATTAAAGTTATTGGTGTCAGAATATGAAATTTTTTTATCCAAAAGATGAACATTTTATTTATTTATCAAAAAAGTATAAAACAGAATTAGTAGAAGAATAATTATGATAAGTATAAGTAGAAGGTGTCATTTGAGGAGAACAGTGAGAGCCATAAAAACAGAGCCCACAAGAAAATGGTGTTATTGCTTGTTGAATTTTTTCCATCTTCCCAGTTTATGGCATGGGGTATTAGATGCTGACACTAGGGAGTACAAATTGTTCCCTAGAAAACAAACCCTCACATTGCTATGTAAAAAGGAAAATATAAAGCTGTGGCTTTTGAAAGGAAAGGAGCAAAGAATGGAAGCACAAAACAAAAAAGGGGCATCATGACGAGGGTTAAAGTGTATGTGTATTGTGAGGTGTTTTACTATGTAACACCGTTGCCACTTTATTGTGCTTTTCCAACAACTTATCATGAGTTATTTTAAGTGATCTATCAAGATAGTGAATAAAAATCAGCTTGCATTTCTCATGGCAAAGAGCAAAAGATAATTTGTGTTCTGTGCGATGCAGCTGCTGCCAAACTTTAAAAGGAACTGTTCCCAGATGGTACAAGGGCATTTATATAAAACTAAGGTGAAACAAAGGAGCATCATTTGCAGTAAACTAAGTCTGTCTAGAAAGCATTAACCTGTATGTGCTTATTAAAAGATTTCCAATTCTTAGAAGTGTATGAATAATGGAAGAGCTGATCGGCACACGTTCCGGGGGTGAAAGTTAACTACCAAAATAGCTTTTTAGCTATAAGAAAATTAGAACTTGGGGGAAAGTAAGAGTAGTGTGTATTGAAACCCTTAAGGAAGCTTTTTGTTATTTTTTAAGGGAATCGGACACACACAAAAATAAATATGGAATGAACATTCTTACAAATAATTGTTTCACAAACATTGGTCCGTGTAAAAGAAATACTATGGAAGTAGCTTCTCCATGGACACTGACAGACATGAGGAGAGGCTATGATCATACTATTCAATTGTGACAACGATGACTGAATACAAGGGTTCACATGATGCCCCTGGGGTGGGTAACATGACTGATATTGGTCATCATTAGTCCATTTTATGGGATGTATTTCTGTTGACTAATTTGGGAGATTAAGATAGTTCAGCAAAAATTCCTATTTTCCAAATTAATAAAATGGAAAGTCCCTTTAATAGATGTAAAGAATCACATAAATAATTGCACCCCCCCCCCATGTATAAATTATTTTGTAGAGCTTGCTCGAAATGTTAGCTACTTTGCTACTCCTGACACCACCTCTTAGCTACTTACTTTAGGTTTGGCCTTAATTTTTTTCCCGAAATGCTCCTCCAATGTTTCACAATCACATATTTCATTTTTTTTTCAAACTAAAGCAGAATTCAATTTGCTTTCAGCAAATAATTGATAATGTTTGTGTATTGAAAAGTTATCCAATATTCCTTTCTGCTTCAATTCCTCCCAGTTGTTTAGATCTCTGCTTGCTGTCATTCTATAAGAAGCTTCATTGTTTACTTCCTGTGGATAGAAATCTGTCCATGGTCATGTGAAGTCACACAGGTGCACAACTCGTTATAACACACAAGTCTGATTACTCTCTCTGTTATAACTAGTCACGTAGCTTTGTGATATCACATGACCATTAATCGGTTTGAATCCAAAGGAAGTGGACTGCCTTCTATTCCGTATCCAAACTACAGTACATACACTTAAGGGCGTCTGGAGACTTATGAAGACATATGCCACCTATTAGTAATATTTTTGTAGTGGTCATGGCACATAATAAAAAGAGACACAAGAGACTTAGTCATTTGTAACTATTAGAGATTGTGGGGCAGAGTTAGCAATAGGCAGGCATTTTACTCTGTTGTTGTTGGAGTGTCCTAGGAATCTTTAAAAGTCTTCTGCCTTAATATATTGGCTTAGACAGGTGGCTTTGACAGCTTGAAACTATGGCACATAAGGAGTTTTTAATATCCAAAACAGAATTGAAACTTTTTAACTAAAAGGTTGCAAATTTGGTGCAACCAGTTTTTTTTTATTTTCCTGTGCCAAGATGAAATGGCAGGGGATTTGGTCCCAAAATTGTGACTTTTTGAAAAGTCTCACACATCTGAACTCACATACTAAATCTGGGTAAAAATGGAATCCTATTATCTGTTTCATTAATAGTAATTCAATATTAGTTCTACGGAGATTAGCAAACACAGTCAACAAACTTATTGGTATTGACATTGTCCACTGGAAGGTTCACTGAAGAGGGTTGTAGCAAGGTAACCTTGCTACAAACCTTGCCTCTCCACAAAATATAGAAATAATAGTTACAGGCTACCATGAGTATGCAGTTAAGACTATGGACAGTATTTAGAGGTCCATGTACAGGCCTCAGGATAGAAATTGAACTAACCCTATTATAGTCATTGTAGACCCTCCAATATATCAGACATTCCAGATTTCTATTATTTTTATTATTGTTTTTGCTTGTGACAGCAATAAACAACAGAAACATTACATATAGAAAACAGAGTGAATGGAATGCCTCCACTACTATGTATTGCTATATAAAAGGCATGTACACATTTCATGCATAGACCTGTAAATTACACTAATTAGTTATTTGCCTGATTATGTCAGAAATGGTGAACTAATACTATGAACACAACATCCTGAAATCCTGCTAATGATCTGTCTAGTAGCGTTCGGCCCATGGTACAGACTTCTGTAGATAACTGAAATTTCATTTCTTTTTTTATTTTTATTTGGCGATGTGCTATGAATCTGTCACAGATGAAAAAACTGCAATTCTGCATGTGTGGAATAACTGTGATAAAACAAATAATTATGTATTAATAAGCTGGTGGGGAGCAATACACTTATATTTCATTAAAATATTCTGCAGTATTTTGGTAATTTCACTCAATTATTGTGTAATTTCCAAATGCATGGTGTCATATGGTATATATAAATTAAAAAAAAAAAAAAAAAAAAAAAAAAAAAATATATATATATATATATATATATATATATATACAGTACTGTTCAGGGATACATATTTGTAAATCTGCTGGTAGTGTGTCTTATTTTACAACATAAGAGCTTATAAATCACGATTTGACTACAAAACACTTAATTTCTGTAAAAGATCATTTTTGTGTTTGTTTTTTCAGACCTTTGAGCCCTTTTTGTGATCTTTTGGGTGCAAGTTATGAACTGCATCTCACAAAAAGAAATCTACTGTATCTTAGATTACATTATTCAAGTTACCAGATGGAGTGTCGCATGAACGCCATGACAATATACTGTGCAACAGGTGCTTGATTATCCTCGGCATCTTAAGGGAATAGGCAGCATCTGTACAAATGCATGGTTGTGTTCTTCACTATAGCCCCTAGTGTACTACACCTGAGATTCTTAATGTAACTCAATGTACTGTAAAATAGCCATTTTAACTAAAGTATGAATAAATGCCTTAAAAATGCTTTCATACTTATGGATTAAAGTAGATTAAATCTACTATCAAAATCAAGCATGATAAACCAAGGACACTTAAGCATAGACCCAGGCACCAGGACTGTGGTAATCTTCCTATATTTGTTATTGATGGCCTCCGTCCTTCTAAAATCAACTTTTGAAATTATGCTAATCACCCTGATTTCATATGGGGTGCTGGCAAAGCACTTCTGTGCTGTAGCTTCACATGCCATTGGACTGTGCAGGAGCACTTCTTCCTTCCACTGTGTGAGATAACAGCTGGCAAAGTGAGAGGGAAGTACTGAGGGATCAGATGGGAGGGTAAGACATGCTCCTACAGTGTAACAGCCTGTGAAGTTAAAACAAAGAGGATTACACCCCCTAGAGCCCTTCTGGCTCATTAGCATAGTCGAAAAAGTAGATTTTAAAAGGATGGAGGCCGTGGATAACAAATATAATAAGATTGCAACAGTCACAGTGAGTGGATCTATGAGTAGGTCAGGAGTTTATCAATCCAGATTTAAGTTTTAGATTTCCTTGTGTTTAATCTCCATTGTGTCTCTGCTTTGCTTCCATTATGTCTCTGCATCTGCAAAAGAAACTGAAGGTTTATAATGGCTTTGAAAACATTGCACCTGATTTCTCGGACCCACAGACTTTTATTGCCTTCCGTGATCCGCTTCAGTGAAAATCAAAGGACAGGTTTCAAAATTTTTTCATGGATCAGTGAAAATTCAAGTCAATGTGAAAACAACTATAGAAATCAATGGCTCAGTGAGACATCCGTGAAAACCACTGAAACACAGATGTAAGAAAACAACGCCAATGTGAAAGAGCCCTTATCTTTTTTTTACCTATGTAAGGCCACCCATAGAAAGTGTGTAAATTGGAGTCTTTTAAAGGTTTCGATAGCATTTGTGATATTGTGCTCATTAGTTTTCATTGGTAATTGAAAGCCTTAAAGGGGTGTTTCCATTTCAGCAAAGAAATGTTATTGTTTGTATAATCAAAAGTTCTACAATTTTCCAGTATATTTTCTGTATCAATTCCTCACAGTTTTCTAGATCTCTGCTTGCTGCCCTTCTATAGAAACCTTCATTATTTCTAGTGGACAGAAATCTGTCCATGGTCACACAGGTGCACGGCTCTGTATAACACGTAGCTCTGATTACTAACAAGCTTTGCACCTGTGTGACCGTGGTCAGATTTCTGTCCACTAGAAGTAAACATAGAAGCTTTCTATAGGAGGACAGCATGCAGAGCTCTAGAAAATAATTGATACAGAAAGTATATTGGAAAAATTGTATGACTTTTCGTCACACAAACCATAGCATCAATTTGCTGAAAAGGAAATACGCATTTAATAAAATTTGAGGCAGTTGATGTGTACAGATCTAGCAAACTCTAATGGTACAGAAGACATCTTACCATACTTAAAAATTGTATCATCATTCCGTCTTACTACTCATAAACATATTTGTGAAATCTTACGTAAAAACTGCATTATTCCATGCCTAAAGGGCCACTGGCTGATGAATTGTTAGCTGTGATCCTTAGTAACTAACACAACAATTTTAATCAATTTTAGAGACTTCCACTGAGCCTTCGGAGCCTCACGGGCCTTATCAATTGTTCTAAGCTGTTGCTAAGAAAGTTTTTGTAATAACAATACTCTCATCATGTATTCTCCAAGGAAAAACATTATTTATGTTATTGCATGTTTATTAAATGATATCACTTCCTCCATAGCACATATTTCCCATAATACTAGTGGTGATAACAAGACCTGTTCACAATATAGAATGCAACAATTTAGCACTATAATTAACACGTCCCTATAGATGTTAGACCTCTCATGAGCTGACAGTGGAAATGAAACACTTCAATTTAATTGCCAGTTAAAATTACAGTATTGTGAATTGGAGCTTCATATTATTATATTCTGCTTAAATAATTACCTCCTGTTAAACACAATATGCATTTATATCTGCCATGCTCCCCATTGTTAACCATTATTTATTGCTCAAAAAAGTGGAAATAATAGGAAACAGGGGCTCTGCCTTGAAGTGGAAAACAACATACAACACTGTATTTATAATTAAAATGCAAGTTGCACAAACTGTCAAAAGCATTCATATCATTAAAGCTTGCTTTAAAGTAAAGGGTAATGCAGGTAACAAAATCCTCCAAAAAGTCAACTCTACCAGACAGGGATAAAATGTTTTTCTCAAGTACAAAATGATTGAGCAGTTGAAATCAAACTGCCTGAATTTGTGCTTAACATATACAACACACTAGTAACATTGCCATGTAGAGTACATCAGTAGGTACAGATAAACCTCAGAATATGGAGATAATGGGCCACATTACCCGGCCGCGGGAGTTCACAGAAAGTCCATTGTCCGACCATAATCTACTGTATGGCGATTCGTTAAGATTGTGCGCCCGATAACCTGCATGTGGCGCTTCCCCACTCAGGTCCGACAGAGTTCACCATCTTTTTATTTTTTGCATTAATCTATTTTTTGTGCAGATTTTTTGTGCACCTACACCCAGGTGTCAAGATGTGTAGTGATGTTTGTGTATCTGTTGCAGTGTTTCTCAAGTATTTTTGCAAGACATGTGTATTTTTCAAATTGCTACTTCTGAAATACCCCTATTTTTTACCATTTAGCCACTTTTTTAGGCACAATGCTATTCCTGCATACTCAGAATCCGGCTTTGCACAATCTTTGTCCATGGAGTTTGCAATTGTCACTAAAAAAGAAACGGATGCAGGAGCTATATAGATAAATGTAACAAAGGCAAGCAGGGCCAAAGATGTATAATGTCTAAAGAAAGAGCGAACAACAAGTATGGGAGAAAGGCCAGAAAAAAGACACATGTGCTCATTGTCTGGTTTATTGTAGGAAAAATGGAGAAATATCTCTTTCTCCCTGATTGCTTTGTATGGAAGACATCAAGTCTGTACCATTCACTTTTCTGATACCAAGGACAACAGAGAATCGGAGATAAAGCGTGTTAATGGCTGATGATAAATACAGTATAAAAGTCACATCCGATTATTGTTTCTCATGTACAAATTTATTCTTAAAAAATGTAATCTGAAATGGTGGCTACATGGCTTTCCAGGATTATGATATTATCAGATATCAGATCTGACACTTGACCCACCAATCTATCAGCTACTTATCGTGCTCCGCTTAGCACCACTACAACTCCACAGGTCTGTAATGTCACGTCCATCAGTCACACGGCCTTTTTGTACTGTGCTTGACAAGGAGTCATAACTTCTACTGTCTCTTCAAAAACCTTATTAGAAGGGGTGTCAAGTGTTGGATGTACCTAATAAATATGACCTAATAAATATGTCATCAATATCTTGTCTCAAGAAACCCCTTTCAGTTTTATGTCGATGAGATTACCTTTTGTGCATAATATATGCCAGTGAGTGAGGAGGAAGGAAGATGGATTGTGGTGAAGGTGACTAGTGCCATTTGAAAGCATTGGAATTATTCAGATGAACTACAAAAGTATTTATGAAATCAACATAAAAGAGGCTATTGGAAGCTGTCATAATATTAAAATTAACCTCCTGATGACAGGTTCCCTTTAACTCTGCTCATGGTCACTGGCTTTCTAGAAATATTTAGGCTGACAGGGAAATTTAAATGCAATTAGTTCTTTTACAGTTATTATTAGTATTTAAGATGAACGGATCTATATGCAAGTTCATAGATTTGATATGGCAACCTTAAAGTCAAACAAATCAGAATATTTACAGATCCACTTTGGAGGAATCTTGAATATATTAAAATAAAGGGATTCAAATGGACTCCATTTTTTTCCATTTCTACCATATAAATTAGGCCTCCGTTATTAGCGTTTCAGTTAATATTAAAAAAAAATTTAATTAAAAATGTAATTGACAAAATGATAGGAATAGGAAAGGAAAAGAAATCAATCTTTTAGAGGACAAGAAGGTTTATATACAAAATACTGAATAATTAAAGGGTTTGTTCACTTTCTGTAACTAGTTGATATGGTTTGTTTAAAGAAAATGATACAGTTTTCCAATGTTTCCAAATTCATGGTTTTCAAGATCTCTTCTATGTTTACTAACAGTGGACAGAAGTCTGTTCATGGTCTTGTGATTGACATGCCGGTGCACAAGCTGTTAGTATCATACAGCTCCTATTACATTCTGTGAAACTAACGGCTCTTACACCTGTGTGACATCACATGACCGTGGACAAATCTCTGTCCACTGGAAGTAGACATAGAAGCTTCCTATAGAAGGACAACAAGCAGAGATCTAGAATTGATAGAGAAAGTATATTGGAAACTTTTTATTGGAAACTTGCAGAGAGTGGACAACCCCACGTAGCTTGTTTTAAATCTACTCCTGGTTTAAGGATAAGATTTAGCTTACATTACATATCTCTGGATATGTTGTTAAAAATGAAAATAATCTTTCTCAAATATCCTTCTTCATAGATCAAAACTTGCTGTGTGCTAAAGGATAATACCTTTAATTAAGGATAATTGATTGATTCATTTATTCCATCCATTATCAATTAACAATAATGAATTAAACTCTTTTCTTGCAACACCCAGGCATTTTGGTGATTCATTTTGCGCAGTGAATGATTTTAATTACATTGCGGTGGTAGATTTACAGCCCATAATATTAAAATATCACTACTTGAGAATAATATATTAGTTTAATATTCATACATGAACTTTAGCAAGATTTTTCAACACTTTGAAGATGATACAAAACTGGCTTGAAAAATCGAGCAGAAAATATTCCTACTGTTTATTTTGAATTCAGGTGTTTTGAAATCATTTATGTATAGGTAGAGGGGAACCGTGGGAAAAGTTTATAAGTGAAGTAAAGCATAACTTTTATATAATTTAATTGTATCATATAACATCATGTGGTGAGACACAATATGTAAAGCGCAGTTTGCACATTATGTAAATGTCTCCTGGAGCAGAGCTGTGACTTTTATAGGAAAAATATGTCATAATATTTTCTTATAGAGAAAATATGTCAAACGTGAGACGTCCCCTGACAATAGTTGTAGCCACAATTACATATCATTTGCATCCCTGCATTGGTCAGGGAGAAAATGGCATGTATACAACTCTTCTCCTATGACCGTAAAGAGGTATACGATTGTGCTGGCATTAAGGCTTGTAATAAGGGACCTAAGAGAGAGAGATGCTTTGTGTGAACTATTGTTAGACTCCTTGTAGTGCGTGTGTAATGCTGCTCTCCCCTCCGCCTCACCCTATTCACCTCACCTAACGGCGTCTGAGTCAGAGTTATAAGCATGCATGCGTAAAGCAGCTGACTTGCATTTGTGTAGGTGGCTGGTGGTGGCCGAAATGAGTACTTGAGACTTGTTTTACTTAGGGGACTCAGCTTCTTCATTGGTCTGCAAATTAACATAGTCATCAATGTGGCCTTCCTTCTATGCATGGAGAAAGATAACCAGTTTTGGGGGTAAGATAACCTTGATATTGAAAGAAGCATATAACTCATATAAATTGCAGTTGTTCAAGGGTTTTGATAACATTATTGCTAGCACCACTAAATTGAGGGAAATTGGAGACTTTGAAAAAATTTTTGGAAAGTTAACGGTAGACACATCTCTAATTGACCAAGCCTGGCTGGCCAATTATGTCTGAAAGGGTTGTCCCACATTTGTAAAGGAAATTTAACACATGGATGCAGTATTGTACACCAAGCACACTTACACAATAGTTTGTGTCTCCTGAATCAGGGTCCATTTTTCCCTCATCTTCTAATGGCCTTGTTTTGGAGAAAATTGTATTTAAAAGCTATGTAAATGAGTCTCACAGTTCCCTTGTACATTATCTGCTAATTATGATGTGACCAGTTCTCTGGCTGGGGAGGGGAGAGTAAAGGCGGACAGTAATGCCAAACAAAGGCGTGCATAATAAGTTGACGACAAAGCCAGAAGGGGTTTCTGTGACATAGATAGCAGTCCCTGGGGATCATTTGCATACTATTAAAAGATCATTTTCTTCGAAAACTTTGCCATCAGAAGGTAAAAGTTAACACATCCTACTTCAGGGGCCACACACCAGTTTGAACTTAGTGTAAAATACTGCATCTGACTGCTAGGTCCCTCAGTGATTTGGAAAATGGGAACCTGTTCTCACTGATTGGTTTAGCCGCAGGTCGTGCAAGCATGCTGCCACTCCATTCAGTTCTATGTGAGTACTGAAGACTGCCCAATACTGTGCTCATTAATCTTTGATTGCTTCTGTAGATTTGAATGGAGAGACTGTATGCGTGCTTGACCTGCAGCCCCAGCCATTAGTGAGAATAGGTCCCCCATTCTCTAGATCGCTGTAGGTCGGTGGAGGTTGTGATCGGTGGAGGTCCTATCAGCTGGATTCTCACCTTGCTATTTCATATAGTGTGGATGGGGTAAAACTTTAACACCAGGGACAACTCCTTAAAGGTTTGATATAAATTTGGTTCACATACTGTAGCATTTGAACAGCATTTGTATAAGTAATTGCAGTACAGTGGATGTTTTTTCGATTTAAAGGTGTGGTTGGTTAGAAAACAGCATATTTATGAATTGATAATTGATCATGAGCGTTGGATGTCAGTGTTTGCCAACGAGGATTTGTTTCTTTAGCACCAATGATCTGTGCTACAAATCTGTTGTATTACAATGGACTATATAATTAATATACGCAAATGCTTCATCCTTTAAAGTAATAAAGATCTTGTTTTAGCTGCTTTCAACTCCGGCTCATAGGTCAGAGTGTAGAATTGGCAACATCCACTCCCCTATAATAACATATAATTACAGTCTGTTTAAAAATAGTTTCTAACTGAGATCCTCCCTTTAAAAAAGAAACCTTTTAATTTTAAGTAAAAACAGTTTATAGTCAATGAGATAACAATATTGTTAAAAAGGAACTATGTTTTTTGCAGCCTCTGTATTTTACAGGAAAATGCTGCAAAGAAGAAGCTTCCCCTGAAAAATTCTATTAAAGCTCTTTAAGCACAACTCATACCCTCTGGCTTTAAAATTGTGTCTGCCAGATAAACCATATCTTCAATCACCGGAATAAACAGCAAACACTGGTAAAAATGTCAAATGATGCTGTCAAACCAAGTGAACAAGTCACATATTAACCTACTCTTAAAGGGGAGCATCTTTGACTGGTGGGGATTTTTCTTACTCTTTCTGCTCCTCAATATAATTAATGACCATCTTGTATCAATTCTGTTCTCTTATGGCGCACTGATGTAGAAATATTTAACACTTTGCTTTCTTGAAATGTCAAGGAGACAAACGTGTTTCCATTGAAAATCCAAGGTTCTAATTTATAACATGTGACATTGTCTCAGTAAACATCTATTATGGTCGTGCTTGAGTCTTGAAATCTCTAGGGAAACATATAACATGTCTGTTTCTGTCTGTAGCACAAATAGAGAATCATAATTCCAGGGAGAGGGTCTCTTTGAAAGCATTAAATATCAAGGGAAGTTACTATGACTAGAATTTATAGGAAGAAATGCACAATAATTAACATTCATTTTGCAAATAATGTAATAAAAATTAATAAAATAAATTTCATACGATATATTTCACTTTATAATGGGTTGCGAGCCATTCAATATTATGCATGTGCAACAGGTAAAAGTCAGAACAAGAGGACACATGCATCTGAATACATCTGAAAAGCAGAATCATAGGCCGGCTTCAAGTGGGATTAATGTTGCATTTAATTTGTATGGGTTTCAGTATGACGTTGAGGAGGATTCAGATTTTTATCTCATGCAAAAGTGGGTACATCCATCGGTTTACATGAAGAGAGTTTGTGCACTTTTAAAACTTATTTCAATGTACCACGACTAGCAGCTAACCAGAGGAATCTATGCTTTGGTTAGATTTAAGATGATACAGTGTTACTTTGGGGGGCACTAATGACTCAACCTTTAGGTACAGTAGGGAGAATAAGTAACACTAAGGTTTTGCACGTTTTCCCACCTACAAAGAATGGATAAGTCAGTAATTTTTATCATAGGTACAATTCGGAAGGCCTTTCAGAGCCATGTATCACAAACTTTTGGCCAACAACCTCCCTCAGTAAAAGCATTGAAGATTTGTTGTGGATGGGTCTTCTAGCATGCCAATGACCCAAAACCCAATGCCAGAGTGGCTCTGTAAGTAGGTCGTGGAGTGGTCTAACCAGTCTCTAGACCTGAACCCAAATAAAAATCTTTGGAGAGAGCTGAAACTTGCTGTCAATTGACTGGCCTGAAACCAGAAAGGTGTGGGGGAGATCTGTATAGAGGACTGCACCAAAATCCCCGCTGCAATGTGTGCATACATGGTCAAGAACCACAGGAAAAATCTGGTTTGTATCTAATATTAAGTTGTGTTTTTCTATTGTATCACATCATTGTTTCTTGCGATAAAATGCTAATTAATTATTTGAAAATTATAATGTGATTTTCTGGATGTTTTTTGATGTACCTATGATAAAAATACAGGCTTCTCCATTCTTTGTGAGAAAATGTGGAAAATCATCAGTGTAGCAAATATTTTTTTTTCTTTTACAGGTTGGCTTGAACAAGCGATGCTCTGATCACTTGTTCAAGCACTTATTCCTAGAACACAGTGCAATACAGATGTATTGCACTGTATTATGTAACATACTGAGCAGGCTGTGCATGATCAGTGTGTTATAGCTGGGTCCTGCAAGAAGGCAGTACCCGGGTCCTGGAAGAAGCCAAGCAGCCCCAGGGCACTGGCAGACTCCAGGGCTGCCAGCGAAGCATCAGGCAGGGATATGGTCGGAAAGCGCCGCGGTGGGTGTCCGATTTAGTGTTTAAGTCCCTTCCATGCTATGGTCATGCACAGGGGTTAAAGCCCGCAATCTGAGGAAACTCCAATCGCTGGTGCTACAGATGGGTGCCAGCTATAACATAACTTTGTGCCAGAAGCATGACGTAATAGTACTGCATAATGTGGGAATGCACCTCTCGCCATGCAGTACTATACGTCAAATGTTGGGAAGGGGTTAAGCACATTTTTTGTAACTATTTCCCTTGAGTAATGAAAATACTTAAATTTTCATTTGTTTTACATTGACCAACTGCTAGGATTCTCAACTCCTCCATACTTGTGTGCACTTGGGGTAGCCAGGTCAACTTTGCCAGGCACCTGTGACAGTGGCTGCTTTCTGGTGAGAATAATATTCAGTCCTTCCATTTCTAGTCTCAGGGGTAAGGAAGTGCATCTCAAAGCTAGAACTCCATGTCGTCTACCATACAAAACACATATAGTCTGTGGTTTTTGCAGTCTTGTCAAGGTTACTTGTAGGAAAATAATATTTTCTCTCCTGTTTATAACATATACTCAGAAAGAATTGGTTGCTTGCAGGTTCTTTTATTTGGTCTATGGTATGACAGGTCTTTTAAGAAGATGGCATCTTATTATTTCACAGGAAGTTAAGCTCAAAATTCTGTATATCTATTATAGTCATGAATCGCTATTTCTATATAAATGCTATTGAAACTGGACTGTGAAAATGAGAAATGTATTACCTTGCTTGCAAAGAAAAAAGATAATTTACAGAAAAAAAGGTAGCACTAAATTACTTTATATATAGACAATCTTGTTTTCAACCAAGGACCTTGATTTTTTTCCTAAAATGTTAACATAAGTACCGTATATATGCTTGAGTATAAACCGACCTGAATATAAGCCAAGGCCCCTAATATTTACCACAAAAAAACTGGGAAAACCTATTGCTTCGAGTGTAAATCTAGGGTGGAAAATACATTGATCACTGCCTGCCCCCTACTATATAGCCAGCCCCCATCCTAAAGCTATATACTGCAGGCCCCTTCCTCCAGTATATAGCCAACCAGCCCATGCACTCCAGTATATAGCCAGCCCATGTCTCCTTGTATATAGCCAGCCAGTCCATGCTCCCCAGTATATAGCCAGCCCCCTGCCCTCAGTATATAGCCCCTTCCTCCAGCATATAGTAAACCAGCCCATGCACTCCAGTATATAGCCAGCCCATGTCTCCCATTATATAGCCAGCCAGTCCATACTCCCCAATATATAGCCAGCCTATGCCCCCCAGTATATAGTCAGCCAACACCCCATATCAGGACTTATAGGGGCCTTTCTCAAATGCAAATACTATTTCTGTTGTCCTTGTTGTATGGGTGTAAATGAATTCTATTTTTGCAAAAGGTTTTGGCAGAGAATATATACTTTTTGTATCCTAAAGAAGGACCCCTTGAAGTTGGTGCTGTCTGATCTACTTTTAACACCTTTTAACACACATTGCTGCAAGGTTTATTGATTGATACAGAACATTATATATATATATATATATATATATATATATATATATATATTAGAATATATATTCATATATAAATATTTATAATATATTAAAGTGACAGGAGCCTCTCTCTATAAAAGACAGGTGTGTACTTTATTATACAGCAGACACCTGCCATTGCATGGTGTGGTGCTTTAACAGCAATGGTGTATCGGTGCTGCCTTATTGCTGCTCTTTGTTGCCCCCCTTTC
Organism: Engystomops pustulosus; assembly: GCF_040894005.1. Taxonomy (NCBI): domain Eukaryota; kingdom Metazoa; phylum Chordata; class Amphibia; order Anura; family Leptodactylidae; genus Engystomops; species Engystomops pustulosus. The sequence continues at coordinate 206,610,165 of NC_092412.1, read as the reverse complement.
CCGTGGCTTCATTGAGGACTGCTACTTGGTTGCCATGACAGCTGTTAGCTTCTAATGAGGCTACTTTGGCTTACAATTTGCAGCTGGAGGCAACCTGTACTAGAGGGAAAGTGTATTCACAATATGCTGGATAGTATTGCAGCAAATTGTATGAGAGAATGTGAACACTCTACAGATCCAATATCCTATAGGGCCTGATAATATGTCTTTTCTCTCAAAATTCTGAAATGAATAACCTGTAACGCTGTCATAGAAAAAAATTTAAATCATGTTTTTTTCACCATTTCTAAACTTAGAAATAAAGAGATCAAAAGGTTGTAAAGTTCCCAAAATGGTATTAGTGAAAACTTCAGCTCATCCTACAAATTAATTACACCTTACACAGCGTTGTACATAAAAGAATGAAAAAGTAATGGTGTTTTAAAAGATTTTAACAGTGAGAAGAACATTGAAAAAGAATTGTTGTATAAAATAACACTAACGGTTATCAAAAGATTCCATGGACCATAATGTGGACTGTAGGGATTCTGTTGTATATTATTTCATCAGGTGAAATATTTCGGCATATTTAATTATTGTTTTCTCACCAAATTTATGCTATTTCCTAATTAAGACTTTGACGCAGGTGTGAACCTTGCACAGTTTCAAGTTTTAACTCTGATTGTTTTTCCTTCTTTTTATATTTTTATTTGTCATAATACTGCAAAGAGCTACACACATTTACAGCAATTGCTTTCAACCACAGATTTTCCTCGGAGCTGCAGCTCAATTTTTTTCCCATCTCAAATAATGGAAGCCTAACAAAGGTGGTGCAGATGGGCTTAACAGAAGTTGTTAATATACTTTTTTATTTAAAATTTTTTTTATTGAAGCAACATATGACATACAGCTCCTACCAGATGTCATTATATACAAACCCCAAACATATATAGAGAAAGAAAAAAGAGGGAGGTGACATTAAAGACATAAATTATCAGTTAATATTTTAATGACAAAAGATAATGAGGGAGGTGCAAATGCAAGTGTGAACTGGGCCTAAGCTTAATATTACCCACCTAGTGAGGAATGGGATCTAGTTTATACACTTAAAGCTTAGCAAATCAAAATATGGTGTCCAATAATCAAAATAAGCTAATCATAATATGAAGACTTTATTTTATTTAAAGTGAATCTGTCAGGGCAATTTGGGATTAGTGTCCCAAATCACGTGTATGATTTTTAAGCATTCAGGGTAAACGTGTTACTCACCTTGGTTATCTTTCCCTCAGGGCCTGCATGTTCATTGTTACACTAATGTTGCATTGTTACACTGCTAGTTTTATAGGAACCCTCTGATAAATCTAGCAGACATGACAGCGCTGTACAATAGGAATGCTGGACCAAGCTCCAGCAGTCCGGTGTATTCATGAGGGGGCGCGACTAGGAGACGGTAACTGCCGCATGAAGCATGGCAGTTACCGCCGGCCTATGGATTGGGAGGGGCAGTCCAGGGGAGAACAGTGCCTTGGGCCACCCCCTCATTATTCCACCAAAGTGCTGTGCCTTTTATGGGTGACAGGTCCTCTTAAGGTGCATTTTTTTCTATGTAAACTCCATAAGAACCTGTAATGCGCTTAGGGTCTTAAATCATCCTGACAGGTCCTCTTTAAAGTTTTAATTTTTTTTAAATTCAATTACTGTATAGCTTAAAAATTGTGAAGTTATATCATATATATATATATATATATATATATATATATATATATATATATACGTTTTAAACTCTAGAAAATATAGTGTTTTCTTATTTTATACTTAATGAACATACATTTCCTTCCACAAACTGAAAAAGACTGAGTAAAAAAGTAATTCACTTTGAACTAGGAAAAATTTAAGTTTATACAGAAGAAACTTACAAATGGTAAAAAGATCTTTTACATTTTATCAACAGTTAATCAAAAAGAGGAGGTTTTCAAAGGCAGCAAACAACGTGACACAAATCTATTACAAAAAAATATATCATAAACAACCAACAAAAACATATTACAAATTTACTGATTCCCTCTGACCCAGAGCAATTAGTACAAAGTCGAATCCGTTTATTGATTAAAATTTGTATATTCTATAATACAGAGTGAGTAATTTAGTTTTTCAAATGATGAAAAGGAGAATTTTGAGTGACAGGCAATTACTTACTCCTTGTGCTATATGTAAAGGGAAGTCAAATATAACCATGCAACAAAGAAGTAGAAGTAGAGCAATTGTATATACTTGCATCTGCAATATTGGCAATGGTTAGCAAGTTAACTATTGTTTCAGACTATTTAACCCTTTAAGTGCTGCAATTACAGTAGTATTACAGTAGTATGAACTTTCAGACCTCGGGAGGTGAGAGGATGATATTTCCTTTAGCTTGGTACGCTCTAACAACCTCCTATTTATTGGCTAAACATTAAATATACAGATTAGTCATAATCATTAGTGTCCGGCCAGTGGGGAATATTGGCACAGTTACCGACCTTTAAAAAAATGGTAACAGTCTTGTCTTGTGCTGTTGTGTTGTATATGGATTGATCGGTACCAGTAAAATTCAAATGGAACACACAGTTTTACAAAGTAGAGTAGCCGTAGAAAAAACATGCTGTCTGCTGCGCCGCCTGTCTCCCGTGTTGGTTATAGTAATGATTAGCAGCATAGATAAAAAGTGTAGAAAAAAAAACTGGTAACAATGGTGCTCTTCCTATCTGATTAGGCTTAAATGAAACTGTTAGAATATTTATCTTATTAGTAAGAGTGGGCAGCTCCTTAATTGAGGTCAAATTTTAGATAAAAGAGTGACTTGGTTAGAAACAAGCTTCCAAAAGAGTTCAATGAATTGCAGTGAAGAATACTTGACAGTAAATTTAAAAAAGAAGACTTCTTGGAGTGAGGTAACCGACCATGGAATAAAATACTTCACAAGGCTTTTCCCAGGTTTGCTACATGTCCTGGTCGGGTCACTCCACTTCTTTTGGAAATTTACCTGATACAGTATGAAGTATTGTTTTTCACTACATTGCATTTATCATCTTGAGGAGTGATTTTTTGAGAGCTTCTTTCTCACAACAAAGCCAACCTTGTATTTAAAATTGAACCTGAAGAAGGGAGCTGCCCACTCCTGAAATGCGTAGTCCACATATTTTACTAATTAACCTAATATTCTACCTATTCCATCTATGACTAATTATTGAGTGAGGGTGCCATAGTTACTTATTTTATTTCTACACTTTTTATCTATACTTTTGTTTTTCTGCATAATTTTGTGATCACATTATGTTCTAGGAAATACACTGTTATATGGAAAATAAAATGCAAACTCTGCATTCATATAGTATTGAGGGATCACTTGGGTAGAGGAGAGGCTTGTAGAGAATTGAACTGTTATATCCATCCTATGTTTATTTATCTTCATTATCCTGTTACCAAGATATTCTCACTTTAATCTGTATGTTAATGAGGCAGTTGATGCATCCAACAACCTGACTACCCACTTAAATCAAACTTTCCTCTTCTCCCTCCTGCAGAACGAGGAAGGAATAGCAGTGCTCAATGTCCTAAGAACACCCCAAATAGTGTACCAATTACCACATTACCAATTAAAATGATAACATCTTAGAAATGGCAAAATGGGCAGAAATAATAAACCGGTATTTTGAAAATCACAGTTCATTTTCCTACAACATGCTGCCAGCAAATTAGTATGTTTGGCGAAGGTTTTAAAGTTGAATAGTCTGGATACATCAAGACAAATCTGGTATATAACCACTGAAGTAGATCATCCAATGGGTCATCATTCAAAACCAGGAGAGGACATCCCACTGTAATTGTTCTGTATACCCATGACTCCTTCAAATGATAGAATGCAGTCTTCCTATGTAACACAAATACCCCTAGAATGTAGAAGGGCATCATTGTGATTGTGTCACTGTCATGGCTAACACTTTAGATAGGACTCCTGAGCATAATTCCTCATGACAGATTTCCTTTAAGAATTAATGTAGATAGCAGTCACCAGATTCTGGACTTTTGAAAGCATGTGGTACCAGCAGTTAACATGAAGTTTAAAGAGCTTTTAGTCTAAACGTCCAATACGACACTGGTAAATGCACAATATGATAGCTGAGTTTTCATTCTTTATCTACCTACCTCACTCTCGTTCATGTAAACATTTCTTAATTGACTTGTCACAGCTATGAGAAATTCAGACTCTAACCCTCGGTGAAACCCTTGAGTTACACCGTAAGCTGCCCTACAAGTTTTTGAACAAAAGCGGGTGGTCATCAATGCATTTTTTACAATGTAATCATACTCATTAGTACTTGGTGAAATGGCTTTATTAACCCCTTGCTGTGCCATTTGGGAAATCATCTAACCTTTAGTCAGTAATTTCCTACAGTTATACATAAAGTAAATTACACAGCTTGATCTCCTCTAATTGAGGGAAAAACAATATGAAGTTAACAAGTCCTTGGAACTAAGCTAACATTGTAAGCCAAATAGCATAAGGTATAAAATCCGACAATCTTGTTTGTATAAAAGGACTTATTTTAATTAAAAGCCACTTCTTTCTGAAACTTGGCTTGAAGAATGAGTGTATTATGCAACAAACCGACAAGAAGTTAATGCAGCAAAATTGTTAACAGCACAGATGACTTTATTAGTTGTATTATACACATAGCAATAAAAACGGATTGGGAACAGGATTCTGATTGTAAGACATATGGTAAGGCCAAAATACAGAAGATTAAAGTGTGCCCACATTACCCTATTAGGCATTTTTTGAATTCCCTTAAAAAGGTGTATCAAAAGCGGTTACATATGCAGCAGCATATGCCAGCACCGACCACGGCAGTAACAGGTGGGAGTTAGCTGTATTATAACGTCAACACCCGCTGTGTATGGAGACAGCGCAGCCTCCGCAGCACCAGGATGTTATAGTACATCGAGTTGCGCATAGAGGTTAAATTCTAACAGAATTCTAGAGCTATTTATATTAAAAGGTTGGAGCACTCTACTCTCTAGAAAGTCATCTAGACTCTTCTCAAAACTCAAAAATAGACAATGAGTCAATCATCAAGCAGAAATAACCTCTCATAGTATGAATAACAAAGAACTGTAATGACACGGAAAATGCCCATTCATATTGACAAAGATGGAGCACTCAAGGACAACATATAGGCATGAAGGACAAGAAAACATGAGGATGGAACAAGAGGGAAGGGATAACGGTTTAAGAATAGAGATGAGCGAACATGCTCGTCCGAGCTTGATGCTCGGTCGAGCATTAGGGTACTCGAAACTGCTCGTTACTCGGACGAATACTTCGCCCGCTCGAGAAAATGGCAGCTCCCGCCGTTTTGCTTTTTGGCGGCCAGAAACAGAGCCAATCACAAGCCAGGAGACTCTGCACTCCACCCAGCATGACGTGGTACCCTTACACGTCGATAGCAGTGGTTGGCTGGCCAGATCAGGTGACCCTGGGATAGACTAGCCGCTGGCCGCGCTGCTCGGATCATTCTGTCTCTGGATGCCGCTAGGGAGAGAGCTGCTGCTGCTCAGGGAAAGCGTTAGGGTGTTCTATTAGCTTACTGTTAGGCAGGAGTGATTCTCAAAGAACCCAACAGCCCTTCTTAGGGCTACAATAACGTTCTACTTTTTTTATTTTAATTTGCATATTTTACCATTTTGTGAGGAATTAGCAGGGGGACTTGCTACCGTTGTGTTTAGCTCTTAGTGGCACACATATCCATAGCAAAGACCGAAGTGGGAAAATTCAGTAGGGGTTGGATTTCTATTAGGCAATAACTCAGTGTCATCTCATCTGGCATAGTACTGTGCTTCCTTTGATACTTGGCTAGAAAATAGCCATAGGAGAATACAAACAGCTTCTTGAAGCCTACAGTAGCGTTCTATATATTTGATTTCTGGTTGATCTGCTGGTGGCTGTAGTTTCTGCAGTGCATGTACTTGCCAATTCTGAGCAATTTGTAGTGAGACTTGCGACCGCTGTGTTCTGCGCTTAGTGGCGCACATATCCATAGCAAAGGCTGAAGTGGCAAAATTCAGTAGGGGTTGGATTTCTATTAGGCAATAACTCAGTGTCATCTCATCTGGCATAGTACTGTGCTTCCTTTGATACTTGGCTAGAAAATAGCCATAGGAGAATACAAACAGCTTCTTGAAGCCTACAGTAGCGTTCTATATATTTGATTTCTGGTTGATCTGCTGGTGGCTGTAGTTTCTGCAGTGCATGTACTTGCCAATTCTGAGCAATTTGTAGTGAGACTTGCGACCGCTGTGTTCTGCGCTTAGTGGCGCACATATCCATAGCAAAGGCTGAAGTGGCAAAATTCAGTAGGGGTTGGATTTCTATTAGGCAATAACTCAGTGTCATCTCATCTGGCATAGTACTGTGCTTCCTTTGATACTTGGCTAGAAAATAGCCATAGGAGAATACAAACAGCTTCTTGAAGCCTACAGTAGCGTTCTATATATTTGATTTCTGGTTGATCTGCTGGTGGCTGTAGTTTCTGCAGTGCATGTACTTGCCAATTCTGAGCAATTTGTAGTGAGACTTGCGACCGCTGTGTTCTGCGCTTAGTGGCGCACATATCCATAGCAAAGGCTGAAGTGGCAAAATTCAGTAGGGGTTGGATTTCTATTAGGCAATAACTCAGTGTCATCTCATCTGGCATAGTACTGTGCTTCCTTTGATACTTGGCTAGAAAATAGCCATAGGAGAATACAAACAGCTTCTTGAAGCCTACAGTAGCGTTCTATATATTTGATTTCTGGTTGATCTGCTGGTGGCTGTAGTTTCTGCAGTGCATGTACTTGCCAATTCTGAGCAATTTGTAGTGAGACTTGCGACCGCTGTGTTCTGCGCTTAGTGGCGCACATATCCATAGCAAAGGCTGAAGTGGCAAAATTCAGTAGGGGTTGGATTTCTATTAGGCAATAACTCAGTGTCATCTCATCCGGCATAGTACTGTGCTTCCTTTGATACTTGGCTAGAAAATAGCCATAGGAGAATACAAACAGCTTCTTGAAGCCTACAGTAGCGTTCTATATATTTGATTTCTGGTTGATCTGCTGGTGGCTGTAGTTTCTGCAGTGCATGTACTTGCCAATTCTGAGCAATTTGTAGTGGGACTTGCGACCGCTGTGTTCTGCGCTTAGTGGCGCACATATCCATAGCAAAGGCCGAAGTGGCAAAATTCAGTAGGGGTTGGATTTCTATTAGGCAATAACTCAGTGTCATCTCATCCGGCATAGTACTGTGCTTCCTTTGATACTTGGCTAGAAAATAGCCATAGGAGAATACAAACAGCTTCTTGAAGCCTACAGTAGCGTTCTATATATTTGATTTCTGGTTGATCTGCTGGTGGCTGTAGTTTCTGCAGTGCATGTACTTGCCAATTCTGAGCAATTTGTAGTGAGACTTGCGACCGCTGTGTTCTGCGCTTAGTGGCGCACATATCCATAGCAAAGGCCGAAGTGGCAAAATTCAGTAGGGGTTGGATTTCTATTAGGCAATAACTCAGTGTCATCTCATCCGGCATAGTACTGTGCTTCCTTTGATACTTGGCTAGAAAATAGCCATAGGAGAATACAAACAGCTTCTTGAAGCCTACAGTAGCGTTCTATATATTTGATTTCTGGTTGATCTGCTGGTGGCTGTAGTTTCTGCAGTGCATGTACTTGCCAATTCTGAGCAATTTGTAGTGGGACTTGCGACCGCTGTGTTCTGCGCTTAGTGGCGCACATATCCATAGCAAAGGCCGAAGTGGCAAAATTCAGTAGGGGTTGGATTTCTATTAGGCAATAACTCAGTGTCATCTCATCCGGCATAGTACTGTGCTTCCTTTGATACTTGGCTAGAAAATAGCCATAGGAGAATACAAACAGCTTCTTGAAGCCTACAGTAGCGTTCTATATATTTGATTTCTGGTTGATCTGCTGGTGGCTGTAGTTTCTGCAGTGCATGTACTTGCCAATTCTGAGCAATTTGTAGTGAGACTTGCGACCGCTGTGTTCTGCGCTTAGTGGCGCACATATCCATAGCAAAGGCCGAAGTGGCAAAATTCAGTAGGGGTTGGATTTCTATTAGGCAATAACTCAGTGTCATCTCATCCGGCATAGTACTGTGCTTCCTTTGATACTTGGCTAGAAAATAGCCATAGGAGAATACAAACAGCTTCTTGAAGCCTACAGTAGCGTTCTATATATTTGATTTCTGGTTGATCTGCTGGTGGCTGTAGTTTCTGCAGTGCATGTACTTGCCAATTCTGAGCAATTTGTAGTGGGACTTGCGACTGCTGTGTTCTGCGCTTAGTGGCGCACATATCCATAGCAAAGGCCGAAGTGGCAAAATTCAGTAGGGGTTGGATTTCTATTAGGCAATAACTCAGTGTCATCTCATCTGGCATAGTACTGTGCTTCCTTTGATACTTGGCTAGAAAATAGCCATAGCAATAGGATAGCATTGTTTGGTTTTAAAAACTCAAAAAAAAACAAAAAACACAAAAAAAAAAAAAAAACACAAAAAAAAAAAAAAAAAAGTAAAAAAAAAAATAAAGTTATAACTCTCATTTTAAAAATGTTTAACCCGAGGGCTAGGGGTAGAGGACAAGGGCGGGGACGTGGGCGTCCAACTACTGCAGGGGTCAGAGGCCGTGGTCCTGGGCGGGGTGAGACACCACCTGCTGATGAGGGAGCAGGGGAACGCCGCAGAGCTACACTCCCTAGGTTCATGTCTGAAGTTACTGGGACTCGTGGTAGAGCACTGTTGAGGCCAGAACAGTGCGAACAGGTGATGTCGTGGATTGCTGACAATGCTTCGAGCAATTTGTCCACCACCAGTCAGTCTTCCACGCAGTCCACCCATGTCACCGAAATCGCCACTCCTCCAGCTCCTGCACCTCAGCCTCCTCCCCCCCAGTCTGCCCCCTCCCAGGAAAATTTGGCATTTGAACCGGCATACTCTGAGGAACTGTTTTCTGGACCCTTCCCACAGTCACAAACCACTTGTCCGGTTGCTGCTGAGCAATTTTCCGATGCCCAGGTTTTCCACCAGTCACAGTCTGTGGGTGATGATGACCTTCTTGACGTAGTGGAAGTGTGTAAAGAGGTGTCCGACGATGAGGAGACACGGTTGTCAGACAGTGGGGAAGTTGTTGTCAGGGCAGGAAGTCCGAGGGGGGAGCAGACTGAGGGATCGGAGGATGATGAGGTGACAGACCCAAGCTGGGTTGAGAGGCCGGGTGAACACAGTGCTTCTGAGACGGAGGAGAGTCCTCGACCTGAACAGGTTGGAAGAGGCAGTGGTGGGGCCAGACGGAGAGGCAGGGCCAGAGCTGGTGCATCAGCGCCACTGTCAACTAGTGAAGCTCCCGTGGTGAGGGCTCTTGCGGCGAGGGCTAGATCTTCAGAAGTGTGGAGGTTCTTTAAGGAAACACCGGATGACCGACGGACTGTGGTGTGCAACATTTGCCAAACCAGGCTCAGCAGGGGTTCCACCACTACTAGCTTAACTACCACCAGTATGCGCAGGCATATGAATGCTAAGCACCCCACTCAGTGGCAACAAGCCCGTTCACCTCCGGCCGTGCACACCACTGCTCCTTCCCCTGTGTCAGCTGCTAGTCAGCCCCCTGCCCAGGACCCTGGCACAAAAACCCCATCGTCGCCTCCACGATCCTCCACAGCATCCACCAGCGTTCAGCTCTCCATACCCCAGACGCTGGAGCGGAAACGCAAATATAGTGCAACCCACCCGCACGCCCAAGCCCTTAATGTGCACATCTCCAGATTGCTTAGCCTGGAGATGCTGCCCTATAGGCTAGTAGAGACCGAGGCCTTTCGCAACCTCATGGCGGCGGCCGCCCCTCGGTATTCGGTCCCCAGCCGCCACTACTTTTCCCGATGTGCCGTCCCAGCCCTGCACCAGCACGTGTCAGACAACATCATCCGTGCCCTGACCAACGCCGTTTCTGACAAGGTCCACCTGACCACGGACACGTGGACGAGTGCTGCCGGGCAGGGCCACTATATATCGCTGACGGCACATTGGGTTAACTTGGTGGAGGCTGGGACCGAGTCTGACCCTGGGGCTGCTCATATACTGCCGACGCCGAGGATTGCGGGGCCTACCTCGGTCCAGGTGTTTCAGGCCTACTATGCCTCCTCCTCCTCCCACCCCTCCTCCACCTCCTCCTCCGAACTACCATCCGTGGGCACGGCGCCATCAGTCGGTAGCTCTAGGCACAGCAGCAGTGCCGTCGCTAAGCGACAGCAGGCGGTGCTCAAACTGCTGAGCCTAGGCGATAAAAGGCACACCGCCCAAGAGCTATTACAGGGCATTCCACATCAAAGTTGTTAACTTTGTCGCCACCCTGCTGTGTAATCCCCAAAATATACTTGCAAACTTTTACCATTTAGGGATATTATTTCAGCGCTTCTTGCGCATCTGTTTACATTCCCCTCACCCGGCATATCCTAAACTTATAAGAACGCTACTACACTTGATCTTATACAAAAGGTTCTTAGAAGTGCTGTTTGGGGAGTAGCCTAGAGACAGGGGCTTGGATTGGCGAAAGCTCGCCTGGCAGCGGAGCGCCAGCTCCATGCCAAGATCCAACTAACATAGTTTTAACTGCAGCACCTTTAATCTACTACTAGTTCACTGCCTCCATACATGGTCCCCTTATCAAACGAGCTGTGTCAGGCAGAATTTTGGGTTGTTTTCATGGCTTCCATGTTAACTTTGTCGCCACCCTGCTGTGTAATCCACAAAATATACTGGCAAACTTTTATCATGTACCGATATTATTTGAGCGCTTCTTGCTCACCTCCTTTGGTTCCTCTCTGCCACCCATTGGTTTGAAGCCTGAGTCCATTTAGGGTATGTCGCCATGCCACTCTCTAGCCTGCTGCCGCTGCCTCTGCATGCCGTCCCCTATAGTGTCAGGGTCAATTATTGGATGTTTTAGATGCTATCTAGCTTCATTCTGTCACTCTGTCATGGCCATGCTGTTGCCCATAATTTTGGCATAATGGTGCGATTATGCAGCCTCAGAGGCATCCATGCATGCTGCCCCTGCTGTTTCCTGTCCATTTCCGTGGTGTTTCCATCCTTTTCTGAGGTTCCCAGGTGTTTGGCCAAGCTTCCCTGTGCAGAGCCTTGGTCCCCTTGAAAAATGCTCGAGTCTCCCATTGACTTCAATGGGGTTCGTTATTCGAGACGAGCACTCGAGCATCGGGAAAAGTTCGTCTCGAATAACGAGTACCCGAGCATTTTAGTGTTCGCTCATCTCTATTTAAGAATCAAGGTGAAGACAGAAGGAGGTAGACAAGAGGGATGGGGGGAGGGAGGCTATTTACCAGTGGCATAATTATGGAGTAAGGAGTAGATATGCAAGATATGAGGGAGGGTAGGTCAACCTGTAAACCAGGGTCCACACTCAGCAGAGCTGAAGAAGTCAATCCATGAGGAACAAATCATAGCAAATCACAACATCTATAAGTCTGCTAAGCCCTCCGTAGCCCTCATCTCCTCCATTCTCATGATATTGTTCAGGGCCCCAACACACTGTGCTCTGGTAGCACAAGTTGAAGATTTCGACATTATCTGGGGATCATTTGCCTCATGACAGAGACACAATGGGACACATGTATCATAAGTCTTGTTCCATTTTGGAACCATTTTGTGGCTTACATAAGTATTTTTTGAGTCTTTTCTTGGCTTTTCTGCTGGTCAGATGTATCTTAAAGGTTTTTCCTTATCGGTACATGTGGTATTTGGTTTGCAGTGAATTTTTGACTTTTTACAACAAAAGTCGCAAAAAGTCACAAACAGTTCCCCAGCTAATTTCTATGCCTAGTCAGGAGCAGCCGTAGATTTGCGCAAACATTTTCGACTTTTTAAAAAAGTCACAAATTTCACATCTGGAATAAGTTGATCACTCAGAAAACACTGCAGAAAACTAGACAATGGTAAAATTTTGAAATGAGATAGTTTTAGGCACAAAAAAAGGTCCCAAATAAGCACAAGAACCATAAAACTCTCAAAAATTAAAGAAAAAGGCAAGCCAAAAGTGTGATATATGTGCCTCAGTGTCTCTAATGAAAAAGACCCAGTGAGCATAAAAAGAAGGGCATTCTCAGATGTGGCATTTGTTATAGAAAATAAACTTTAAGTTCCACAAGTTCATAAATCTGGGACATGCCCACCACATGTGTACTATAGAGCCCTGGGCTGCTAGCATCTCCAGGCTATATCAGATACAGAAGAGAACCTATGATCTTATGCAACCTCAAAGGAGTTCGGTACCATCTGGAGAAAATATTGAAGCTAGTTTCCTGTATTTGCGCAGAGAGAGAGAGCTTATGCGTTAGAACAGAGGCTTTGACCCAATATTCAGGAGAGAACATACTACTTAGCCCTCTCTCTCCCAGAGACAGAATGGAAATCAGGATTTTTGGTCCTGTCTCCCAGCAACCATCCGTAAATTATGGAAATTAAGTGTCTGGGAGCAAAAGTCGCTACTAGAAAGTACTCCATTTGGGTATGGTCACAAGAGAGTTTCTAAAAAGGGCAAAACGACTGATTAAACCCCTTAAGTTCAACAGCCATAAACCATTCCCATTTAATAGTACTCAAAATTTCATGTATGCTATGATGAGTGGTGATTTGTAAAGGGCACAACAAAGTCCTCATGAGCAGCTACACCTCTCTTAATAGATCCCATAATTTTCTAAACCTTATCAGGCAGCCTGGCACTAAAGTTTACAGTCCTGTAAAAAAGTCTTTTAAAAATATTTTACCCAGTTGTTCTTCTGCCTCAGTGAATAATTAGATAAATCATCCAGCTACAACCACATTTCTCCAATTTTAAAATGTCTAGCAATATTTTGCCCAATATATATCTTTAAAAAAGTAGTGGGTCATAATAGAGGCTGTTTGGGCTGTAGCATGGGGCCCAAGCCTCCTATGGGGCCCATGGTTACCGAAACCACCAACCGAATTTTATACAGAGAAGTACCTTCATCCACAAAATCCTCTTACATCTGTTCCTGCTCTCAATATACATGTACGCAAGAGCCATTTAAGAACCTTTGAATGTCCTAGAAGCTTGATTCAACTACCTCATGTAGGAGATGAATTCACAACTTGTTGGAGCTCTAATATTCATACAGCCCGGGGCCCAAGGTAGTCGTAATCCAGCGGTGCTTAGAAAGTACGAGTAGATCTACTCTACTTGCAAAGTCTTTGTTTAACTGATCTCAACCAAGGATAAAAAAAAACTTGTGTAACTATAGATATATCTTTTATTCTGTGTATGTGCAGATTACCCTTGTTGCAGAATATTAATATGACCTTCAATAACACATTGGGGCAGATTTATCAAGCTGTCTGAAAGTCAGAATATTTCTAGTTGCCCATGGCAACCAATCACAGCTCAGCTTTCAATTTGCCAGTGCTCATGAATATTTTAAAGGGAAGCTGTGATTGGTTGCCATTGGCAACTAGAAATATTCTGACTTTCAGACAGTTTGATAAATCTGCCCCATTGTTTCTTTAAAACCACTGTATTCAATTTCAGTTACCTGCTTATATCTCATTGCACACAAAAAAAATAATCAAAGTGGAATTAGGTAGAAAACTTTAATTGACTCACTAAAATTAAATATTAATTGAATCCAAACAAAATATAAAAATATAGATTAAAGTTATTGCTACAGAACATATCATTCTGTATTAGACCCCAAAGCAAATCCTTAAGAGAAGATAGTACTTGTCCTTTCTTACACTGAAAATGAGCCAATTCCTTGGTGTATGAAATAGAAAGTCAGGTTATAAAAATGTGATGGATGATTTGGTTGGCTGTTTTCAGCTGTAAGCAATAAATGCTGAGTTTTGCAGAAAATACCAAAAGCAAAAAATGCAAGTAATTTACTGGCAATTTAAGGCACATGAGATTTGTAATGCATGAGAACCCCTAGGCTCGTGGCTTTTCATCTTTGAAAATTGGCAACAATATTTTGGCAAACAGAAATTAACTTTGATTTTACACAGATAAAATACACCTTTTCTGTGAATAAAGTTTTCTTTCTATTAATATGAACATTTCGGAAGCATTAGGAAGAATGAGAAATGAGGTAAAATGAAATCACAATCACATTGTATTAATTCTGCAAATGAGAAGTCTGATGGGTATTTAAGAATTATTGTAGCTAACTGTGCAGTTATCTCAAGAGTTATAGTAATATTCATTGTCGTTTCCAATAAAGTTAGTGACATAATGAAAAGCTTTTTATTGTGTAAAATAACAAACTCAATCAAATTTTTTGCAGATTAGTTTTATTTGGTTTATTTATTCATGTTGTTTTCCTATTTTCACGTAATAAAGATAGCAAAAAATTAAATTATAAAAGGAAAAAGGAACATTATTCTGTAGAATCTCAGGAAGCTGTTCTGAGGTTTATAGGGTAGCTACTCTGATGGTTGAGTGGTGGGAGGATGTGGAAAAAAGTGATACATATATACGTATATATATATATACCGGTATATGACATCTTGGCACTTGAATCACAGACGACCACACAAACTTTATTAGCATCTTATACCACAAGACATCCAAGAAAGTCTCAGAAAAAGTCTCAGATTTTTGAGCAGTCAAAAAATTTTAGCATTTTTCTGCAATTTCCATATTTGTGCCACAATTCGTGGTGCATAGCATATGGATCTGCACAACAAAAGTGTGTCATTTCAAGGTCAATGCATGTGTATATAGCTTAAGCACAAACACAAGAAAGATATATGCCATGTGACCAAGATAATGAATTCTTTATTAATATCAAAAATCATTAATATCATTTTTTTATATTAATAAAGAAATCATTATCTTGCTCAAATGGCATGTATCTTTCTTGTGTTTGTGGTTTGCATATGGATCTAATGAATCCAGCTGTTTAGAGTAAAGTTAGTTGTATTGGATTTTTTTAAAAAGTCCATCCTCCACACCAGGCCGCAATGTTAGACTAACAGGCAGGTGCAATTTAACACGAAGAAAACTCACCTAAGAAAAATTATACTAAGAAACAAGACAAAAATGGAACTATACAGGAAAACTAGAAAGAGAAAAGAAAAATCTACCCCCATATGTATAAATATGGTTCAGTTGTCCCAACAATGCACTGAGCCTTCTTCTTTTTCACATTAATTGTTCACTGAAGACAATAAATGACATGTCCTTAAATTAAAAAAAAAATGTTTAGCTCTGATAGAGGTCAACCACTACTTTCAATAGTCCCACTTTAGAACAGCTATAAACTGCTGTCTATTGAAAGTAAACAAGAAAAAATAGAAGAAAAAAGCAGAGGCAATTCTGTCCAATTAGGTCAGAACAGAATATTGCAAGGACATTCGCTTAAGAAGACGCTCACTTAGATACTTTAGGATAGATTCATCTCAACCACAATGGTGATAGATGTAGTTATGCATGCTCATCCTGTTACTCCACACATTAGTGAAAACAGGACCCCCATTCTCCAGATTGATGGGGTCCTATTTTTGTGATTGGAGGGGCAGTACCAATCATCTTAAATAGTTAGTAAAACTTCTTAAACCCATCTCCTGTGCATAGAAATATGTACAGTAGAAAAAAAAATAAATAAAAGACCTTAAACGTATATTCCCACAAAGACAATTTTCTTAAATATACTCAGGATAACAAAATAACACATTCTCTAATTCACTGTTATTAACTAACATGCAGCATTTCACAGATATAATTCCAACCTGTCTCAGTTGAAATTCCAGTTTCCCCTGGTTTCCGACCATGTATCTTTTGACTTTAGGGTCAGCAGCCTTCTTGCTTTTCTGTCTGACACTGTGGAGCTGAGCTTGTCTCTGCCCATCCCCCTTGCATTTCAGTATGAGCTCACACTGGTACACACTGACTTTCTGCTGACAGTTGCAGCGAGAGCTACAGGCATATAAGTTATTCATCCTGGAAGGAGGACGGAGGCACATCAGATCTCAAGTCTGCATTTACACGAATGTATGTCTGCTGGACCATAGCTGGGCGGACATACATCTGGCGCCATAAAGAGGAGGAGGGTGGACCCTTGACATAGGGACATGTGCTATCTTTTCCCCGTGTACAGAGCTGTACGGTGCCGGATGTGTGCAGCACCATACCACTCTGTGCTCCCATTACCGGCCTATAGTGGATAAATATATGTCGGCGAGCTTGCAGCCATATATACACCCCCTAACGATCGTGTGAATGCAGCCTAACAGTGTGTGTGTAGCTCAGATGTAGCAGAGCTGGAAAGTGTTGTGTGTAAAATGCATCTCATATTCATCATCATCTCATCTCTGACCTGTCTCATCTCTCTTTCTTTGTGTCAGATACTAGTACAATGTTCAGAAGTTAAATTAAAGTTTATATAAGCCTTATACACGGACAATTTAACCACATTTTCAGCTCACAGATGCATCGTAATGTTTCTGCTTAAAGAGTCCCCACCCACACTCTAGAATCTTACACTGACCATCACTGAGTGATAGGAGCTAAAACAGCAATAAAACTGAGTAGCACTGTACAGTAAAAAATGTTCAAAACATCAATAGGGGATTGTAATTTGAAAATTTTCTTTCATGGGAAAACCCCATTAAACAGTTTTGCTGAAGAATATTTGCAGATTTAACAAAACATTTATAATAACAGTATAATAATAATAGAAGAAATAATAATAGCAGAGTACTAAGAAGATGTACAGAAGATATGTACAGGTATGTGTGTATCTATGTGTGTCCGTCTCTATATTTCTATTTTGTATCCTGAAAATATAAAATCTTACAATTCTTCGGTTCCGTTCAGGCACTTTTTAAAAAGTAAGAATCCATGGCAGCCTTAAGAAGATTATCATAAATAAAAAGCTTAAAAAACTGCTGGCCCATAGTCACAGCTTCTCGGTAATCATATTTCCCGTTTTTCCACAGTCGGCTGCCAGCATCCGTTCCCGCAGCTTGGTTTGAAATGTAAACTTTTCAGTGTATGGAACTTGTCGCTTGTGTTGTTCCATTTTCTATTGCTGTTGCAGATAGATATCTTCATTGCTTCAGTGGATATCTTGTGAATAGTAGAAGAGCAGAGCATGTGAAAAACAGGCAGCAGTTGTTATTAATCATCCCAGAATCAGGCACAGTGAAGGCTATGTGATTTAGGTTAAATAAAAGTAACAGAGCACCTTGCCACTGCAGGTTATATTTGATCTTTCCTGCACTTTATTTAATGCAGTGACCTCCTGGGGCATTCATAAATTGCTCCTGAATTACTATCTGAGACATCTTTTCTTGCACACCCCTAGCAAACAATCAGTTATGCAGCAGATTTACTGTAGACCCACTTCAGTATATTCTCTAATTGATGGAGGGTAGCAGTGATACCTCTCTGGCGAACATTTTATTTTTGCTCGTGCTCATGTCTCTAAAATCTGTTATTTCATCCCATTTGCTGAAATGTTTCATATCTGAAAAGCAACTTGGATGTATTCCATTCCTTATTTATGGATGTAACACAATATCCTGCTGAAGGTGCATTTTATGCTTTATAGAATAAAGAAAGGATTTTACACAATATATATATCATAACTTAAAAAAAATAAATAAATAAAATATATAAATATCATAAATAAAATTAAATTAAATTTCTCCATAAAATTAAATAAAAAATCCAGCAACAAAGGACATAAATAATCTTACAATTAGAGCTCATAAAGTCCAGAATGATAGAAGTCATCCTTCCATATATTAATATCTGTAAGTCATTTATACAATATTTATATTTTAGGATTTTTTTGTCATTGGTATTTAGGTTCTGGTCCATGGTTCATGAACCTGGACATGATGCCCCTATCTATTAGTCTTGGCTATGATTGGCCAGGGGTGTCTTTCCTGGCCAATCACTGCCAAGTGTAGCATGTAGGGGAGTAAATCCGGCAATTTGTCTGGGTCATGCATAACACACCTGAACCATGGAATCCGCTCATGAATTTTGGTTTTATAGTTTGTGCCACATAAGTAACATATCCCCCATTCCAGAGAATAGTCGGAAAGTTACAGATCCCTGGGGATCTACTGCTGGGACTCCGAGTTATTGGCAGGAAGTAGGACCAGAATTCCTTTAATTTTATTGGATGAACTGTGGGAAGGAACTCAGTAGAGTTTTTTCTGAGATATTTAACATCAGTTTACAAAAAACATGAATTTCTAAATTGTGGAAGACAATTACTGTAGTCCTGTTGAGTAAACTAAGGCGACCTGTATGTTTGAACAATTAAAGACCTATTGCTTTGAGGGCACTAATCATGAAAGTTTCTGAACGCCAATCTTAAAAAGACTAATTGTGTCTAGATATGCTGCAATTTGCCAAGGCTAGGGATCGAGTATACTTTGATATATTTAGTCGAAAGGGTTTATGCCCATCTGGACTCATTGAATAATGCTGTACTACTAACTTTTCTTGATTTTAGTAGTGCTTTTAATTGTATTATTCCAAAGGTGTTGGCCAATAAATTAAGCAACTTATGGGTGGTCCAAAGAACGATTGACTGAATTGTAAACTATTTAGTAGACAGACTGCAGAAGGTGAGATTGGGCAGTCATTGATCAAGTGAAGCTAGCTTTAGAAGAGAAGTAGCTTTAGTGATCGGTTTATCAAGGTGAAATGTCGAACCTATAGGTTCATTTGTGCCAAGCTCTCCTCAATTGATGAATACCTTGGATTAAGCAGAATTGTTGCATGGGCAGAGATGTGCTTAAGCTTTGTACAGTGTTTTTATGTGTTTTATTTACTTGGTTTTTATAATGTGTGTACATTTTGTATTTTTTATGTATTACTTGTATTATAATGGATTGTGACATATTCTTTTCCCTCCAGGGATCATAAATTGCTATTATTATTACACATGCACATGATCACTCTATCATTCTTTTCTGCTGATAACTGGAATTCTAGTGGTCAGAAACTTTATCTTATAATACAGGCAGCCTCCAACTTGAAGACACCTGACTGGAAGCTTTACTTTAGACCCAGACAGGAAATTATCAGCTGTAAGGTGTCTGTAATAAAGTTTTATAGATAATCCTTTTTCCCAAAAGTTAAGGTTTAGAAATCCCAATTGTTACTCAGACAAAAAAAAATTTAGTCTGTAGCTACAATTATAAAATATACCTGTTCGACTTACATACAAATTCAAAAGCAAACCTAAAGAAAGTATCTTGTACGTAACCTGGAGACTGCCTATACAACTATTGAGTGGACACGCATACAGTCATATATTGGACTATCCCCTCTGATATTATATTGTAGAATATTATATAATATTATATTGTCTTGGGAAGCTAGGCATGTTATTCAGTCATATCCATTCTTATATTGCCTTTTGGTTTGATGTACATAACCTTACATGATATGAAACTCACAATGTGTTGTGAAGTGATATTGTATTGCATTGAATAATGAGAATTTGACATCTTCATTGTTATTTAAGTAGGCTGGTAGAGTTGATTGGTTAATAGGTTTAATAATAAGGGATAGATAGATAATAGAAATGCCCCGCTCTGGCCCGCTCAACGCCGAGCGCTCCCCCACTTTATGCCCTTCCACGTCCCCCTGGCTTGAAGACAGAAGGGGTGGTTTAGAAAACCAGAAGAGGGCTGGAATGGCGCTATTCGGACAAGGGTCTTCAAGAAGGTTAAAATGCTTTATTCCATAGTAGACGCGTTTCGGGCTAATCAGCCCTTCTTCAAGCACAATTGGAAAAAATAGGAGGTGATTTTCAGCGGCAGCTTAATCCGCCAAACCAATGGCTTGAAGGTGGCGGATAGGAGAAAATAATCGCAAGTGCTGACATGGCCCAGAAGCCCTTACAATATCCCCCTTTGTGTCTACTGTTCTTCTTTGACAGTACTAGCTATTCCCATTTATTGGACTGGTGCTGCCTACCTTAACCATTACCTTCCCTGCACTCCAGAGTACTCTGTCATTGACCTCTTGTGCTTTGCTCTAGTTTTTCTTCATTCGTCTGGTTCAACATTGCGACCACAAAAAGAGGTAACAGCTTAGTTACCCTGTTGTCACAACAAAGTGTATGTCCCGTATAGGGGGGATGAGAACTGACTGGGACACAGACAAAATAATGGATAGTATCCACAAGGATAAAACAATTTTGATGCTAAAGTGGGGTTTTAACACACTGGCCCACATTTATAAAAAAAAAGTGCAAACTATGTGAAGTTTGACTCTAGAATGTGCAGTGTAGGAAATATTCATTTATTGTGGTGCACGGTCTTCATGAATCTGGCACCTCCTGCAATGCTCGGGAAGTGTGCACCATTGGTGCACTTTGTTCATGCTGCATAATTGTGGCACAGACAAAATTTTGTCACATGACGGACAGAATTGTGATAACTAAGCACTAACATGCCCCTTTTGGTGCACATTTTTTCTGTCTTGTTGGACACATTGCAGCCGAGACACAAAACTGGCGCAGACACTTTATAAATACAAGTGCAAGCAGTTTATATGTTCTTTCTAGTGCAAAGTCAGACAGAAAACTTGCGCTAACAATTTAATAAATGTGGGGCATTGCCTTTTTGAATGTGTAATAAGATCACTTTGCTGTGATCATTAATGTGAATCATTCTATACATTTTCTAACCAGTGCTCTACATTAATAACTATAGCTTATCACAGCAGTAATCACTAACATCTGCTGTATTGATAACACCAATGTTGGGTGGTAAGAGGGCAATTACATGAATGACTGCAGATGTATCAATGTTCAAGATAACACATAACGTGTTAACAATATTGTGGCACAGAGTGTTAAATCAGCTTTCAATGGCTTTTTAATAGCTCTAGTTGTCTTGTGTGATAAGATATTGCACTGCTGTGTGATATCATTGGCAATTAGTATTTAACAGCTATTGTGTTAAATTACATGACCGAAAGTGGTAGGCACACTGTAATGCCCCTGCCTTAGACTCATTGACTTAAACATTGTCATGATTAACCAGTAAAGATTGAAAGAGGTGAAATAAACCTGTTTCGGACAGCAGATAATGTCCTATCTGTTGACTAGCAGTCCTGACACCTAAAGGTATCCCTCATGGTTATGATTTTCCTATGTTATAACTAAAGGCCTTTTCTCTTTCCAATCACATACATAACCAATACCATCCGATTTGGACTACCAGTTTAGGACTATTTTATCTCCAAACACAGACTCCTATTACATTGATTTTTTAGCTCAGACTGATTGTTCAGTCTGTTGTTTTGTGGATGACGCTCAAAGAGGGAGATTTGATTTAGGTCCCAATCTAAAATTAGCTGCCATTAAAATCAATGCTAGATAGCTACGTATAAAAATTTTGGAAATACAAGTCTGCATTATTGGGCTAGCTTTTTTTAATTAGTTGCCACATGCAGGTTTTGCTTTAACGACACTTGGCACTAAAAACCCATTAATACACTGAAAATATTTCCATCTAGACAAGACTAGGATACTGCCATACTTTCTACTGGATCCTGTGGAATTGTTACATGATGCTAAGTAAGAAATGGAAATCTTTATGTTAGTGTGCATGTTCAATAAGACAACAGCAATGATGAGTTTGAGCAGGGCCGGCTCCAGGATCCAGTGGGCCCCTGGGCGACAGAGCCTCAGTGGGCCCCTTAGCAGTAAACTCATGTGGCGGCATTTAAAAACCACAGAATTTAATGAATTAACCTCTTAGCGCTCTACACCGTAAATGTACACATTGTGACAAATCCTATGTAAAAATGCCATATACTGCAATACAGTAGTATTGCCGTATATGGTAGGAACGATCAGGCCATCCATGGTTAAATTACCCTAGAGGGTCTAAAAAATAGTTTAAAAAAACTAAAACAAAATAAGAATTCAAGATGATTCACCCCTCTTTCCCTAAAACTGATATACAACTAAATAAACAGTAAAAATCACAAAAACAGGCATTACTGCATCTCAAAATGCCTGATCAAAATTTAAAAAAGGAGAAGTAAAGTTTGGTATGCAGAACGAAAGCCCTCCTGTGAAACAGCAGGAACGCTGGAGGCGTGAAGTCATCACGTCGCCAGTCAGCGTCCTGCATGGTGAGGAGAGACGTTCCGCCTGTCATGTGCAGAAGCAATCAAGTCCCCCAAGTCCTCCAGCGCTTGTGGCACTGCCCCCCTGTCACCCACTCCAGTGTGCTGTCTCTCAATTACATTGGCGACACAAGGAAGCCGTTGTAATTGAGTTTTATGATCTTGCCAGCGTGTGCCGTGGGCCCCTCTGGGAGCTCTGGGACCCTGGCACTTGCCCGGGTAAGCTGGGTGCTGGCGCCGGCCATGAGTTTGAGCTCAATGGGGAAGATTTATCAAACATCTGTTCTGCAGATGTGGTACTTTTTGAAATCTATTAGTTGGTATAGCTCAATACACCGAATTAATACATTTTTGACTTAATTCTATGGTGCACAGACTTTGTGACACAAAGCCATGCCCCCTATTTCTGAAGCCACACCCTAACACAAGCCTAAAAATGGTCTAAAATTCTTAATTAATGTCTTATTTCATATAGCGTCTGAATATACCAGACACACCCGGATGAGGGGTCAGTAAGGAGAAGTAGTGCTCCAATCATTGTGGCTTATTATTAGAAGGAGACAAATAGGACTAAACAGCAGTCCACAAAGCTTCTAGATTTTAGAAACAGTGATTACAAGTTAAGTTTGAGTTGAAGGAAAATCAGAAAATCTCTCTGCCCTCAAGGCAATTTTTGTGAATAAAAAAATGTGTTATGGTCATTCAAAGTCACACAGGTACACAGCTTGTTAGAATAACAGAGAGTAATCGAAGCTGTGTGTTATAACAAACCATGCACCTCTATCACATGACCATGGACCAGTTTTTGGGAAACAGAAAGAGAGGTGGCACCTCACTGAGAGCATCCAAGTTACTTTATTTCTAGTGAAAATCCTGGGACTGCCCCTCACAGGCTAAAACAGCTAAAACATAACAGATGACGTTAGTGTTCACATGTTGCAATATAAGTGCTTACTTAAAACTGATGAAGAACCTTTTTGTTTTTTCATTTCCATTTTTCACTCCCAAGCTTCAAAAATCTATAACTTTTTTTAAATTTTACACATAAAGAGCTCTGTGAGGACTTGTTTCTGCGTAACAAATTGCACTTCATAGTGATGGTATTGAATATTCTATGCCGTGTACTGGGAAGTGGAAAACAATTCCAAATGCAGTGAAAATGGTGAAAAAAACGCATTTGCGCTGTTTTCTTGTGGGCTTGGATTGTACGGCTTTCACAATGCTCCCCAAATGACTATTTTCCGGTATGGGTAAGATGCAGTGAAAAACCATTATTATAATTTGATAGATCGGCCATTGTCAGATGCGGCGATACCTAATGTGTTTATGATTTTTACTATATATTTATATCAGTTCTAAGGAAAAGGGGGGTTATAATTTTTTTTTTTACATTTTTACTTTCACTATTTTTCAGACCCCCTTGGGTACTTTAACCCTAGGTTTTCTGATCGATCCTATCATCGACGTGATCGATGTGAAAACACTGAGCACCGATCGCAGGTGTTACCAGTAAGTCTTTGCTACAATATGCAGCAAAGACTTAGCGGCTATGAAGAGGGCTCAGCCCGTGAGCCCTCTCCATGTACCCACACCCGGCGCGCACTGTACTATTACGGCGCACGTTAAGCAACTAAGAGGAAAAATTCCAAGCTATAGATGACAATCATAGAATAGTACAGTGTCTTTTCTTTGTAAAGGTCATTGACCTAGGACAGGAACATGGCAATAACTGTCTTTAAATAAGTTTATTACAATTATAAATTATTCTGCATGCACATTTTCTATAGAATCCCAGGAATCAGACATCATGGAAACTTTGAGAAATTGATATAGAAAGCATAATGGAAAATTGTGTTCATTACATAAAGAATAACATTTATTTGCTGAAACTGAACAACCCCTTTAAAAGCAATAGTGTAAAATATACAAAAGTTCTAAATAAATGACACCTATTGGCTAACCAGAAAAAATATTCTATTTCTTTGCAGCAGCGAACTCACTTACTTAACAGACACAAACAAAAGCATAACAATAAAAGTTATACTTCTATAAATAACTTCAATTATTTATCTTTACATCCATTATCAACAAAGGATGATGTCACAGCTTATCTACTCTCTAAGAGACCTGAAAACTTTCTATTAGAACCCAACAAGTCGACTTAAGGCCATGAAACTGCTGTTAGGCTTATCACTTAGTGCTGTTTACTGTGCCGATGAAGGTTCTATTGCCTTCCATTTTCACTCTCCACTAAGTTTCAGCTTTGGTATCCCTTATGTTCATCAACATGTTCTTGGGCCACGAGCTAGACGCACAAACTCATGTCTGCATAGCCTTCTATTGGGCACATTGTGGCTGCAGTGAGGCATGGTGCATGCACCGTGTCACTGTATCACAAACATGCCAACTGGTCACGCTGCACATTTTAGAGCAGGTCCGATTGCTGCGCAAATGGGCGGAGCAGCTGGTTATCTACTATGGACGCTGCTGAAACCGTTTATGTCAGACTGCCCATGAGCAACAGGACACAGCCCATGGTGGCAATTGTACATGGAGTGCATGAGGCCATATTCTGATAGAAAGTAAAATAATTGAAACCTTATGGCGGTTAGATATAAATAGAATAGAGTGAATCTTCCTGAAATAAGATTGAAATATAAAAGTAAAACAGGATTCTCCAACTAAATGCTTATATTGGAGCATCATAGCTTATAACTGAATTTATGTGAATTACACTGGATATCCTATTATATCTATTGAATTCCCTCAGTAGTACTGGGCAGAGGTTTCAACTTTCTCCCTTAATGCGGCCCATTTATATGGGATGGAGACCAGGAGCCCCCAATGATGTTATCGTCTGACATGTACCCTGTGCAGCTTTTAGATAATTTACTTACCTTGAATTTCTCTTATTACTTATGCCAATTCAGGGTAGCAATAGCAGCACTGCCCTTCCATTTTTTGAGGTAGATCCATTACCGTGCACATTCAAAACAAGATTTACCTGAATAGATGAAGAATGACTATGTACAGATTTGAAACCAAACCAATTTCACACCTTATTAAATGTAGATCTTGATAAATTACTCTTATGAATTACATTATCTTTGCTATACATTTTGCTCTGTGCATATCTATACTAATGTGTTTTTTATATGAAAGGAAGGAAAAAGAAAACTTCCATAATCCACAGCTGTAATAAACTTTAAAGATATAATATAGCATCCAAGACAGCGCAGTATCTTTCCTGCCTGCGTATTGCCTTGAATATTACACACATAGCGCTGTGCTCAAAATCCTATTATTAAAAAAAAAACTCCTAGACTTTGCTCCAGGAAACACTTTAGAGAGCTGTATAATTTGACTTGTCGATAAAGTTAAGTTCGATTTAATGAAGACAGATTTGCTGAATGCGTACTTAATATTTTCTGTGCCTCCTATACATGCTCCGTCGTGCAATTGTTTCAGAGCATAAAATGAAAGAAACAACAAAATATAAAATGTAACATGTTGATTGATAAAATTATAACATAGATTAAAAACCAAATAATTTTAATTGAGAATGCGGAAATACAGTACATTTGGAGGACATAATGGGGGTCATTTACTAAGGGCCCGATTCGCATTTTCCAGACGTGTTACCCGAATATTTCCGATTTGCGCCGATTTTCCCTGTATTGCCCAGGGATTTTGGCGCATGTGATCGGATTGTGGCGCATCGACTCCGGCATGCATGCGACGGAAATCGGGGGGCGTGGCCAAGCGAAAACCCAACGGATTCGGAAAAACCGCCGCATTTAAAACAATAAAAGTGGCGCTTGGTACGCGCTTACCTTCACTTGGTCCGGCTCGGTGAATTTCAGGGCATTCGGATGCTTTCCAGCGCAGCAGCGCCACCTGGTGGACGGCGGAGGAACTACCTTGATGAATCCCGGCCAGACCCGAATCCAGCGCAGAGAACGCGCCGCTGGATCGCGAACGGACCGGGTAAGTAAATCTGCCCCATTGTCAACTCAATCCTACAGTACTTAAAGAATTTTACTAGCTTTCAAAATCTATCACATTCATATTGCAAAAATTATGATATGGTTATTAATAAAGAAATTACTTGGACCACAAAGTAATGAGATTAGAACGGGTTGTACAAAACTCTTCACAAATCATATAAATAGACTGTTATATCAAACCTGCAGCATATTTGCATTAGAGTATTAGGCAAGGTAACATACCAGGTACAAGGTATTTAAATTTGAAACCAAAAAAATTTGAGTCCAAAAAAATGATGGAACAGGCTCTTGAGCTATGATGTAATAGTCTCCTCATATGGGGAAACAATACATATAATTTCTACTTGGGCTACTGGGTGTGGGTGTTTATGCACCTACTTCAGCTCCTCAAGTTATGTGATCCATCCCCCAAAGCATCAACACCTATATATCGGTATGTTTTATGCCTTTTGCCTTTTTTTGCCTATCACTCTGTGCTCTCTCAGGCTTCCTGCACCAGCGCAGCCCGTTTGTCATTGGCAAATGAGGTCTACTCATGCACCAATGACAGTACCAGAACCAAGCTGAATACATAATTACAGCACCAGAACCATTCACAGTACATAAATACAGCACTAGAACAGCGATACATACAGCAATACAGCACCAGACCAGCATCCCTACATACATATACACAGATATATACATATATTTGGAGCAGGTGGAGGTCGAAGGCTGGCACCCCTTACATGCTCCAAATCCCTGGTATAATGGGCAGTCACACATCCCACCCAGTGATATAAACGGCACTGGTCTTAAACATTGACCACAGTAATGGCATGGTTTGAGTCAATTCAAGGAAAAAGGCCTGTGTAATGTTATAGAAGGGGTTGGCAACTTACATTTTATAACATTCTCCAGTGTGATAAATTATTGGGACACCATTAAATCATATGGTGATCTAAGTTTGGTTCAGTAAAAGGAGTCCAATTATCATAACCCGAAAATATGGCCACAAAATGGCTTTCTATCCTCAGTATGTTTTTTGATGAATCAGGCCTTTACTGCACATCACTCCACTTAGAGT
The DNA here is from genome assembly GCF_040894005.1 of Engystomops pustulosus. Lineage (NCBI taxonomy): Eukaryota > Metazoa > Chordata > Amphibia > Anura > Leptodactylidae > Engystomops > Engystomops pustulosus. The sequence goes on along the minus strand of NC_092412.1, from coordinate 206,582,890 downwards.
AGGTAGGGTGCTCAAGCAGGATAACCAATCCACACAAATATCTAAATTACCTAAAATATCATGGATACACTTTAAAGCCTCATTGAACACACAGCAATAAAAATTTATGGAGAGGAGTTGATGAAAAATCAGAGTGTTAGACCATTTTTTACACTGTAGATTAATACATTATGACAAGTTTTACTTTTGAATTTATCTTTCATGTATTTTCTCAAGGTACTGCTGCTTTTTCTTTCACTTCAGCCTATCTATACTTGTTTAATCACTGCCGAGGGATTTTGGAAGCAGGCAGCTAAACTCTTCAATCAATCTGATAAAGTCATTTCAATATTTATCAGCCTCCACTGGATTGCACCTGTCACATTTAGGCCTGCCATTAGTCTTAATGTTAGTTCTAACGTTAAAAGAATAAATAGGTTATGAGTGTTCTGCACTTCAGAGAGATTGTTAGGCAGTAATAGTGCTGAACAATACCTTGAAGAGCTCCTTTATCGCTAGCCAGCTTAATGAAAAGTTCTGTGGATATCTCAACAATTTGAGAACATCAAAGCACATGGCAGATCAATAAAAGTACATGTGATATATGGGGTCAATTTTTATTTATTTATATAGTAAATATTTGTACAAACAATATCATAATAATTCAGTTTCATCATTTCATTTAGTATTTTAATGAACTGACTTATTATTTATTTTATACATTAAAAATAGACATGGGGGCAGATTTATCAATCTGCCTAAAAGTAAGAATGTGCTTAGGGCAACCGATTACAGCTCCCCTTTAAAATATTCATGAGCACTGGTAAAATGAAAGCTGAGCTGTAATTGGTTGCCATGGGTAATTAAGCACATGCTTACTCTTAGGCAGCTTGATAAATCTGCCCCATTGTCTTTGTGACATGGTCCAATTAGTAATGACAGTATTAGACCAAGTAGGGATACATCCCCTTAATAAGGGGAATAGCAGAACCAATATACCAATATGAACCATATATTCATAAAAAGAGGAATAGCATAAAGCAGAATTAACAGAAAAGATGCCTTATAATTAATAAAACACACATGTCAGAAGAGGTGAAGGAATTATAACTCTAAATAATGGGGGTATTATGGATTGTACACTGGAAAACAGCCATGATTAAGACGCTTTGCTGATACTAAGCCTGCACCAGACTAGTCAGTGTTCATGTACAAGGCCCAGAAAATCAATTACAAATCATAAAACACATGCACTGGATCACACTTAGAAATGATGGAATCTTACTTATTTAAATCTGTGCCATAAAGCTGCATGTTGAACTTTTAAGCAACAACATCATACATAACAATGAAAATGAGCAATTTGCCATCTGTTTATCTTAATCTGAGACCTGGGTTGGGTTTATATTACAAAAGATTGGTGGAGGACGTGAGTTATTTGTTACAGAATGCAAGTATTGGTAATGACTAGATCCAAATATTTATCTTTAGTATGCTAAGGACTCATTTGACCATATGTCAAAGTTTTCAAGTGTGGATTAAGAAGATATTCAACGTCATTAGTGAAAAGAAACACCCATAGACACTGATCCACATCAGTGAAATAAATTGGCCGTTTCATATTTTTTTCCACAGACAACAGATCTGTGAAAATTCAAGCCAATATAAAACCAATAGAAATCAATGGCTTTGTGGAGCATCCGTGGAAGTCACTGAACCACAGACACGGAAATCCACGCCCATGTGAAAGAGCCCTTAATCTTTGAATTCTTTTTCATCTTTTTTGAACATTCCAGTCTAGAATGCACTTTACTTCTAATATGTCTATAAAGAACAAATAGTTCCCTCTGCTCCTCATAATTGCAAATTCATTCTCTTCTTATTGTAGGAAGTGAGACGCTTCCATTTAGGAGAAGGACAGTTGATTAGCATCATTAAGTGCATTATCTGCCCACACATTAATCATGCATTGATATGTCACTGTGGTTTAATAAAGTACAGGGGATGAGGAATTACACTATTTAAATCCACCTCTTTTTAACTTACAGTTGTATAAAATAATGAGGCTACTATATATGATATAGTGGATTTATATTTCCTTACACTCCGAGTGGTTAATTCAATTGCTCTGCTTTTCTCTCAACCCAAAGTCATTACTTCCATACAAAAGCATTTATTAAAATGATATTTGAAGATATATTTGGAGAAAGGATGGTTTTAATGATACTACTGAATAGATTCTAAATACAAGTCCCCAAGAATAGACTATGGTAATTAGACCAGTAGTTAAAAAGAACTTGTGCAAATGTGCTTCTTCCTCATAGACTGTAAGCTCTTGTGAGAAGGGCTCTCACTACTGTTGCTACATACGACATTAGTTATTAGTATGTAATTTTTTTTCTTTTTGTATATGTACATATATGTATATATGGTGGCACTATGCTGTATAATTAAAGGAGTATTCCCACCAAGGCAAGTTTCTTATATGTGATAACAAAATAACACATTCTCTAATTTACTATTATGAACAAAAATACAGAATTTCACAGATATAATTCCAACCTGTCTCTATCAGTCCTGGTGTACACCATTTCATTTCAGTTACAACCCTGTAACTTCTGACTTAGGGTTGGGTGGCCTCCATCTTGGATTTTTGTGTGACAGTCGTGCTTGCTGAGTTTCTGTCTCTCTCTGCTCTGTGCCTGTAACCACGCCCCCCTGCAGTTGCAGCATGGAGTTCACACTGACACATACACTGGTTCACTTCCTGCCAGCAAACAGCACATGGTGATGAAGGAGAAGCTGCAAATTATATACTCCAGGCAGATAAGTGATCCGGAGGAAGGGGAAGGCAGGCACATATCTGTGAGAACAGAGATGTAGCAGAGCTGACAGTGTAAAAGTCTGTCATGCCTCTATGTAATAGGCATCTCATGTATCTCATCTCTCCTTTGTGTCAGTGTCAGTGGCGTAACTAGGAGAGACAGGGCCCCCTAGCAGGCTACTGCATGGGGCCCCCCTTCCCACTTAAAAAATATACATATTATTATACTCACACATGCGAGTTACAATCACATATAAATACACTCATGTGCACACACAGCATATACACACACATACAGTGCCGTAGGCAACATACTCACATACAGTGTATACAGACACCACATACACATCACAGATACTGCATATACACATCCCAGTATATGTTATATACATATTATGCTGGACAATGTGCATTACATTATAGATATAATGTTTCACATCCATTCTTTATTATGTCAGGTCAGATGACGGGACCCCTGCCACTGCGGGCCCCATAGCGGCTGCTATGGCTGCTACCGCTGAAGTTACGACCCTGGTCAGTGTGTTAGTACAATGCCAGAAGCCAGATGAAAGTGTTTATGCACCTGTACCTTGATAATATAACCACATTGTTACCCCATAGAACTAGATGGATCATAATGCGTCTGGTTAGAGAATCCCCGCCTACACTGCAATGAGTGGCCTAGCAAATTATAGGTGCTAATACCTCAATAAAACTGAGTAAAATTGTAAAGTAATGTGTTTAAATGATCTTTATTGTGTAAACATCACTGGGGGATTGAGATGTGATAATTTATTTTGTGGGAAAACCCCTTTAATAATTCATTGTTGTTTTAAAAATTATGCCACTTTGTGATGGGTTTTCACTCCTTTCATGGTGTTCATTTTTATTTAATACTGAATATGTTAGACTTAAAAGAAAAACATGATGGTATACATAGGGCAATAAGATCAGTTTGCTGTGGAATAGTACTCCATATGCCTGAAAAGGTGGACTGCAAAGTCTCTGACAATGATCTCTCACTTAGCCAAATGAATACTGTTGTTATTATTGTTGTCATTATTGTTATTATTATTACTATTATCATTATTATTAATGGCAGTTAAGTAGCAGTTGCATAAACTGTACTACTGTTCAAACAGCAGTGTCTACTGTGCTTAGACTAACTACTTTTAATATTATCCTTGATAGTATGATCTTCTGACCTTCTTGAAGGTCAGAAGGTCAGAGCATTCTTCACACTCGCCAAGTGTTTTCGGCAAAATGCTGAAAACACCCATTGCTTACAACTGATTTCGGTGCCCATACTGCTGGTGTTAACCGTTTTAATGCTGCCGGCAAGGGTGCCATCTTGATTATGATTAGCATGCTCTGTGACGTCATCACCAAGACAGCCAGGAGTTTGGCAAACTCCCAGGTTTGTCTTTAGGTAGCATCTGTAACAATACAGATGTCCTGCAAAATCCTCATATACTGCAGTACAGTAGTCACCTTACACAGCTCTGTAGTATGTAAAAAGAATCAGAAATGGTCAAAATCAAGATTTTCTTTTTTTTCAAAGGTTTTTAATTTTTTGAAATCTATTAAAACATAATAATAATAAAACCTCTAAAAATTTGATGGCATTGTCACCATGCCGTACCAAATAATATATTTGAGGTGTCATTTGGTGCACACAGCTAAAAACAGAGATTAGAAGAAAAGGAGGCAATGTGTTTTTTTCGACAATTCCACCACATTTATTTTTCAGCTTTCCAGTACATGGCATGAAATATTAACTACCTAGGTAGGACAATCCTTTTGATTAGGAAACAAGCTCTTTTACAGCTCTATACACAGAAACATTTTAAAAAAGTTCAACATGTCTTATCTACCAGTTTTCTTGCGGACAAGGCATGTAAAAATCTCAATTCCCAGCATGCTTATTGCTCTTCTGGCCCGCTCGACATTTGGAGTGTGAATGCCCCAGCTCACGGTATTTACTATAGTTTCTAAAGGAAACCCGTACAATAGACTGGACATGTAGACCTCAGGATATACTAGAAGTCCAGAGCCTCTCGGTACATATGGCATGCAAAATGTCGGCATAAGAAAATTTTGTCTGGACCTTATTACACCTTTTGTAATCAAAATTGCTTGGTAGCGATTATAAGCTTATTTAACTTTTGATAATGAGTGAAGAATGAGTGGAGAACTCTAAAAAAAATTTATCAGCTAAATTGGATTACCAAATTTTTTTGTGCTGGAAAACTAGGCTTATACTCGAGTATATACTCGAGTTATATTTCTTAAAAAAGGTTTCGCTATTTATGAACTTTTGTATTTTCTTACTTTAACTGTGTTAGTGATAAGCAATTCTGTAACTCAAGTTTAATTGACTGGGAAAATACTTTTGATGCCTTGTAACTGGCAAGTGAAAGCACTTAGCTGAGTAGATGTAACCCTTTTCACTGACTTTATACTACATGATATATTACCATTAAAGCTTCTTATCCTCTGATTGCGAGATTTACAAGAACACAATAAAAATTGAATTTTCCTGCCTTTAAGTTAAACTACTTTCATTAAGAAATGAAGAGTAGACCGCTTCACGTTCCCCGCTGTGAGATTAGTCTTTTTTGGAAAAAAGCACCAAGATGCAAAGCCAATAATTGTTGATTTTTAGCGTTTACGCTCATCAACCTAATTTAAACTTTGTTCATTCCTTTAGTTTAGAGATAAATGTAGAATTCTTTGGATGTCTTTTAATCTTGGTTTGGTGAACAGTGTAGTGAATAAATCCTATAAAAGTCATCCTTGTTAACTCTGATCATGGTTTTTCGATTATGTCTTTGTCATTCGCTAGTTTGCAATGTCTTTGTAGTTTCTTATGCGTTGCATGCTGAATTCTGTTTATCTTTTAACCCCTTAACGCTCTGCGCCGTAGCTCTACGGCGCAGAGGTATAAGGGATGTATGAAGAGGGCTCACGGGCTGAGTCCTCTTCATACAGAGGTGGGGGTTTTTGCATTTTGCACAAAACCCCCACCGCTAATAACTATTAACCCTCTAAACGCCGCCCGCAAAGTCGCGGGCGGCGTTTAAAAGACGGCGGCGCGCGGGCGCCGCCATCTTTTTTTCGATCGCCACGCCCCCGAACGTCATCGGGGGGCGGCGATCGGTTACCATGGTAGCCTCGTGTCTTCTCTTGACACGAGGCTACATGGTTTATGCAGGTTCGTTACAATGAGCCAGTGGCTCATTGTAATGTAAGACCTGCAAAAACGCCATATATTGCAATACTGTAGTATTGCAGTATATGGTAGGAGCGATCTGATCATCTAGGGTTAATGTACCCTAGATGGTCTAAAAAATAGTGAAAAAAAAAAGAAAAAAAAAAGTTTAAAAAATAAAAAAAATTAATAAAATAATAAAAGTTCAAATCACCCCCCTTTCCCTAGAACGGATATAAAACATAACAAACAGTAAAAATCACAGACATATTAGGTATCGCCGCTTCCCAAAATGCCCGATCTATCAAAATATAAAAACGGTTACGGCCGGCGGTGACCTCCGAGGCGGGAAATGGCGCCCAAATGTCCGAAATGCGACTTTTACACCTTTTTACATAACATAAAAAATGAAATAAAAAATGATCAAAATGTCGCACAGACCTCAAAATGGTAGCAATGAAAACGTTGCCTCATTTCGCAAAAAATGACCCCTCACACATTTCCGTGCGCCAAAGTATGAAAAAGTTATTAGCGTCAGAAGATAGCAAAAAAAATTTTTTCTTTTTTGTACACATTCGTTTAATTTTTGAAAATGTATTAAAACACAATAAAACCTATATAAATTTGGTATCACCGCGATCGCACCGAACCAAAGAATAAAGTAGGCGTGTTATTTGGAGCGAAGAGTGAAAGTCGTAAAAACTGAGCCCACAAGAACGTGACGTACGTGCGGTTTTTTTTCAATTTTTCCACATTTGGAATTTTTTTTCAGCTTCGCAGTACACGGCATGTTAAAATAAATAACATTACGGGAAAGTAAAATTTGTTACGCACAAAATAAGCCCTCACACAGGTCTGTACACGTAAAAATGAAAAAGTTATGGATTTTTGAAGTTGGAGAGCGAGAAATTAGCCGAAAAACCCTCCGTCCTTAAGGGGTTAAAAGGAATTGTAAAGGAATTGTCATCAAAGTCCATATAGCCTTGGATAATGTTAAACCTTCCTATTAATAGCATTTTAATAACATTCATATCAATCATTTTTATTAAGATCACAAATAAAACCTTGAACATAAATATTTAAAGTAAATTAAAGTAGGTTTTAATATAAAATGCATGCCATAAGAGTATGGATGTTACAGCTTGAATTGGAACAGATTGTAGTGGTAAATATTATATCTTCATTATCCACTGCACCTAAGGTTCTATAGAAGAACTTCCAAAACCTAAACTACTACATCTATATGTTAGGCTACATTCACATTGCTGTATGGGAGACGTATATACAGCCGACATATATACATCGTATACACGTCCCCCATAGACAGCAATGGGCAGTGCCCCATAGACAGTGCTGAGTGATACGGTGCCGCACGTGTACTGTTCTGTAGCCAGGAGAAAGATAGGACATGTCCTATCTTTCCCCGGAATATGGCGCCATGTGCCATACAACACTTTGCACAGAGGCCACGTGTGTCCTCCCTGATACGGTAGGGCGTCTTCTGCCTGTATACAAAGGCTGTTGGTTAAGTGTGCCTACAGTTGTGCCTACATTGTTTTGCCTACATTTCTCTGGGAGAACAGGATCAAGGGGAGGTCTTTTTTTTTTTTGTAAAGACCCCCAGCCATATATTTAAAAAGTATCTATTCCTGGACAACGACCTTAATGCAAATAAATAGTGGTCCCCATAATCATGTGACAAAAACTAAAAGAAAAAAAGAAAATGTATCAGAAAATAAAATAGATCTGGAAAAATATGTAGAAAACCAAGGTAAATTATGATCTATGAGGAAAATAAAAAGAGGTGACTAGGAGGTTTAAGCATTTTTAGAGAATGGTTACAACTTCAAATTTCCTACATCTGTATTCTAATAGCATACAATGGCCTACATTTAGTAAAAACAGTGCATATTGCTTGTGGAGTGTTCATGGTGAACCAGATTAAGGATTTGTGGCAACTGTTCATCAAGAATCTGGCGCCCCCTGCACTGAACTGACATATTGGGGCCCATTCGCGATCCAGTGGCACGTTCTCTGCGCTGGATTCGGGTCCGGCCGGGATTCATTAAGGTAGTTCTTCCGCCGTCCACCAGGTGGCGCTGCTGCGCTGAAAAGCATCGGAACGCGCTGGAGTTCACCGAGCCGGGCTGAGTGAAGGTAAGTGGAATCTCCGCGACAAATTTTTTTGAAAAAAATGCGGCGGTTTTACCGAATCCGTCGGATTTTCGTTTGGCCACGCCCCCAGATTTCCATTGCGTGCATGCCAGCGCCGATGCGCCACAATCCGATCACGTGCGCCAAAATCCCGGGGCAATTCAGGGGAAATCGGCGCAAATCGGAAATATTCGGGTAACATGTCGGGAAAACGCGAATCGTGTCCTTAGTAAATGACCCCCATTGCATCAACTTTTCTTGGTGCACCTTTAACAACGGATATGTGTTGAACTCTACATGCGTCACTCTTGCAAACTCCGACAGAAAAGTAGCGCAAGGGCCTTAAGTACTGGCTTCTCCCTGTATAGATATTAAGGGATTCCTTTGCCCTCTTTGCCCTTACTTTGAATGATTTATTACAATGCTTCTCCTCTTCCTTGTAAAAGCAGCTTCTACATTCCTACATTATTTAACACGGCTGATATTGTCTCTGCTTCTATTGTGTTGCCGAACTTAAAGCCTGTCCTCTAAATGGCAAACGGCAAAAGAAAGATAAAAAATATAAGTAAAGGTGGCTGAAATATTGTATTTAAATATAAAAATATTTGTAGATTGCATACGTAAAATTATTTTTCCACGCCAGGTTTCCAGTGTGTCTGGATTCAGGTGATTAGCTACTTCCATTGAAAAATATGACAATCATGATTGGCAGCTATTCATTAAATGTGCCATAGAGAAACCCCGGGGAGTACACATCCAAGTCCTCACACCATATGAATGCCATGTAGTCAAATGTGTCAACCCGATCAACAAAACCTTTTATTTGTCCCAATTACATTCACATTGTGAATACAACATTGGTTTATATGCCGTTTTATGTGATTTATTCAGTTTATGAACAAACATTTATTTTGCTTTTATGGGCTAATTGCGGGTCCAGCGATTTAATTGTAAGGGTAATGGAACTGTACAAGAAACTTAGACAGGCTATATCATACATATTTTCTCTCTAGTTACTGTTTGTTTCTGTGGTTTTGTCTTGAAAAATGTGTACTGATTAATGATAGACTTTCCATTTACGGCTATTGTTCTAAACAATTATGCAAATCAGCCAAACATTTACTTTTTTGTTTATTAACTAGAATGCAAAGAATATTGGTGCAGCATGCTGACAGCATAAATATTGCAACATTAGGCAGAACAAGTGAAAACTGCCATACTGCTTGAAGAGTTTCGTGGGTGGTCCCATTCTTTGAGTCTAAGCATAACACTGGTAGTGATATCACACAGAGTCAAAGGATGGGTTGTGGAGCTTTCGGGGAGACAGTGGGGAAGATTTATAAAAAGTATGCTAAGGTTGGACAGTGCAGAGTTAATTATACACTGGGGAAGATTTATTAGACAGAATTCTGTCATAGTTTGCACTAAAAAAAGTGTCTACATCACATTATAAAGGGTTTTAGACAGTTTGAACTCCAATGACAAGCTCGACAAAATGTGCGTGACCTGTGAGAAGGGGGTGTGGCCTTACTCTAAAAAAGTCTGTGCGCCAAAAATACTGCTAACCTGACAAAATTTTTTAAAAAATTTTCTAGTGTAAAGTAAGCCAACTAAAAGTGCAGAATAAGATGGTCTAGTCACCTCCTATTAGTTGGCTTACTTTAAACGAGAAAATTTTTAAAAAAATGTTGTCGGGTCAGCAGTATTTTTGGCACACAGACTTTTTTGGTGCCTTTCTCACAGCTCACACACATTTTGTTGAGCTTGTCATTGGAGTGCAAGAAAACTGTCTAAACCCTTTATAATGTGGTGCAGACACTTTTTAGGGCAAACTATGACAGAATTCTGTCGTAGACAGATTAATAAATCTTCCCCAGTGTATCTAAAGAAAACTCCCTCCCTTGATACTTATGACTGTAGTAATGGGGATTAAGATTTGTTTCACTTGGTCATGTAAGAATTAGTCTGCTTTGTGTAAAACTTTATGTTATTGAGTGGCAAACAGGAAACCAATCTCTCCATTAACACCAAGACCCATTCTCAAAATTTCTAAAATAGTTGCAATTCCTTGCATACAGTGACTATTTTCTACCCTATGCCAACTCCATGGCAGTTATGCATGAAGGGGCCATGCCCAGCAGAATAGTGTGGCAGTGCAGGGTGTTCCTATACAGTAGCTATAGCATTGCATCCAGAACTGACGCAGACTACAGTGAAATTCTATGCCAGGCAGGATCTGGTCTGGAATTGCCCCAATACATGCCAGCTGCTGGATATATCTGGGACCAGAGCCTCCGCAGGCGTAAGGTTTGCATCACAAGCTGGTACACCATTTCCCTTGTAGGTCCATATATATATATATATATATATATATATAAATACTTCATTCACAAATTCCTATTTCAAAATATTATAGTTTCTTTTTATGTGTTTCTATGAATCCTATTTATCTTGAATTAATCTGGTCCCTATACATTTCAATTCTTGGTCACAGTGACACGCTGGTCAAGTACCCACTCTGCGCTTCATTGTGTGGTAACAATCTCTCGCTGTTCTGACAGGCTTTAAGGTAAAAAAAATGTGTCTCTGACTGGAGAAAAGAAAGAGCTTCATAATTCTCCAAATAACACAATCTCAGCAGGTTTACTCTGTCCCTCAGTGCACAGCATGTAGTTGATAATTGATATTATTATGAGAAGGCCAGTTACTACCGTACAAGTGGATCATGTTTTACTGTTCTTCATGGACAAAAGGGTGTTTTTAAATTACTTTCTGAAATTCTACTTACTATTATTCATTCTGTACATGGGAGTTCAACTTTAACAAGCTTAATTACTATGTCTCTCTGAGAGGCAGCGCAAAAATCTTTTAAGTTACAATGAGGTTTCATAGATTTAAAAGTGCAATAGACAGTAATGATCTTTGCAATTCATATTTTGTTGGCTGAATCATTAAAGGGGTATTCTCGTCTGGGCATTAGCATTCAGTTTGATTAATCTGCCATTAATAAACATTTCATTAATTAGATGTTATTAAAAAAAATGTTCCTGTGTGAAGATAATTTCTGATACATACGTAGTTATGTGGTCCCTTAGAAACGAGATAGCTTCCTCGGATACGGCCACCTCTGCTGGAGGGATTGCACAAATAAACAAAAAGTTTTTGTATATGAAATATCCGGGAGTTACTGCAGGTCCCACAGCCGTCCTGTGGTAATGATTGCTGAAGTCAGGTGGTCAGGCAGAGCTCAATAGCGCATGTCTGCCCACTGCTGCCTAAATGTGACGTGGTCGTAACCGAGGAAGCCATCTCGTTTCTAAGGGACTACATGACTATGTTTATGAGAAATTATCTTCACACAGGAACATTTTTTTTAATAACATCCAATTGAAGAAATGTTTATATATGGAAGATTCATGAAACTGAATGTGAATGCCCAGACGAGAATACCCCTTTAAGTCAACCATGTAAGCGATAGATACTGTAGATTAGGCAAATAAATTAAAATATATATATATATATATATATATATATATATATATATATATATATATATGTATACTATATATACTCGAGTATAAGCCGACCCAAGTATAAGCCGAGACCCCTAATTTAACACAAAAACCTGGTAAAACCTATATATTTTTTTTACTCAAGTATAAGCCGAGTTTGGATTGTCAGCACATTTTTTTGTGCTGAAAAACTAGGCTTATGCTCGAATATATATGGTAGAGAGATATGTGATAAGAAGCTTTGCAATTGTATTAATGAAATATGAAATATCTAAGTTTCCATTATCTTTGACTTGTGTTTATGCAAGTTTAGAATTTAGTGGGTATTTGCTCTCAAATTTTTGTATTCATTACCAGACACAGTCAACAGTACACACATAAACATTAGACTTAAAAGAGTGGGAGGAGCTAGACAAGCCAACCAAAAGAAAGGTTTTATATCCATGGGATATCTGAATCAATTGGTCAGCCATTTTATGTTCTTTCTGGCATTGTAAAAATTTTTGCTAAACCCATAATCACTGCATTGCACCAGAAGCTAAATAAGAAAAAAATAAGCATTTTTTGGCATGCTATATTCCTTGACTATTCCGTATGAGTGCATTCAGTGTCCCCAAAAGCCTGGTGTCTGCCTTTTGTTTAATACTGCTGGCTAGATATCCACAATATATCCACTGATATATTGGAAGATGATGTAACTGGGTTGTTTATGTGTCATATTGGGGCCTGTTAAAAATCCAGTATGTAAGTATTTTGTGGACACATTCCTGATGGTAATGCATATGACTACTCTAGAACCAAATAAAGAGAAGTTACTATTGTTGTCATATAGAACTGTCCCAAGGAGCCTGTCATTTTACAAATAACCCCATTTATCATTAGACAAGCTCCTTGGGACAATTCTATGTCTATTTTTCAAATCAAATTCATTAAAATAGCCTTGGCCTTTTAAATTAATGTTCTCATGGGTTTTTTTTTCCAAAAAGCCGCAAAAAAGTATCAATATGCATAAAAAGTCCCATCAAATACACCAGCAGGGGACTGGAGTAACTATCAAGTCATGAATCTGGCTTTGCACTAGCAGTAGCTTTATGTTTACAGAAGATTATTGAAGAGGTGAAAGTAGCCCATGAGACTTTTTAGCAATGAAAATTCTCAAAAATCCTCAATCCTCAAAAAAGCCCAGGAAAACCAATAATAAACAACCCCCATAGTGCCTGAAGATCAATCAGGGGTGCACCAGCCATGAGGCGAGTTGAGCCTCTTGCCTCAGGCAGCACCCCCTGCAGAATGATAGGGGGCAGCATCATGGGCACAGTTACCTGCTAAAAAGCAGGACCTGTCACTTAAAACTAATGTCTCGTCACATCCATTGTCAGCATGGGCTTGAGACACTACATGAAGAACTAACTTACTAAAAAAAATGAACTGATATATTACTACTGGATGGGTCAGAGGGAGCGCCATTTTATAGAGTTTAGGTTCACCCTTGAGCTCAATACTGTTGGGTCACTTGAACCTATACTCAATACTCTGTGTGTGAAACCTTATAAATGAAAACATTAAATATTTCCATAATTAAAAAATAAATCCAGGTTAATGCATTGACAAGAAAAACAGGGCCTACGGTGAAATTAACTGTATTTACCATATTGTCTACTTGTTTTCTTGCAATTTCCACATTTATTTATTTTTGCATTATTGTGCTTTTCGGAGTATAACATAATTTTGTTATATAATTTGTATTGTAATTGCTTTGCACATAAACTCCTCTTTGATATGCGCTATGATGTAGTCATGACTTGGGGCCATACAAACTGCCAGGTATTTAGTAAAAGTTTTAAGATTTTGCCATCTGCTTTCAGCCGATTCAGAATGGGTTTCCATAAAAGAATTGGAAGTACAGATGTCTCTGTTCAAAGCAGGCATTTAAGAGATGTGTTTTTACTTTCCTGACATTAAAGTCCGATCACTGCATGCCATAGATAGCTTCCAAACACAGTGAACCATTTACTGCCGTCAGAAATGCCGCTTTTGTTAACCTTGATTAAGATTATTATGTAAGTTGGTAAATGCTATATTTCCGGAATGCAGAGATTTAACATGCTTGTATATTTTAAGTTATAAATTACATTTCTACATGATTTTTACTTGTGTAACATGGACAGAATTATACGCAAGAATAGAAATTTGTGACTGTATTAAATGGGGATCTAGCAAGGGAAAATAATTGCATTGCTTATGACTCTTTTTCACTGTTTAGTTTGCAATTTCATCTTGTGTTCTTGTTCCTAAGGCTAGAACTGTTATCTCCCCTTTTCTCTTCTTTATCTTTATAGAACATGTTGAGTACATTTTTTAAATTTTAGCTGGGTAGATGGTCGGATAGTGTTGTATTATATCCGGCACATGAAAGATTTTGTGGAGAAAAAGAACAATCATTTAAAGCCATTATTTCCAAAGGGTCTCTATTCTTTCTTCTGTAATTTATCTAGAGCAGATATATTGAAATATGTATTGGAGGAGATGTGGCTTTCCCAGGTGTCAGTGAAAACGTATTCACTGTTAGATGTGTGTGAGATTGTCTTGTCACATGTGATTACATCATTGTACCATTAGGCCAGTTGCCCATGAGCATCTTTGTTCCGAAAAACTTGCCTCTGCTGGCTGGGTTTCCTGATTTCCTGAACCTCGTATAATGAAGTTAGCATCACTTAGTTCAGTGATACAAGGTTCAGTCCAGAAATCCTTCAAGAGTATGTAGTGAGTTTAAAGGACTGAACTCATTTGTAGGTATTTGGCCTTAGTAGAAAATGCCTCTGTATTGCCCATAGATATTTTAAAAGGTTTTCAATCTATAAATAGAACCTGTCACAATATTTTAACTAACAAGCCTAATGACAACTCTTACCCACACAGTTTTAAGCTAAAAAATGCATACTACCTATCCCCTGAAAATTACTTTTGTAAGCCTACCTGGCACCCTGCCAGAAGGAGCAGTGAGTCACAAGGGGTGTGTGTTATTCATGTGAGATACTATGTGACTCAGCCTATGTCTTTAGCATCTCCTTCTTCCTCCCTCCCGCAGAGCAGAGGATGTCGTCAGCCAAAGGGAAGGGGGAATGCTCCTTTTGACAGAGAGCCAGATAGGATTACAAATTCATTTCCTGGGGATAGGAAGTATACATTTTTTTTATTGAAAAACATTGTGTAGCATAGTGCTATGGGGGTTTGTCATTAGGTTTATTAGTAAAAATCTGGTGACCTTACAGTATTGGTGACATAAACATTGAATTGGATCCAGACCAAACCCAAGGATCAGATCCCTTTTAATAAGCAGTTCTCAACACATAGCCAGAAGAATGTAAAAAAAATTATGTCGCAAGAACTTAGCAGAGCTTTTAAACGAGCTATTAAAGATGAGCTATTAAAGTGATTGAGCCATGCTCATTTTGCTTTTGGACTTTAAAACTTTAGCATTTACCAACAGGTGTCCCATGGATCCTTCTGGAGGTTTCTCTGGCAGCTATGAGGTTTCTCTGAAAAGCTATGCATATTTTTTTGTATAGTCCAGAAACAATTTTCATTAATTGCATTATTTGCCTTTGGAACCTGTAATTGACATTTTACTGATCAGAACCATTGGAAAATAGGAAACGTGAAAATAACTTTAACTTATATCTAATAGCATTTGTGCCGTCTTAGGTTTCAGGGCAATGCTTAATGGACAGTGTGTGGCAATGAATAAATTATGGCCAGTTATTTTGCTGTGAAGCAATAGTATATTGAAGAAAGATTGTAAACTTTTGTGTGTAATGCTTTTGTTTCTTCAGTACTTTTCCATTCAACTAAATAACTATCATCTTGTACACCAAGTGGAGCAGACTTTAAAACTACATTAGGCGTTTTTTGTCTGTAAAGCCCTAATAATACCAATTTTTTGTTAGCATTTCCTAGTGGGAGTAATAAATAGAAATGGGAAACAAAACATCTTTCATTCCTTAATAGTCCAAAAATGTAACAAGTAAAAGAATGTGGCTGTTTGTCTGGAAGTCCATGACCTGGGCATTCAATGACATTGATTTACGTGCATTGTGGGACAATCTATCCTCCATAGGGGTCTAGGCTGCAATGTGACAGCCGTATTCTTGTTCTGCAAGTAACACAGGCAAAGGCTTAACAAGAATCCCTGTGGTGAACGGCTGGTTCTTACACAACTCGGCTGTGTATCTGTATTTTACACTATCATTCCTGTTACCATTGCATAATTGATCGATAGAAAAAAAGACTCAAATTATTATTAAGGCAATTGGATTACTAAGGTGAAAACATAGTTCACATCAAAGACCTACAGCTAAGAAACACTAAATCCTAATGAGATTATTTAACATTTGTTAACTTAATATTCTCCATGAAAGAATACATCATCATAATTATTTTTATTCTTAATCTTATAGTTTAAATGACAGTTTTATGAATAGTGATCATTCTCTCCACAGAATAGTAGAGCAGAGGAATAATGCTAATTTTCCTCAATGGACAACACAATACAATTACCAAGATTCTGTATATGTTTAATACTTATTTCTCTCACTGGGGGTTGAACTGCCTGTAGATTAAAACCATTCAACCCTTTTATTAATGAAAATTAGCACAGACTTCCCAGTGAGCTTGTGCTTGCACACAGGAGTCAAACTGAGTATATGGACCTACAGTTTATGGTCCTAGGCACACTTTACATTCTGTTGCAATACAGATAGAAACATAATAAAGATTACCTGAACAGAACAGAAGCCATGCATACAACACTAAAGAAAATAGAAATAACAATTTGCTGTTAGTCATGGGAAGAGGGAAATCTCAATTCGTGGAAAAAATGATATCTGATGAAATAAACAGTTGTATCTATCTTTAAATTGGTTTCATTTTGGTTCAAATCTCTAATATCTTAGGATAGAGGTTGAATGTCTGATTGTCAACAAGCCATTGGTAACATGGGGGGCTGCAAGCCCCATTTAGAAGCCCTGTATTGCAGCCATTAGCTCATCCGATAAGCTATTAAAGAAGTCCAATAGCAATTAGCAAGTGGAATGACAACTGACGAGGCAATGCCAAAAGGACTTGTGGTCCTATGTTGTATTGATTCTAGTACTGCTAATTGTAAGACTCAATCAAATGTTTGTGAAGATATTGTTTAGCCCTAATGCAGAGGATTTTAAAGGTTTGTGTCATAACTGCAAGTGCAACTCTGTTGGTGAAATTGTCTGGGCTAAGAACCAAACTCAGGCAATTGCTCTGTGGAAAACTTGATAGTCAGTAACTTGTCTTTGGCTTGGGGTGTGTCACAGGTGCCAATTAGAGTGACGGATGGCCTAACCAATTAGCTTTCGGGGAAGCATCCAAACAGTCAATTTAAATTCACCTATGATGTCATTCTAGACCACTTAATGACTTTGCCTCTCTGTCTTGTGTGATTTTATGTTACTTTGTTGTGATATTTCTGGGATTCTGACCTTTTGCCTGGACCTGCCCATTCTTATTGATTCTGACCCAGTTTGTATGAAATCGCCTAGTTTTATGTCTTGTCATTTTGTTTGTTTGTCCTACTGTTCTGTACATGTACTCAGAGATAAGGGATTATCTCCGAGTTGTTACCTGCGATTTAGCACATGGGTGGCGAGTAGGCAGGGAAGTGTAGACTTTGCACTTATTTCCTGTTATGACAGCTTGTTTAGAGAAGGTGTATAGTACAGCAGATTCTTCTGGGCAAATAATATGGCTGAGTTTTCTTTGTGAACACCAGCAGTCTGCCCTAAACTAAAATGGGTATGCTAAAGCACCCCAATACTACTGAGCAATAAGCTGTACTTAGATGTATATGATAATAAGTAGCAGCAACTTCCCTTACTTATAACAACCACTGGAAAAGACTTGGAGAATACTACTACTTTTATCAAATTTTATGTACTGACATCCCTATGTTAGGATAGGCAGAACAATAAACTTTGCAAGTTGGCCTCGCCTTTTCATTTATTGGGGAAATCCTGAATACACCCAAGGTCTTGGGTTGGTGTTTTTATAAGCAGATCCTAATACAAATACATTCTTTATTAATTACTACTGTACTTATATAGAGTAATAGGTTGTGTCCAAAAAAACTGAAAATTAATGACCATTTTACATAGTATCCTACATCTTTTTGCACAGTTTGAGATTTTATTCACAATTTTATAAAGTAATAAATACCAAGAACTGTCTAAAAATAAACATATAGCATAGAAGACAAGCAGGCAGGCAGCAATAACTGGTTGACTGTCACACTTGCTGTCAAATCCTGTGGAAACTTAAAACATGAAATTGTTTGTTGTTGTGGGAACCATGGAAACTGGAGTTCCAAGGTAATTAATAAATGTAAAGAAGCCTAATACGATGATATTTTAGTTACATCAGCAGTTCTATTTTTGAATATGATCCAGGATATTAATGTTATGTTAGCATGGAACCCAAAGGATTTTATTTTACCATATGTGGGACTTAATGTAGAAAATCTGTTTAAGTCAATCAGTAAATTTACAGTTATTGTGCTACAATGTGATTTCT
This sequence comes from Engystomops pustulosus, assembly GCF_040894005.1. Taxonomy (NCBI): domain Eukaryota; kingdom Metazoa; phylum Chordata; class Amphibia; order Anura; family Leptodactylidae; genus Engystomops; species Engystomops pustulosus. The sequence goes on along the minus strand of NC_092412.1, from coordinate 206,564,610 downwards.
TTGAATAACATTGTTATCATGTTCTAATGTAAACCATTTTACTCAGAAATTATACATAATTGTATTCACTTATATAAGAGGCATAGGGCAATATGGCAGGAAGTTTGAGTAATCTGGACCTCAAATTTATTTTTGGGAGGTTATTGGTGTATTTTCTTGTTCAGCTTTTTCCTTTTACTTCTATTGAGTTATAATAGAATAATAATATAAATGGCAGAATAGTTTTGTCATTAATGAAATAAATGTCAGCACGTAGCTAATTTCGTAGCATTGTATCAATGACAACACAAGGTTTGTTGTAGCCATAGAACAAATAACCTTTAGTAATAATTAGAGATGAGCGAGCACTAAAATGCTCGGGTACTCATTATTCGAGACGAACTTTACCCGATGCTCGAGTGCTCGTTTCGAGTAACGAGCCCCATTGAAGTCAATGGGAGACTCGAGCATTTTTCAAGGGGACCAAGGCTCTGCACAGGGAAGCTTGGCCAAACACCTGGGAACCTCAGAAAAGGATGGAAACACCACGGAAATGGACAGGAAACAGCAGGGGCAGCATGCATGGATGCCTCTGAGGCTGCTTAAATGCACCATTATGCCAAAATTATGGGCAACAGCATGGCCATGACAGAGTGACAGAATGAAGCTAGATAGCATCTAAAACATCCAATAATTGACCCTGACACTATAGGGGACGGCATGCAGAGTCAGCGGCAGCAGCGGAAGGCTAGAGAGTGGCATGGCGACATACCCTAAATGGACTCAGGCTTCAAACCAATGGGTAGAAGAGAGGAACCAAAGGAGGTGAGCAAGAAGCGCTCAAATAATATCGGTACATGATAAAAGTTTGCCAGTATATTTTGTGGATTACACAGCAGGGTGGCGACAAAGTTAACATGGAAGCCATGAAAACAATCCAAAATTCAGCCTGACACAGCTCGTTTGATAAGGGGACGATGTATGGAGGCAGTGAACTAGTAGTAGATTAAAGGTGCTGCAGTTAAAACTATGTTAGTTGTTTCTTGGCATGGAGCTGGCGCTCCGCTGCCAGGCGAGCTTTCGCCAATCCAAGCCCCTGTCTCTAGGCTACTCCCCAAACAGCACTTCTAAGAACCTTTTGTATAAGATCAAGTGTAGTAGCATTCTTATAAGTTAGGGATATGGCGGGTGAGGGGAATGTAAACAGATGCGCAAGAAGCGCTGAAAAAATATATGTAAATGGTAAAAGTTTGCCAGTGTATTTTGTGGATAACACAGCAGGGTGGCGACAAAGTTAACAACTTCGATGTGGAATCCATGAAAACAACCCAAATTTCGGCCTGACAAACCTCGTTTGATAAAGGGACGATGTATGGAGGCAGCTATATGGACGACTTTTGGAGGTAGCAATGGAGACAACGTGTGGAGGCTGCTATGGAGACAATTCAATTTGGATAGTGCCTGTATGTGGCAGTCCAAAAAATTTTTCAAACCAGAGGAGCAGGTAGGTGGCCCTCCAGAAAAATGGAATAGACTGAGTGCCTGTATGTGGCAGTCCAAAAAAGTTTTTAAACCAGAGGAGCAGGTAGGTGGCCCTCCAGAAAAATGGAATAGATTGAGTGCCTGTATGTGGCAGTCCAAAAAAGTTTTTAAACCAGAGGAGCAGGTAGGTGGCCCTCCAGAAAAATGGAATAGATTGAGTGCCTGTATGTGGCAGTCCAAAAAAGTTTTTAAACCAGAGGAGCAGGTAGGTGGCCCTCCAGAAAAATTGAATAGATTGAGTGCCTGTATGTGGCAGTCCAAAAAAGTTTTCAAACCAGAGGAGCAGGTAGGTGGCCCTCCAGAAAAATGGAATAGATTGAGTGCCTGCATGTGGCAGTCCAAAAAATTTTTCAAACCAGAGGAGCAGGTAGGTGGAGCTCCAGAAAAATTGAATAGATTGAGTGCCTGTATGTGGCACTCCCAAAAATTGTTTAAAACAGAGGGCCGGGTCGGTGGCCCTCCAGAAAAATTAAATGCATAAAGTACTATAGGTAGAGGCAGTGGGCCCTGTCAAAAAATAGCCAGTTTCCTCTGCTTTACTGTACAAAGAGCAGGAGAAGGAGGAAAATGAGGAGGAGGAGGAGGAGGAGTGGATAAATTATTCAGGTTGAGCTTCCTTCACCTGCTGGAGATTGGAAATTAGGAGAAATCCATGCTTTATTCATCTTGATAAGCGTCAGCCTGTCAGCGCTGTCAGTCGACAGGCGTGTACGCTTATCGGTGATGATGCCACCAGCTGCACTGAAAACCCGCTCGGACAAGACGCTAGCGGCAGGGCAGGCAAGAACCTCCAAGGCGTACAGCGCCAGTTCGTGCCACATGTCCAGCTTTGAAACCCAGTAGTTGGAGGGAGCTGTGTGATCATTTAGGACGATGGTATGGTCAGCTACGTACTCCCTCACCATCTTTCTGTAAAGATCAGCCCTACTCTGCCGAGACTGGGGACAGGTGACAGTGTCTTGCTGGGGTGACATAAAGCTGGCAAAAGCCTTGTAAAGCGTACCCTTGCCAGTGCTGGACAAGCTGCCTGCTCGCCTACTCTCCCTCGCTACTTGTCCCGCAGAACTACGCACTCTGCCGCTAGCGCTGTCAGAAGGGAAATACTGTTTCAGCTTGTGCACCAGGGCCTGCTGGTATTCATGCATTCTCACACTCCTTTCCTCTCCAGGGATGAGAGTGGAAAGATTTTGCTTGTACCGTGGGTCCAGGAGAGTGAACACCCAGTAATCGGTGCTGGAATAAATTCTTTGAACGCGAGGGTCACGGGATAGGCAGCCTAGCATGAAATCTGCCATATGCGCCAGAGTACCAACGCGTAAGAATTCACTCCCCTCACTGGCCTGACTGTCCATTTCCTCCTCCTCCAACTCCTCCAACTCCTCTTCTTCTGCCCATACACGCTCAACAGTGAAGGACTCAACAATGGTCCCCTCTTGTGTCTCGCCAACATTCTCCTCCTCTTCCTCCTCATCCTCCTCCACCTCCACCTCCTCCGATATGCGCTGAGAAACAGACCTAAGGGTGCTTTGGCTATCAACAAGGGAATCTTCTTCCCCCGTCTCTTGTGAGGAGCGCAAAGCTTCCGACTTCATGCTGACCAGAGAGTTTTTCAACAGGCCAAGCAGCGGGATGGTGAGGCTGATGATGGCGGCATCGCCACTGACCATCTGTGTTGACTCCTCAAAGTTACTCAGCACCTGACAGATATCAGACATCCACGTCCACTCCTCATTGTAGACTTGAGGAAGCTGACTGACCTGACTACCAGTTCTGGTGGAAGTTGACATCTGGCAGTCTACAATCGCTCGGCGCTGCTGGTAAACTCTGGATAACATGGTCAGTGTTGAATTCCACCTCGTGGGCACGTCGCACAACAGTCGGTGAGCGGGCAGTTGGAGGCGGCGCTGCGCTGCCCTGAGAGTGGCAGCATCTGTGCTGGACTTCCTGAAATGCGCACAGATGCGGCGCACCTTCGTGAGCAAATCAGACAGATTGTGGTATGTCTTGAGGAAACGCTGAACTATCAGATTTAACACATGGGCCAGGCATGGCACATGTGTCAGTCTGCCGAGTTGCAGAGCCGCCACCAGGTTACGGCCGTTGTCACACACAACCATGCCTGGCTTCAGGTTCAGCGGTGCCAGCCACAGATCAGTCTGCGCCGTGATGCCCTGTAATAGTTCTTGGGCGGTGTGCCTTTTATCGCCTAGGCTCAGCAGTTTCAGCACCGCCTGCTGTCGCTTAGCGACGGCACTGCTGCTGTGCCTAGAGCTACCGACTGATGGCGCCATGCCCACGGATGGTCGTTCGGAGGAGGAGGTGGAGGAGGGTTGGGAGGAGGAGGAGGCATAGTAGGCCTGAAACACCTGGACCGAGGTAGGCCCCGCAATCCTCGGCGTCGGCAGTATATGACCAGCCGCAGGGTCAGACTCGGTCCCAGCCTCCACCAAGTTAACCCAATGTGCCGTCAGCGATATATAGTGGCCCTGCCCGGCAGCACTCGTCCACGTGTCTGTGGTCAGGTGGACCTTGTCAGAAACGGCGTTGGTCAGGGCACGGATTATGTTGTCTGACACGTGCTGGTGCAGGGCTGGGACGGCACATCGGGAAAAGTAGTGGCGGCTGGGGACCGAATACCGAGGGGCGGCCGCCGCCATGAGGCTGCGAAAGGCCTCGGTCTCTACTAGCCTATAGGGCAGCATCTCCAGGCTTAGCAATCTGGAGATGTGCACATTAAGGGCTTGGGCGTGCGGGTGGGTTGCACTATATTTGCGTTTCCGCTCCAGCGTCTGGGGTATGGAGAGCTGAACGCTGGTGGATGCTGTGGAGGATCGTGGAGGCGACGATGGGGTTTTTGTGGCAGGGTCCTGGGCAGGGGGCTGACTATCAGCTGACACAGGGGAAGGAGCAGTGGTGTGCACGGCCGGAGGTGAACGCTCTTGTTGCCACTGAGTGGGGTGTTTAGCATTCATATGCCTGCGCATACTGGTGGTAGTTAAGCTATTAGTGGTGGAACCCCTGCTGATCCTGGTTTGGCAAATGTGGCACACCACAGTCCGTCGGTCATCCGGTGTTTCCTTAAAGAACCTCCAGACTTCTGAAAATCTAGCCCTCGCCGCAGGAGCCCTCGCCACGGGAGCTTCACTAGTTGACACATTTGGCGCTGATGCACCAGCTCTGGCCCTGCCTCTCCGTCTAGCCCCACCACTGCCTCTTCCAACCTGTTCTGGTCGAGGACTCTCCTCCGTCTCAGAAGCACTGTGTTCACCCGGCCTCTCAACCCAGCTTGGGTCTGTCACCTCATCATCCTCCGATCCCTCAGTCTGCTCCCCCCTCGGACTTCCTGCCCTGACAACAACTTCCCCACTGTCTGACAACCGTGTCTCCTCATCGTCGGACACCTCTTTACACACTTCTTCCAGTACGTCAACAAGGTCATCATCACCCACAGACTGCGACTGATGGAAAACCTGGGCATCGGAAAATTGCTCATCAGCAACCGGACAAGTGGTTTGTGACTGTGGGAATGGTCCAGAAAACAGTTCCTCAGAGTATGCCGGTTCAAATGGCAAATTTTGCTGGGAGGGGGCAGACTGGGGGGGAGGAGGCTGAGGTGCAGGAGCTGGAGGAGTGCCGATTTCGGTGACATGGGTGGACTGCGTGGAAGACTGACTGCTGGACAAATTGCTCGAAGCATTGTCGGCAATCCACGACATCACCTGTTCGCACTGTTCTGGCCTCAACAGTGCTCTACCACGAGTCCCAGTAACTTCAGACATGAACCTAGGGAGTGTAGCTCTGCGGCGTTCCCCTGCTCCCTCATAAGCAGGTGGTGTCTCACCCCGCCCAGGACCACGGCCTCTGACCCCTGCAGTAGTTGGATGCCCACGTCCCCGCCCTCGTCCTCTACCCCTAGCCCTCGGGTTAAACATTTTGAAAATGAGAGTTATAACTTGAATTTTTTTTTTAACTTTTTTTTTTTTGTTTTGTTTTTTTTATGTGTTTTTTAGTTTTTAAAACCAAACGATGCTATCCTATTGCTATGGCTATTTTATAGCCAAGTATGAAAGCACACTGCTATGCCAGATGAGATGACGCTGAGTTATGAAAAAAATAAACGTAAAATAAAAAAGGAAATGGCAGACTGTGCCTAATTGAAATACAACCCCGGGCCCTAATAAATTTTCCCACTTCGGTCTTTGCGATGGATATGTGCGTCACTAAAACACAGTGGTCGCAAGTCTGACTCCAAATTGCTCACAATTTACTAGTAGATGCACTGCAACAACTACAGCCACCAGCAGATCAACCAGAAATCAAATATATATAACGCTACTGTAGGCGTAATTAAGCCGTTTGTATTCTCCTATGGCTATTTTCTAGCCAAGTATTACAGCACACTACTATGCCAGATGAGATGACGCTGAGTTATGAAAAAAATAAACGTAAAATAAAAAAGGAAATGGCAGACTGTGCCTAATTAAAATACAACCCCGGGCCCTAATAAATTTTCCCACTTCGGTCTTTGCGATGGATATGTGCGTCACTAAAACACAGTGGTCGCAAGTCTGACTCCAAATTGCTCACAATTTACTAGTAGATGCACTGCAACAACTACAGCCACCAGCAGATCAACCAGAAATCAAATATATATAACGCTACTGTAGGCGTAATTAAGCCGTTTGTATTCTCCTATGGCTATTTTCTAGCCAAGTATTACAGCACACTACTATGCCAGATGAGATGACGCTGAGTTATTAAAACAATAAACGTAAAATAAAAAGAAACTGGCAGACTGTGCCTAATTCTACTCAAACCCCTAATAAATTTTCCCACTTTGGTGTTTGAGGTGGATATGTGTGTCACTAAGAGCTAAACACAACGGTAGCAAGTCCCCCTGCTAATTCCTCACAATATGGTACTAGCTGCAAATAAAAAAAAAAAAAAAAATTATAACGTTATTGTAGCCCTAAGAAGGGCTGTTGGGTTCTTTTAGAATCACTCCTGCCTAACAGTAAGCTAATAGAACACCCTAACGCTTTCCCTGACCAGCAGCAGCTCTCTCCCTAGCGGCATCCAGACAGAGAATGATCCGAGCAGCGCGGGCAGCGGCTAGTCTATCCCAGGGTCACCTGATCTGGCCAGCCAACCACTGCTATCTACGTGTAAGGGTACCACGTCATGCTGGGTGGAGTGCAGAGTCTCCTGGCTTGTGATTGGCTCTGTTTCTGGCCGCCAAAAAGCAAAACGGCGGGAGCTGCCATTTTCTCGAGCGGGCGAAATACTCGTCCGAGCAACGAGCAGTTACGAGTACACTAATGCTCGATCGAGCATCAAGCTCGGACGAGTATGTTCGCTCATCTCTAGTAATAATACATCAGAGGAGAGAAGACCTTGGATATTAAACAGTACTTTTGCTCAACTTTCCCCTGCAGTTAATGCCCACAATCAGTGTTGGCATTGTTTGGTGTTAATGCTTCAAATGGCTGTTGCTTCATGCTGACACTAAACTGCCTGTTGCGCTGGGCTTTGCCATTTTAGGAGGGGTTATCACTCTCCAATGATGTCATCTGAAACGACAACCCTTCCCAAAACGAGGGTGCACAGCACTGATGTCATGTTAGTGCCCACAGTGCTTTGAGTGCAGCTGGCGACTTGAAAGGTAACACCTGTTGCGAGAACCAATCGCCGATGTTGCAGACTGGGGTCTGGGTTAGGTACCTGAACAGGATTTTAAAATTCTAATGGATCTACTCATCACATTCAATTGACTTACCTGGGTGAAACCACATTTAATTTAAGATCCCATTAGTGCTACCAATCTGTAAGGCGTTCTTGTGGCATATGCACCACTAATTTGTATGTCATGTGATTGGCTTCATGGCTCACGATTGGCAGAGCTTGCATTGTTGTACCATGTGATTGCTTTTATATGCTTGGGATTGGCTGACCTTACTTTTTAAAATTGTGTATGTATTTAATTCCAATCAAACATTACTCAAGCAACATGTGAAGAAGGTCTTAAACTTTTTTGGGGATTTGGCCATGTGGGAACATGGCTCAATGGTTTTGGGAAATATTTTACCAATGTCACTTTTAAACTATTTCTACCCAACTGAAATGCTTCTGGCTTCTGTCCCATTCCAAAAACAGAATTTTATTTGATTGATTTTTTTTTTTCTGGAGGAAACAGACCAGGTGGACAGTGGTTATCTATACATGAATTACAATCCTTAGACGGAGATCTATTTATTCTATTACACCTTCTTGCAGGAATGTTTTATACTTTGTGGTGCTGACAAATATTTTGCAAATGTCCATATTGTGCATATTAATAGATGTTTCCATGAACGTTATAACAATGCAAATATTTGGAGCTACCATGTTCCTCTTATCAAGGAGATGCATACAAAAAATGAATGGAAAATTGATGGAATATTTTCAACCTCATTAACAATGTAACTATTTATAAAATGAAACCAAACAGCCTTACAGCTACTATCACGCACTAATAATATGAAAAATATCCTCGTAAACCTACACAACACTCCTCAGCCTTTCATGTCCTGTGGGGGCTCTCATCAAGACGTTGATTAATGAGATGGATCACCAACAGCAATTTCCAGCCATTATTTCAACAGTCACTATCAAAAACATTAGGCATGAAGAGACTATATAAGGATGATACAAAAATAAAAACACAATGAAAAATGATGATGTTGTGAGTTTAAAAGTTCATAAAATTTTAGATCTGATATAGGAATATTTGCAAGTTATAAAATAGTAAAATAGTCTGTATGTTAGGAGCAGAAACTATATTGAAGCATAGCTGTTACCAATGAGCACAAAACATTTTTTTCCCCGAAAAAATTCAAAGGAGTTCTCCTTCTTGGAAAATTTCTTTCAGTTAGAAGGGTCCTTCAGCAATAAGGAGAACAGAAAGGTTCCCCTGCAGGAACTCCATTGTAATCAATTGGAAAGCCTGGAGATAAGTGTTCAATATCAGTGGGTACATATATGCCAGGGTACAGTGTAAATACCACTAGTTACCGTGCATTAAAGAGGACAGAGATCCGGGAATGAAATGCAGTGATGTCTGCTTGGGAGTGATGCAGCCGGTAGTAGCTGGTTAGTAGCTGTGTGTTCATTTTTAAAACAATGCGGTCAAACAGCCATCCTACCCAATAAACCCACCCCATCCCCAAACCCATCTCAGTGATGGTGAACCTTTTGAAGAACGAGTGCCCAAACTACAACCAAAATCCACTTATTTACTGTGAAGTGCCAACATGGCATTTTAAGCAGTAACTTATTGCTATCTGTTCTTCAACATCTTTCAATCGAATCGGCCACCTGAGGCCACCAACACTGTTGAAAGAAGGAGGGCAAATCAGACTCTCGTTGTAGCTTCTCTCCAGGTCTCTCTGTAAAGAAAGAATGGAGAGTCCAGCAGGAGGACCTTTAAAGACATTGCAGTTCTGTCAACACCTTCTCACTTTTCCTGCAGTTCCAAAGAAGTGTTGCTTAAGTTGCCTAGGACTGCAGAAAGCATTGGTCCTATTTGGTGAACTCTGTCCTGGGGCGATGGTCTGAGTGCCCACAGAAATGGCTCAGAGTTCCACCTCTGGCACCCGTCCCATAGGTTCGCCACCACTGCCCTATCTCATAGGAGGGAATTAGGGAAAGGAGATGGAGTCTGTTCTTGTTTCTAGTCCCATCACCAATTAAGCTGAATATATGAGTGTCATGGAGAGGGCGGGGGAACAGAGAAGAGGTACATTTACCTCATTGCTTCTCCATATTACATATGCACTACTGAGGGGGGTCTGAACGAGGTATCCCAAGTAGCGAGGGATCACATATAAACATAAGTAATGTTACTGCCACATCAATTGTTGTGAGCTGGCAGTGGGAAGGCACCAATGAATAGGCAGTTTTCATGTTTTGCAAATCGTAAGAGGGTATCTCTGGGTGTCAACATGCTTTATATCATGGTGGAGGCATTGTTTTTTAAGCATTGTTTTGGGGACATTGAAAGCTTGGGATCTGTGTGAAGGCAGTTCAGTAAGAAATGCTGCATATGTAAAACACCATATAAACCACATAATGGGCTACTTTGATATGGCCAATTCTACTTCTTCATGTTTAGTTTCCTGAGTTCTACTTTTCTCATTTCCAAATGTTGTCCATGTACTGACATGTCACTTTAAAAGGAACCCGTCATCAGCAATTGGCCTAATAAACCATTATCAGAATATTGTCATGTAGTTTAACACCATCTGATTTTTGTTTCTTTTGTGGCCCATAAAATCAACTTTGAAGTGAGATGTAAATTGATTTTATAAAGTGAAGGAGGAGGAGAGTTCAACACTGAAGTCAAGGTGAGGATCTCTGAACACCTCCTTCTCTTTCATAGAAATCATACAGATTTAGTTTAGATGCAGGACCATCAATTACAGTGAAAGAGACTTTCTAAAGAAGAGAGAGCTTGACTTCAGTGTTAAAACCTCTGCCTCCTTGACTTTATACAACCAAATTACATCTCACTTTAAAGTTGATTTTTGGGATGATGCCACCACACTGGGTCATAAAAGAAACATGACCTGGAACATATGTCAACTGCTTGACAACATACTGGCAGTGGTTTATTATGTATAATTGTTTTCACTATTTCATGTTAACAAACAGCGAAATAATATGAAAAATTATGAAATTCAGATTTTTCGTGCACAAATCCTGGACTTCTAAGAATCCCATGTTGATTAGAATCGTAACAAATGATGTTTTCATCCTTCTTCTTTATGCGCTTCATTAAAACATAATCACCAATGTATGTTTAATTCTTTCTTATATATGACAATGACTTCATTTCCATCTGCGCATAATGTTTCATGCTTTACATACTTACTATACATCATGCATATTGTTGGAACACAGAGCGCTGTTACTCTGCATATGATGAAGCTGATTCATCTGACAATGTGAACTGGTACAGATGGTTATAGTACATTATCTAGTTTACCATCTTGAAACTGGCACCTAAATCGCTGTCCCATGTGTGCGGGTAGTAATTGCTATGTTAATTTCTATAAATGGCTGGACCTAAGGAGCAGTTAGACCCGATTATTATGTTATGAAGTGATTTCTGAGGTCAAAAAGTAGGAGAGTTATTAGACAAGATTGCTATAATTGTTAACAACATTTCATTTCAAAATCCTATTACAGTCTAATGTCATAATTACTCTGACTTTCATGTTAGGAATAGAGAAGATATGAGAATACAACATCTTCCCTAGCACCTAGGAAAGCTGCTTGGGAAATTAAGAATGGTATTCATTATAAGCCACAAGTGTGAAATTCTTTCTTTTTTTTCTTTTTTTCTTTTTTTTTTTTTTCTTTCCTTTCCTTTCTGTCTTTCTTTCCGTTACTACATGAAATTGAGGCATGACATTGTGTGCCCGGCTCAATTCTCTATTATAGAACTGTGCAATATCCTTTATCTGAGCCTGGCACAGACTAAAGCAGCCTGGTATTTCCCACTACCCACCAAACCTGCAAAGAGGCGATAGTTTATTATTATTATTTATTTTATTTCTAAAGATCGACTGAGTATTGGTAGCAAGCTGTGTAGGATAAAGGAGGATAAAATGAACGTGACAAGCAGAGATTATAAACCTTGCTTGTGCATGGTAATCCCTATACCAGTGATGGCGAACCTTTTGGAGACTGAGTGCCCAAACTACAACCAAAATCCACTTATTTACCAAGAAGTGACAGCATGGCATTTTAAGCAGTAACTTATTGCTCCCTGTTCTTCCGCATCTTTCAATCATATTGGCCCCAGAGGCCAGTAATACAGAAGGAAGGCAAATTTAGACTCTCATTGTTGCCTCTTTTCAGGGTCTCTCTGTAGAGGGAGAATGGTGGGTCCAGCAGGAGAACGATCTCCAAAGATAATGCAGCCCTGTCCACACCGTCTCAATGAGGTGTGGACCGGGCAAATGAAGTGTCTCTTTAAAATAGTGCTGAGAGCAGCATCTCTTAAGTTGTCTGAGACCACAAGACAGGAACAAATCCACCAAATCTTCCTGCGGTCTCAGACAACTTAAGAGATGCTGCTCTCAGCACTGTTTTAAATGAACACTTTATTTGCCCTGTCCACACCTCATTGAGGCCGTATGGACAGGGCTGCGTTATCTTTGGAGATTATTCTCCTGCTGGACCCACCATTCTCCCTCTACATAGAGACCCTGGAGAGAGGCAACAATGAGAGTCTGAATTTGCCTTCCTTCTGTATTGCTGGCCTCTGGGGCCAATATTATTGAAAGATGTGGAAGAACAGGGAGCAATAAGTTACTGCTTAAAATGCCATGTTGGCACTTCATGGTAAATAAGTGGATTTTGGTTGTAGTTTGAGCACTCCGTCTCCAAAAGGTTCGCCATCACTGGTATAGGGCATTGGTGGCGAACCTATGGCACGGGTGCCAGAGGTGGCACTCAGAGCCATTTCAATGGGCACTCAGGTTATTCCCCCAGGACAGAGTTCACAAGACAGGAACAAATCCACCAAATCTTCCTGCGAACTCTGTCCTGGGGGAATAACCTGAGTGCCCATTGAAATGGCTCTGAGTGCCACCTCTGGCACCCGTGCCATAGGTTCGCCACCAATGCCCTATACCAGTGATGGCGAACCTTTTGGAGACGGAGTGCTCAAACTACAACCAAAATCCACTTATTTACCATGAAGTGCCAACATGGCATTTTAAGCAGTAACTTATTGCTCCCTGTTCTTCCACATCTTTCAATAATATTGGCCCCAGAGGCCAGCAATACAGAAGGAAGGCAAATTCAGACTCTCATTGTTGCCTCTCTCCAGGGTCTCTATGTAGAGGGAGAATGGTGGGTCCAGCAGGAGAATAATCTCCAAAGATAACGCAGCCCTGTCCATACGGCCTCAATGAGGTGTGGACAGGGCAAATAAAGTGTTCATTTAAAACAGTGCTGAGAGCAGCATCTCTTAAGTTGTCTGAGACCGCAGGAAGATTTGGTGGATTTGTTCCTGTCTTGTGAACTCTGTCCTGGGGGAATAACCTGAGTGCCCATAGTGCCCTCTGGTACCCGTGCCATAACCTGAGTGCCCTCTGGTACCCGTGCCATAGGTTCGCCACCAATGCCCTATACCCTCGCTACACCCACACACCTGCGCAGTTAACTGCTTCTTGACACAATGCGCCCAGAAGCAAACGGTGCATGTGCATCCTCTTGTGCCTTCCGACTTGGCAGATCTTAGGTACTCAAAGTACGTAGTGTGCGCAAGGTTTGCTGTGCAGTAAGTCAACATCAGAGAGGGAGGGTTAGGAGCTGATATGATGTTGGAGGGGAAGGAATAGAATATTAACTGGCGGGGGCACTGCCTAGCATTATGCTAATTGACGTGCAAATGTTCAATTTGAAAAGAGTCATGAACTGGGACTTGGCCAGGACTTGTTGGCAGGGAGTGAGGTAAGCTTTATCAGGGGGTATTACAAAAACGGAGGCGAGCAGAGATCTGAAACTAACAGTTATGTAGTATACTATGCAGTGCCTATTGCAGCCTGACACCAGAGAAATTGTGCCTTCTGGTGACAGGTTCCCTTTAATACATGTCTATTGGTAACTTATATACTGCCCCTCACAGTTACAGACATTACAAAAAAACTTTGTACAAGGTTTATTCAAACCCAAACTCAAAGTAGGCCTTCCTGCCCATCTTATGGGAATTTCTTGAATGGGACAGAGTCTGGCTGTTGAATTGTTATGCAGGTACTGTACATGCATATATATTCTTCCATCCATGTCTCTCAAGGTCTTTATTGCTTTCAGTGGGCACCTACCATACAATAAAACTACTGCCCTCTGTACTTAATCTTATACGTTGGACTTGATGGTCCTGTGTTTTTGCAAACTTGTATACTACTACACGATATATATGATAACCTGCAATCTGCAAATAGATGTTGGTCCCACATCTAATCGACAGCCAATTACGTTATAAAACATGACAAAAATAACTGGAAATATAAGATTATAACAAAATGAGGTCTACTCATTTTGTAAGGAGAGAACATTTGAGAAGACAATTTCTATTCTACATGTGTAAATAACTGAACAGACAAACTGTCTTTTGATGATAATTAAAGGAACATTACCATGGATATTATTATGTTGCATAAAACAACAGACTACAGTCACCAGAGAATTGCAAATAAAGAATGGTGTGGCTGATTACAATGTATCCTAACATGTATGACTAATGGTGCAAATGTAATTTGGAATGCCCATACAAAACGACATTTCACTTGAGCACAAAACATTCAATATTTGCTAATTACAATGAGCGGTGACTTTGGATACTGACACTCCATAGAAGCACTTGTGGTTTTTTTTTTCTGTTCACACAGAACATCTGAAGCCAAACAATGTCCTCTAGTGGCACATAAGCACAATCAAATCACAGCTGGAAATAAGGCTTACAAAACATAACATAAAAAATGTCATATTCATCTGGAACAAAATGGAACATTATCGCAATACTTAGGGACTATAGTATTTCCCACATGCAATTGTGAGGAAAAGGGCTGCAATAAATCTGATAAGAAAAAAAAATTCCCTTGAAGCTTACGGGGCATTGGATCTGTATATAACAATCTGTTCTGTATGGTTTTATTCTTGTGTATTTTGTCTTCAGGCACAATATTCATATACTGGAGCTTCATCTTGTTTTGTATATGATGTTTCAGTCATTTTCACTCTATGTTCATGAATTATGGCTTGTTTTTTTTCATCGTTTATATAAAAGTAAAGTAAAATATATATTGCAGTAAAAAAAATACAAAAATACAGTAAAAAAGCCAAATAATAAATACCAAAATTAGTGTACATTAAGGCTACATTTAGACGGCCGTTGCCCGCCATACCGTAGCACGGTGGGCAAACGGCGGCATGAGGAAAGAGGAGGAGGAGGTGAGCGCCGCTCAACCCTGCCCCTCTCCATAGGAATATATGGTGCACAGTGCCATATTCCATCGAAAGATAGGACTTGTCTTATCTTTCTATGGGGTATGTAGCGGTACGGTACCGCATGTGTGCAGCACCGTACCACTCCCTTAGGGCGCTGTGCACCCATTGCCGTCATATTTTTGCCGTATATACATGCCCCATACGTTCGTCTAAATGTAGCCTAAGAATGTATTTACTACTATATTATACTCTTGCTTTGCTTCTAGTGAAGAATACCCCAAATATAGCACAAGTTTAACTTTTTCAGATCTAGGATGGGTAAGGGCAGGTTTAGCCATTTCGATTCCATGAGGGCCTCACTCTTTAACCCTTTAACAACCTGGACCTTTTTTGTTTTTTTTCACTCCCCGCTTTCAAAAATCTATAACTTTTTTTTTTTTCCATGTAAAGAGCTGTGTATAGGCTTGTTTTCTGCAGTTGCAGTTCATAGTGATGGTATTTAATATTCGATGCCGTGTACTGGGAAGTGGGAAAAAATTCCAAATGCAGTGAAAATGGTAAAAAAACGCCTTTGAGTCGTTTCCTTGTGGGCTTGGATTTCACGGCTTTCTTTGTGCACAACAAATTTGTTTTATAATGTTTTCATACAAAAATTAAAACCTCCTGTACAAAAAAATGTTTGTTTTTTTTATTTTGCCATCTTCTGGCACTGATAACTTTTTCATAATTTGGTATACAGAGCTGGGGGTGGTGTCATTTTGTGCGACTTTTGATGATGTTTTCAATGCTATGATTTTTGGTTGTATTAAGTCATGGAGGGGGAGGTTGCTTGATGACATACTGGTAGAGGTTCCCTGTAAATGCCAGCAGCGTCTTTGCCGGTGGCAATGAAGCAGTTAACACCTGTGATCGGTGCTAGCAAACCCTATGACTGTATTAAGAGGGCTCACCCTCTGATATATCTGGAGTTAAATAATGTTTCAGAATGTTCTCTGACAGATCCACTAAACAGGTACTGAACAGGTTTGAATACATACATCAGCCTACCTCTTATCTAATGTATAAGGCACTTAGAGATGAGTGAAATTTTAAAAAATCTGTTGAAAATGGGCCGTTGTAGGAGCCCATTCCAACCCTTCTGATATGGACTGGTGCTTCGTCTTGATGACGGCAGAATTTATGGCAAGACCAGGAGGCTCTCAAAAGCATTCAGGCCTTAGGCACCCTATCTGGAAGTCTGGGTGAATCAGAACTGGCCCCTCAGACCAAGTCATGGCTCCAGGAGGGCAGCTACTTTTGAGGGACACCAGACCATGCTGAAAGGGGCTTTAGAAGATTGGTTAAAGTGTGCAAAGCATGCCAGCCTCAAAAGTTTGTCACCACAAATCACCAGGAGATTCTAATTCCTCTCTAATATTTCATGAAATTCTGATCAAGTTCCAATTCATGTAATTCATTTTGCTCATGTATAAATGTATTGGAATTTTGTGTTTAGCATTTATCCTCAGTACCGATTACGTTATTGGCTTTACCCTCAAACGCCAACAAACTGCAAAGTAATGATTCTTTATGGATATAAATTAATCATCTATAGCCAAACAGTGATGAGAAAATGCCTAACCACTGTAATTGAGAGGATTGAATTGTAAATTAGCATTGTTAGAAATATTTGAAATCTCTTCAGTTAACGTATTAAATAGTCAGGCTCTCTTAACAGCTTATGCAAACATCATCTAATTATGGGGGAACATAAATCAAATTAAGACTGAGATGCTTCATTTTATCTCTGAAAACATTAAAATGTACATGTTGGTTATCAATCATATCTCATATACAATAATGTGTTAACTGATTGAATTTTATGGAGCAGAGATAATTAAATATTTAACAGGATAGTAAAAATGTTACCGTACTTGAGTATGGAATTTTTTTTTTTTTTTGCTCAGCTAGTGTACAATATTTCACGGTTTAATTTATCATATTCTATGCTATTATACTGTCCGATTATTGCTATTAGTAATTCCCATTTCTATGTATAAACATGACATATGTCCCGCATGTACAATACGATATCTGTTCAAGAAAATGTAAACAAATATGACTATTATCATTCGCTTATTTAGTCAGTATTTCTGTTGCTCTTATTTGTAACAAAAACAGGTACCAATTGATATCTATTAATTGTTCTGCTCCGCTTTCTTGATATGTAAAGTGAAGCCTCATGTCTTTTACCTGATCAACCAGAGATTCCTGTCCATAAAATGGCTTCAGAAGGGTCATTTTTATGACATAAATACTGTCATAAGGTCCTGGCAGGAAGATTGCTCATGGACAGTTAGAGATCACATGACCCTGGATCTGCAGCCATTTTGTGATCAGGAATGTCTGGCTGATCAGTCAAACAGCGGAGATCATTTAATAACTGTACATTGGTAAATTACCTAATATCCTAGCCCCCCCCCATTCCAAACCCCCCCCCCACACACACACACACACACACACTTACACACATTACAAAAACATTAGGTAAAGTGGCCAACCCCTTTATGGACAGAACTCAGTTTTTTTTTTATTTTTTAAAAACTAATAAACCATTACCTTATTTAGTTGTTTGTTAACATTTAAAAGATCTTTATAACTTAGGTCATATGATCTCATAAAGGCTCTCTGTGAATCACAAGCCTCCATTTACAGCCATATTGTCCACCATACCGTATCGCACTGTTAGTGAGATGTAAAAAAATATATAGCATGTCTTATTTTATCCAGCATTTCCATTTCTTATGTCCAAAATAAGTCTATAGGAACGTTTAAAATGGAATGTTGCACCATACGCTGTGGGATATACGTCCAGTATCCAGGGAGACAAGAACCATTAGGAGGTACATGCTCTTAGCCAGCCAATAGTCAGCTATCCTTTGCCAGCCCATCATATTTTATATGGATACAGTGCGAATACTGTGACATACGAGGACATATAGATGAAAAATATAATGTATATAGTGATTCATACCACACAGAAATACAGGAACAGAGAAACTATACGTTCATGTGAGAGAGACCTTACTTTTCACATACAGAGAGTAAAGAGAATTCAGCTAAGTTTACAGTTTATCCAGTGACTGTAAGAGAGGGAAAGATTGGTTTAAACACACTGCTAAAAGCAAAAAGAAAGGGAAGAGAAAAGCAGAATGAAGAATATACTTTAACCCCTTAACGCTCTGCGCCGTAGCTCTACGGCGCAGAGGTATAAGGGATGTATGAAGAGGGCTCACGGGCTGAGTCCTCTTCATACAGAGGTGGGGGTTTTTGCATTTTGCACAAAACCCCTACCGCTAATAACCGCGGTCGGTGCTTGCACCCTCTCATTTTTTTTCCGATCGCCACGCCCCCGAACCTCATCGGGGGGCGGCGATCAGTTACCATGGTAGCCTCGGGTCTTCTTTTGACACGAGGCTACATGGCTTATGCAGGTTCGTTACAATGAGCCAGTGGCTCATTGTAATGTATGACCTGCAAAAATGCCATATATTGCAATACTGTAGTATCTGACCATCTAGGGTTAATGTACCCTAGATGGTCTAAAAAATAGTGAAAAAAAAAAGAAAAAAAAAAGTTTAAAAAATAAAAAAAATTAATAAAATATTAAAAGTTCAAATCACCCCCCTTTCCCTAGAACGGATATAAAACATAATAAACAGTAAAAATCACAAACATATTAGGTATAGCCACGTCTCAAAATGCCCGATCTATCAAAATATAAAAACGGTTACGGCCGGCGGTGACCTCCGAGGCGGGAAATGGCGCCCAAATGTCCGAAATGCGACGTTTACACCTTTTTACATAACATAAAAAATGAAATGATCAAAATGTTGCACAGACCTCAAAATGGTAGCAATGAAAACGTCGCCTCATTTCGCAAAAAATGACACTTCACACATCTCCGTGCGCCAAAGTATGAAAAAGTTATTAGCGTCAGAAGATGGCAAAACATTTTTTTCCTTTTTTGTACACATTCGTTTAATTTTTGAAAATGTATTAAAACACAAAAAACCTATATAAATTTGGTATCACCGCGATCGCACCGAACCAAAGAATAAAGTAGAGGTGTTATTTGGAGCGAAGAGTGAAAGTCGTAAAAACTGAGCCCACAAGAACGTGACTCACGTGACCTTTTTTGTCAATTTTTCCACATTTGGAATTTTTTTTTCAGCTTCACAGTACACGGCATGTTAAAATAAATAACATCACGGGAAAGTAAAATTCGTTATGCACAAAATAAGCCCTCACACAGGTCTGTACACGGAAAAATGAAAAAGTTATGGATTTTTTAAGTTGGAGAGCGAGAAATCGGCCGAAAAACCCTGCGTCCTTAAGGGGTTAATACAACATATTAGAGCTTTTACTATTATACTTACTATTGATGTATGGAATCTGGTTTACACATGTGTTTCTTTTTTAAGCATTGGCCAATTGTTCTATAAATAATGAAAATATGTGAGTAGTTTATGGTTTAGTGGATTTGACCTACAGTACAATTTGTAGAAAGATTAAGTAATAGTAAAAATACAAACATCTCTAGTATTTAAAGAAACTGTTTAGAATTATAATTCCAAACAAAAAAAAAAGCTTCACCAGAGGTCACAGTGGGCAGAGAGGTCCGTCTTTAACTAGGGGTCGTCTATAAGTCGGTTGTCCTTAAGTAGGGGACCGCCTGTACTATGCTCTTTGACCTGTGGCCACGGACTGTGCAGACAATAGATGCCGTGTTGGCATAAAACTTACAACTTTTAAAAACAAAAGTCTCCAAAAGTGGCAAAGAGTTCCCCAGCTAATCTCCATGCCTGGTCAGGGGCAGCTGTAGATTTGCGCAAAATGTGTGAAATTTTAAAAAATTCACAACTTTCACAGCTGGATTTAGGTGATAACTCCAGAAACTCTGCAGAAAACTAGACAGTGGCGAACTTTGAAGGGAGAGGATCTAGGCAAAAAAATTTTGCAAATGAGTACAAGCACCATGAAAAGTCTCAAACATGAAAGAAAAGTTTGCTACTTGAACCCCTTTGAGACTCTTATATAGCAGTAATGGGAAATCTCCAATAGGCTTGCTTTCCAAGTGCATTTTTTTCTGCTACATCAAGGCTTCATAAATATGTATTGCTTTGTACTTTGTTGTAATGTATCAGGGTGTAAATTCCCTCCTCTGTTTTCACCAAAAATATTAGATCACAAAAAATGTAATCAGTAACATTTTTGTCATGTTTTTGCTGTATCGGTTTTCTGGTATTTTAAAAGAGATCTAGCATGGGAAATCTACTTAGTAGATCCTGATGATACATTCTGCAAATACCCCGAATCCCTATACAGTTTTTACTATTTTCTAAAATGTAGCCTGTTTTAAAACTTTATTAATTTTATATGCTAATTAGCTATAGAGGATTCTCATGGAGTGGAGTAGACTCTGTACGCTCCGGAGCTCCGGCTTCTCCATGCCCTTAGTAGCCTCTGCAGAGTCACTCCCTGGCGTCTATGGTGCATGTGAACATAGTTGCTCCCGACGTATTGCTTAGGGGGGGGGGGTGCACATTTGCTGAAACTCCTGGTCCTCTAGCGGCTTAACTGAGCACCGAGAGTCACTGCGCCTGTGGATGCTTTCACAGGGGGCATGGACGAGTAACGGGGCAGCTTCACAGAGACAACCCGGGTGTGGCGAGGCCTTGGCCATGGAGCTTACAGAAGCTACTCCACATCTCAAGTAGCATCTGTAGCGCTGTAGCCAATCAGCATATAAATTAAGTACTAAAAAATAGTAATAACTATGTAGGAATGGAAAATATTTCAGAATATTCTGTCAGGATCTAATAAGTAAGTAGATTCCGAATGGTAGATTTCTTTGAAACGAAGAGACCACAAATCTACACATAACAGAAGTTTAACCTCCAGCTATCATCCTCTCCTGCTTGGATAATAATAATAATAAAACCCATTTATTGTCCTGAACATTGCTTGAAATAACCTAAAGCACAAAAAGCCAGTGCAATAAGAACAGTCTAATGCCAATCTGTTTGATAGCCCCAACCAATACAGTACATACATATGATATACATGCTCCACTATTAGCTAAAATGTTCCGTTTATAACATTGGAAGTAAACAACATTATTTTGTGTTTGCTTTCTTCTTCTATATGACTTGCATTAGAAAGCAAACATAGTCTCTAAATACAGTTTAAAGGCATTAGAAATGTATCCTTCAATAAGGATGTAAGTTAATGTTATCTACTGTTGGTGGATAGAAGTCTTTAATCTTCTATTTAGCTCATGATTGAAGAGGTAGAAAACACTAAAAATAGAGGGTAAATGCAACAACTTTGAAAGTGCTCCTGTTCATTTATCTAATTTATTGCTGTGATCAATGTCTCCTTTCTAGGATTCTTTAAGATTAGGTAAAGGAAACAATTTATATGTTTATGCTTCTTTTGTTTCTTTCCAACAGGCAGCACAGCCAATTTAACCTGCAGAGCCTTCTTTGGCTACAGTGGTGATGTCAGCCCTTTAATTTACTGGATGAAAGGGGAAAAGTTTATTGAAGATTTGGATGAGAAAAGAGTCAGAGAGAGTGATATCAGGTAATACATCCATATGACAATTTTTTTGTAGAAAACAACTACGTCCTAAATGTGATTTCCCTATTTAGAAGTGGCTTTGTCACAAATATTTTCCTTACATTATTTTATGAGGAGTGTCACTACTTTTGCTCTGTGCCCAGTGGTGTTAAACTCATTTTCCGTGCTGGCCACATCAGCCTCACGGTTGCCTTATTTGTGGCAGTCAGAGTGCCCCCATAGCAGCCAGTAGCTCCTCCTCTGATGTAGCTCCTCCCCCAATGCAGCTCCTCCTTTTCCCACTGTGAAAAAAAATTATAAACATTTACTCACCTTTCCCAACTCCCCAGAAGCTACAGAAGCCTTCTTTTTTACTGCGATGTGATGACATCATTGCAACTACCGGATTCAAAGCTGGCACATACAGCCAACACACTGATAAATAAAGAAGCCTGCTGTAGCTTTGATGGAATAGGAATAGGTGTGTATCAGAGAACACTGCCCTTATGCTGTGCTCTCAACTAGTGCAGCGTTGGGGCAAATAACACCATGCCTGGGGTCAGATATGGTTGCAGTTTTGGACACCATTAGATATGCTACAGTAAGGCTCCTCTCAGACAACGTATAATACACCTGGGCTAGGACCGGGTGTAGCATACCGGCAGCTGGAGAAGGGGAGGGGGAGCAGTCCTCTGCTCTCTTTGTCTCTTAGTTTTTATAGTTTAATTTGTAACACAGTAACTATAAGACAGTGTTCCCAAGAATCAAGTAAGCTTTAAATCCAAAACCAGATCATAGAGCACTACTCTAGGCAATTACTTTCATTTTATACATCTCCACAGTCCAGAGCTAAACTTCACCAAGAAGGCAGTTTTCTTGATATAAATGATTTACAAGTCTGTAATGTTCACATGACACCACATCATTGTTCATTTTTTCTTTTCTTTTCAAGAGTTCTTAGGGAACATCTTGGAGAGCAGGAGGTATCGATCTCTTTAATTTTTGACTCAGTGGAAGATGCAGATCTAGGAAATTACTCCTGCTATGTTGAGAATGGGAATGGACGTAGACATGCAAGTGTCCTTCTCCATAAAAGAGGTATGTGTACAAGATAAACTTTTTTATTCAAAAATTGTTTACGCCTTCAGTCTTCATATATGAGGCCTGCCACATTTTTTTATGCTAAAATAAATGCATTCCACACCATTTAGGAAATTCAATGATGTTTTCAGAGCTAGTGGCCATGTTGCTGCTCCTGCTACATGGTGTAAATTTGTGCGTCAAATGTGCACACGTCTTTTCCACTACTAACAAATGTTTAAGTCATTGAAGCTATGAACCAATGGCAAGTAGCAATACAAATATGTGTGATTTTAGAACAACCTAATCTGATTTCCCATTGATGCAACTATCTTAATATATCAGCTAATTTGTGCCCAATCACCTCCCGGTACTGAGATTAGGAGGTGCCAATCATTTGTCAATGCATCTTAAGGCTCACAGGTCTACCATGGAAGTACTTATGTCAGCATCTTCATGGCAGGAACATCACAGACACATTAAAATGAAATAGATCGCATGCAAACAATACAAATAGAAGTATAAGTTAAAACAGAAATATTTACCCTTTCACATTTTATAATAAAAAAATGTATTTATAAATGTTTATATTTCATCTCAATATTAGCTAACATTAAAGTATTCAGTCTTATATAAGGATAAATGGAAATATCTCATTTTACAATATAATCATAGTAATAATCTTTATTTATATAGATCCATCATATTCTGTAGAACTTTACAAATCATAGGAAACATATACAAATAAAATGAGACATTAGAGTACAAACAGTCATGTAGAACAATAGGAGTGAGGTCCCTGCTCGCAAGAGCTTACAGTCTATGAGGATGAGGGGATGACACAAGAGCTTACAGTCTATGAGGATGAGGGGGTGACACAAGAGCTTACAGTCTATGAGGATGAGGGGGTGACACAAGAGCTTACAGTCTATGAGGATGAGGAGGTGACACAAGAGCTTACAGTCTATGAGGATGAGGAGGTGACACAAGAGTTTACAGTCTATGAGGATGAGGGGTGACACAAGAGATTACAGTCTATGAGGATGAAGGGGTGACACAAGAGATTACAGTGTATGAAGATGGGGGGGTGACACAAGAGCTTACAGTCTATGAGGATGAGGGGTGACACAAGAGCTTACAGTCTATGAGGATGAAGGGGTGACACAAGATCTTACAGTCTATGAGGATGAGGAGGTGACACAAGAGCTTACAGTCTATGAGGATGAGGGGTGACACAAGAGCTTACAGTCTATGAGGATGAAGGGGTGACACAAGATCTTACAGTCTATGAGGATGAGGGGTGACACAAGAGATTACAGTCTATGAGGAGGTGACACAAGAGCTTACAGTCTATGAGGATGAGGGGGTGACACAAGAGCTTACAGTCTATGAGGATGAGGGGGTGACACAAGAGCTTACAGTCTATGAGGATGAGCGGATGACACAAGAGCTTACAGTCTATGAGGATGAGGGGGTGACACAAGAGCTTACAGTCAATGAGGATGAGGGGGGGGGGTGACACAAGAGCTTACAGTCAATGAGGATGAGGGGGGGGGGGGTGACACAAGAGCTATAAGAGCTTGTATAATGGCCCAGCCATTCTTTATAAGGGAATAGAAAAAAAATAATTTAATAAATAAATATGTTGCTTCTTGAACCAACTATCATTTTATATGCAAAGTCCAAAGTTAATGGGACTGCAGAGAAGCCTGGAGCTTGGTATCTGGTGTTTGTTGGAGTTAGGGAATATGAAAGCCTTGCTTAAAGAGATGGGTTTACGAGAAAGTATGGAACTTTGGAGGTTGGGTATTAGTCTGAGAAGGTCATTCCAGACAATTGGTGGATTTCAGGAGAAGTCCTGGAGATGTACATGAGAGGTTCACATTAAGGTAGAGATTAATCTACGATCACAGGCAGATTGAAGAACATGGGTTGGGCGATAGACTGAGATGAAAGAGGAGAGGTAGGGAGGTGCCGCTTCATGCAGAGCTTTGTGAATGAGGGTGATCTTTTTAAACTATGTTCGAAAAGAGACAGGAAAGCAGTGCAATGCCTGGCAAGGACTGGAGGCATCCATGTAGCGTTTGGTCTGATAAAAGAAGCCTGGCTGCTGCATTAAGAATAGATTAAATACATACACTTTAGTTACACAATGTGAAATGTTTTTTTGTTACTGAAGTTGAACTGTGTAGAGAATTTCATAAAATGTTATAATAATCCTGTTAATTATAAGCTAGATTTAACAGTATGTTCTGTGCCACATTGTCTTTTATTTGGACAAATAGCATAGTAGGCTTTGAACACTCTATGTGATGCTTCTTCACAATCTCCATTAGTAATCTGACAGCATCAATGAAAGTTCATTAATTCTCTAAAGACTATCAGCACAAAACACAATTATATAGCAACAGGAAGGTTATTTCTATCCTTATGAATATGCTTGCAGTAAACATTACACGTCTTCACAAATATCACGTGAAAGCCTCTGGGATACAAAGCTTTTCCCAAATGTGCTATTTGATGTTTATTTGTTTGACATTATATTAAGTCTAAGCCAGGCAAAAAACACTACTGAAAGATTATAAGTTAATGGTCCTTAATAATGCACTTGATCCCTGGCCACTTCACACAATAGATAGATCCAAGCCTTCCATGTAATTATTTGTAGTCATGTCTGTTTGTAGATTTTGTAGAACTTTTCTCATCCAGAAGTCCAATGATACATATCATGAAGTTATTTAGAGGACCGGGAAACTATTAAACTGCCTGACAAACAGCAAGAGAATAGTGATGATAGAATTCACCTATACTTGTCATTTCTATTAAACTAGTATGAAGTCTTCAATTCATTGATTTATGCAGAGAAGGCCCTCACTGATTAAAATGGTAAACCAGGAATAAACATAATTCATATTCATTAAAATATAAGCTAATATGTAAGAAGTTTAGATTAAAATACCTGCCTCCCTTAGCAGAAATATGTTGTGGACAAAGACTATAATGGAGAATCAAAATGCTACTGGCCCTTAAATCAGTCCTGTGATTTTGTCCCTGTGGAGGAGACACAGGACAGAAGATGGCCACTGGTCACATGTCCAAATCACATTTCCTGCACCTGCCTCGGCAGATCATGTGATCAACACTATGTTTGGTTGCAGTGCATCCATTATGGCCAGTGTTGTGGTGAGACGTCATCTTAGTGATGCACTGTGCAGTGATGGCAGTTACACGCATCGTTACTATGGTAACAGAGTTACATTTAGTAACTTTTAGTTATAGTATTATAGTTTTTTGTATCAGACATTCACATTCCCTGAATACCCCTTTAAAAAAAGCAACGTAACCTACTGAAGGAGATATAATAAGAATAATGTGCCATACTTATAGGGTCATTTTTTTTAGCATGCCTTGATATTGCCTCTTTTTGCTGGTTTTACATCCCACATGCCCCTTTTTGTGTGTGGTGGCACAGAGAGCAAAGCAAAGTTTAAATAAATCCCTCCTTATGAGTAAATCAGTCTAGGTATAGGCAGTTCCCGAGTAACATAGGTTCTGTAGGTTTGTTCTTAAGTTGAATTTGTATGTAAGTCAGAACTGTATATTTTATAATTCTAACTCCAGCCATTTTTTTTTGTTTATGTGACAACTGTATTTTAAAAATGTTGGATTGTCATTAGAACCAGGATTATCAATACAGCTTGATTGCAGACACCTATCATAACTGCTACAGCTGGTTTTTGTAACCTAAGGCTAAAGTACAGTAAATTACCAACATCCAGGAGTCTGTTTGTAACTAGGGGTCATCTGTAAGTCGGGTGTTAGCCATTAAAACATTTTCATTACAAGTGTCCAACCCCTTTAATGATAGCTACAGTACATATTGTTCCTACAACACAAATAATGAATGTCTGAGCTGGTGGGATTCATTTAGCAATGGAGGAGGGCATAAAGAATGATAAACTAACAGTCCATTGCTTTTAAGAATTTTAAAATCAGGTTTGTTTAGTGCATGGGACAATGTGACTGGAACTCACAGGAAGTGGTTTGTGTGTACATTAAAATAAGAAGACCAATAATGTTATACTAGAAGAAGCAGGGGGATTAAGACTGCCATGGGCAATGGGCTGCATGAATATGATAGCCCCTACAAGTCTGGATTTCACTTCCTATGGTACTAGAATCAGCTTCCTGGAGAATGGAGGATGCCTCCCTCCCTGCCTGCTTTCAATCTATGGTTTCTGGACCTTGGGAGGACCTCCCAAGGTTCAGAAATGGCTCTTATGTTTATGTGTATCAAGAGCAGGAAGAGATGTACAAGGATTTCATGAGTGAATACCCTTCTCTTTATAAAATTTGGTGGGTGGCTTGGGCCCCAGACCACTGCCCAAACCGCATATTATAATTATATTCCACCACTAAAAAGAAGTATGGCTTCCGAATAAAAAGACCACTATGTTTTATGTATACTCCCATCTTTGCACTCCTATGATCAGTGTAGAGAGCAAAGACCTCTAGGAGATGGTTCACATGGTCCCACATTTCCAAACCTGCTGCTGATATATTTAGCAATTATTAATGGGATTTATTTAAATAGACACATTTTCCTACTTGCTTATAAATTATAGTAAAATGTACAAAGTAAAAGTAACGATAATAATAAAAATTATCTTCATGATGGCAAAAAAACAAACATAATATGCTAGTGTCATCAAATATTTTTCTTTCTTTTTTCTTTAAAAAATAGCTCCTGTTATAAGATCTTTCAGGCCATAACTATGTTCTGTTATAATTCATTTTTTTCTTGAAGTTAGACGGCTTCGAAGTCATAAGGATGGAAGGACAGAAGAGAATTTATTTCAATGTGTCATCCTGTCAATGTGGGCTGCAAGTCTTTGATTATTTTTCACATTTTTCCAGAGCAGGTCTAGTAGAACCACTAGTGGTATGGGATTTTTTTTATATTGAAGCAGGTGTTCTGGTGCAGATGTAATTGTTTTATTAATAGTCTTTGGTTTGCAACCCTTCTGTTTGAATGATTCAGCTGGGGATTTAAGATTCTTCTTTCATATTGGAGAATATGGAACCAGCACAATTCCTTATAATGTATCATTTTCTTTTTTTTTAATAGAAATAAAAATGAAACAGAGTTAAATATGGATGACAACTCAATATGATGTATATAAAATAAGATTTTTTCTTACAGTACTGTTGACGGTATTACTCTTGATGTTTACTGTTACAATCTTCATATGATGTAGTATGAGCCATTGTAACAAGTCTTTAGGGCACGCTCACTTTGCCCGACCTTTGACCTTTTATTGTGAACCTCATTATTTGTATAGTTTTAAATTAACAGGGGAATGGTTAGAGGCCCAGTGGATACATTTAATGGTAGAATTGTATGAGTTACGTCTCTGGACAAGGATATCAATTACGACAAGTAAAATGTTTTTCAATTTTAAACCACAGAGTTTAATGACCTATATATCAAAGATATGTGTAGAGAAATGGCAGCTCCTTTCATATTTTAGGTTTGTTTGGAGTTAGGGCTACCATTTGATTTGAAGTGTGCTATTGTTAGCCTCCTCGGAACATAATGATAGATTTTCATTAGATGTTTCTTTAGTGGGTGGAACAGAAACATCATAAGTCATTTGGCTTTTACTGTAGCAGAGGTTAATGTATATGGTATTTCTCATTTCTTTGCTACCTTTAGAAAGACTTTTGCTGGTGTTGCTTTCACCGTATCCTCCATGTTCTGGCACATGATGTTTAACAATGCACACGGTCAGATTATCAAGTTGTACAGCTGAAAATGCAGCACATGAAGTCTTAGATTTCATTAGAAGGCTTGTGTTTTAGATTCCATAGAAGAGTTATGTATACAGTATGGAGTAACTATACAATATGGGGATCCTATTACTTAGTAGTACAGAACTGTAGCAGCTCTTTGTGCCTCTGTACATATGTGTTGATGTCACAGGGAAGAAGATACTGGAAAAAAAAGACAACAAACTTTAAGTTTAATATATTGTTGCAAGAAACTTTAACTTTGATAAAAAATATATAATTTACATCCATGGGGGGAGAACTCATATCAGTAATTGTTGTTTCACAAGGATATCAAACATGTTTATGATATCCACAACCGGCCATATCTGAATAACATAATTAACTTCAGGAATGTATAGGCTTCAAAGGCCTGGAGTGGGTAAGAAAGGCTGGAGAGGATCTTCGGCTCTGTGGAAGGGGAACAAGTGGGAACACATCCACAGATGTGTTGGCACCAAGGATGTTCTTAGAGTTTCCCCTTTTTACACAAATAAATCTCTATATGCCAGTTTTGGAGTTATGGCCCATATCAGCCAGAGGCGAAATACATTTCTGTGATCAGGACAAGGAGGCAAACATGTGTCAGTGGGACTCAGTTTGCTCTAGTGGCCTTGGAAACTAAGACACACAATGCTCAGTGGGAGCATGGGAAGTAGGTCATGTCTGGTCTCAACAAATTCCAAAGATTCATATGGATGCAATGAGACAAGAACCCAGATCCTTTGACCTCCCATTGAGAAGTTACAACTTATCCATGATACAGTGTTCTCTAGATCCATCATATGGGTGTAAAGGGGTGTGTGGACACCTATTATAATCAGGTCACCTCTTATGTCCTTTGTGTTTTTGCCTGGGGGAATTATTTTACCATCACATCAAGTATGGACTGACCTTTTTTCCCATTAGTCCAGCATAAGGTAGCAGAATTGCTTGTACGTGAAGCACTACACTTCTAATCTGCACTATGTAAACTGTATACATACTGTATCATGTGTACTGTTTTGTTTAGTGTGCCGTTAAGGCAATTAAATATAAGATTTAAACAGCTATTTTTTATGTGAATCTTCCTTGTCTTGGTTATGTATATGTTACCCTGGGGTTGACTTTTCACCCAACATATAATCCTATTATGGACCGGGTTTATATCAAACAAGAAGTGGTTGCAGCCTGCTGTACAATTAAGTCTCTGTTTCACTGAGGCTAATGAAAAGGGACTTTCAGCTGTTCAGGGTTGTGAGCTAGTGTTGTGCCATACCGGAGGTTGTGTGAACAAGTCTATCTCCCTTCCTGCACCTTAGGAAGTGTCTACAAAAAAAATAATAAATTGACCTTTAAGAGTCCAGAGCGGTTATAGATTGATACATTTTCAGTTTTACATCTTGCCAAAAACAGAAAATGGCCTACCTGCTGTGCACTAAATGTTCAACAATTTTTAAGCTCGTCCAACAAAAGGTGTAACCTTACAGGAAAGAGTGTGACTTGAGAAAAGGGACAGAATGTGTGTCAAAAATGGTGATGCAAATGTATGGTCCAAATTAAGCTGCTGAAAACTTAGTTGAGACAGTGAGACATACGTTGGATCTATCACCCAGAATCAGCTATTGTGATACTGTAAATTTGGCACATATACAATAAAGTAGTCTTAGGTTTATCTAGAATATGCATAGAGTTCTTAGAATTTTTCTATTGCATAATGTCCCAATCGAACAATTTTTTTAATTATAAAAAAAAAACAGATCTACTACCTACATGCAAAGCTGATATACTGTAGCTCACACCAGGATTTCACTGTATAGACACATAGGTTTTTTTTATTCCTAACTAAACATGGCTCTAAAAGAATCTAATTATTGAATAGTGTTTCAAGGGAAGAGTATCTTTGTTATATGGTGGCTTACAGAGGCACCATACTATAGCACTTATAAAGAGTACATGTCTTATTCTGTTATTACACAGCCACAGGTCTCCATATGCTTCTGTATAGCTCTTTTTAGTACATGGTACTGGCACAAAAGTGAAGGACAAAGCAGGATCTACCATGAAACAGACATTGCCTAGTTCCCATTTGATTTCTTTTTTGAGAATCAATAAAAGATAAAGACTAAGATTGATCGTCACTTTTTCTTCTATTAGTCAGTGATTGGATGTATTTGACAAGAGGGTAGTTTCTTGGTAATTTACCAAACTGGCGATATCTTAAAAAAAAAAAGTCAAACCACCAAGTCATTAAAATTTGTACAATTCCACAAAATTAATTATAACAGAAACAGTTTCCCCCTCCAAATTGACTATAATGTAGACAATGGATCTCAATGGATTAAAGTATATGGAGCACCGTGGACTTCAGTCTATGCTTTTATTATACTATAGTGTCAGCTGCACTTTTTCATATATTGAGTTGAGTGAAATCTTAGACTGATATTCTGTAATCAAACAGTAAAATAACATCTGATTTGTCATGGTTTGCAGACAAACTGTGCTGGCAAATTTCTCTCATTTTGGATTATTTCTATGGTGTGACATCCATGTCTGCATGATCCATATACTGGTATTTACTGATGACAGGTTGTGATGAAGACTTAATGAAGTTGTGTATTTGTCATGCCCCTTCCCATCATGCACCCAATTTAGGCTGCATTCACACAACCGTCGGGAACACGTATATGCAGCCCTAGATTTGCGGCTGGATACATGAGTCCCATAGACGGCTATGGCACCCAAACTCATAAGGATGAGCACAACGTGTGCTCACCCTTCTGTGCCTGCACAAAAGCTGTAACAAAGGACAGACGGGCATACGGTAGCTACTTTCTTCTGAATGTAGCCTTAGTCCGACATTCTCCATAGTGTAAAACATGATTGGTGTGTATACGTGTCCAATAGATGGCTATGGCGCCTGGAATTACAAGGGTGAGCACAATGTGTGCTCAACGTTCTGTGCCCGCATAATGGATAGAAC
Source organism: Engystomops pustulosus (assembly GCF_040894005.1). Classification (NCBI taxonomy): domain Eukaryota; kingdom Metazoa; phylum Chordata; class Amphibia; order Anura; family Leptodactylidae; genus Engystomops; species Engystomops pustulosus. Next base: position 206,533,616 of record NC_092412.1, on the reverse strand, counting down.
ATGCTCTATCTTGGGCCGTAACAAAGGCCACACGGCATTATTTCTATGGCCAGGCTAGCATATGGTAAGCTTTGTTCTCCTGAATGTAGTCCAACGTTCTCCATAGAATAAAACATGCTTGATGTTCTTTCAGTATTACCCTAATTTTCAGTGTCTGCTATCATTGTCTGTTTATAATCAATGTTCTTGCCAAGCTAAGCACTATATCTGCATAACAACCTAAAGCCTTGCAAAATGTCCTTACCATTAAAATGTTTACTTAAATTTGACATTATGGAGGTGAATCCAAAATCAACAATACAACACGCACCTTTGATGTGAAAAGTGACCTTCCAGCGCCTTTCTGCTTTACAAATGCACCGTTATAATGAACATTACATGTTCCCTTGATTCTGACAACTATTTCATTGAGCTGAAAAATTAACAATGTCAGCTCGAAATGTAATTTTGTTATTTCAGCTTGCAGAAAAGCACAAGCATAGCGTAGATGTTTTTCTACTTATTACCATGGTAATAATGGTTTTGTTTATTTAAATATGTACAAGTAGCACTATTTTTACTTCACTATTCACACAATTAGTTTGATAAACTGTTAATTGCCAAAAAAATCTAAAGATCCAAAGTCTTTTCATGAGCAGGCTTATAGTATACCAGATTTGTGTTTCAATCTTTTTTATAGAATCCATGTCACCTTTCACCATATGCTAGAAGAAGGAGCAGTTTTTGTGAATGTTAGAGGCTATTGACATACAATACAGTACAGTCACATATCCAAACTTTGAAATCAATATTATACACATGAGCAAAGTTTTAACGGAACATGCCACAACATTTTTACAAATGCAGCTAGTGACAGGTTCCTCTAGAGCTCTATTAACTAACTGACATCCCTGTTTTGGATAAAAAATAGTTTCCCTTGCATCCCGATAAATCAACTTTATGTTATATTACCTAGCATCAGAGGGTATGTGTCCTGCTCGGCTGACCCCTGCATCTACTCATCCCCATGTTTGATGCCTCTTCTCAGCATGTCATGTGACCAGGGTGACATCATCTAAGGTTCTTTAGCCTCCAAACATTAGCAAACTGTACCCTATATATGCATCTGATCACATGAAATCAGATCAGCCTGTTATGGAATTCTATTCCTCCCCATCCTCCATGGAATTATACTCCTTCCCATTCTACATGGATGCATGCTGTGATTTCATGTGATCAGATACATACATGGGGAAGAAGTTACAGATGTAACAAGACCTTAGAGGATTTCATCCAGGTCACATAAATTTAATTATCCAATAATGTTACTGAGCTCTCTTAATGTTCTTACAGCAGAATATCATAGCACTTACACCTGTCAATCAGGAACAAGAAGGCAGGGTAATGCAAGTAAATGTTAATATGCATGATTAAATTAGTATGAAAGTGTGAGTTGCATATACGTTTAAAAAATGAATTATGTAATATAGAAAGGAACCATTAAGGGATAAGGGCATTGCTTTTTAATCATAGTTTTTAATGAAGTCTTTATTTTGGGTGGGTTAATTTGCATGGCAGGTTCTCTTTAAAAAGAACAGCAGATTTGCCAGTTAAAGTGTAATGGGTTAAAAAAAATACAAAAATAGGATTATTTTAAAATAGGAAATATTTGTAACAGGGATAAATTCATCTTAGGTATGCTTTGGTTAGGATTGTCAATAAAGTGGTTGCAGTGGTCAGAGTATGTGATGCCCCTGAAAACTGTTGCCATAATGTAGAATTCCCATGGATTTTTCTTTCTCAGCTACTCCCAGGCTTTTAATGTTGTTTATGTGTTGCCGAAATAGGTACCAGCCAAAGGAATATCACATAACTGAAAAGTCAATGTCAGACCCATTAAAGAGCCTTGAAAAATGACAACAATTTAAGTCAACCTAGATTTTCCTCTACAAGCTAACATCAGCTGGTTTGTAGTTACTGGCCATTAACTGTACAAAACAGGGTACTTGTCAATGGCCGAAAGGTTTTTGATGTGGCCCAGGAAAGTTAGCATTTCTCCTTGCATAACCAACTGATGACCATCTCTCGTAAACTAATGGATTGATCGTTGTCAAGGGTGTATGGAGAGGTTTCACGGGTGTGTATATGTGGTGGGGGACACAGCCGATGCTGGTAACTGCAACAGTCAGTCCTGACACTGATGGTAGCAGTAAAACTGATAAGTGCCGCTGTCAGACCAACCGTTGCACCTAACAGCATCATGACATCATTGGAGGGCGCCAATTGGCTGCCATAAAACGCTATGTACATAATCTGGAAGTCCTTCAGAAACATTGCAAATAAACTTCTCCCATTGCAGAAATATTGTGGTAGATTTCTCAAAATTGTCTAAAAGTGAACAGGTGCACATTTAGACTAGACAGTCTTATACTGCACTGAATTTGCTGAATGAACATTTTTTTCATTATGTGAGATGTAATTTGATCTTGTACACATTAAATGGGATGGAAGGATATTAGCTAATTTACCAATATACATCTAATAAAAGTTCAGCACCGCTTTCTTAATAGGTAAAGTGAAGCCTCCTGTCTTTTACCTCATCATCCAGACATTCCTGTCCATAATATGGTCGCAGATGGAGGGTCAAGTGATCTTATCTGTCCGTGAACAATTGTCAGTTAGAAATCACATGACCATTCATCTGTGAGCTGGCGATGCGCATGCTCTAATGCTCCTGAGGACTCGGTTACGTCACCGGCTCTCAGGAGCGAAGAAGGGAGGTTGAGGGGAGGTGGGGATGGCACTCTGCATGCCTCCCCTAGTATGCTAATGCCCAAATGCTGTGACGTAGAGACAAGCGGCGAGTTATAATCCATCCATTTTGTTATTTGTTTAACCAAAATATGTGCCTGCAACAGCTCAGCTACCCTTATGTGCAGGTTAGTGTGGGTCATAATGACCATTTATAAGCGGTAGGTTTCCTTTAAACAGAATTGGATCACTTGATTACTATGGTTTGTTTATTCATTAATCTAAAAACTGTCTGTAGCAGGTACCATCACTTTTGCCCTATATCAGATATAAATTAATCATCTTTATTTGCCAAATGTATGCAAAACTGCTTCACTAACCTGGAGAATAATGCAGACTGAAGAATGACAAACCATATTAGTGAATCTTCCTACATCATTTTTGGTGTTGAATTGCTTTAATAAGCTTTTTTTTTAAAATATTTCTAGAACCTGTGTGCTGATAAGGTAATGTAACCTAGCCCTCATTCCAATCCTAAGAAAACAAGAACGTATTAAAAGTAATAAAATATAAATGAAATAAAACATCAACGCCAGAACAGGTGCAATATTCATATGGAAATGTTGTCACCAGTAAGTGGATGTACTTTATCACTTTAAGGATTTGCCAAGGTTCCTGCCAGAATTAAAGTACAAAATTGGCCATGATTATGCTAAGAGAAGACTTGCCAAGATCTACAGAACATACACAACAATCAGAACGTGCCAAGGCAGTTATAGAAACCTAGGGTGTTCTAGAAGCCAGTTATGAAGCTATTTTTGGGAATATGCATGCAACTGCATACAACTTGCCCTGAGATATAAATAATACACGGGGTACATCATTCCTTCCAGGTAGTCATTTAATCCATCACTGGAAACTTGTATTAATTATGAAATTCAGTATGGCAAACTGTGTCTAAGCATTAACAGAATTTTAAAACCATGGCTCAGATTTACTATTAACGAGGCAAACGTCACGCAATGTGCAGGGGGCAACAGATTCATGATGATTGGATCTTGGCGTGCGCCCAATGTGCAGGAACTGTGTGCATCAGATTTTTTTCTGGTGCACTCAGTTCAGCGGTGTGTTCCACATTTCTAATGGACTTGCCTACGCAAATGTGGCAGGCTATGCGAATACACACCGGAATGGTGGTATTGTGTCGGCGTGTGCATAGTGCAACCTTGACATAATACTAGCACAAACACTGTGCAACCAGTTTCCCATGTATTTATGTGAAGCGTATGTCAGAATTCAAGCGCAGACTGCATTGTAAATCTGGGCCCATGTATTTTAGCTTTTTTAGCATCAGTGTTCTTGAGCACAATGTGACTTTTGTGTAAATCAAATTTTTTATCCTTCCTTCACTGAGTCTATATGCACATCGGAATTGCATGTTATTTTAGGAGCTTAGATTGCAGGTTCTGTCACCATAACCAACAGACCCATTTAAAGGCAATGTGGTCCATCAGGATCTGTTCATCCTCATTGGACTCCATGAGGATTTTAATTTTTTCATTTTAATAACGCAATACAAATTTCTTAACAGATATCAGTTGTTTTCTGTGACACACACGAACAAATATTTTAATTTTGTCTTATTAGAACCAAAATGTAAAGAATTTATGACTGTTTAGGCTCTATTGAAGATGGGGTGAAATGGTTAGGATCTATAGCAGAATAACCAAACTAAAGGTGCAATAGTTTTTGCAAGCTCACTACAAAATGTATATATTTGTATCACCTAATCTAGGGTCTGCATTATTACTTTCAACTAGGGCTAGAGTCTGAATAGTGGGAAAATATTTTGTGCTGAGCTGCATTGTTTGACATTTTTGGGGTGACTTTTTGTGCTCCAAGCTAAACAAAATACAATGCAGCACTTTCCTTTGTTTGTGACCTGTAAAGAGCACACATTCGTGTACATGGGGCATATAACTGTATTCACTAGTATTAAGGTCCTATTTAGATTTTGGTGGAACATAACAGGGGCATATTCAGGTTTAGTGCCAAGGGCAGCCTAAGCTGTAAATATGGTCCAGAATATGGTACTGAAATGGGATGATAGACAGTCTTATATGTACACACTGTTATAAAAAGAAAGCTGTCAATCATTCTGTGGGTGTGAATCAATCAGGACTCTTATTGTATCTCCTAGGAGTCCTGATAGGATTTAATCTACTTTCTACTTTTCTTCTCTGAGCCATAAAACGCATATACACGCTGCTCAAAAAAATAAAGGGAACACTCAAATTATACATCCTAGATCTGAATGGATGAAATATTCTCATTGAATAATTTGTTCTATACAAAGTTGAATGGTCTGACAACAAAATCACAATAAAATCATCAATATAAATAAGATTTATTAATCAGTGGAGGCCTGGATTAGAGTCAAATACAAAATGAAAGTGGAAAAACACACTACAACTTTGATGAAATAAGGACATCTACCATCAGGATCAAGGATTGTAAACCAATTACACTTACATGCTGGTGTGTGCCACAACTGGCAGGATCAAGTCTTCTTCTAGCTCTTTATGCCCATATTTTCACAAAAAGGCTTTAAAAATTAGGCAAATGAGCCTGTGTAGCTAATGGAGCCTAGAGCCCCTCGGGTTCATTTGCATATTGTAAAGCTTTTTTTTTTTACTAAAACATGAGCTAAAAAAAGAGCGGATTCTGCCAGAGGGGGCACACATCAGCATGTTAGTGTGCTTGGTTACAATCCTTGATGCTGATGGTCCTTTAAAAAAGTTGGGCTCAGTATTGTTTGTGGCCTCCACATGCCTGTATGACCTCCATACAATGCCACGGCATGCTCCTGATGAGGCTGCGGATGGTCTCCTGAGGGATCTCCTCCCAGATCTGGACTAAAGCATCCACCAACTCCTGTCTATGGTGCAATGTAACTTGGAGGATGAAGCGAGACATGATTTCCCCCATGTGCTCAATCAGATTCAGGTCTGGGGAGTGAGCACAAAGGCTGAGATTGCTGGGTTGTTGCACTCCATGTATCCTGGTGTACTGGCCTTTCTCAAGGGAAATCCCTTAATCCTCTGGACACTACACCGAAGGACACAGCAAACCTTCTTGCTTCAGCTCCCATTGATGTGCCCTATTGAATGAGCTGCACTACCTGAGCCACTTGTGTGGATTGTAGGGTCTGTCTAATGCTACCACGAGTGTGAAAGCGCCACCAACATTCAAAATTGACCAAAACATCAGCCAGAAAGCATAGGTACACAGAAGATGTCTGTGGTCCCCACCTGTAGAATTACTCTTTTATTGAGTGTATCTTACTGATTAATTTCCACCTGTTGTCTATTCCATTTGCACAGAAATAGAATAGAAATTGATTGTCTATCAGTGCTGCTTCCTAAGTGGACAGTTTGATTTCACAGAGATTTGATTTATGGCTCTTTCACTGCTGTTGGTACTCAGCTTCAGTTGCACATCTGTTCCATTTTTCAGCACCATGAGTGAAAAAAAACGGATGTTACATTGTTTTTTGGGTGAATCTATAGACTACCATTGCCTTCCGAGATCCGCATCAGTGAAAAATATAGAACTTGTTTCATAATTTTTTCCACGGACAATGGATCAGGGAAAAACATTGCAAATGTGAATGTGAAGAGCCCTTGGATTTACCCTATACATTATGTATAAGCTGACTTTTACTGGGGGAGGCTGTGGGGCATTAAATTACTGGGGGAGGCTGTGACCGATGTATTTTCCACCCTAGGCTTATACTTGAGTCAACAAGTTTTCCCAGTTATTTGTGGCAAAATTAGGCGTCCCGGCTTATACGCGGGTCAATTTATAATGGAGTATATACGATATATTGTGTTGTTTGTTACCCTTATTTTTTTGAGCAGCGTATATTACAAATCTCCCCCTTATAGGCATCACCTGATAAGTTAGTGTTAATTAAAGCTGCTCTCTGCCTCTTATGCAAAAGTTCCCAGAGCTAAACCTAAATTCATGACACTTTCAAAGTGCACTGACCAGTCCATGTCAAGCAACAGCAAGATCAAGCAATGCAAATAGCTCTTATTTTCAGCGTCCTTCTCCTAGCATCCTTATACGTCAGCATTTAGTGAGAATGAAATTGCACATGTCATCCTGCAAAGAAAGTCTATACAATTTAAGGCCAGGTGCAGATGAGAGATACAACTATGAAGTGCTCCAGATAATTAAAGTTGGATTAGTTCAAAAAGAACACATTTATTACTGATCATATCACTCAATATTTTGAGAGGGTGAATGCACTTTATTGTAATTAGCTATCACTTTAGCCTCAATGCTGGAGAAAATCATCCTGATAAGGACAAAAAATGTAACCATTGGTCAATATGACTGCAGAAAATCTACTTTAAATTGAAGCAATTTATTCAGAAAACAATCTCGAGCCCTACTCAGAATCAATATTTTTTTCTTAATCTGCAATTGTTCTACCAGAAAACTATTTGTGAATGCCCTGTAACTGCTGAAAGTGACAGCTGAAAACTTCAAGATCTATGGCAGAGGACTACCTGGATGTGGATTTGTGTCTATGTTGTTTGTCACTCACCTAATTATTTGACAGAGAACCATAACTATATGATTACAGTCGCCTTTGTGAAAAAATACACTTTGTTTTCAGGGAAATATATACTTGTGGAGCTTTCCCTATTTGTATTGTATGAACTATATTTACAGCAAAACGTGAAAGTCATAAAATGTACTGTAACAAGTTACATGTTAATCTCTTATGTACATTGCTCTGTATTAAGGAGTTCCTTAATGTTAAATTTTTGGAGTTTTATCTCTGGCGTTAACAATATTAGAGGCTTTTTTTTTATTTAACTGTATTTTTATTGAAATTTTTATCAAAATACAACAAAACAGAGAAAGCGATATTGAATGCTGTTTGATTGTTCAGGAGTGAAGTTACAAAGAAAGAATGAGATCCATTTGTATCTTCAGATGTAACATAAACGGAAGAGGATGAACATGTGACCATTTCTGGTCGAGATGATGTAGAACAAGCCGTATGGGTGTCAGGACACACTAAAGGGGTTGCACACTTCCAGCAAATAATTGATATTGTTTGTGTAATGAAAAGTTCTACATTTTTCCAATATACTTTCTGTATCAATTTCCACGGTTTCCAAGATCTCTGCTTGTTGTCTTCTTGCTTTTATGCAACAGGAAGCTTTATTGTTTACTTCCTGAAGATAAAAGCCGGTCCATGCTCATGTGATGTCACACATATCAGAGATCATAATCAGAGCTGTGTGATATAACGAACCATACGCCTGTTTGACATCACATGACCACAGACCATTGTATACATACAGGAAGTAAACATAGAAGCTTCCTATAGAATGACAGCAATCGGAGATCTAGAAAATAGTGAGGGAAGTAATACAGAAAGTATATTGGAAAATGTAATAAATTTTTATTACACAAGCAATATCAATTATCCAATGTAATGTGCTTAAAGTGGACAACCCCTTAAATACAAAGAAAATGGAGATAGGGGGAAATATGAGGGAGGAAAAGAGTATAGATGGTTATGAGGGGAAGGTCTGTAGGTTCAGTAGAAAGAGGGGAACCTTCACAGCAAAAATAGATACAATGGGGCACATTTATATACCCATCTGGAGGAGTTCACTGGAAATGCACCGTTCGGCGGTAACGCACTGTGCCGCAATTCCCTAAGATAGTGAATGTGTCGCTTCCCCCGCTCAGGTCTGTCAGAGTTCGCCTTCTTCTTCATGGTAAATATAAGTTCTTGATCTTGCTGCACAATTTGAAAGTTAAATCCTGCGCTCAGTCAGAATCAGTCGGATCATCTGAAGGCACGTCCCCCGATTTCTGTTGCATGAAAGCTGGCGCAGCTGCGTCAAAATTCAATCACGTGCGACACAACCCCCTGTTTAATACCTGTCACAGCCGCGCACAACCCAAAAACCTGAAGAACAAGTATAGATATATTGATAGATACTATATAGAATAATCAAACTGGCAGCTTCATGGTAGACCTTTATGGTAGACACATTTATTATCCCTTTACTGTGACATTACTGTGCATACTATCTTTGTACTTTGTATACTGTAACATCACTGTGTTTACATAATACATGTACTGTGACATCACTGTGTGTATTATCCCTGTACTGTGACATCACTGTGTGTATTATCCCTGTACTGTGACATCATTGTGATTATTATTCCTGTATAGTGACATCACAGTGTGTATTATCCCTTTACTGTGATTTCACTGATAGCATTGTTGTAGTTTTAACCCATTCTAAATTTTTAAGGACCTTAGTTAGAGTAATTAGTTACACTCCTGACTGAAATGTTGAAAAAAATGCTGCAAACTAAAAATGCTATCAAAAATAAAAGTACATTTAAAGTACAACTGGAAATGAAATAAAAATTTTAATTGAATCAATTTTGGGCAATCACTCTTTACCTTCAAATATTGAAGAATTAACCACATATGTTCTGTGGAGGTAGAAATCCTTCTACCGCTTAATTTAACCCCAAATGATCCCATGATGCTGAAATCAGGTCTCTCTTCTAGTTTCTTTGTTCTACGTGTTAAATCAACGATACAGTAGTCCTTATGACCCTGCTTGTCAGCTTGTGACTGAGCTCCTGCAGCAGAATTCAATTTTTAAAAAACATTCTTATTTTGCAGCATTTTTATAACACCTGCCTATAACTTCTGCACATCCCTGTATTTAAATATGTATATGTGAGGGTAAGTAAATAATTGCCCCAAATACAGAAATAATTTATTTCAATGAATATAAGAAAAACAACCCATAAAGCATATTTCCACTGTATCATTGCACAAGCTTGTATATGCATAAGGGGATCAGTGTTGACTCATCTTCATATTAGTTCATGAATATTTTATTTTCAACTTCAATGTATTTCTGTTGGCTAGACAAGGCTTTATATTGGAAGAAAAGGTGGCAGAATGCAATTTGATAAAGCTACTTCCTCTTTAAAGCACATGGGTTTTGTGACAGATGCATGAGAGCCAGGAAATACTAAAAATAATGAAGAAAACATGCCAAATAATTAAATCAGATAAACTAATGGAAGCCATATGATTTAATTTTCGAGCACAACATAGAACAGATGACAGTCCCTGTGTATTGCAGAAATGCATAAATTGCCAATACTCACAACAGGAACACAGCATATGGCATTGTAGTTATATAACTCAGTCCCAGTGCAGCCTCTACATGTCACACATAGAGATGATGGTTAAGATCGAAGAAGTATTATATTTTAAAGCTAGATGTAGTTGGTTGGTTTTGCTTTTGAATTGTAAGGTGAACCTATTTAATATGTTAATGTTCAAAGTTACTTTGTAAATGGTCAGAGACAGATGTAGCAGGGTAGCTGCAGCTACAGTGGTCCCTTGTAAAGAACCCACAGTGATTTCCACCAGCACAATCCCCCCATACTGTAAAAATGTTAATTATTGTTGTAGATTCAGGGAATAAAATTCAACCTTTGTATTGCGTAATGAATATGAGAAACAATTATCAAAGGGCTGATAATAATATGAGATGAGGAAGATTGTCTTAACTCCCCTGTAGAGGAAACGTGCAGTACATTTTATCGATTTTGGAGAAGTGTTTTTTTTTTTTTAGCTGAAATATTTGTGCCCTTGTGGTGTATGAGACAGAATAGGGCCAATCGGCCGTTTAAACCCTTTGGTGCTCCTTAAAATTTAACTTTTAATTCTTTCCGCTTAAAATATAGAGTGAAAAAACAAAAAAATGTGTGAAATAAACTATGTTACTGACTCAATTTGGTTGTCTAAAATTATCAGAGAGCAGTGGTTAGCCTGTTTTGGCTCGTTAATCTAACACATTCCTTTCGGGATGTTCTGGTTAGTGTTGGAGTCTTTCATTCTGGTCAGCTTGCACACAGAGGGTATTAGTAGGGTAGGGGAAAATTTTGGATTGGGGTAGGGTAGTTCACACCATGCATACAACCCGCTGCATCTATCTGCGGTATCCTATACCTGCTAGTTTTCCCCTCGTCTCTCTATGCTACCTCTCTTCGGTATTTGTCTTCCGTGCTAGAGCCTGGCCTGACTCTCTATTCCATTAGGCTCCTCTCTGTCTCTGTTCTAAAACCTAGCATTGCCCCCCTCCCCCCCCAAAAAACAGGCTAGCCACTGCTCTCTGATAATTTTAGACAACCAAATTGAGTCAGTAACATAGTTTATTTCACACATTTTTTTGTTTTTTCACTCTATATTTTAAGCGGAAAGAATTAAAAGTTAAATTTTAAGGAGCACCAAAGGGTTTAAATGGCCGATTAGCCCTATTCTGTCTTATATTTAAAAGCAATTAATCCAGCTCACCAATGGTTCAAAGAAAACAAAGAACTTGTGGTGTATGGGCTCTATGGGAACTGTTGTCAAAAGGCAGTGGCAAGTTCCCTTTAAATACATACTTTGATCTGTTGCACTCATTGCAAACAATAAGGTAAAATAGATGTAAAACCTTTGTTCATTTGTAGAATTGAGGTCATCAATTCACAGCTGCTGATTATAGAATGATGGCTGTGCATAGGCAGCTCTCAGAGGTGTACCAGCCATGCCTTGCCTCAGGCAGCGCCACCTGCAGCAAGTCCGGGGGCAGCAACAGAACTGCATTCACTTACTAAAAAAAAGAAGTTGACATTAAAAAATAGAGAAGTAATGTACTTATAACCAAAAATATTGCTACTGGGTGCGGTTGGAGGGGGCATTGTTCTAGTGCTTGTCTCTGACAGCAGAAAGTTCAGGTTTACCATTGGAGGCTGTGTCCAAATCAGTGTAGCAACCATCACCACATTTTTAGGGAAACTGCCCTTTTTTATTTTACATTTATTTTATATTTATGGCATAACCTGCAGATATGCCATGAATGTAGGGGTGGGAATACCCTATTCAATTGAAGTATTTTTCATGATCTAACCCTAAATATGAGCTGAACTGCACTTCAATATATAGGATAGTATTTCATTTCAATTACCCAGTGGAACCGTTTAGTACTTAAAGAGGTATTCTCGCCTGGGCATTCACATTAGGTTTGATAAATCTGCCATATATATACATTTCTTCAATTAGATGTTATTAAAAAAATGTTCCTGTGTGAAGATAATTTCTCATAAATGTAGTCATATGGTCCCTTAGAAACGAGATGGCTTCCTTGGATACGGCCACCTCTGCTGGAGGGATTGCACAAATAAACAAAATATTTTTGTATATGAAATGCCCGGGAGTTGCTGCAGATCTCACAGCCGTCCTGTGGTAATAAACGCTGAATCCATGTGGTCAGGCAGGACTCTATAGCCCATGTCTGACCACTGCTGCCAAAATGTGAGGTGGTCGTATCCGAGGAAGCCATCTTGTTTCTAAGGGACAACATGGCTATGTTTATGGGAAATTATCTTCACACAGGAACATTTTTTTAATAACATCCAATTGAAGAAATGTTTATAAATGGAAGATTAGTGAAACTGAATGTGAATGCCCAGACGAGAATACCCCTTTAATTTAGATTATGTAACTGTTTGTAAAAAAAACCTTTTGTTGATCATTATCATTAAAACAGAGATGTGTCCACCTTTCTTTCACAACTTTCTCCAAGGCCTCAGATTTTTCATTATACACATTCAATATCTTATATTACAACACAACAAGCAAACACAACCCTTCACATGATGCTTTGGCACATGCTATAGACACATTTATCAGGGGTTTTTCACCAGTTTTCTGAAATGATTGCAAATCCTGATGCAAGGCCAGGAATTGTGATTATTTCTCCCCTACGCCACCTCTATGCCAAGTGGGCATGAATAGGACATCCCTGGTGGTGGAGTTGGTGACCGTGGGGTATTCCTGCTCGGTGGCTGCACATTAGCTATAGCTTGTGACTGAATAGTTACAGGTGAAAGTGCAATTGTACGACGGTTGTAACCGCCCACCAGATACATCAGGAGGCACTATGTGTCAGCGTAAGGTAAATATCCCCCATAAGAAGAGATTTATTAAGGAATGTTTCTGGTGCTCAAGCATTTAAATAATCACAATGGGATTGTGGGAAGATATACAAAGTTTTTCAGGATGGGATAAGGAAAACGAGGCCTCTTTTAGCTACCTCGTAAGGCAGTTCCCTTGACATCAAGCATGACCTACAAGAGGCCTTATGACATGATGCAGGATTAAAACCAAACCAGAATATCTATTCCAGAAGGAACAGACTCCCAACTGTAGACAGCACTGTTTCGACCTGATTGGGTCTCCTCAGTACAGCCTAGGGAACTTGTTTGGCTAGGTGAGAGACTTGTGTCTAGGGTCGGAAGTAAGAGTTCTCCTTATGGAGACTGCCAATTAAGGCCACCATGTAGGCGTGTGGAGTCTTATAGCAAAGCTCTACAAGGACGATTCTGGGAATGCAAAGTTTTCTAGGATGGAATTTTCCAGAATGGGAGTGGATAGTGAAGCAGACCGGTGGATGATGTTCCTGCCCCATACCTATAAACGGTGCCTATTCTGGCAATTTTTAAAGTGCAATTGATTGCAAGTACAGCCGCATGCCAGATACATCAGGGCGGCACAGTGGGTGAACAGGAGTGTGGAGAGCAGTGCATATAAATGATTTATTAATTTTATAGCCCTTCCCCCATCCCCAACCAATAAAGGTATTTTATTTTAAAACAACCCCTTTAAGCCAAGAAGAAAGGACCCATTTCTTATCTAATTGTAAATTTATTTGAATAATCACTGTCTTTTATTATAAAGGAGCATAATGTAAAGGTCATCAGTTTAGTTTATCAATGAAAAGACATTTATTTTATTATTCTAATGTTTAATTAACTCCTTGAAGTGTTTGATACTAAAGTGAGATGCGCATCATGCACAAGGTACCAAACTAAAATCCGTTCCTCGTGTTTCTCAGAGTCCTTTGGATAACTTATGAAGTTAGTTTGAATTAAATGTTAATCCAGGCTGTTCGCTGGGTTGAAATATGCTTATGATAAGGAACATTTTCACAGCACATAATTAAATTGAAGACACAGCGTTGTCTGTGCTAAAGTTTTTCACTAAACAAATACCCTTCTATTAAAAGAGCCTTATTTCTCAGTGCTGCATATTCCATTGTGCTGCCCATTAATTATAAAGCTAGACAGTACAGTAAATAGCTAAGCACTGCCAAGAAAAAGAACTATGGAAAGCATTTTCTTTTTATAATCATGCTATTCCTTAACCAATTTCTGTGCATTAATCCCCCCCCCCATATTTTACACAGTTTCGAAGGAACGAAGAAATAGAAGGTTAATGTGTTGTCTGTATAAATCTGCTATCATTGGCAGGCAGACTGCATTGTAAATCATAATCAGACTCAATGGAAGAAAACTATTCCTACGTTTATTATATTTTTTATCACAACAGCATGGTTCTTGCAAACTTGCATAACTAAAAGCTGAAAGCAATGTCTACTATTTAACACGACGTGCCTTTGAGGTCTCAAAATGCCTTTGCTGATTCATTTCAGTAGTTCCAGCTCTGTTTTCTTAAATTTAAAGAGGTATTTCGGGAATATAAAGGTCTAATACAAAAACCTATAATGCTATAAACAAATGAATATAACAAAACTCCATGTCATTAGTCACAAAATGGAGCTTAAATAATTTGATTTTATGATTCACAAAATGTTATGGGCTTTCTAAAGTTACCAAGATCGCCACCACTGGAAACTACAAGTCCCATGATCCTTTAGTTCTCATTAACTCATCTTCCCTCTCATGTTCGGCTCCCAGTGATAATGTAACAGACTATCCTGCTCTGTTACCATAGAAATGATTTGTAACTGCCATTGCTACACTTTATCTCACTGAGATGGGTCTCACTGCAACACTGACCATACTGGATGCCCTGCAACTAACCGACTACAGCCAAACATAGTGATGATCACAAGACCTGTCCAGGCAGGGCATGTGATGCGGACATGTTACCAGCGGTTATCTTCTGCCCTGTGTCAGCTCTGCGCATTGAAAATCAATGGACTGATTAAAAGGACAGTAGCATTTTATTTCTTCATTACATTTTCTGCTAAGGGGAGCAAAATTCGAAATAACAGCTAATTACATGTTAGCTTATATTTTAGGGACCCATTTGTATATGAATTATGCTTACTCCTGGAATACCCCTTTAAGCATTGACAGAGATGGAAAAATAAATTGTTTAGGCTAAGGGCAGTAGTAGAGTTATATATAAACACATATACATGAATTTTAATTAAGATTTATCTTAACAAATATACATTTTTATAGCACTTATGCAAAAGTGTAGAAATTGCTTATGAAGGGCCTGCGAAAAATCTTAGAACATAAGTACTCTACATGTATTTCATAATGTTAAAAGTGCTAAAAAATGAAGTAAAAAAATCAGGTTTGCTAGTGTGGAATAACCATGGAAGGACAGAAGCACAACTTGTCCTCATTACTTTGATTCCAATTATGTCAGGGAAGTTATAGGCTATTGATCGAGTTGGGAGTTAGCTTTAATTTTGGACTTGTTCCTGGATGTGTTTTAACAGCTAGCACATGCACCTATCCACCTTTATGGGCTCTTACACAAGGCAATGGATTCCAGCATGATAGTGCATGAGCTGCTCTCTGAGTTACAAAAGGTAGAGCAGGTCCTATTGCTGGCAAGTTTGCAACTTGGATAGTCTTTTTTTATTGGTATCGGCACATGAGTGGCTTCACACATTAAAGACAAACAGGATTGAAGCCTGAACGGTATCTGGCAATAATGGGTGGGGTTTCAACCTTTAAGTATTAAACAACAGTTTTTTTACCATAAACTGTGATAATTTTGCTCTCCAGAAAGGCATCCAGGCCTCTCTTGGATATGTACATAAAGTCCGCCATAACAACCTCCTGCGGCAGAGTCTCACTGCTCTTACAGTAAAGAAACTTTGTCTATGGTGATGGTAGGTCTAGGTATAAATAGATCTTTGGAGAGATCCTTGTACTGTCCATTCATGTATTTGTACCTTGTAATGAGGCCTTTTTTCTTTTTTCCGAATAACTCCAAATTTTGTAATCTGTCATTGTATTCTAGTACCCTATACCCCTAATAATATTGGTTGCTCTCCTCTAGTTCAAATATGTCCTTTTTATACACTGGTGCCAAAAACTGTACACAATATTTCATGTGGGGTCTGACCAGTGATTTGTATAAGGGAAAACTATGTCCTTATCATTAGAATCTAAGTATAATGTAACTGGAAAGAGAAACTGACTTCCTACTCATACATGAGGCATTCTGCTGGTTAGAGCCGATCACACAATGTAGAACCAGAAGGGACACCACCAGTAAGAAGATTTGCAATAAACTTTTAGTCATGTAACTTTCAAAGAGAATAAACATATTTGTGGGCACAATACTTGACCTAAACGGTTTACACAATGGTGTTGAGGGAGGTTTAAAGCAATTTAAAAAATCTCAAAAAGCAGGGTATGCAAAAATGTATAAGAATTTTAAAAATTTACCTGAATTGCCCACTACTCCAGTGCTTCTATTGCAGTGGATCCCAACAATGTGTGTTGATGTTCTTGTAGTAGTGATTTGACATGCAACTTTTCTATCATGATACCTAATGTTGATATTTCGAATACAAATTAAATATTTGATTTGTCCAACTGTAGCCATTCTCTACCAACTGAGCTATATTCTCACATTGAATTAATTCTTTCAAAGTAAATCCAAAGGAAAAAACAACATTGTAGAGGCCAATTTTCCTCACCATTGACAACAAAATCACCATTTATGCATTTTCAGTAATATGAGCCCTCCTTATCTAAGATATTGCCTGCATGCATGTGGTTATAGAAAAAAATAAAATACAGGCGGTCCCCTACTTAAGGACACCCGACTTACAGACAACCCATAGTTACAGACGGACCCCTCTGACCTCTGGGGATGGTCTCTGGATGCTTTACTATAGTCCCAGATTGCAATAATCAGCTGTAAGGTGTCTGTAATGAAGTTTTATTGATAATCCTTGGTCCCATTACAACAAAAAATGTTTAAACTCCAATTGTCACTGGGGCCAAAAAATTTTTTGTCTGGATCTCCAATTATAAAATATACAGTTTCGACTTACATACAAATTCAACTTAAGAACAAACCTCCGGACCCTATCTTGTATGTAACCCGGGGACTGCCTGTATTACCTACAGTATGTTGTTGGGTTTCCATGAATGACATAACTGATTATATTATCATGCTGACAAAGAAGTGTAGAAACATTACTTTGGATTAACTATCCTGGGGCACTGTATTCATTTACTCTGTATTTCATCCATCATTTAAATCTCTAGTATACGGCATAGATATGCAGTAGAAATTATTGTAGTAATGCTCACAGAATGAGTATCAGCCATGAAATATTGCGCTGATTTGTAATACACAAGTAATAAAGCCTGGGAAAAAAGTAAAGATGAATAATAGATCAACAAGACTGTCATACATATTAACATTTAAGTGAGAATGCAATTCCTGGAGTAACTACACAATGCATCTTAATTAAATTTATGAGCAGCCGTAATGTCGGTTGTGGAGAGACAGTAAGGTGGAGAAAAATAAGATTAGTTTGCAAAGAAACCATGAATAAAAATTTCTGGGCACCTCCCAAATAATAAAAAGACTATATAGAAGAACCTAAAAAACTGAAAACTTAGCATCTTATAGAGTTCACACATTTGTTTCTTCTTTTGCAGAACTCATGTACACGGTTGAACTTGCCGGAGGTCTTGGAGCCATACTTCTGTTACTTGTATGTCTGGTCACCCTCTACAAGTGCTACAAGATTGAACTTATGCTTTTCTATCGAAATCACTTTGGTACTGAAGAACTTGATGGAGGTAAGAGAAATAATGCTATTGCTTTGTGTATGGATTAGTGAAACACAAAGGGGCAGATATATTATTGTGTCTGCGCCAGTTTGTTGTCTAGGTTTGTATGAAAAACGTGTTTTGGAGCTTGCACATGTATTTGTTTTGTGTTTGCGACAATTTTGTGGTGGCTTCACTTTGTCCAAAACTTTTGAAAACTGTGCACCTAAAGGTGCATGCTAGAGCTTTTTCGTAGTTTGAGACACAATTTGTCAAGAATCCGAAACAATTCTGTCGCACTAAGTGGATAGAAAGTGCATCAAGAAAAACTGCTACTGTGTCACATCTTGAAAACAGACCAAATTAACTAAGAGCATGTAACACAAAGTGCACAACATTGAGGCAAAGTGTACTAATGCAGATTACATCACTATTCATATAATTGGGCCAATATATACAAATATTTTATTCCTAAAAGTCCCTTAAACGTTAGATTAACGTTTGCAGAACCGCAATCAAGCGATCTGATATTTTCAGGTGTGCCAATTATTTCTTTCTGTAAGGTCAAGTTAAAGATAAATTGGAAATTTGTGAACAGATGTACACTAGAATTTTGGGAAGGGAGGCAGGTTACAAGTGCTCTGGTGACTCGCCACTTGTGCTTCATTTAAATAAAAAAAAAGTAAATTTTTTACTGAACATACAAGAAGAAAGCTCCTGATAAACTTAGAGCTGTTTTCACCCTGCTTGGAGCTACCTAGCAGAATTAAAGGTCATCACAGCTATAAACTAGTGATATGTTTCCTTTAAATATCTGTTGGTCAAACAAATGTCTCTCTGCCCTCCTTGTGCAGCTTGGGCTTCTGCTTCTAATCCATCATCGTAGTCTCTTCCATTTACTATTGGGGGGGGGGAGTCTGGAGGCCTTATGCCCACTCAATAGTCAACCAGTCCAGCCAAAGTGACCATTATTCTTATGCATGGCCATTTTCACACATACTGAATTCCCACTCGTCTGATCATATTATACCTAGTAGTGTATATTTGTACCGTGTTAGCCATGGAGATCAGAAGAAGAGTAAAGAAATCAGGCAATACCTTTTTGAGGCTAACTGAGTATATCTGATGGTGAGCTTTCAAGAATACTAGTTCTCTTCGTTAGACAGTAGTTTCTTCATATCGGACCTAATAATAATCATTTTATATATCTTCCTAACTAAAAGCCAGTGTCTACACTTTATTTACTCACATATTGTGTAATATTCAGGCACAGCAGGATGAATAATATGATAAACAATCTATGTGTAATAAAATGTATTAAAGTTAAAAAGCAACTTACTGTATATACTCGAGTATAAGCCGACCCGATTATAAGCCGAGGTAGCTAGTTTTACCACCAAAAACTGGAAAAACCTATTGACTCGAGTATAAGCCGAGGGTGGGAAATGCATTGGTCATAGCCTCCCAGTATATAGCTGCCAGACCCCTTCAGTATATAGCCTGCCAGCCCCTTTGTCTATGTAGCCCGCCAGCCCCTTTGTCTATGTAGCCTGCAATCCCCTTTGTTTTTAATGCCTGCCAGCCCCTTCCTCTATATAGCCTGCCAGCCCCTTCCTCTATATAGCCTGCCAGCCCCTTCCTCTATATAGCCTGCCAGCCCCTTTCTCTATATAGCCTGCCAGCCCCTTTGTTTTTAATGCCTGCCAGCCCCTTTTTTTTAAATGCCTGCCAGACCCTTTTTTTTAAATGCCTGCCAGACCCTTTTTTTTAAATGCCTGCCAGCCCCTTTTTTTTAAATGCCTGCCAGCCCCTTTTTTTAAATGCCTGCCAGCCCCTTTGTTTTTAATGCCTGCCAGCCCCCTGTTGCCAGTAAAAAAAATAATAAACTTACTACTCACCATTCCGACGGCCCGGACAGCTCCTCTCCAACTTCATCTTCATGCCGCAGCTCCGCCGCAGCTCCGTGGCCGCGCCTCTTCAGTCTTCATGCCAGCTCGGGGCCGCAACAGCGACACACGGAGCTGTCGCGGCCCCGAGCTGGCATGAAGACAGAAGAGGCGCGGCCACGGAGCTCCCGCGGACCTGCGGCATGAAGATGAAGAGGAGCTGTCCCGGCTGTCGGAATGGTGAGTAGTAACTTTATTATTTTTGTATACCTGAGTATAAGCCGAGTGTTGAATTTTTAGCACAAAAGTTGTGCTAAAAAACTCGGCTTATACTCGAGTATATACGGTACTGCTCAACATCTGTACCACACAGCACTTGTAAGAAATCTACATATTACACCTACAACAAAAACAAATAATGTTTCTTGATTTTAGACAAATTTCCCCCCAGCTGGGTTGATGTATTTCTATTTTCAATTAAAATACTTACATTGTTCAGGTCCTCTCGGTGTATCCTTAATGGGTAACAAACAATTAACAGCACATCGTGTAATGTTTTGCTGTTTGTTTATTTTTCTTAATGATTTGTACACAAAACCGAAAAAAGCACTCGAAAACCAAGGAAAAAAAAGAAATGATTCAGTCAGGAACAAAGTGTTTATTGTGAAAAAGATTTAATATATGTATTCATTATTATATTTGCCGAACAAAATAAAAGACTATTAAAAAGTTAGATTAGTACTTGTACCCCCAGGATAGACTTGCAGGTTGGAATTATATGCATGTTTTTTATAAAGTACAAGACTTTCTTAATAGCAAAGCATCAACAAAAGTCTGTAAATAGCTGCTGAATGTTGACCATTGTAAGATGTACCCAGCGGAATATCGATAGTTGTAACCTAAGTGAATCATTTCTTCTCTCCTCTGCTGACTGTGTCATTTGTTTCCTGTCAGTCTTATTATTTTTCTGTTTAGAAAATTGCATGCACAACAATTCCCTTAGACATTTCTACCATGGGCATAAACCAGCCATCACATTAAAGCCACTACCAATAACAGGAACAACAATATAGCACATGTCACGGAATTGAATTTAATAGACAGTAGCTACGTGTAGCTATTGTAATTTGGGATGAGTGGGTAACCATCCTATGGAATATGGTTTGTTTAATGGCAGCATTTAAAAGGTTAACACTCTAGAACACTGTTAGCACGAATCATGGGTGTTACCTGTTGGTGTGGAGCATGACGACCAAGTCCAGACTTGGCTGAGCCCAAGCCTGACTGAAGGAACAGACCTGAACATTACAGTTAGGGTCCACTTATTACTAATTATAAATGTATTTTGTGAAAGAACTGATAAGACTCAAAGTAACTTTCACAATGAACATGTCGTGATGCCTAGAAGAATATTTAAATCCATCTCCAAAAGGGCTGATTTTGTGGTGTATTGAATAAAGGACCAATAAATGTTCAATTAGTCATGTGTTCATTGGTGTGCAAGACTCACTAATGGATCTAGGAAGAAACGGTTAGCCAAACTGGTCAGGATCTCTAAAGGAAGGAATGCTCCAAAGGGGTTTGCTGAACTAAAAATATTGATAACATATCAATATTATAGGGCCTTCATATCAGAATGGTAGATGTATAACATCTTACATCTCCACAATTTAGCTATTCTCAGGAGCTAATAAAAATAGAAAAGAATAGTAATACGATAACTCAGTTCAGCCCCCCCTCCCCATTGATTGAAATGAAAGTTAGGTTGCAATGAGCATGATTAGCTACTTTACATGTGTAAAAGATTTAATGCATTGACAAGTCATAAATAGGCAAAGAATAGGTTCCTGGCTGTTATAGCTACCTGAACACCTTAAAGGACATCTACCATCATTTAACTGATGGTAAATGTGTCCTTATAAGAAGTTCATGAGGAAAATTGTTCTTTCATTATAACTCTGTATGCCACAATTGCCGACTGCAAAATTAAAGTACAAGGTTCTCTAAGGTGCTCGGGTGACATAACCTGAACCCCCCAGGCTAATAAGCATAACTTTTATAACTCTGTATTTTCTAAATCATGTCATATAGAGTTATAATTAAAGAATTTCCTCAGGAACTTCTTATTCGAACACATCTACCATCAGTAAACTGATGCTGGATTAAATTAAATGAAATTACTCTGGCTGCAATCACAATCACAGAGGTTACCAGTAGAAACAATAGAGCTGACTCCTGGTGAATATGACCAGCCCATAAGAACTAATTAATGTCAAATTATACTTTGACATTATTTGTGCAATATCTAATTTTAACTGAGTGCGTGTGAAGATCTGACCTATTAGCAGTACTGATTTATGCAAGAGAATGAATACAGTTAAAAAGAAGTTGCATTACATTAATGATTTTCCGTATCAAAATTCTGCGCTCCAGAAGGCGTTACTCAGAAAGCCGCAGTGTTTCTCTACATCATACTGTTGGCCTTTTAACTTGATGGAAGGTAGTGAGTGGTAACAGTACTTTGGATTACTGTGCATGTTTAAGAAGCCATCATCCTTTTAGTCTCCAGCTAAGTACATGAGTCGCATAGAGTGAGGTTATCTATATGACTTCTTCAAAAAAAGAATTTAATGGTGTAAACTCCTGTGGATCGCTAAATACAACCGTACAACTTATTTCGAAGTTTAAGAGCGGAATTGTACCATTTTTGGCTGTTTAATATTTATGGATAAAAAATGTGCACCCTTTTCACATGAAATATTCAACTAGTGGTGGGAATTCTATTGGTTAAATAATATTTAAAATGTAAACGTTTCTTTGATACCAACACAGGGGAGATTTTGAGTAAAGAAGTACTTTGTTGGCCAAAAAAAGAGATACTCTTTGATCTCAAAGAGGACCTGTCACCTGTAAAAACGGCACTAAGAGCTACTTACTAAAATAAACTGCTCCTAGTGCTACAACAGATGTAGCAGTGTTATGCTGATAGCATTATCGGAACCCTCCAATACCGCTAGCAGACACTGCCGCAATGTACAATAGAAACGCCGGACCACGATGTAAGCGGTCGGGCGTATTCATAAGGGGGCGGGATTAGGGACAGTGACTGCTGCATGAAGCCTGGCAGTCACCGCCGGCCTATGGAGTAGGAGGGGCAGTCTGGGGAAAAAACAGTGTCTCAGACTTCCCCCTCATGAATACACGAGACCGCTTACAGCGCGGTCCAGCGTTTCTATTTTACAGTGCGTCTGTGTCTGCTAGCGTTATCGTAAGTTATCGATAATGCTAGCAGTGTAACACTGCTGCATCTGTCGTATCACTAGGGGCTGATTACTTTAGTAGTGCTTGTTTTCAAACACTTGCCATTTCACTCACCTCGAGATGCCTTTTCACTTTATCTGCGGGCGGTCAACTTGATACAATCCCACAAAAGTAGTCCATTAGTTTCCACCATCTACACAGATTGGTTTGTCTACAGAAAATGACACCAAATAAATAAATATGGTAGGGGAATTGATTGGGCAGGATCCCTGCAAAATGTTTTAGACTGACTTATGTGCTCTGCTACAACTCAAAAGTTATATAGTGGCTTAGACTGTTTGATACATCTGCTCGATACATTGTAGATTGTAATTGGTTTTAAATACACATATAAACTAATTTATGAATTTGTGACCGTTAACTCTAACGATGCTTTGTATTTCTTTTACAGATAACAAGGATTTTGATGCATATTTATCATATACTAAAGTAGACCCAGATCAATGGAACCAAGAAACGGGAGAAGAAGAAAGATTTGCACTGGAAATTTTACCTGATATGCTTGAAAAACACTACGGTTATAAACTGTTCATCCCTGATAGAGACTTAATACCAACAGGAAGTAAGTTAAACAGATGTATGTATTTTAGTTTTAATTGTTTAAAAAAAAAACATTTGTGTAAATATCTATAAACAAAGTGTATCCTCATATTGACACGCATTTCCTTTTGTATATAGTTAAAGGAGTTTTTGAAATGTTTAAAGTTACAAATGTTTTTTTTCAAGATATAACAATCGATGTTGGCTGACATTTTATTGACATAGCTCTAGCTCTAGAAATCCCTGGGTCTCTAAACATGTCTATTACTATAAAAGGCATGAAAGTATGGCTGTATATTTCCCATACAAGAGGCACCGTAGGGTTAAATGTGTCTCACTTACTAAATTACGTTGGTTTCAACACTGGAATATCCACCAATTACTAATAGAGGAATCCCAAACAATTTTCTTTGTCTGTAAAGGATGCATTTGAATGGAGCTTTTGAGCTGCATGAAGTAGACCTCAAAAAAGCAGTAGAAAGCATGTACCACCATTACTCTATTCAAACTCTCCTACAATATTAATTAACATGCATTACAGAAAAATACATTCCCTATCTGTAGTGATCTCCTAAGGATAGGGGATGGATTGGTAATGTTGTACACATTCTACATTTAAATGACTCACTAGCCATTTATTGATCTAGGTTGATCCCGGTTTTAACTATGCAAAATTTTCTTATGCGTCTCCATTCAAGCACATAAAGGATCCTGCCCTGGGCCACCAATCTTTGACATCTTTATGTTCTCATAGTGCCTAAATACAGGGTCTGTTTGATTAATTATTTTTAAATAAAGTTACTATTTGTATATTGCACTGTAATATCATTGGTGTTCATGCTTAAGAACAACTTGAGGTGGATTTATCCAGGCTTGTACTCACACAGTGAGCATGGAGGGGCATGCAGTGAATCAGCACGTAAATGGCCGATACCGGACATTTAGCTATAGCTTGCACCAATTCCTGGCGCAGGTTATAATGCAATCCTAGGCAAGGCAGGACCTTGGCAAGGCATAGAATTATCAAACCGCACAGTTGTGAGCTGGATATACTTTATGGCCAAAGGCTCTTAGTATATTCAGCATGATCTGTGGGGTTTACATCAAGCACTGGTATACAATAAATCGCCCTCCCCCCCTTATTTAAGTGTGATGGACAAAGCAGAGAGAAACAACAAATATTTGAAGTAATTGTATATTCTGTGTCTTTTCTTCCTCAGCTTACATAGAAGATGTGGCAAGATGTGTTGACCAAAGTAAAAGGCTTATCATTGTCATGACACCAACATATGTTGTCAGAAGAGGGTGGAGCATATTTGAATTAGAAACCAGACTTCGGAATATGTTAATTACTGGAGAGATAAAAGTGATACTGATTGAATGCAGTGAACTACGTGGGATTATGAATTACCAAGAAGTGGAAACTCTAAAACATACAATTAAGCTCCTAACTGTTATCAAATGGCACGGGCCGAAATGCAACAAGCTGAATTCAAAATTCTGGAAACGTTTACAATATGAAATGCCTTTCAAAAGAATAGAACCCATCACACATGAGCAGGTTTTAGATGTCAGTGAGCAGGGACCTTTCGGGGAACTGCAGACGGTCTCAGCAATTTCAATGGCTGCTGCCACTTCCACTGCCCTAGCTACTGCCCATCCTGACATACGTTCTACTTTTCATAACACTTACCATACACAAATGCGGCAGAAACACTATTATAGAAGCTATGAATATGATGTACCTCCTACTGGCACCCTGCCTCTTACCTCAATAGGTAATCAGCATACTTATTGCAACATACCTATGACACTGATTAATGGACAGCGGCCACAAACTAAAACAAACAGGGAGCAGCACCCCGATGAAGCTCACACAAACAGTGCTATCTTGCCACTTCTGCCAAGGGAGACAAGTATATCTAGCGTCATCTGGTGACAGGAATGGTAGGGGCTCGTCAGCCCCACACTATGTAGTTGGAAGCGGAAAATGCAGTCTGGTGCCTGGAACTTCATCCTTGACTGCTGCTGTTAAACATGCATTACAATCGTTAACAATTGAGGAAAAACAGGGTCTTGTACATATTTTTGCAATTTATTTGTAGCATCAGTGTCTTCCTGTTTTACCCATGTCTCTTGCCATTACATTTTTGACTTTGTTTTATATGTCAATGAAATTTGTCTAGTTAAATTTTTTAAAAACTGACTGATGTATAGATAGGAAACTTTTTTTTCTGCCTTTGCTTTAAGTATAGTTTTAGGAATTTTTTGGTAATCTTTCCCGTTTTTTTTTTGGAATGCTTGGTCAACCTACTGGATAAGGAGCAACGTTCATTTTTCTCGGCTTTTTTAGCATTATACATTAATGATCTTCATTGTCAGAGGAAGAAGTACAGTATGCAAGATTCAAAGGACTCACTTTTTTAAGATAACCAGCAGAGCTCACTTTTTATTCGTTTTGCCCAGCCTATCTGATGGCAGCATGCTTGGTTACACTTCAAGATGGTCTGATTGTTTAACTTTTAACTAACTTAAATGTCTGTCAAACAACAAGATACCTGGTCTGTATTTATTGCTTTGCAGTAACATAGATCCTAGAAAGCAATTTAATGGAAAATGTTTTTTCTCTCTACCTACCATTGAGTTTGATTTGTTTTGGTTAAACTTGTTTTATATATACATTTTTGGGAATGGAGGGGAAGTCATCCTAGTTTGTTCTTTATATTTTTTCTCTTGATATGCTACAGTACTCTAGCCTAAAGCTTCATGCATCGTTGAAGTTATTTTTGTATGGTGGAATCCATACCAAAGCGGAGGAAGACCTTGTTACTATCACAGACTCCTGTAATACTTTTAAAAAAATGTTTTTTTTGCCTTATTGGTATTCATTTTTCAAGAAATATAACTTTATCAGCTTAAAGGCAATTTAAATTAGAACTCAGGAGGTAATGAACGCCAGATGTGAACGCCAACGTGCATAAGCCTTTCCAACAGATTTGCTGTTTATAAAAATTAATCAGACCTAAAATGTTAAACTCATTTTATTGAATAAAGAAATATGTTTATTTTTAAGAAAAAAAAAAGCCGTCTATGTTTGAGAGATGGGAAAACGTGTGTTTACTGTTATTTCTAGGAATGCGTATGTATAACAACACTTTAACAAGCTACTGAGTTGGCAATCTGACTGTATTAAAAAAAAACAACACAATCTGTGTGACACATCATTTTAAATGATTATTAAATATGGTAAAAAGTTATATTGACCATATAATTCTAGGTAAGATTTAAAAAATAAGGGAAATAAGTTTTTGCAAAAAATATTTATGGCATTATCCTCTTAGTAATGACACTAACCTTATTATGTTACTGAAATTATACTGATAGACCACATAGCACAAAACTCATTGCGAATACTATTGAATCTAAATAGACTCACCTCATATGGTGTACATTGTTGCAATAGAAAGAATACATAAAATTTGTAGGAAATGATTTTTTTTATTTATTTTTGTGTCTGGAATTCATGTTATATATAGTACATAAGGTCTTACATGCCAAATGAAAAATTGTATCCAGATTCATTTTTGAAAATGTATTTACATTTTTTTCCGTTATTGTAGAGTACTGGCTAAACTACAAATAGAAATAGAATATAAAATCATTTTCACATTTTTTTGCAACCATTTTTGATTGCACTTTATTCCGTTATGCTTTTTGGATAGCATTGACTCATTCCATGCTATTTGATCTTAAAAAAAATGGTCTCATGTTAAATATACTGTAGTGTGGCCCAAAATTCCCATTTCTTCAAGGAATTTAGGGGGTAATTTTTTGCTTCTCTAGTGCTTGTTTTTTGTGTTTATTTTTTTCTTTTTTATCTTGGCTCTTTGCCAAATGCAGATATTTTTGGGACTTTATAGACACACACAAGAAAAGGTGCAAATCTTTGTACCGTCATACTGCTGTCTTTCCTACACCTGATGGAGTCTGGAATTTTTATACTCAATTATTTGCAGCTTTTTACATTCAAACCTATGGTAAAGCAGGAAGCAAGTGAAATAAAAAGACAGGTGCAAACCAAGTTTACTGCTACATGGCAAACCCCTGTGCACTGATTGAAAAAGATGCAAAAAATTGTGCAAATACCCCAATGTGCCTAAAAAGTCACTAACATACAACCAAAATTCACACATCCAACAAAGATAAATCACCTC
Source organism: Engystomops pustulosus (assembly GCF_040894005.1). Lineage (NCBI taxonomy): Eukaryota > Metazoa > Chordata > Amphibia > Anura > Leptodactylidae > Engystomops > Engystomops pustulosus. The sequence continues at coordinate 206,505,967 of NC_092412.1, read as the reverse complement.
CTCAGTGTGTTATTGCCATCTAGCAATAAGATAAGTAAAAGTTGTGATTCAACAGTGACTTAAAGGACATCTGCCACCAGGATGAAAGACTGGAAGCAAATGAGCCTGAGGGGCTCCAGGCTCCGTTAACACACATGGAGCCTGGAGCCCCTCAGGATCATTTGTATACAGTCCTTCATCCTGGTGGTAGATGTCCTTTAAAAATGAATTCTTCCGTTGGTAAAAGGTGATTAATGTCTAAATGTGAAAAATTACTATCATGTCTACTTGTAACAGCTCCATTAGCCAAATGCCTCAATTTTATTTTGAGCTGTTTGGGACATGACTTATACCTATGAAACACGGACCATTAACAATGCAATATAGTATCTCTATTAGAGTCTCTGTTGCACGCTTGCAAACAATTGTTTAACACAAATTAGAACACTAATACATATAGGCTTTTAGGACTTATGGTTTTAAAAATATGTTTTTTTCTAATGCCAATTCATTTTTTTCATTTTTTTATAATTTTTATTATTTTAATTTAAAAAACCTCACTTCCAAAAAAAATTAATATGGATTGAACTAAACCATGCAGACAATACATTCATTCATTCATTCATTCAAACAATACAATACATTCATGGTAAAAGAGTATTTTTATTTGTTTTTATCCTTTAGATTTTATTCTACTTCCTTTTATCATTAGAAATAAAAGTAGTAATAAACCTCAGGTGTTTTTTTTATATATGACATTTAATTTGCCACATCTCCATTTTGGAATAAAGCACATTTTTAGCAGCTGGCAGGATTATTAGAAATCAGTGACTGATATATGACTCAAAACTTCAAAGTTTTCTATTCAAACGAATTTGGCTGATTCCATTAAAAAGCCATTACATTAAAATGCACCAGTTTTAATTTTAGAAATGGCAAAATCCAACAATAATTATGGCTATTTCCAGTAATATAGTTATAAAATGTGTCTCATACCCACTGATTATATGTTTAATATTGGAGGAATTGCACAAAAAGAGTTACTTAATAAATGTGTGAATTTTTATAAAATGTATCAAACCTTATCCAGAGATGGTTGTAAGGACATTTAAATGCAAGGTAGAGCCTCAGGTGGTGGATGCTAGGGCTTCAACAATTTGCTGTGACTTTGATAAGGTAATTGGATATATGGTGACAATACCACATCCTTTGTCCTAGCTGTAGCTAAATGTGACAATGACCCTGAATGGTTTAGTCTATCTTATCATGTGTGTATATGTATGTGTGTGTGTATGCCTATGCCATCTGTAGTGTGTAATAACTTGTTTTAAAACTTTTATTATTTTAGTGGAAAAGTACTTACTATATGCTGAAGATATATGAAGGGTAGGGATATTTTTCCACACTGAATTAGAATCTCGGGGGGGGGGGGGGTTAATCACAAAGCTGTCTGGTTTCTTGTACTACTTTTCGAGAATAGTTTGTTGCAGTTGAGTCTTTTTTGTCTTGACTGCAACAAAATGTCTCAAAAAGTAGTACAAGAAACCAGTCAAGTCCCTGCAACTGAGTTCAGCCTCTAATATCCCCCTTTGATTGCATCATTATCCTTTTGTTATTTGCTAACTTCATGTAAAAATTGAATTGGGTGAATAAACATTGATCGAAATTTTTGTCCATCTAATCATACACAACGCAGGAATGAAATGTACAGGTTTGGGAGAACCAGGGTTTTTTTTTAAAATTTCATTAAACAATAGGTTTATACAGTTAATTTATGTATATTACACTAACTTTTCCCCAATGTATATTTTCACATGCAACAAAAGCTCTATTCTAGTTGTAAAAGAGACTGAAAAAAAAAAAAAGAAATGGTTGACATTTTCATATTTTCCACTGAGATGTTAGTATTTATGGTTTGTAAATATTGCTGAGTGTGAAAATTTAACGCATGTGTAAAGTATACAAAAAGACAGTTCAATTCCAATTTTCTCAAGAGATGGAGCTTAAATTTTATAGAAATAATAAACAGGGCTAAATCATGTGTTTGGCGGCAATTGCTCAGGGTACATTGTGTTTTTGTTTTATTATGGATACATTGAATTTTAAGTGCAATTAAGCAAATCTTACCATTATGATTGGCCCAGTCTATGAAATGCTGCTTCCATGGGAAACTACAAAGATAAATGGTATATAAATAACTAGAAGATGTTACTCTGTATAATGCTCATGTAGACATTTAGTAGATGTACATATAACATTACTTGTTATGTACTCTATACTATATGAATGGTTCTTTTGTAAAATACACTGTCATAAATGGTAACATTCAAATTGAAATAAATGACCCATTTTAGTAGCTAAATACTTACATATTACATTACAAAAATATCAAAAATGTGCTCTTCTTCAAGAATGCGCAGAATATGAAATGACAACAAACTATTTAATTTTTTTACCTTTTACAAACTGTGTTTGACAACACCCATAAAAGTAATATGCAGCCCAACTATAGCTCCATATATCACTTTTGTAGGCATAGTGTGTGACACTGCTTTTCAAGAAAAATCTTTGTAATATTCTAACATAAAGAAGTGCCATATGGCTGGAAAAAGAGCTCCTAATACTCTAAACTTTGGAGCCATGAGCATGTTAAAATATTAGTATTTGGGGCATTTAGCCATTTTACAAGTAGAATATGAAACATCTAAAGTTTTAAGTATTACTCAGACCAGGCTTTTCTGATATGCTACAGTAATAAAGGAAAACGGTCAAGGATTGTAGGATCTAGAAACGGTTATATACATGTATATAAAGAGTTATATATGTGTGTGTGTGTGTGTTGATATACATACACACATATGAAGTTTCAAATAAGAAGACATTTACATTAATACCATACCATTATAATGAAACTTTTTAAGGATATGAATACTTTAATACACAAATTTAATGTAAAAATGTAAATAGATGGTTATAAGTGCACTTTAAAAGAGTTTTATGATGATATGAATAAATACCAAATAGAATTAAGACCTATTCTATATGGCCATAATACTGATAAAGAACATAAATAGCCATATAAAGAAATACTGTTTTAACATCTTATTATTTTTGTGAAACCCAAACAACATGTTATTAATGTTGACAATATCATCAGACCAGCGGAAATAAAGAAAAAAAATGGTATCCAGTAATCAGATTCACTCCTCTATAAAATAAAGTGGTAGTTTGATAGAAGCGGCCAATTATTGTCAGCTTTGAAACACATGGACCATACCAATAGTTACACTAGGCTGATATTGATGCAATTATAATGTAAAAGTCCAACAGCTGCTTTATATGGTATCTAGTTGATATTATTTGGCTATCATTCACCCAACGGATTTTAGAACTTTTATTTGTAAATATATAAATGAACAATTGTAATTGCAATACATGTTTCTAGAAGGGATATTTAAATATCATGGAGGTTTGTTGTTTGTGTTATTTTAACTATTTTTGTAAAGTGACTATTCAGCATTCTTGATTACAATACATGGTAATATATGCAAAAGAACAGTTGCCTTCCAACATATGGGATCACATTTACCTTTTTTGGCGATTAACTAGAAACTGAAAATGATCTATAGACCTATAGATAGACACAATTAAATTCAGCAGACTGGTTCAGAAGTATTATTATTTTCAACTTTAATCATGCTATGGAGCTTCATGTAAGAAATTTACTGTTCTGCGAAGGCAGTAGCTCTGCAAGACAATCCTTTTCCCATATTGTGTTTTGAAGGTGAGGAGGCTCCTTTATATGAATCTTTTATGAGCAAAAGCAAAAAGTGACCGGCATGCATTAATACGTAGGAAATTTATAGTTGAAATGTATTGTTTTCCCTGGTGATAACATCTGATTACCAAGAGGACAAGAAACCAGGCCTGGATTATAGCATCTTTCTTTTGAGGGGACTTCTGTCTTTTGGTTAAGTACTTAATTAACCATATACAAGAAGAGATATCAATAGATTGTTGTAAGAACACAAATACGTTTATCAAGAACAACCATAATCATCTGTTTTTGTTTGTTATTTTGACAGACCCTATTTATTTCCAGGACAATGTAACTTTTGACAAATTTAGAAGGATATTTTTCAAAAGATGGCACATTGTACAGCAGCCTTGATGTTCCCTTGCCAGACCACATTATGTGTGATATACTAAGAGGCTCCATACTCTCAGTATATGTGGTGCACCGTTTAATTCAACACCAGGATCTGCCTGGTGTTGAAATGTGCTGTGACCAGCGCCAAGTTCCTGTCTCCAGCATATTGGACATTGCTCATGGCCAGGATTTTTCAGAGCTTCAACACCTGAAAACTGGCATAAAGCCCATGTTAATTTCCCACCTTAATTTGTACCAAGATGTTTAATTATTAGTATTTTTAACTAGATTTATGACTTGGGCCAATACTCAACTGAGTCATATGGACCTACTTAAATGGAACTTGTCATCAGATATTGACAATAAAAGCAATACCAGTATGTTGTCAAGCAGATTAACACCTTCCAAATCATGTCTCTTTCATGGCCCAATGTCATCATACAGAAAATGACATGTAAATAAATTGTATTAAGTCATGGCAGCACAGAGCTCAGCACTGATGTCAAGCTCTCCTGCCTCAACATCCCCCCTCGGCTGTGATTGACATCACAGATCAGACACGAGATGATCCAGTCAGTGGGGATGAGTGGACCAAATGTGGTTTGGGTTTGGCTGAACCTTGAAAAAAAGGCTTAGTTCAGGTACCAAAACCGAAACCAAACCTGAACACTCAGTCCTGGCAACGATCATGGGTGTTAACCTTTGGTGCTAAACCATCTTCCTCCATGACTTTATGCTACCAATTTACATCTCACTTCAAAGTTGATTCACTGTATGATGCCACTACATAGAAACACGAAAGAACCATGATCTGAAAGGTGGTAAACTGCATGACAACATATTATTAAAGGTTTATTAGGCCCATATCTACTGACAGATTTGTTTTAAAACATAAAACCTTGACAGAATTTTACAAAAATGTAAAAGATAAAAATATTTTTCATGCATAAGGTACTAAACATAAGTTTTTTATCTCTAAAAAAGATAATGAAATAGATATAAGTGAGTCATAAATTCAGAAAGCAAGCCATAATTTGAATTAATCACATAAAGTTTAAAAACAATACTCTGATAACTAAATACCATAGATTATTATTATTATTATTATTTTTATTTTTATTATTATGCTCTTATATAAATGCCTGAAATTTTGCCCTCTCTCAATATTACTAATTGGCAGACCAATCAGCTTTATTCAAATTTTAGTAAATATGTCTAAATTAGTTTATGAAATTACTGCTTATAAATCTTTAAAAAATCTACATTACTTATATCGATTAATAATAAGCTTTTAACTTTGTCCAATCTCTTAGCAATAATTAGTTGAATTCAACCAGTCTGTTTTGATGCAATTTTTAAAACTCATTGAAATGTAAATTTAGAGGCTACATGTTACATAAAATTGAAATATTTGCTTTAAAGACACATATATTAACAAGAAATCTTTATAAAATAAGTCTTTGTATATGTAACATATCCCTTAGCTTTACATAAAAACAGATCTTGAATAAACTGACAGACTAAATTGTGATCGATATTTTTCTCCATCTTGTCAATAAAACATTTGCCGATTCATAGAATACCAAGGTTATTAACATTTTGTGCGCAATCTAAACATTCTTAAATTAAAGCCTATCAAACAGTTTTCTTACAGCTTTATATAGACAGGTGCTGATTTTTTCCATTTTTGATAAAATCTTGATTGCTCTTGAAACCCTATGAAAACATTTTACTAGCACTATTGTTGAAAAAGTAGATGTTTAGGAACATTTTTTATGTACAGTATATGTTTAATGCGCTATATGTAAATTATTTGTTCTACCAGAATTTGAAATGTATTTTTGTATGTCAAAATCAGTATCTCTAAAATAAGTCCACAGGAAATATCATTTAAGATGTTTCAAGGTTTATTAAATGTTCTCTCAGTATACGTTACTGTTTCACTTAAAGCTGTAGTATATCTGTGCAATGTACTACTATTGAATTTTAAATAAAATTTTGAGGTTTCTTTTACAATTTAACATGTTAAAGGGGTTTGTCACCTTTAGGGAAGTTTAACCACTCCCATTTGAGTGGTTGGAGGGTCATGCGGATGTTCTTGGCACACCCCTCCAGCCATTTAGAGGGGAATGTTTATAATGAAGAGGTGAGCAGACAGTGATGGCTGTTCAGCCCATTTGTCTACGGGAAGCCGGATGGATTCAGGATATCACTTGAAAGCTTGAAATCTGCTGGCCAGCAGCTTCCAGAAAGGTTTAACAGAGTAAGTTTAATATTGGTGACCCTGTTAGGGTCATCCAGTTAACCTGTTAAATATTCCTTAAGGTGCTCAAACCCTTTAATTTGTTTAATTTTAATAATTTAGTAAAATATTTTTTTATTTGTATTCATAAACATATAATGCAATGTTGCATGGTAGCAATACACATCTTTTTTATTTTGCTTCATCACTTGCCTTAACCATATTAAAGTGTACTATAAAATGAGAATATAATGAAGAGAAAGAGGCAAGATATCCACAAATATAGTCATACTTAATTTAGTAGTTTCACTAATCTTTTACATTCCTATAAATTGTGTACTGGCACTTCATAGTTAAAAGTTTGTTAAAGCACAAGCTGAACTTTGTCTAGAATTTAAGACTTTATTTCCTTTGTGGTGGATTTATATTAGGTGAATGAATTAAAAAAAAAACTTTAATTGAAAAACATATTTTTGTATTGTGATATCTAAAAATAATCTTTAAATATATCTTCTAATATATGCAGTCACCCATACATAGATAGAGATACACAAATACAAAGATAAACTATATAAACCCTACCTGCTTTACGTAGATCAAATTTTGTGGAAATGACAGGGTATATATGTTCACTATGTAAAATGTTTTATGTTTTATTTTTTTCCTTTTTTATTCTCTATCAAAACTCACTGCAAATTTCTGGAAGTATGAAATATTTTATTTGTGAAATGAATAATAAAACAATATCTATAAAATGTGTATCCATTCTGTTAATTATGATTAAATAATATCACATAGAATGTTATAGTTTACTTGGTTTAAGAAAACATGTTTTTCAGTGAGAATATACAGTACCTACAAGTAGTATTCAACCCCCTGCAGACTTAGCAGGTTTGATAAGAAGCAAATAAGTTAGAGCCTTCAAACTTCAAACAAGAGCAGGATTTATTAACAGATGCATAAATCTTACAAACCAAAAAGTTATGTTGCCTAGTTAAATTTTAACAAATTTTAAACATAAAAGTGTGGGTCAATTATTATTCAACCCCTCAAACCACCAGAATTCTGTTTGGTTCCCCTAAAGTAATAAGAAGTAGTTCAGGCACAAAGAACAATGAGCTTCACATGTTTGGAACAATTATCTGTTTTTACAGCCTTTTCTGACTATTTAAGACCCTCTCCAAACTTGTGAACAGCCTCATACATGGTCAACATGGGAAAGACAAAGGAGCATTCCAAGGCCATTAGAGACAAGATCGTGGAGGGTCAAAAGGCTGGCAAGGGGTACAAAACCCTTTCCAAGGAGTTGGGACTACCTGTCTCCACTGTTGGGAGCATCATCCGGAAGTGGAAGGCTTATGGAACTACTGTTAGCCTTCCACGGCCTGGACAGCTTTTGAAAGTTTCCTCCCGTGCCGAGGCCAGGCTTGTCCAAAGAGTCAAGGCTAACCCAAGGACAACAATGAAGGCGCTCCGGGAAGATATCATGGCAGTGGGGACATTGGTTTCAGTCAATACCATAAGTAACGTACTCCACCGCAATGGTCTCTGTTCCAGACGAGCATGTAAGGTACCTTCACTTTCAAAGCGTCATGTCAAGGCTCGTTTACAGTTTGCTCATGATCACTTGGAGGACTCTGAGACAGACTGGTTCACGGTTCTCTGGTCTGATGAGACCAAGATCGACCACACACATGACGTTTGGAGACTGGATGGCACTGCATATGACCCCAAGAATGCCATCCCTACAGTCAAGCATGGTGGTGGCAGCATCATGCTGTGGGGCTGCTTCTCAGCCAAGGGGCCTGGCCATCTGGTCCGCATCCATGGGAAGATGAATAGCACGGCCTACTTGGAGATTTTGGCCAAGAACCTCCGCTCCTCCATCAAGGATCTTAAGATGCGTCGTCATTTCATCTTCCAACAAGACAATGACCCAGAGCACACAGCCAAGAAAACCAAGGCCTGGTGCAAGAGGGATAAAATCAAGGTGTTGCAGTGGCCTAGTCAGTCTCCTGACCTTAACCCAATTGAAAACTTGTGGAAGGAGCTCAAGATTAAAGTCCACATGAGACACCCAAAGAACCTAGATAACTTGGAGAAGATCTGCATGGAGGAGTGGGCCAAGATAACTCCAGAGACCTGTGCCGGCCTGATCAGATCCTATAAAAGACGATTATTAGCTGTAATTGCAAACAAGGGTTATTCCAAAAAGTATTAAACCTAGGGGATGAATAATAATTGACCCACACTTTTATGTTTAAAATTTATTAAAATATCCTGCTCTTGTTTGAAGATTGAAGGCTCTAACTTATTTGCTTCTTATCAAACCTTCTAAATCTGCAGGGAGTTGAATACTACTTGTAGGCACTGTAACTAATATAGAAAACATACATGTGTAACGCATAATACTGGTACTTAAACCAACAAGGTGTAAAGTTTTTAAAAGTCTTTAACAGCATCCAACACAATTTCTAAGTTTACTAGGCTTTTATTTACTTATTGATATATTTAAGATCCTATTTCTTAGTGAAGATTTAATATATTGTATCAAATTGTATAAAATTAAAACTAAGACGTATCAGTTTTCTTTCTTATTGCCTGCTTATTAAGATGGTCACATTGACTTTGTTGTTCCATCAAGACACAGCAGGTTTACCAACTGGAGCCATCATAACTTGTGTATTTTAAATAAGGCAGGTTAGGTTTAAATTGAGAAGAGACCTGGACCATGTTAATAAAAATACATGGGCAAGAACTCCTTTGAAAAAATGTGTAAGATTGGGGAGAACAAAAGTCAGAAACAAAAATTAGGATTTTTACAGATATCATATATAGTAAAGTATTTTTATTAAAAAAATGTGCTGAAAACCCCTAACTCGGCTTCCGGCGTCACCTTCCGACGCCCAGCCGGCATGGCCTCTTCTATCCATCACGGCCCCGGAATTGACTCCATGTCTCCGCACGGTCTGGCACAAGTGTGTGTTTATGCCGGCGCGCACACTAGAATGTCAGCGTGCGGCTGACGCCATGATGCCTGTGACAGACCACATGGGGACAAGGAGTTGATGCTCTGGGGCTGGCAGGCTATATACCAGAAGGGATGGCAGGCTATATACCAGAGGGGCTGGCAGGCTGTTTACTAGAGGTGCCAGCAGGCTATATACTAGGGGGGTCTGGCAGGATATATACTAGGTGGCTATCAGGCTATATACCAGAGGGGCTGGCAGGCTATATACCAGAAGAGCTGGCTGCCTATATACTAGAGGAGCTGGCAGGCTATATTTTACAAGGGCTGGCAGGCTATAACTACAGGGGCTAGCAGGCTATATACTACAGGAGCTGGCAGGCTATATACTACAGTGGCTGGCAGGCTATATACTATTGGGGTTGGGAGGCTATATAATGGGGGTCTGGAAGGCTATTTACTGGGGGAGCTGACAGGCTATATACTACAGGGGCTGGAAGGCTATATACTGGGGGGCTGGGAGGATATATACTGGAAGGGGTGGCAGTCTATACACTATGGAGGCTGGAAGGCTATATACTACAGGGGCTGGCAGACTATATACTACAAGGGCTGGCAGGCTATATACAACAGGGGCTGGCAGGCTATATACTACAGAGGCTGGGAGGCTATAAACTGGGGGGCTTGCAGGCTATGTACTGGGGGGCTGGTATGCTATATACTATGGGGGCTGGTAGGCTATATACTACAGGGGCTGGCAGACTATATACTACAAGGGCTGGTAGGCTATATACTACAGGGGCTGGTAGGCTATATACTGGGGGTCTGTGACCAAAGCATTTCCTACCCCCAGCTTATAGTCGAGTCAATAGGTTTTTCCATTTTTTGCGTTGAAATTAGGGGTTTAGACTTATACTCAGGTCGGCTTATACTCGAGTATATACGGTATATACACATTTCTTTGTATTTTGGTTAAAACGCCATTTTATAAGGTTTAAAGAGAACCTGTCATTAAAATGAACCCACCTAATATAATACTTTATTAAAAACTGATTAAAAAGCATTGCCCTCATCCCTAAATTACACACTTAGTGAGTCTTGCATATTAAATTTTATAAGAAATTTGAAGAAAAACCGGAGCACTTGTTGGGTAAAATCCAGAGAATTTCTTTATTTAGTATCCATTAAAAAAACGCACATAGCCTGTGCATAGTAGGTGTAGGTTGCAATGGCAGGGACCTACGCGTTTCAGCTCAGTAGAGCCTTAGTCATGGTATAAGCATCAAGATAAAAACAACAAATTTTAACCATGTCAAACACCTGAACAATCAGATTCAACCACGTCATTTCCTGGTTCACCACCAGCGATCTAATCTATTTCTGGAACAGAGCCCAATATAATAGAATTGACATCTATAAATTCATATCACAATGAAGAGAGACAGAGTATGCATATATACTTTGTACTAAGAAGGGAGGCGTTCTGGATTCTTTCCCTTAACACAAGGTATCCACATGGGATGAACTCGAAAAATGACCTATCCTATATTTACTAATATACAAAGTATATATGCATACTCTGTCTCTCTTCATTGTGATATGAATTTATAGATGTCAATTCTATTATATTGGGCTCTGTTCCAGAAATAGATTAGATCGCTGGTGGTGAACCAGGAAATGACGTGGTTGAATCTGATTGTTCAGGTGTTTGACATGGTTAAAATTTGTTGTTTTTATCTTGATGCTTATACCATGACTAAGGCTCTACTGAGCTGAAACGCGTAGGTCCCTGCCATTGCAACCTACACCTACTATGCACAGGCTATGTGCGTTTTTTTAATGGATACTAAATAAAGAAATTCTCTGGATTTTACCCAACAAGTGCTCCGGTTTTTCTTCAAATTTCTTATTGGATTCACTTCACTTGCCAGAGACCGCTGCAGCACGGGATTGAAGGGGTTTCCAAACACAGACCAGCCAAGGGAAAAGTGAGTGCACCCTCGTTTCTTTTTTTCTCTTGTACATATATTAAATTTTACTTGCATTGCCCTGCCTGCTTGTTCCTGATTGACAGGGCTCATTGCTGCTGTTTGAAGCATTTAGCGAGAGCTCTGTTACATCATTGGGCACTTAATGTCATGTGACCAGGGTGATGTAATCTAAGGTCATTTACCCTGTTACATTTGCAATGTCTACCCCATGTATGCAACTGATCACATGAAATCACACCATGGGGAGGAGTAAGAGTACATGAAGGCATAGGGAGGGGGAGATGGGAGGGTCAAAATAAGAAGGATACACTCCTCTGATGCTAAATAATATAACATAAAGTTGTTTTATGGGGATTTAAGGGAAACCATTTTAGCTAAAAGAAGGGTGTCAGAAAAGTAATAGGATCCAATGGGAACCTGTCACTAGCTGTATTTGTGAAAATGTGGTGACGGTTTCCATTTAAATCATATTTTTGGTAGATTTTTTAATCTTAATTGCAGATGCTCTTTTCCAGGCAACTTTGAAGTTCTATAGAAAAAATAATATATTGTATATATACTCGAGTATAAGTCAAGTTTTTCAGCACATTTTATGTGCTGAAAAAGCCCTACTCGGCTTATACTTGAGTTAGTATAACAAGCACACGTGATACAGCATGTGTGAAGGAGCCGGGCAGCTATGTCAGCACGGTGTTGGAAGCTAAATCGCATGGGATAGTTCGCTGGGATAGAGCGGGGGAGGAAGGGACAAGCTGCTGATCATAAGAACAGAGCTCAAGCACGTGCAAGGGTGAGCCTGCAAACAGGGGAGATACAGCACCTTTTGCCAGCCTGGGAAGGAGTGCATATGGAGCATCAAGCAGACAGGAAGGTTGGCAGGTCAAGTCAGCAGTGAGACTTCAGTGTAAACACAGGAGACTGTGTCTGCAGAGGGGAAGAGCAGTCCGAACTGCAGCAGCTGTATGTGTGCATGTGTGCTGTATGTGTGCAGCCATAGGACAAGTACAGCAGAGGAGCTGATTCTGCAGGTACCTGAAGTGTGTTTTAGCTGCAGTTACAGCTTTACTAACTATAATACAAATCTTGTAAAAATTAGATGCACTACTCCCTGCTGAGCCTAGACTGCTCACTATCTGCAAGACATAATAAACTGACTGTGCTCAAGTAGAACAAGTGTAGTCCTGACACTCTGTCTGTCTGTGCTCCTAACAAGTGTGCATCTGCACATTAACATCTAAACAAACTGAACTTTGGCTTAAAGTGGTGTAGTAAACCTACATGGAAGGGTATAGAAGCTGTTAATAGGCTTTTGCTTTTAATGTGTTGTGAGTAGAGATGAGCGAGTATACTCGTCCAAGTATACTACTCGGTTGAGTATCTCGTTACTCGGACGAGTATCTCGCCGGCTCGAGATCGAGCAGTAAATTAATAAAATAAATTGAATAAAAGTATTTTTATTGTAAAAAAAATATTACACATGTTTCCAAATGTTTTACTTGTAAGAACACATTGAACTAACACTATTCTTCACTTTTCAGGTGTTCGCGCGTGTCTCCTGCTAAGTTAGGAGATGTTCGGAACATCTGGAATGTGAAGAATAGTGTTCTTTCAATGTGTTCTGCACTTGAATGGTCCTGTGTTCACTGTTTTTAATGTTTTTATTCTATTCTTCACTTTGCAGATGTGCACGCGTGTCTTCCGATAGGTTCGGAGATACACACGCACATCTGCAAAGTGAAGAATAGAATTAAAACATTAAAAACAGTGAACACAGGAACATTTAAGTGCAGAACACATTGAAAGAACAATATTCTTCACATTCCAGATGTTCGTGCACATCTCCTAACTTAGCATGAGACACGCGCGAACACCTGCAAAGTGAAGAATAGTGTTATTTCAATGTGTTCTTACAAGTAAAACATCTGCAAACATCTGGAATATTTTTTTTGCACTGTTATTTTAATGTTCTGTTTTATTAAAAAAATGCTCGGGTCTCCCATTGAATTCAATGGGGCTCGTTATTCGAGACGAGCACTCAAGCATCTGGAAAAGTTTGTCTCGAATAACGAGCACCCAAGCATTTTAGTGCTTGCTCATCTCTAGTTGTGAGCAATATAATATCACTACCATCAATGCTGCATTAACTAATGCATTTCATTACTCAGGGAGACTGTGACCATTGCATTTCATACCCTCGGCTTATACTCAAGTCAATAAGGTTTCCCATTTTTTGTGGTAACATTAGGTGCCTCGGCTTATATTCGGGTCGGCTTATACTCGAGTATATACAGAATATTCAGTTCAGATAAAAATTAAGCTGACCACAAAAATACTACCAAACTTAAAAAAAATGCTAGGTACAGTACACAATTATACATAACATAAAATGTAGGCCCAGTTCACACCTGTATTTGAACCTCTGCTATCTTCTTCAATCACTAAAATAATAAAATAATAAAGTCTAACGCATCATTTAAAATGACTATTGATTAAATTAGACGTTTAACTGTTTTCACCACTTGCATTATCATGCTTCTGTTAGTAAAGAATGAAATGGAATGAAGCTGCAGTACTATTTTCTATCTCAAATAATAGAAGCCTACTGGAAGTGATACGTATGGACACTAAAGGGAACCCTTAAAAGTCATGTAGGGGAATTTATCAAAGTAGTGACATCAGTTTTCTGATATTATAAATTATCTTTTCATTGTTTTAACTACTGCCCAAGCAAGCATATATTTGTGCCCGAACGAGTATACATTTTCTATAGGTCCAACTCAAGGTTTTGTCTTACAAATGCTCATGCACAATACTAGCAAAAATAGAATTCTGGTGCTTTAATGTGGCCTTTTAGAAACATTCCTAAAGAGCTTAAAGCTGTTCCTCAGTGTTTTCAACTTTTAATGGGACAGCAGGGCATGTGATTAACCATTGCACCTTTCAAACTGGTCATTTCTGGGGGGACTACAGGGATAAATACTAGCTGAAAAAGTCAGTGTCTGACTTCCCTACTTTGAGTCAGAATTGTATGGTAAAGGTTGTAAGTAGAGATGAGCGAGTATACTCGTTCGAGTATTAGCATACTCGAAACGCACGTTGCTCGGACGAGTATCCTGCCTGCTCGAGATCGAGCATTTACTTAAGGAAACACAGTGAAGAACAGTGAAGAATACAATGAAAACAGTGAAGAACACATTGCAGATGTTTCCGTACATCTGCTAACTTATCAGAAGACAGTGCAGAAAGGTGTTCTTCACAATAGTATGTGAAGAACAATATGTGTGAAGAACACATTGCAGATGTTTAACACGTGTCATTCTCATTTTTGAAGTTCCACGAATATTCCATTGAATAAAAAAAACAAACAAACAGGACTGAGTTCCTTATTTCTCAATAAAATGACACATTTTTTTGTAGAGCCTTGGTCTCCTTGAAAAATGCTCGAGTCTCCCATTGATTTCAATGGGGTTCGTTATTCGATACGAGCACTCGAGCATCGGAAAAAGTTTGACTTGATGTTCTCTGATGTCCACCTCCCCCTTTAATGGCAAAATAAAGAACAGATCTCACACACCAACATGTTAGTGTGCTTAGGTTAAAATCATGGAATGCATGTGGTACATTTCCTTTAAATTTGTTAAGACCAGACAGGTGGGAAAAACAACTGAAAAATGTCTTGAAAACCGGTCATAGCATTAATTTTGCATTGTGCAAGAAATACTTTAAAACTTGTATTTTAAAGACTGGAAAAGGAATGGTCACGCTATCTTAAGTGACCCTAGTAGGTTTAACTTACTCATTATGTAAATTTACACAGGGTTTCACTGAAGGTCATAAGTTACTCTGAAGGTTCACATTTAAGGCAGAATAACTTGAGCCAGTGATAAAAATGTGATTTTTAACAGAAAAGTTGAAATCCTTCAATGAAAGGTCAAAATTTCTTCAATTAAAAAAATTTTTAAGTTTTAATTCAAACTTTGTTGTTAAGCATTTTACAATTTTAGATTTTCTCATCATGGAATTCTGAATTAGTATTTAAAAATATAATTTATTTAAAGCAATTGATGACTTTTAAACTCTGTATTGTATTTTATTTTTAAAACATGACTGACAATGCTCCTGTATAAAAATATATAAACTTTTTTCTACTAATGCTTCATCATTCCATTACACAATGAGAACATTGCAACAAATCTAATATATAGAGCTTTTACAATCACCAAATTTTGCACAGCCGCTCCCTGTCACCCAGGGAATGTCATTCAGCAGCCATTGTCTGCTTGATTCTGTGGCAGTTAGCAACCAATCACAGCTCAGCTGCCAGCAACCAATCGCAGCTTACTATTTATTTTGCCACAGGTCATTGATATGAGTTCTGCACTTTGATTGGTTATTGTAGGAGATGAGTATAAGACAGCCGATGTGTGAGATAATATGTGAAGTAATATGATAGAGATATACATAGATAGATATAGATAGATAGATAGATAGATATAGATGAGAAAGAAAGATAGATAGAGAGAGAATCATAGAAAGATAGATACAGATAGATAGATATAGATATAAAATATTTTTTTTTGTTAGTCCAATCTATTTTGTTATAGCTAACAGAAGTTATTTACTATCCCGGGCAATGCCAGGGGCTACAGCTAGTTATTACATATTATTGCTTTTTATAATGAAATTGATTAGTAAAACATGCTTGATCTTCAGCTGCTCTACAGCATTTAGGAGTCTGACTTATGTGACCTTTAACTCTTTCTGCTAGTGCACTTTTATGTTTATGTTATGTTATGAGATTTTTTTCTTCTCTCCCCAAAAAAAACAGAAATTCTTTATTTTTCATTTACAGAAATATATCAGGGCTAGTTTTTCTTCAAAAAAATGTATGCTTCCCAGTAGTAACTTAAATTTCCTAAGCAATTTACTGGAAAGCTGGAAAGCATTTCAAATGGAGTGAAATTGTCAAAATTAGTATGAAATTGACATGTGCGCATTTTCTTATAGTCTCTTTTTTATAGCTTTAAATGTATGGTACAAATAACGCATCCTCTTTATTTTTGGGTCAGCACAGTGATTTATCTAGGAACTACTACTTTAAATACACAAAAAAATCTATCATATAACTCGTTGCTTTTCTGATGTCAGTTTTAGACACCCGTAATTTTTTATAATTCAGTGTATGTAGATGTGTAAGGTTTTTAATTTTTGTCTTATAGGACAAGCCATTTTGATGCCATTATGGGACTGCACAACCTTTAGATCACTTTTTGTTAAAAGTACATATAACGACATGAAGCAAAAATGGAGATCTGCACATTTCTGTTATGGTATTCCAAACATGGTACTTAAAGAAAATCTACCATCAAAATCCAGCATGATAAACCAGAGACACTTAGGCCCCTTCCACACTTGCGTTGCAGATCACGTCAGAGTTTGATCAGGGAGCGATCAGGGTTTGGTCAGTGAAAAAATGACATTTTGCCTCAGAGTTCAATCAGTTTTCAGTCAGAGTTTGTTCAGTGTCTCAGTTTCAATGCAATTTCAATGCGTTTTTCATGCGCAGATAACGCATGTGAAAAGGACTTTTCTATGGCAATTGATGCGTGAAAAACGCATTGCACTTGCATTGCACTTGCAAGTGTCTCAGAGTGCAATGCGTTTTTGATGCATCTCCATAGACTTGTATAGAGCGTTTTTCACGCGTGTGACTTGCAAAAGTAGAGCATGGCGAGATTTAAATGCGTGTTTACAATGGGTCAGAGTGCAATGCGCGTGAAAAAAGCAAGTGTGGAAGGGCCTTAGATCCAGGCACTGAGACAGGTAATCTTCTTAGATTTGTTATCCATGGTCACCTTCCATCTACAAAAAACTTTTAAAATTATGCTAATGGAAGCTCATTGTAAGAACCAGTTAAAAAAGACATAAACAACCCCAAAGCCCCTCAGGCTCATTAGCATAATTTTAAAAGTTTGTTTTAGACAGAAGGTGGCCATGGATAACAAATATAAGAAGATTACAACAGTCACAGTACCTGGATCTATGAGTAAGTGTCCCGGGTTTATCATGATGTATTTTGATGGTAGATTTACTTTCAACTATTGGGGGTGTGATCCCTCATATAATACACTAAAATAACACTGTATTGCTTTACAAATATGACATTTGTATTAGACTCTGCCTTATATTTCAAGTAAATCATTCAAGCCATATAGGGTGGTAATTTGTTAACACCTTCCATTAACAATAGTTGTACCTAACTTCCTATATTAGGATAGAGAACTTCTGGATTTGAGGCACCACTTCATGTAAAGATGATACTTTAAATGGTCTGCAAGAATTTCTTAGAGGTGAGGAAGCTTTACAAGCTTTAATAAATAAAAAGGAAAAAAATATAAATAAATATTCCCTTTAAAAAAATAATTTAACCTAAATTATTTTCATTTTTAAAAATTCAATTTTTGTTGTTAATGCAGTCCTTGAACTGAAAATTTGCTCCAAAAGAATGGCCTTTCTTCCATTCTTTATAAATTCACTACTTTCTTTGGAGGGGTAAACAAAGCAGGGAAAATTGTCATAAAACTAAAGCTTTTTTTAAATAAATAAAATGTTACATTACATCTAAAAAGACTTTATCGCTCTGTACTGGTCATGTTCCATTGAAGGCAAAGTATCAGGGGTAAGTGCTTTTAAATCATTAACCCCTTAACGACTTAGCCCTTTTTAGTTTTTTCACTTCCATTTTTCACTTCCCACCTTCAGAAATCTATAACTTTTTTATTTTTCCATATAAAGAGCTTATTTTTTGCGTAACAAATTGCACTTCATAGTGATGGTATTTAATATTCCATGCCGTGTACTGGTAAACGGGAAAAAAATTCTAAATGCAGTGAAAATGGTGAAAAAAAGCATTTGCAGCGTTTTCTTGTGGGCTTGTATATTACAGCTTTCACTGTGCGCCACAAATGACTTGTCTACTTTATTCTTTGTGTCGGTACGATCAAAGAGACACCAAATTTGTATAGGTTTTATAATGTTTTCATACATTTAGAAAAATTAAAACCTCCTGTACAAAATTTTTTTTTTTAATTACCGTATATACCGGCGTATAAGACGACTTTTGAAGACAGAAAAATCTTCTGTCTTCTCTGGGGTCGTCTTATACGCCGGTAATCGTCTTATACGGCGGCATGGAGAGGGCTCACGGGCTGAGCCCTCTCCATAGCCGGTAAGTCTTTGCTGCATATTGCAGCAAAGGCTTACCGGTAACACCCGCGATCGGTGCTAGCACCGATCGCGGGTGTTTGCACAGCGATGGCTGCCGGCAGCCTCAAAAAGTTGCCGGCAGCCTCAAAAAGACATCCGCGCTGTGCTGTCTTCAGTCTTCCGCGCCGTCTTCTTTCTTCTGCTGGGCGCCGCCATGTCTTTCCCCGGGTCGGCGCCTAGTATGACGTCAGCAGCGGCGCGTCATACTAGGCGCCTGCCGGGGAAGATCAATGGCAGCGCCCAGCAGAAGAAAGAAGACGGCACGGACATCGGGGGAGCAGCGCCGCACATCGGGGCCACCGGAGGGTGAGTATATAAGTTTATTTATTTTTTTTTTAATGCTGGGCAGTGCTGTATACTACTGGGGGCAGTGCTGTATACTACTGGGGGCTGTGCTGTATACTACTGGGGGCTGTGCTGTATACTACTGGGGGCAGTGCTGTATACTACTGGGGGCTGTGCTGTATACTACTGGGGGCTGTGCTGTATACTACTGGGGGCAGTGCTGTATACTACTAGGGGCAGTGCTGTATACTACTGGGGGCTGTGCTGTATACTACTGGGGGCTGTGCTGTATACTACTGGGGGCTGTGCTGTATACTACTGGGGGCTGTGCTGTATACTACTGGGGGCTGTGCTGTATACTACTGGGGGCTGTGCTGTAATGGTAATGTTGTTGTTGTATGCCTTATGTTTTTGAGCGACAGTTTTCCTGCTATATACCTGCATGTCATAAGAATTTACATTAAAAAAAGGACCATGTTAAATTCAAATCTGTTTTTTTTTAATTATTACCGGTGTTTTGTATGCGTTGGAAAAGGGGTAGTCTTATACGGCGAATATATCTTAAACTCTATATTTTAAACAGGAAAGTAGGGGGGTTGTCTTATACACCAGGTCGTCTTATACACCGGAATATACGGTATGCCATCTTCTGGCGCCAATAACTTCTTTGGTGTACGGAGCTGTGGGTTGTGTCATGTTTTGCAACTTTTGATGGCGTTTTCATTGCTATAATTTTTAGGACTGTGCAATCTTTTGATCACTTTTTATTATTTTTTTAATGTTTTTCAAAATGGCAAAAAAGTGCCATTTTCGACTTTGGGCGCTATTTTCCATTACAGGGTTAAACGCAGTGAAAAGTGTTATTATATTTTGATAGATCAGGCTTTTTCAGATGCGGCGATACCTAAATTGTTTAGGATTTTTACAGTTTATTAATATTTATATCAGTTCTAGGGAAACTGGGGTGATTAGAATTTTTTGTTTTTTTATAATAATCTTTTTTTTAACTTTTTTTATTTTTACTTTTACTATTTTTCAGACTCCCTAGGGTACTTTAACCCTAGGTTGTCTGATCGATCATATAATATACTGCCATACAACAGTATGGCAGTATATGTTGTATGGCAGTATATGGGGAATTTCCTCCTCATTCATTACAATGTGCTGATAGCAGACCTGCCCATGAAAGCAAATTCTCAAATTTCAATCCCCTAGTGATGTTTACACAATAAAGATCATTTTTAACCCCTTACTTTACAATTTTACTCAGCTCCTATTCTTCAGTGATGGTCAGTGTGAGTGTGGACTCTCTAAGCAGACACATTATGATTCCTCTAGTGTGTGAAATACAGTGTGCTGACAATGTGGTTAGATTATCAGGGTCCAGGATTATATACACTTTCATTTATCTTCTGAACACTCCCTGTAATTTGCCATTGCAGAAAAAAGACGAATCAGAGATGAGAGATAATTAAATCCATAAGATGCATATTACACATGATTCTACTATCACAGGTATAATAATATATTCAGCTCTGCTATATCTCACACTGTCAGATCTGCTGAGCCTCCCTCCCCTGAATAATTATCTTATCTGTCTGTAGCTTTACTCTCCTCACTCTGCCGGCAGGAATATGTGAGACTGTGAGAGCAGCTGCAGGGAGCAGAGAGGAGCTCAGCTTAGCATCAGACAGAAAAACAGGATGTCCCCCGAACCCCAAACTCAGAAGATACAGGGTCGGGTCTAGGGGCAACCAAAATTATGTACACCAGGACTGATAGAGACAGGTTGGAATTATGTCTGTGAAATGCTGTATTTTTGTTAATTACAGTGAATTAGAGAATGTGTTATTTTGTTATCCTGAGTATATTTAACAAACTTGTGTTCGTGGGAATACCCCTTTAATCCTTTTCAATGTGTAGGTAGTTTATCCCTTTATACTGTTTTTTATACAACAACTTGTTTCTCCCTTCATATCCTGTTAAAAAAATGTGATTCATGAAAATTTAATGCATAACAACAATAACGGACATGTCGTAATGGAGACAGACGTACAGGCAGTCCCCGGGTTACATACAAGATAGGGTCTGGAGGTTTGTTCTTAAGTTGAATTTGTATGTAAGTCGAAACTGTATATTTTATAATGGAAGTTCTAGACAATTTTTTTTCTTTTGCCCCAGTGACAATTGGAGTTTCAAAATTTTTGGTGTAATTGGACCAAGAATTCTCAATAAACCTTCATTACAGACATCTTACAGCTGATCATTGCAGTCTGGGACTATAGTAAAGCATCCAGAGAGCTTCACCAGAGGTCACATGGGGCAGAGGGGTCCGTCTGTAACTATGGGTTGTCTGTAAGTCGGGTGTCCTTAAGTAGGGGACCGCCTGTATAGTCAAATCTTGATTCTTTTTTCTGGAAATTATGTTAAGGTTTATATTATCCTAAACTGAAACAGGACAGTATACAGTGTATCCAAAACATTTAATGCGGTGTTTACAGTGTTGTGACAATGAAAAACGCAATGGAGTTTAAAAGAATCAATAGCAAGAGTTAGTAATTGCTCTGTGTAAGACAAAATGTCTCGAGCTCTGCTTCTCATATTGCCTCGCTCCTTTTGTTTGTATAAATCTTTCCTAGTATATATCAAACAGTCAAAGTACATGCAAATGCTCAAAATATAAGCAGTGATTATACGTGTAGACTGTATTTTACCTAGACTGACTTATCCATAAACATTTTCATTTATTGATATATTTTCACTCCTATTATACGAATTGTTGTCCATTTTTATTGTGAATGCTTCATGACCCCTAATTGATCTCCAGTTCAATTAATATGTAGATGGGTAAACTGAATACATGTAAAGCAGGCAAAGTTATGCCTTAATGTAATTTTTGCGCTTGTCTATGATGGATGTGGAAACTTCTTGTAATAGGAATTTGGTTAAAGTTTATTTTTTTCTTATTGGACCTAAAATGGAACCATCTGGATCCTGATTTCCAAGAATAGAATAACTGTTTCCTAGAATCCTTGGGCTATATTCCTTTCTCAATGTCAACTATTGTATTGAAACCTACCATGAGACACCTACCATCAGAAGTAGATCTGATGGTAGATGTCTCCTACCTCTGCCCTGATCTGTAACTGAATAATCATGGAACCTAACCAAACTTGTTTATACTTTATTTTAGTAATATGTATATTAACTGCAGAGGCTTCTGGGCTGTGTACTAGCCTGGCTGGGCACTGTGAGCTAAGGCTACTCCACGCCCTATTAGCCTCTGCAGACAATATACACATTACTAATGTGAAGTTTTTAGGTTCCAGGATTATTCAATTACAGATTAGGGCAGAGGAAGGCAGGATGAATTTACTACCATCAAATCTACTTCTGATGGTAGATTTATCATGGTAGGTTTCCTTTAAGCAATCTTTCTAATCAGTATTCATATAAAGTACAATGTGGACAAAAATATATTTGATATCATATTCAAGATGTTTAACCATTACTCTTTGCTCTTATGCTAATTTATATGACCTTTAAGCTACCATGATCATTGGGGGGGCATGTATCTTTTTTTCCCTTCTGGTGTTTAATTGAGACTTTTGGAAGGTCTTTTTTGAGGTCTTTATGTATGATAATGTCTTTTTTCTTGTGATACATGTTTAGTTTTTTTCTGTCCTGGAAAGTTTTGGCTTTTTCTGAGCAAATTCTCCAAATCCATATGGACAAAAGGCATTGTGAGAGATTTGCAAACAGTAGTGGACACTGTAAATTTTGGAATTGAGGCCTTTTTAAGCACTTCTTACTTTAGTCGAAGACAGTCTCATGGTCAGGTTCAGGCACAGGATCAGGGCAGGCGGCAGAGATGCAAGGTCATGTCCAATCCGGGGTCAGCATCGGGAGGTCCAGGTAGATGGAAACGGGAACACAGGTACATGGGGCACAGGAATGCAGGAACACAGGAATGCAGGAATTTAGGAACACAGGAACGAAGGATTGCAGGAACGCACGACTCAAGAGCAGGAACAGGAACACATAGGAACTCAGAAATACTGAGGAATGTTGCAGGAAAGTTTACTCAATGGTGACGGCACACAAAGATTCATCAGGGAAGACAGGAAGGGGCTGGGAATTTATCAAGAAGGGCATCTGCCAATGCCTTTAAATCTGACACACCCTAGGCTGCTGGGACGCGCGCAGGGATTCACGGGAAAGGCCACTGGATCCGAGCGGGCTGAGTAGCGCGGCAAGCACAGCGGCCTGCACACAGGGGCACCCATGACACACTGTACAAGGTGCAGACAAAGGTTACTTGAGAAACTACAGAAAAATTCTCAGTGAAAAGTCGTAAAAATAAGAAAAGTCTCTAAAAATAAAAAACAAGCAGAAATAAAGATACAAGTCCCCATTGTATCATCAGTTTCTTAGCTGAATGTCCACTAAACGATCCGGTCCATATGTGCAACCTGTCTTCACTTTTAAGTGCTCATGAGCAAGGAAGAGAGGACAAGCATGGCAATTACTTGTTGCAGTGAGCCAATGTCAGCAGGAGGAGGGGGGAGAAGAGAGAGGATGTAGGAAGGGTGGAGGGAGCTGCTTTAGAGAGGAGTGATACTGAAGAGAGGAGGAGAGATGCAATTCAGCATACAGTATTTTAGATTTGAAATGCACCAACCCCCCTGGGACTCAGCACTGGATTCTGGCAGGGAGCCATGTAAAATAAACTTAAGGATTCTACAGGATTAAAACGATTTAAGGACTAGCCAAAAAATGAGTCAGCATGCAGGTCGTAGTTACCTGGTTAGTAAGGTTCCAAATAGACAGAAGTCCATCAACTCATCTCACCACTGGAAACCACTTCACATAACAACACTGAACAGTTAATGACGACAATACAGAGCAGACAAAGGTAGAAGTGGAGATTTCTCCCTTCCATGACTCATTGTTGCTATATAGATTTCTTCAGCAAAATGCAGCAGACACACCCCCTATGTGTAACTAAAAATATGATTCATTTCATTAGTTATTTACATTATCATGTTATCTGAATAACAACTATGTCACACTATGTTTAACTAGCAGAATAATTTACATTTCAGTTTTTTTCTGTCAAGATGGGGTGCACATTGTACATTAATGCACAATTTTTTGAGCATTATTGATCTCATCATTTGACTGAAATGAAAGAGTTAAAAATGTAAAAGGGTCTGAATACTTTTAGTACCCACTGTAACCCTTACGCCACTGTTGACCACACTGTATCAGCTGCATATATCATACAGTATGTAACCATAACACAACTGAGCCCCCAAAATTATTTTCATAAAATTGAGATCACCATGAACATCATATAGCATAGCGGAAGTATATATATCATAGAGCAATAAGTCTCTTACTGATTCACTTCGGGAATACTCTCCTCCAGTACTTCAGAATTCCACTCTGTCTAGACACAAAGTTAGTGCACTAAGACTATGACATATTCTTGCACGATTCAAATGCCACATCTCCATCTTTGGGCAGTCATGGCCTCTGAAACTTTTCAAGAGTATATGATAGTCTCAATGTGCTAACTTGTGTGTCCAAACAGTGTGGAATGCCGAGGTACCAGAGGAGAGTATCCCAGATGTGAATCAGTTACAGACTTATTGATGTATAATTTATGTACTTCTGCTATGATATGTGATATTTAATTTAACACCTTAGCGCTCTGCGCCGTAGCTGTACTGCGCTGAGTCCCGCGATTAGCGCTCAGCGCAGTACAGCTACGGCGCAGAGACGATGCCGGTTCAGCGCTGTATAGCAGCCGAACCGGCATCGCTAGCCGCAGGATTTCAGCGGTAATCTACCGCTGACATCCCCGGCTAACACCCGCGGTCGGAGTGGGCTCCGATCGCGGGTGTTTAACCCATTAAATGCCGCGGTCAACGCGACCGCGGCATTTAACATGCCTTCTGGGGGTCTTTACCCCACGATCGCCCCCCCGCACCGTTTTCGGGGGGGCCGATCGCTGTTTTGGCTCCTCTGGGGTCCGATCGGGACCCCAGAGAAGCCTTGGAGGGTTTACCTTTAAGATGGCGTCTGTGACGTCATCTTAAAGGCAAAGTGTCAGCCTATGCATCTGCATAGGCTGGCACTGATAATACCCTGCAATACATTAGTATTGCAGAGTATTATCAAGAACAAGCAATCAGATGATTGCTTGTTCATATCCCATGGTGGATCAAGTAAAAAAAATGTAAAAAAAAGGTTTTTCAATAAAAAATTACTTTATAAATCACTAAAAATGCCCATAAGCCAGAAAACATATAAAGAGACATATAACGCTCAAAAAAGTCTAAATCATAACACAAACCCCACATATATAGTATCACCGCGTCCGTAACAATCCATAGAATAAAACGAAATAACTATTGAACCCATATGATAAACGCCGTAAAAAAAAAAACGTCAAAAACCCGCCAAAAATTATGATTTTTACCTATTATATCCCACTAAAAATGCAATAAAAAGTGATCAACAAAACATATGTACTCCAGAATGATATTGTTGCAAAGAACAACATGTCCCGCAAAAAACAAGCCATCAACCAGCTCTGTAGCCAAAAACGTAACAATGTTATGCCACTTGGAAGACGGCGATGCAAAAATGATAGATTTTTCCCCACATTAGGGTTTTATTTGGCAAATTTAGTAAAACATAAGAAAAAATATTAATGTCTGGTATCCCCGTAATCGTATTGACCCATAGAATAAAGATAACAGGATTATTAGGATATACGGTGAACACGGAAAAAAAAAAAAGTAAAAAATCCAGTACAGAATTGATGCTTTTCTACTCATGACCTCAAAAAAAGTTCCAAAATTTTCAACAATAGGTGATACCATCCCCAAAATGGTAACACTGGAAAAAGCATCTCGTCCCGCAAAAAAAATGCCGTCACATGGCCCAAATAACAGAATAGCGAAAATTTTATAGCCTTCAAAAGGGGGCAACCAGAAAACTAAAATCCTGGCAGCTGCAGGGTGCTCCTTCCCTTCTGCGCCTCGCTGTGCCCCCATAACACAAGTAACGGCCACGTGTGGGGGGTCGCTGCATTCAGGAGAAATTGTAGAACAAATTTTATGGTGAGTTTTCTCTTTTTATCTTTTGGAAATGTGTAAATTTTAGGGCTAAATGAACGTATAACCGACAAAATTTGATAAATTTGAAATTTCTAAATTTCACCGCCATTTTGATTCAATTACTATGAAGATCTCAAGGGGTTAACAATCTTTGTAAAAGCTGTTTCTGATAGTTTGAGGGGTGCAGATTTGAAAATGGGTTGGTTATATAGGGAGTTTTGTTGCTAAATATGTAAAATTTGATTTCAAACAGTATTTATCCCCAAAATAGTCAATTCCGAAAATACGGAAAATCGCTATTCGATTTGTAGGCCGCGTGACGTCAAAATAAATTATCCAAACATTTCAAAAATTATGAAAATGTAAAGTAGACAAATGGGAAATGTTATTCTGCAAGCTATTTAGGTGGTAAATCTATCTGCCTGAAAACGCGGTGATTTAGAATTTCGAAAATGGCAAATTTTTCTAAAAATTCATCATTTTTTTCTTTTTTTGTAAATAAACGCAAAACTTATCAGCCAAAATTTACCACTAAAATGAAGTACAACATGTGGGGAAAAAACAATCTCAGAATCGCTTTGATAAGTAACAGCGTTCAAAAGTTATTACCACAGGAAGAGACACTGGTCAAATTTCAAAAAAAAGTTGCGAGCCTTAACCTGCAAACAGGCTGCGTCCTTAAGGGGTTAAATGGAAGAATCACTGTTGGAAATTGCAACTATTAATGGTGTTTATATCTAGTTATTTACATATTCTGCAGTTTTGAAGATTGTTGAACTCCAATTGCTGTATACTGCCACTGAAGGCTTACACATTGCTACATGAAGCTACAAAAGTTTTTCCTTGTCATTAAAGACCAACGAGGAGAAAAGCTTCTATATTTCCCTCTTGTCTAAACCCAGGAAGTACCTTCTTAATTATAAGAACTTATTTAATTATTTAATTCTCTAATTCTTTAATTTAATTATTTCATTCTCTTCAGATTGTGTAGCAAAGTTTTTGTCCATCAACCTAAATTACTGGCTCCTCACCAAAATCAGGTAGTTTATGGAGGGAAATGAAACCAGTTCATATTGTGACACATAGAAGGGAGCCAGTATATTTGTTGAGGCTTGACATTGAAAAAAGCGTTGACTGTTGGAATGGCCTCTTATGTTTAGAGATTTATTCTCTTGTAGAATGACTGGCCCCGAATAGACATTCTACTGACATCTTCTCCTTCTTGTCACCTATGTTTATGCTACCCTATGCTTCCTCCCAGCCAATTAAGATGCTCAATGATACCAAACAGAGATAACCTATATCTCCCTCTCTTATTTGTTGCATAATCCAACTAGCAGCTGGAGTCCCTAAGGGTCATTTGTATAATTTGTAGCACCTTTTTTGTAACAACAAGGGCATAAGAAGCTAAAAGAAGAGCAGATCCTGTCAGAGGGGCACCAATAGAATGTAAGTGTGCTTAGTTTACAATTCTTGATCCTGGTGGTAGATTTTAGTTACCCCAGAATACAGTATTATTATATGTTCTCATGCCTAGCATTATGAAAAGTGTCTGAGGATATTGTATCTGGAACTAATCTACAACATATTTGATATTTTTATATAGATATTATATTATTGGCTCTATATTTCACTTCCAAACAAGTTCTAGATGGAATATGAAACGGATCTAGCAAAAGAGATGTAATTTATCATGAGAATGCCCTGGAACAACGCTTATATACTAATGGATTTATTTGCTACCTATTGTAATGTCTTTTCTGAAACAGTGGAGAGAATTTTTTTTTTTATTAAATTTGCATCATTTCCCAGTATCAGTTACAACTACTGGTTATCTACGATGGTTGTATGTACGGAAGTACAGAAAATCGCAGTACATCCTCTTAAAAAGTATCAAATTTTATTCTTCATTCATTAAAAACATCATACAGTGGTTGGGCTAGAGCCTACGTGTTTCAAGCGTATCCCCCTCTTAGTTATGGCATGGTATCTAAAATGGCGTAGAAGATCAGTGTTGCAGGTCTTTCACTACCTATCTTGGACTTCTTGGGACATTGCAAAACAGTTATGCTTGATATTGCAGATAGCCCTTTTTGCTTGAATAGCACTGCACTAGAACAGGGCCATATAACAAATGGACATGATGTGACCAGCCTGTGAAGTAGATATGGTGATTAGCAGAAATACCTTAAGCAGCTAAATAAGGGGTGCTAGGCATCTGATATCGATCCCATATGCTGAGGGATTTTGCACTTGGATTTTTAGCATTCTTTGACAGATTCTTGATCTGATCTCTGTGCTGACATTTCACTAACTTGCACAGAAAATAGACATTGGGAAGCTCAGGTCTAACTGCTAGAACATTGTTTCTCCAGTAGGTAAACAGTCTTGCTAGTCACGTTCAATTCCTCTCTGGAGATCTTGACTATACTATAAGATGTTGTGAATTCTGCTGATGCCCACAAGATGTCCAATATTACACTAACTTTTACCTGTCCTCTTCTTTAACTAAACCTGTTTTATTCTCAAGTTTTTCAGTGTCATGATGCAATGTCTTCCACCAACCAATTGCATTTAATTTCACCTAAGTTAAAAAAAATTCTAATCTAAAAGGATATTGCAACAATGTACAACCATAACTATAGATGCTGCCATGTTGCTGTAATTTGCCCTAGTTTTCATTTGTTTTTGAGATCTACATAACTAGACAGATTGTAGGTGCCTGAGGAGGAGAGTGATTGTGTATCCAGAAAGGGAACCATAAAATCCATAGTACAGTATCAGCCAGCCTGCCTCCATTATTGAGTCCTATTATAAAACCCATATACAAGGCTTGCCAATCACACTATATAATTAAAGCATGTAGAAAAGCCTAGTACTACTTTATTGTCTTGAATTATGCTGAATAAATTAGTTGACAACCCCAGCAGATGTCAGCTATAGTTTGTAGGGGATGTGTTGGATTGACTTGCAAAGTACCTGTAACATAGATATTCTATAAAAAGAGGCTGTCTTACTTAGTGAACCCCTTAAGTAAATGTACTTGCCCCAACAAGCATTTGTCCATATATATCAGTGGTTTTACCTGCCATAAGGGAAATATATGGATGTTATTTCATTTTATTTAGCCAAAATGTATTAAAGAACTTGAATTTCTCATGTAACCAATATAGTGTAGAATTATGCTATAACCATAGCTGGTGCCAAACTGCGGGACAAGGACACCCAATATGTAGGTGGTGTATGGGGAAAAATAATCCCAATTTCTGGTTGTACACAAGGAATTATGAGTATTTCAACGCTTGCACAGACAAAAAAAAAAAACGTGATAAATGTCCCCCAATTATTACATCAATAAATGCTATCTAAACAGTATTGCCAGGAAAAGTTGGTCAAATTCATACATGTCCTGAGGGGAAGACACAACAGGATTATTTAATGCTATCAATTCATATTAATGGCCCAGTGTGTGAGAGACTTGGAATGATGGTCTGAGTTTTTAGACCTTGATCCATCTCATGTGTCTCGACAAGGGCATATGGCCAGATGTTGTCTTCATGAGACAGTCCAAGTACAGATTAATAAATAACAAGAGAACTACATTCAGTACATTACTACCAGAATCATAAATAAGACAATTTTGAAGTACCTTTAATGGCTTTACTATAAAATATAGATATGAACTTGAACTTCTCTACACACACCTCATGTGTGTTTGAAGGCTTAGGTTCATATACAGCAATATTGTTCTTTACAGTCAAGTCCTCCATGGATTTAGGCTTGAACGGTCACACAAGCTCTACAGAAAATGATTGCATTAATTCATCATTCTGTATCTGTATTTTTGTCTCTGCAATATTTCATTGGGAAGCAGAAAAGGAATAGAAAAGTTCAGGAAAATTAATTAGCTTTTCATAAAAACCCAGAATATTGGGCTGCTTGTAACTATATACTCAAATTGACATAATAAAGGATATATAAAACCGAGATATGGGAGTTTCTAATTAAATTCTCTGACAGTACATGTTTGTGTGGGTTTTCAATTTCTGGATCATGTCCAAGATGGTTTTCATAGAGAAGCATAAATCCCTTTACACTTAACAAAGGTAATTTATCATTGTCCTAATTTACCTAAGTCAATTGACACTTTTCCTTTATCTAATTTACTTATGCTTAGTCACTTATTGGTTTTTCTTTGCAGTAGGTTTCTGTTGTTTCTTTACCGATACCTTAGAAACTGCATGCTCATCTCCAACGATGTTTAAGATGTAAGTGCCATTGTCACTAAAATCAGTGCTGTGATGAGAATGGAAACTACCTCAATGAAAGCCAATGCCAAATGGATGTTAATAGTACACCCACGCTCAGTTAACATCAATTGGCATATGTGAGAACTACAAAGAAATAGACTCTGTTTATTCTAGTGTCATGGCTTCCACTGAAAATGAAGCCACAATAGTTTTAATAGTTTCCTTAATGCAAGGCATAAAAAGCATTACAACAATGAAAAGAACACCACTTCTATAGCGCTTCTAAACAGTTGACATGGAGAAGTGCTGGTATGAAACCCAGAGGTAATCGGCAATATAAGGGTGTTGTTAGTACTGCACATAAATAAATGCATACTTACCTTAGACATACCTTAGATATATACACACTGGAATTATTTAGCGCTGAGAAAAAGCCACGTCAGAAAACAAAAATGTCAGGACTAGTTGTGGTAAGGATAAGAGAAGTTAAATATTAATTCTCTCCAACTACCCCATCCTACCTGATTATCCCAAGCTTAGGGATGTTCTTTATACATAATGTGAAGGATAGGGAAAAATCAATAAAGACAAAGTCACAAACCAACAAATAATCCAAGAAAATGTCATAGTCACAACTAGATGGTAGCACAGTACAGAATCATAAAGAATAGAGGATAGTCATAAAACAAAGCTAATGTCAGGTAACAAGAGTCCTGAAATCATGAGGATTTATATTTAGTTGATGAGCTGTTTTAATTAGTAAAATCATGCACAGTTTAACCCTTACCAACCTTTCAACCCAGCACTGCCAACAGAAGATGAAAAGCATTCTCCTATTCATCAATGCTATACATCATCTGCTGTAGTTTCCCAATGAAACCAACGTACCTGAAAATCTGAAGGTAACATTAAGGTAGCTCTTTCTTTGACTTCAAAGCACTATTGTTGGAACTATCAAAACCAAAAAAAAATAGCTAAATCTAAGAGAAAACTATAATAATCACCAACATCACTGGCATTTCATACGCTTATATTTCATCTTGCAAAACACTAGGGCCTTTTGTCAATAAAATAATGGAATGTGAGAGTTAAAGTCCCTACATATAATATAGTACTGAATAATATATTAAGTTACATGGGAAAAATCATAGAAAAAATTTCAGAAAAAGTCACGTACAGTAACTTTGGCTTCATCTGTGTGAGATTTCCATTGTGTGTAAGAAGTCTTTTATTGACTATTTTAAGTTTCAATACAGTTTTCCTAACAAATTGCACAATATAAAATATTGCTTATGCAGCTTGAATACTGGTAATCAGTGTATTGTTTTAACAGTGATTACACAAAGAATCCGAAGCATTGGGACATGTGAATGCAAACAGATCTCTAAATTAATGCAAGCTGGCAGCAGTATGATAAATTAAATTGGATGTGAAATCAGCCGTTATAGGGTCTGAGAGCCAAGAGGTTCAGCCGAGTCGATTTAATATAATTAGCTTTTCTTTGCCCTACTTGTGTTGTAACATTACTAAAACAATGAATTTGTTAAGGGTTTCTGTAAGTGAATTCTCCAGTGGTTGACAAAGAAATAAGTGTGCCCTTCTGGATGGAGAATATGTGGAGTCAGCACAATTTAAGATTATTGAGGTTAACATATGATAATAGTGTACAGGTAAAATATACTGAAAATATATTTGTATTCATATTTTGAACAGATATAGAGCTCAGAACGCATAATGCATGTCCCGTATTGTCTAATCTAATTGATTATTTAGTTATGATAATTCTGATAGGAAGAGGACAAGATGCCCTTACATTATACATCCATGTCTTAAGTTAAAAGCTTACTATTTACCTGCATTGTAGGGCAAATCTAGCAAAAGTGTCTCAAATCTGGAGAAGCAGCACTGTAGTGTAATCAATTATAGTGTAGGCATTGCTGTTTAGCAGGGGACAAAACCTGCAAATTATTGTAATCCAAGGTTAATCATATGTACAGGACGGACATAAAAATAACCCATTAACATACATCATTAAAAACGCATCAGGTTATATCCACAAGCACCATTGTACATTATGAGGGAGGAAAAAATGCTCTGGTTGGGAAGTTTACTAAAAAGAGGTTTCAAAATCCAAACAAGGAAAAATATGAGGAGTAATCAATACCGACCACTAGCCATTAGAGAGCCACTAGCACAGCACCCCAAAACGCGTTTCACACCCAGCTTCGTCAGGGAGTGCCGGACAGGTTTGTGGAGTCCCTTTTATATGCAGAAAGACAGGTGGAGCATATCACTCACCTGTTGGTGCGGAGTATACTGGTGGATGCACACAGCCGCATGTGCTAGTTCTCTCCTCCAGCATCCACACGAAGAAAGAGACATGTGCACAAGGGCACTGCAGTGTGAAAGCAAACTTGGGCACTGAATTGGGAGGAGTGGACTGCTTCACGTCCATTGCATGCACACACCTTTGCCCATATAGCGGTGGCCATGTATAATTCGTTAATGCTCCATGATGTACAGGTACGTCATGCAGCAATATAACTTAGAACTCCCTGACATACATATACATCATGGAGCCAATGCTGTTTCAGCTCATTACTAGAGCTGAACTTGCATCGGGAAACACAGGGTATCAGCTGTCACTTACAGCTGACATCCACGTGTTACACCCAGGGTCAAACCGAGATCCAATCACATGTGTTAACTCATTGAGCGGACCACAACATTTAAATGGCTGCCAGAAGATTCCCCCCCACAATCGGCACTCACTCAAAAAATTCTTGAGGTGTCAATTTTTGCTATGGCAAGCCTGCAACTCCAGGACTGTTCATATTATATGCCTGTCAGAACTTACAGGCACTGTGTCAGCCTAGGCGACTACATAGGTGGACAGTTCTAATGCATTGCAATACATCAATATTTCAGGGTATTATAATGAACAAGAAATCAAATTACTTGTTCATGTACCATAGTGGGACAACTAAAAGTAAAAACAAAATGTTAAAAAAGTGCTTTTAAATGAAAAATCTAATAAATAAATAAATAAAAATGCCCCAAAAGCCCCAATGCATATAAGATTGACATCTAATATATAAAGGGGAGTGCACAGTATGTGTGTGTGTGTATGTGTATGTATATATGTCTGTTAAAAAATCTGCACCATTGCATTTACAATCAACTAATCTTGCACATCTACTTCCTGTGACTCACCGAACATCATAGGCTAGGTTTTTAGTCAAAATATTCACCACACGGATTCCAAAATTCACTTAATAACCACTATCTATGGGAGGCATTGTCTGCTGGCTGCTGTGGCAGGTAGCAAGCAATCAAAGCCCAGCTTCTAGCAACCAATCACAGCTATGTTTCTGTTTTTCTTTATTTTGTTTTGTTATATTAATATGATAGCTTTATGATGAGCTTTGATTGCTTACAACAGGCAATGTGTATGAGCTTATGTGTCAGGTAATATCTGAGTTAATGTGAGGTAAACTGTGAGTTTAGATTTGAGGTAATATGTAAAGTAATATGTGAGGTAATATGAGTTCATATGTGAGGTTATATTTGAGGTAATATGTGAAGTAATATGACAGGTGATATTAGCCAATGTGTGAGGTAATATGTAAGGGGAAATGAGGTAATATGTGAGGTAATATGTAAGATGATATGAGGTGATATGATCTCTATTAGGATGCTTATATCATCTGTGATACTCAAGTCACATCCAGAAATGCAGTCATCAGTCATCTATCGTTAGATCATCTCAGATGTCTTCAGCTCTGACCATGACTGAAGTATCAATCGGCTTTTATTCTTATTATAAGGCATATGTGTTGCAAATCTATGGTGTTGAATAAAGGATTTGAAATGATTCTATTATTTTTTTATTTTTCATAATAAAATGTCTCTCTTTGTTTTGTGTTATCTCCAAATATTTTTTGTTAACCCATTGTATTTCGTTATAATTAAGAGCAGCTTTTTACTATCAGGGGCAACGGTGTGGGCTACAGCTAGAATAACATAGAAAAAGAAGAAATCACTACACAAACCCCACATCGATGTTATTGCTGGATCCGCAACAACCTCTAATATAAAACTAAATCATTATTGAACCTGTAAATAAAGGAATAAAAGAAACACAAAATGATTATGATTTTTACTGACCACATGAAATCCTATAAAAAGTGATCAATTTTGCGACACAATTTAAATCCCACGCTCTTTCTAAATCCGTGGGATCATCCGACGGCCAGCCCCCTGATTTCTGTTGCATGGAAGCCGGCGCTGATGCAGCAAAATTGGATTGCACGCAAAACAATCCCCTTCTAAATCCCTGTCCCAGCGGCAAGATTCCCGAAAACGTCGGAAAACCCAGCGGAAATGCGGCTGAGGGACCCTTAGTAAATAAGCCCCAATATATTTTTACCACATTCAGTTTTATTCTGCAAAATTAGTAAAATGTAAGAAAAAATATAATAAATGGTATTTCTGTAATCACAATGACTCATTAGGCTACACAGTGAACAGCAACAAAAATGGCAAAAATCTATTACAGAACTGATGTTTTAGAAAAAGCATGTCATTAGAAAAGCATGGACACCCCAAAAATTTCATTTCATTTCATCTAGCAAAAAATAAGACCGCAGATGACAAACAAATATCCAACAGCTTAGAAAATGCTTCATTGAAGAAACCAAAAAATGCTTAAATAGCTGAATTTTTTAAATATTTTGCCAAATCTTTTCTTTTTTTTAAATAAGTAAATGAAAAACACATCGAACCAAAATTAACCACTAACAATAAGTACAACATGTAAAAAAAAAAGTGATCTCAAAAGTGATCTCAAAACCATAAATCTGTGAATGTCAGATTACAAAAAAGGGGCATATCCTTAATTCACAAAATGGCCGTGTCCTTATGGGGGATAATGTGGGGACAAAAGCTGGAAAAAGCATGCAGCTTACCTCAGTGGAAAAGATAAATATAATATAAAATGCTAATAAAGTTGTGAATAAACACCATACTTAAATGTAATGAGAAAAGTGTAGATATGTGTAAAGTATAAAGTGATTATAAAAAATTATAAAATCTTGGTGTGTGTAAAAAGACAATATTATATATAAAACACTCACATGTTGCAATATTTATAAAGATTATGTGAAAAACGTGTAGATATGTGAGAGGGGTTTTTTACTTTTTTGAGTAAAATGT
This sequence comes from Engystomops pustulosus, assembly GCF_040894005.1. Classification (NCBI taxonomy): domain Eukaryota; kingdom Metazoa; phylum Chordata; class Amphibia; order Anura; family Leptodactylidae; genus Engystomops; species Engystomops pustulosus. The sequence continues at coordinate 206,470,492 of NC_092412.1, read as the reverse complement.
TATTTAAGAAAAGGACAAAAATAAAGGAATGTGCAGTAATCTCCATCAGATTTATATTCCAAAGTTCAAATGATCAGAATTAAACCCCCAACAAAGTCACTTGTTCCTTGTCCCTTGTTCCATACTATCATGCAATACTTATCCAGACCACTCAATAAAACTTCCTAATGGATATCTTAAGATGCAAGACTGTAACTACCTCACTTAGATGGAAAACATAAAAAATACTAGAAAATATCAGAATATGACAAAACTCTATCAGTTTCCCCTCCACTCCTCCACTTGACCTGACATTACATTAAACCCATAAAAACATCCATTTCAGCAATGTGTCTAACCCAAGAAAGGTGCAAAGCTTATACTCTCATTCAAACCTCTCGGTTGTATAGTGCACAAAAGTGTCATTCACTTTCACTTTCTTTATGCTAAGATCTTTTGCCAATTGCCTCCCTTGATCCCCACGGAAATTTTATCAATATCCCTAAATGAAATCAATCTCCAGTTGACATTATAAAAATCTCTAAAGTGATAGGGTATTGATTTCAGATTCCAAGAAAAACTCAAGGTTATCACTTTATCTGATGTTACTTCAGAGAAAAACACAAATTGAAGTGTTGGATTTGAGTTTCTCTTTCTACGATAACCAATTTTGACACATTTAAAGGGGTATTGCCACAAAGACAAGATTCTTATACCAGGGATACCAAAATAACACATTCTCTAATTCACTGTTAACAAAAATACAGCATTTCACAGATATAATTCCAAATTATCTTCATCAGACCTGGTGTTTACAATCTTGGTTGTCCCTGGAAACAACTGTAAATCTTCTGGCTATGGTCGGATTCTTCTCATAAATAGCTTTCTCTTGTCTGCAAGATGCAGTGCTCTCTGCTTCCTGTCTCTTCCCCCTCAATTACCAGATCTCAGACAAAGGCACTTCCTGCATGCAAGCAGCAGTGTGCAGAGACTAACTCTGCTAGCTACACACAGCTATTGCAGAGCTGACACTGTGTGTTATAGTTGAGTTAGCAGAGCTGAGTGTCATTGTGTTCATATCCATCTCATGGATCCCATCATCTCTCCTTTTCTATGTTTCAGATACTAGTAGACTGTTCGGAAGGTAAATAAAAGTGTAGATCAATTCCTAACGATTTTTATTTAGGTATTTAATGTGTTATATCTTAAGATATCTATTGGGAGGATTTATTGAGTGGCCTGGACAAAGGTATGGCATGATAGTACGGAACAAGAGGGACCTTGTCGGTTTTATGTCCCACATGTCTGTTCTAATGAGTTCAGGACTCCTTATATCCTATGAGTATGGATTTTGACCATTTGAACTTTGGAATATGGTGATTTTTCTGCTTTATATTAGGCATTCGGCTATTTTTGTCCTTTTCTTATGGAATATTTTACTTGTATAAAACATAAGAAACTTTTTTAAAAGTTGTAACGGATCAATCACTGTTTCTGTTGCTGGATGAAAAATTTGGTGTAAGTTAAGACAGGCTATTGGCATTTTGAATCTCCTATTAGATGACTTACTGGTAGTTCACCACGGAAAACTGCACTAACATTTTGGCGCATCAACATTATATGGCACACTGCACTTTATCTGCCAATCCCTATTTCTAAATCCCTAATATTTGTGCCACAAAGGAATTTCTATGTCACAAAATTGTGACATAAACAGATTGATAAAACGGCCTCACTATGAATATAAAAACTGATAAATTAACAGAGAAAATCTAATTTATAGGAAGAAGGAATAATCCAGGGAGGATTTTTTAGTCTGTACCAGGATGATTTTAAGCAGATAGTTTATGTTGAATTATAGTGGAAAAATGGAGAGGAAGCAAGGCAATTGAAAAAGTCTTCTCTAAAAAAAAATTAACTGAAAAGATATTTTTTATTCATCCATACAACTGACTTTCAGCTTTCCAAAAAGTAAGTGGCGATATAAAGATATTACATTGATGAATATAAAAATTACCATTGCACTCAAACAGTAACCACAACCTTAAAGGTTCACCTCTAATGGCCACTTTTGCCCTTTAAATACTGGAGGAATACACCTGAAATCATTACTCTCTCTTTAATTTGAGAACTATAACCTTGGTTTTGAGGAATGTACTTTTACAGGAACACATTCACATTAAAGTAATTCTCTTTTAGTTTTTACGATTAGTAAAGTCTTGCTGCTACATTAACCTATCACATTATAGTCAATATGTATTCGTCAAGTTGGTATTCTTTATGAATTACTATTTAAATATACAGTGCATGGAATGTATTTATATTCCTAAATGGAAAGTAAATGACACATAAAGACCCCTGCTTTGCCTATACACAACATAAATCTCTATAGTGCTGAAGAAATTACAATTAGTGAATAAAATGCTTCCACACTATTTAATACATTTTCAGGTCACCTCAATACAAGAGACAAGCTAAGCATTAATTTCCACTGAGTAATGATTAATCCTAATTATGGTTAAGCTTTCAGATTCATTTGAAATTAAAACTCAAGATCTTTTGGAAACTTAGATTGCTCCATAATGGAATCGATAATTAGAGCCTATGGGAGGGCCAAATCAACAGACAGACTTTCACTCACTACTTTCCGAAATTTGGAACCGTCAAAGAAAGACTATAAAAAGACGAAGAGAGAATACTGGTCTATCCTCAAAGCTGGCCCCGATCTATCTGAAAGACTACCCGACTATCCCTCGATCACATGTCGTAGACGAAAAAAACCTACAAGATCAACTTGTGCACAGCCCTTTTGCCCCTTCAAACGAGTTGTCACAGCCACGGGTGTCCATGCGACCCATATCCTGGGTCGTAGACGCACCCGTGTGCCTTACTGTGCCCCTGGAGCCTGCCTGTCTGGTAACATACCTCTCCCAGCTCCACAGAGGCCTCCTCAATCCCCGTGATCCAGCACGTGCGTTCCCGTCTCCTAGGGCGTGTGCGCCCCCACTCTGTAACTATTAAAGTGCCAGCGCGCCGATAATTGCACTGGATGGCCACCTGCCAAGATATATTCCTGCCCCTTCTTGTGTCCCCTGCCGGATCTTTGTGCCTCTTAGCCTTTGAGAAAGCTTTCCTGATGCCCGGTGCGATTATCCTGACATCCTGTTGTGACCTTGATTCCGTTCCTGACATTGCTCCTGTGCTGCCCGTCCTGACCTTCTGCTACGTCCCTGACTCTGTTCCTGGGCCGCCTGTTCCCGACCATGAGTTTGCCTGACGATTCTGTGCTACGCCTTGGCTGCCACCGCGGACAAAGTTGCGCCTGTGGAACAACCTGCTGGTCGCCGCAGCAAGCCCAACCTGTTTTGCTGCGGGCTCTGGTGTAAATCGGGTACCACTTAGATTTCAGTCCAAGGTGTTGGCTTACTTCATCATCCATGGTGGTTCAGAGGATCCACTATCTCCGATCCTGACAGGAGTCAACCACCTGGCTATGGAATATGACAACAGATTTATTCCCATGTGGCTTGTCTACCTTCTGTTGTTATCTATCACAGATGAAGAATTTCACCAACCCCTACAACCATGAATTCTTTGTGATTAGGGATTTCTTTAACTGCAAGAGTGTGAATGTGGTCTATCTGGCATGATGCTCCTGCCTCAAACTATATTTTGGGAAAGCAATACAGGAGCTACGGAGACGTATATCCGGCCACCTTAGCTCTATAAACATGACAAAGGATACCCTTATCTCCCTTCACATCTGGAGCCATCATGGAGGTGACCCCACTACCTTGACATTTTGGGGGGTCGATCTGATAAAACAGGGCCCAAGACAGGGTGACTCCAATCAAAAATTGCTACAAACTGAAGCCAGATGGATTCATCGACTCACGAGCCGAAGCCCAATTGGCCTTAATGAAGGTTTCACCTTTATGCCTTTTCTGTAAATGTCATGTTACATAAATTACGACAATTGCCTTACCCCCTAAAAATTATTTTTACCTTATATCACAGGAGTCCGGTCTGGACACCAAATATATGATGTTCTCATATTAACACTTACCACCAATATAACAATAGCAATACTTTTTATTGAAGTGAAGAACTTACTTTAATCTGCGTGCAATTTATACAAAAGTTTTCCATAATTAATAGCATGATTTATATGAGCATCCTCACCTGTCACCAAGGTTTCTTGCCAATGCCAATATACTTACCTTTACATACATTCATGTGGTGGCTATATGCAGAGAAACGTATTTTTTGAAAATAGAAATATTCAACACATATGAAGGATATATGAGGATTTTATTTTATTCATGCTGATACTGGTACAATGTATGTGCCACAAACTAATATGTGGCACGAGGTCATGCGCCGCAATTTGATTTGTAAATGATCTTTCTGATGTTTACTAAAACTTAACAGCATCGGTGGTCATGTGACCCCTGATGATTCGGTACTCACATGACTCCCTTTGACTTGGCACACGCCATGAACTGTAGATTCCAGTGGATATCAACCAATAAACGCTGCAACCACGTCATCTGTCACATGAAACGGCACGTGACCACATCACATGATCCCTTTGCGATGTGGAGAAACGGGCAGCCCACTACTAGTGACATACTCTGTCACACCTCCCTTGCATCGGCCTCTGATTGGATGAAGTACAAAGTTCAAAGTTCTAACGTGTACCACATAAACACAGGACCACTTAATAAATATATGTAAATATCATTACTGACTCCACTGAGTGTATACACTATATGAGAGAAGGCAACTCTCGATTTGGCAAACCCGGGAATACCACCGATTTGTCTAACATTTATATACACTATGAGCAATTATACTGTACTTTTCATTTTTCCAACTTCATCCTGATTTTTATATTAAATATACCAATAAAAGTAAATTTTTATCACTTGGCTATGGTAAATATGGGCTGATTGATATACCCTTTTTGGATGATCTGTAAAAACCTGCCAAGTTTGGATCCTTCCCAACCTTTTAAGGATAATTCTAAACCAAAGCATATAATGGACAAGACAGTTATCAAAAGCAACTAACCGTTTTTTTACAGATTTAGCATGGGCTTGTCTAAGTAATTTAAAAAAAAATTGTTTGAGTTTGTTGTTTCTTTGTTTATTTAGCAGTACCATTTAAATGGACAATGGGGCAGATTTACTTACCCAGTCCCGTTGTGATCCCGCAGTGCGTTGTCCGACGTGGATTTGGGTCTGGTGCTATTCACTAAGATTGTGCGTCCGAGTTCCTTCCTGTGTCGCTGCTCCGCCAAGGTCCGCCAGGGTTTACCTGCTTCTTCCCAGTGCATGTGAGTGCGTGATCTTGCGACACAAAACCTTTTTAAAATTCTGTGGTTTGTATGAATCCGTCAGGTTGTCCGACGGCCACACCCCTGATTTCTGTCACGTGCAAGCCGTGCAAAATCCGATGGCGTGCGCCAAAAACCCGAGGCAATTTGGCCCAAAACGTCATCATATAATCATCATATAATATAATATAATATAAATGATAATTTGATTTACACGTACAGTGTTAAATAGGGGTAAATCTATTGGACTTTTACTACAGGGGGACAAGATTACATATTGTGACTTTTTTGGACCACCAAATGCAAAAAAAAAACAAATATACTCAGAACATGTACACATGCAGTTTTTGTTACATGTACACACAAATGGACACGCAGAATGATACAATAGTTTTATTCAAGAAAATGGTAGGTTTTTACAAAATTTTAATTCCAAAATGTTACATCCATGTCATCATCATCCTCTGTTCACAGAATGCCATATAGAATGGGTTGATTATCCTTTGTGGTTTGTGTGTGTGAACTGTGGCAAAGGTTGCTTCTGAATTGGGATTGCTTGAACCACACTCAGCTCAGCTCTGTCAAGCAAACACTTAACTTGAGTGATGGATTGCCAGTCCAGTCATCTGGTAACAGCAGAATTCTAGAGCTCCTTTATATAGTTTCCCAGTTACATTACTCCTTGCTGGTCCCCTAATAACTTTCCCTAATTCTGTTTATTATCGCTTTGCTATATGATGTATCCAACCTCTGCTTCGTAATTTGACTATTCTCCTTGTTATTAAATCACATGCTTCTCCATTATCTCGGATTTAACCTGGTTCTGTCTGTTTGTTATCTGTCCGATTGTGTTTGGTCCTCTTTCCCAGGGCCGCATCTGCCATGAGGCGGGATGAAAATTTCGCCTCAAGCGGCAGATGCAGAGCCCTGAGGCATGCGGCAAAACAGCTGTAGGTGATTTGGGCACTCGCCCGAATCACCCACAAGCAGTACGAACCTGCCGCTGCCAAGATTCCTCACAGTTGCGCTGATGTATGGAGGACGCAGGCGGCATTTGATGATGTCATGCCACCTGCGTCCATGAACAGCAGCTCTGCCGGCAGGAGCAGGGGGAAGGCTGGCTCCCGGTGGGCTGATGAAGGAGAAGGGTCCGGCGGGGAGCCTGTGCGGAGGCTTCACTGTCTGGTCGAGCAGCAGTCAGCTGGAGAGTTATCACTTTGCTGCTGTTCCACCAAAGCCTCGGACAGCCAGCACAGGATCATCTGCTGAGCTCTCTGCTCCTGCTGCAGAAGCTCCGATTAGCAAACTCAGCCCACTTCATCAGCAGCTATGTGTATGCTGCTGGATGCCTGCTGTGTGCATGCTGCTCTGTATGTTTCTTTGTGTAAGCTACAGGTATGCTGCTGCCTGCTCTGTATGATGTTTTGTATGTATGCTGTGTATAATGCTGTGTATAATGCTGTGTATAATACTGTGTATATGCTGTGTGCATGTTTCTGTTGTGTAAGCTACAGGTATGCTGCATGTTGCTGTGTGTATGCTGCTGCCTGCTCTGTATGATGTTTTGTATGTATGCTGCATACCTCCCAACTTTTGTGGAGGAGAAAGAGGGACAAAATGGCAAAGCGCGCCGCGGCGATTTTTTTACCCACAGAAGCCACACCCTAGCCACGCCCCCTAACCACACCCCCTGGCCACGCCACTGCTCATACCTTCAACGCATCCACTGGCACCAATGTATATTTATGTATATAATTGGGGGGCATATTCCACTCCCCCTAGACAACGAGCATGTCCCCCCCCCAGACAACGAGCATGCCCTCCTAGACAACGAGCATGCCCCCCCCAGGCAACGAGCATGCCCTCCTAGACAACGAGCATGTCCTCCCCTAGACAACGAGCATGTCCCCCCCTAGACAACGAGCATGTCCCCCCCAGACAACGGGCATGTCCGCCCCCAGACAACGAGCATGCCCCCCCCTAGACAACGAGCATGTCCCCCCCAGACAACGGGCATGTCCGCCCCCAGACAACGAGCATGCCCCCCCCTAGACAACGAGCATGTCCCCCCCAGACAACGAGCATGCCCCCCCTAGACAACGAGCATGCCCCCCCTAGACAACGAGCATGTCCCCCCCTAGACAACGAGCATGCCCCCCCCTAGACAACGAGCATGTACCCCCCCCTAGACAACGAGCATGTACCCCCCCTAGACAACGAGCATGTACCCCCACCTAGACAACGAGAATGTACCCCCACCTAGACAACGAGCATGTCCCCCCCTAGACAACGAGCATGTCCCCCCCTAGACAACGAGCATGTCCCCCCCTAGACAACGAGCATGTCCCCCCCCCTAGACAACGAGCATGTCCCCCACCTAGACAACGAGCCTGTCCCCCCCTGTGGCTGCGTGCCCTTTTTTGTGTGTTTGTGTTATTTTTGTCTTCCAGGACCGTGCCTGCTGTGGACTACTTCAGATTCGAAGGATTACATCGATGACCGACAGTTCTAACAAATAAAATGGTCAACGAGGGTGTGTCTGCGTCTTTTGTTCAATAAAATTTTCTGAAAACGGTGTGATTATTTATTTTTTTGCGACACTCTTCATAGTTTGCCGTAGTAGTGGTGCCGGCTAGGTGACGGTGCTCATTACTAAGGGCTGGCCTTAGTGTTTGCCTTAATTTTTTTGGCAAATTCACACTAACGCCCATACCATTACCCCGGTACCCACCGCCACCAGGGGTGCCGGGAAGAGCCGGGTACAAACCAGTACCTGACCGTCTATAGATGGTCAGGTAGTGGGGTGGCCGCAGGCTGTTATTGTTGCGCTGGAATAGCCCCCTAACAGTGACCTATCCCAGCTCAGTAACGGCGGCTGCTGCTGCTTTTTTGTATCAGGCTGATTTGAAAAATAGGGGCACCCCATGCCGTTTTTTCTTCAAATTTTTGACAAAAATATGCGTGGGGTCCCCCCTTTAAAGGGGGCTCCCAGGCTGTTTCCCCCATTTTTACAAAAAAATGGGGGGAAAAACAGCATGGGGTGCCCCTATTGTTCAAATCAGCCTGATACAAAAAAGCAGCAGCAGCCTGCCATTACTGAGCTGGGATAGGCCACTGTTAGGGGGCTATTCCAGCGCAACAATAACAGCCTGCGGCCGCCCCAGCACCTGACCATCTATAGACGGTCAGGTACTGGTTTGTACCCGGCTCTTCCCGGCACCCCTGGTGGCGGTGGGTACCGGGGTAATGGTATGGGCGTTAGTGTAAATTTGCCAAAAAAATTAAGGCAAACACTAAGGCCAGCCCTTAGTAATGAGCACCGTCACCTAGCCGGCACCACTACTACGGCAAACTATGAAGAGTGTCGCAAAAAAATAAATAATCACACCGTTTTCAGAAAATTTTATTGAACAAAAAACGCAGACACACCCTCATTGACCATTTTATTTGTTAGAAATGTCGGTCATCGACGTAATCCTTCGAATCCGAAGCAGTCCACAGCAGGCACGGTCCTGGAAGACAAAAATAACACAAACACACAAAAAAGGGCACGCAGCCACAGGGGGGGACATGCTCGTTGTCTAGGGGTCAGGGGTAGACATGCTCGTTGTCTAGGGGGGGGGGGGAAATGCTCGTTGTCTAGGGGGGGGGACATGCTCGTTGTCTAGGAGTCGGGGGGAGACATGCTCGTTGTCTAGGGGGGGGGAATGCTCGTTGTCTGGGGGGGGGGACATGCTCGTTGTCTAGGGGGGGGGCATGCTCGTTGTCTTGGGGGGGGACATGCTCGTTGTCTAGGGGTCAGGGGGAGACATGCTCGTTGTCTAGCAGGGGGAAATGCTCGTTGTCTAGGGGGGGACATGCTCGTTGTCTAGGGGGGGGGCATGCTCGTTGTCTTGGGGGGGACATGCTCGTTGTCTAGGGGTCAGGGGGAGACATGCTCGTTGTCTAGCAGGGGGAAATGCTCGTTGTCTAGGGGGGGAAATGCTCGTTGTCTAGCAGGGGGAAATGCTCGTTGTCTAGGGGGGAAATGCTCGTTGTCTAGGGGGGGGACATGCTTGTTGTCTAGGGGGGGGAGACATGCTCGTTGTCGCAGTAAAGGGGAGGGGTCCTATGGAGCGCAGTAAAGGGGAGGGGTCCTATGGAGCGCAGTAAAGGGGAGGGGTCCTATGGAGCACAGTAAAGGGGAGGGGTCCTATGGAGCGCGCAGTGAAAGCCATAAAAAACACATTTGATATTTTCCTTCCCGCTTCCCAGTACAGGGCCTGGAATATTTAATACCCTCACTAGGAAGTATAATTTGTTACGCAGAAACAGGCCGCACACAGCTCTGTACGTGGAGAAATAAAAAAGTTATTGATTTTTGAAAGTGGGGAGTGAAATATGGAAACGCAAAAATTGTTCCGTCAGAGTAATGGAGCAGGCGGCCGTGTATGACCATTCTGCTCCATTACCGTCATAGAGCGATGACATGGACCTTATGTGGACCCCAACACACCCCTCGTTTTCATGATCTATGGGGGTCACATCACTGAAACCCCCACACATCAGCAGGTTAAGCCCTGTCCTATGGATAGGGCCTGACTTGTATTTGTGGGAAAACCCCTTTAACCCCTTAACGCTCTGCGCCGTAGCTCTACGACGCAGAGAGTATAAGGAGTGTATGAAGAGGGCTCACGGGCTGAGTCCTCTTCATACAAGGTGGGGGGTTTTGCATGTTGCAGAAAACCCCCACCGCTAATAACCGCAGACGGTCATTGTCGCCGGCAAAGTCTTTTTTACGATCGCTGTGCCCCCGAACGTCATCGGGGGCGGCGATCGTTTGCCGTGGTAGCCTCGGGTCTTCTTTTGACACGAGGCTACATGGCTTCTGCAGGTTCGTTACAATGAGCCAGAAGTATTGCAGTATATGGTAGAAGCGATCTGACCATCTAGGGTTAATGTACCGTAGATGGTCTAAGAAATAGTGGAAAAAAAAGAAAAAACAGGTTTTAAAAAGAAAAAAAAATTTATAAAATATTAAAAATTCTAATCACCTCCCTTTCCCTAGAACGGATATAAAACATAATAAACAGTAAAAATCACAAACATATTAGGTATCGCCGCGTCCCAAAATGCCCGATCTATCAAAATATAAAAACGGTTACGGGCGGCGGTGACCTCCGAGGCGGGAAATGGCGCCCAAATGTCCGAAATGCGACTTTTACACCTTTTTACATCACATAAAAAATGAAATTAAAAATGATCAAAATGTCGCACAGACCTCAAAATGGTAGCAATGAAAACGTCGCCTCATTTTGCCAAAAATGACCCCACCCCCAGCTCCGTGCACCGAAATATGAAAAAGTTATTAGCGTCAGAAGATGGCAAAAATTTTTTTTTTTTTTTTTTTGCACACATTCGTTTAATTTTTGAAAATGTATTAAAACACAATAAAACCTATAAATCCGGTATCACCGCGATCGCACCGAACCAAAGAATAAAGCTGAGGTGTTATTTTGAGTGCACAGTCAAAGTCGAAAAAACTGAGCCCACAAGAACGTGACACGTGCGGTTTTTTTAAAAAAAATTTCCACATTTGGAATTTTTTGCAGCTTCGCAGTACACGGCATGTTAAAATAAATAACATTACGGGAAAGTAAAATTTGTTACGCACAAAATAAGCCCCCACACAGGTCTGTACACGGAAACATGAAAAAGTTATGGATTTTTGAAGTTGGAGAGCGAGAAATGAGAGAAAAACCCTGCGTCCTTAAGGGGATAAGGGATTAAGTATATGGTACAATAAAAGCAGAATAGAAGGGCACTGGGGGGGGGGGGGGGGGGGGGTTAGGGGTGGGGGCAGGGGGTCTATGGAGGAAAGTGAAGTGTTTAACCCTTTGCTGCCTGCAGTCACTGTAGAGTACCTGTTATCACACTGCAGCAGCTGCACACACTCGGCTCTGCTTCATCAGACGAACTTCAGTGAGGAGCAGGAGGAGGTGGGGGCAGGGAGCTATTGATGTAGCAGAGCTGGAGAGCTCCTGCCTGCACGGAGGATGATCCCCTGGGGCTGCTGTGCAGCGGCAGTGCAGAGAATATGACACTCTGCACTGCTCCATCCATCCATCCATGTGCCTGCAAGTGGCAGCCTGAGGACAGGGAGGGCTCTACCTCCCAGGGGAGGGGATGGGGGAGGTGCCGGCTCTGCAGCAGACAGCCCGGGAGCTGGAGAGGAGGAGGACGCTGCACCCCGCCCCCTGGCTTCTCTGTATCCTGAGCAGGACGGGGGCGGGACTCGGGGGCGGGACTCGGGGGGGCGGGACTCGGGGGCGGGACAAAACGGAAAAATCCGTGAAAACGCAAAAAAAACGGGACTTTCACTTAACGGTCCGTTCTGGCGGGACAAGGGTTAAAAAACGGGACTGTCCCGCCCAAAACGGGACGGTTGGGAGGTATGATGCTGTGTATAATGCTGTGTATATGCTGTGTGCATGTTTCTGTTGTTTAAGCTACAGGTATGCTGCATGTTGCTATGTGTATGCTGCTGCCTGCTCTGTATGATGTTTTGTATGTATGCTGTGTATAATGCTGTGTGCATGTTTCTGTTGTGTAAGCTACAGGTATGCTGCATGTTGCTGTGTGTATGCTGCTGCCTGCTCTGTATGATGTTTTGTATGTATGCTGTGTATAATGCTGTGTATAATTCTGTGTATATGCTGTGTGCATGTTTCTGTTGTGTAAGCTACAGGTATGCTACATGTATATACTGTGTATGCTGTGTGTATATGATGCTGTGTGTATTCTTTGTGTATGCTGCATGCATATGCCGTGTGTGATGTGGTGTGTATGCTGCAGCCTGCTGTGTGTATGATGCGGTATGTATGCTGCTGCCTGCTATGTGTGATGCTGTGTATGCTCCTCCTGCTTGCTTATTTTGGTCAGCATTTGACCCCCTCAGTTACTCTTTTGCCCCCTCCATCTACCACCTGCTTATGTACCAGCAAGATCCTCTGAAGAAGTGTAAGTTATGATTCATTATAGGAGTAGTGGTGTATTTCATATATATGGCTGATGTATGTATAGATTAGAAATGTGTATTAATGTGGAATGTTAATGTAGTAAGATGTGTGTATATATATATATATATATATATATATATATATATATATATATTAGTGTGTACATATAGAATGTGTTTCATATTTATGTACTTTTGGTGTAAATACTATTTAACCCTTTCAGGACCTGGCCCTTTTTTGTTTTTTCATTTTAATTTTTTACTCCCCATCAAAAATCCATAACTTTTTTTATTTTTCCATGTACAGAGCTGTGTGATGGCTTATTTTCTGCGTAACAAATTGCACTTCATAGAGATGGTATTGAATATTCCATGCCGTGTACTAGGAAGCGGGAAAAAAATTCCAAATGCAGTGAAATTGGTAAAAAAAACGCATTTGTGCCGTCTTCTTGTGGGCTTGGATTTTACGGATTTTATTGTGCGCCCCAAATGACATGTCTACTTTATTCTTTGGGTCTGTGCGATTACGGGGATACCAAATTTGTATAGGTTTTTATAATGTTTTCATACATTTAAAAAAATTAAAACCTCCTGTACAAAAATTTTTTGGGGGATTTTGCCATCTTCTGGCGCTAATAACTTTTTTATACTTTGGTTTACAGAGCTGTGGGTGGTGTCGTTTTTTGCGGATTTTGATGACGTTTACAATGTTATCAATTTTAGGACAGTTCGACCTTGTGATCACTTTTTATAGAATTTTTTAATTTTTTTAAATGACAAAAAAAGTGCCATTTTCGACTTTGGGCGCGATTTTCCGTTACGGGAAACCGTTATCATATTTTGATAGATCGGGCATTTTCGGATGCGGCAATACCTAATGTGTTTATGATTTTTACTGTTTATTTATATTTATCAGTTCTAGGGAAAGGGGGGTGATTTGAGGTTTTAGGGTTTTTTATTATAATTTTTTTTTAAAACTTTTTTTTTATTTTTAGTATTTTTCAGACTCCCTAGGGTACTTTAACCCTAGGGTGTCTGCACGATCCTATCTTATACTGCCATACTACAGTATGGCAGTATATGTGCATGTAACATCCCCCACCGGGGCCTAGCCTTTTCTCGGGGCCCGGAGTCAGCCGGGGCCCACAGTACCTGAGTGGCTGGCGGTTGCGGCCTAGGCACGCTAGTGTCACGGTGCTTGGTATGGGGACCGGAGGGCTGTCCTACAGCCTGGCAGGTCTCCAGCAGGGTGGTGTTGGCAAGAAATGATGAAGGAGAGGCTGCTATAGCGGATCTCCCTGGGGCAACCCTTTGGTGTCTAGAGTAGGAGTCTCTGTGTGGTGGACAGGGTGCCGTGATGGTGACAGCCGTAGTATCAGGGATGAGACAGAGGCAGAGGTTGAACAAAAACAACTTACAGTTCTTTATTGGAACCGACAGGAACTTCAGCAACGTGCCTTTAACAGAGTGATGGAGTACTGAGATGCTTTTGGAGGGAGCCTCAGGAGGTAGATCGCCAGCCTGGATGCAGAGGGCAGGCTGGGAGGTAGCTGTGTCCTAATAGGAAGCTTCAGCTTGTCCTGGAGTGCTTCAGGTATCACCCTTGAAGGTAGGATGATACCCCTTTCCTCACTAACTCTAATCTATTAGCTCCACTCTTCAGAGGCAGGGGCTAGGCTCTTCCTGCTCTTATCTGGTATGGTATGCTGAATAGAGTCTAGACTGGGGTAACCCAGTCTGCTTCTCTTCTCATCTAAGCTAGGCTAAACTAGTCTCTAGCTGTTCTGATCTTGGGCTCTTCTCCCTCCTGGGAGAGACTGCTCTCTTCTCTCTCCTGAGAGAGACTCCTTTAGAACATTCCTGGCCAGGTGGTGGCTGCTCCTCCAATCACATTTCAGCTTACAGAGGACAAGATCTAACACAGATTATTGGATAAGAAAATCTTACATCATACACAGATTATTTTCTGCCTTGCCAGGCAGGATTCACCACTGCAATGTCCCCTGTGTGATGTAATGACATGCTGTGGGGCTTATTCGCAAGCACTCCTTCGCCATTGCATCGGCGAGGGTGTTGCATACCCCCGGGGCAAATGAAAGAGCCGTCCTCGGCTCGACTACAGATGGTTGGGGCGCAGAGGTAGATAAGGGCACTTCTGGGAAGTGCAGGCTATGTGAGGTGTAGGGACAAACCGCCCATGGTCCTGGAGACAGGCACCTGGGTTGGTGTCGGACTAAGACAAAAACATGTAAGTGCTTTACAGTTGGTCGCTGACGCCATTAAACCGAACTGTACAGTAGGAAAGGTGTGGTGTCATGTCCTGTAATCCACTCCTTGCACCAAGGCCTGTATATTTGTTATATAAACACTTCTTCCCTGGCGGCAATTATATAGTGTGTATATCTGCATTGCGTTAGCATATGCGACACGAGTACCTCCTGACTGACATCCTTACCCATAGTATGGGTGGCATCCAGGTGCTATCTCTGTAACACCCCCGGTCCCCTAAAGACCCGCAGTTTACGGACTACCTCCACGTGCAAACCTCGGTTTGAGGGATAAGGTAGCGGTCAGTGTTTTACAAAAAGACGGTCCGACACAGCCACACTACAACCTGTAAAGCCTATGAAAGGGTTAATGCAGACTACTGGCATATATTTTGACAGTGTGCAAATATTTGGTAAATTCACATTGGCTTAGGAGCCCAATGGGTACACATCTTAAAACGTTACAGAGGTAGGCTACTCAGGGTAGCAGAATAAATGTCTCTTTACCTGAAAAGGAAAAGGCATAAAAAAAGTGCAAGCATAATGTCCATACCTAGAAGGGAGGCATTAAGTGCAAAATGATAATAAATTACATGGCAACTTTTCTTGGTAGTATCTGGCAAAAGTCTCACAGAAGGTCTTTAATAACAAAGTCCATCTTCTGGGTACAGCCCTTGATGTGGGGAAAAGTGCAATGGAAGAAGCAAAGGGTCTCCTCTATGTGTAAAGGGACAGAGTCCTTTGGAAAGAATCTCTGCTGTGGCAGAGGAAGGGTGCTATCATAGCACATGACAGTGGAAAATCTCTTGACTGAGATAAATAAGGGTGAGAGTCTCAGGACAGTTTCTGGCTCTGTAGGGATAATGGAAATACCTGAAGAAGGCTTTCAGCCCATCAGGGGTTAATCTGCATCGCTGGGTTCAGCAGAGACTGGATCCAGCTCCAGCAGGGAATCCTGTGCATCCTCAGCGGGAGTAGGTGCCGGCTGGGGACACCCGGTGGCAGTAGTGGGTACTGCAGGTGCAGCAACATCCTCCGGACCTTCAGGGGGTGGAGCGCTGTCGCCCGGGGTGTCGGCTGTTCCAGCCGGGGGCTCAACTGAGCCAGGGACCACGGAGGGGTCCAGAAAGAAATAGACAGGAACCTGCGGCAGCGCCGCGGCTCCGTCCAGCTCCGGTTCTTCCGGGGCCGGGTCGTCACCCCATTGGTAACCGGCAAGCGGAGAAGTGGGCCTCGTCGGAACCTCCGGACAAGGTTCACTAGCCGGGACGTCTTCTCCCACAGAAGAGTCGCGGGACCTGGCAATGCTCCCGGCAGGGGAGACGGTGGGGGTGGCGCCCTGGATCATGCCCATGGATGGCAATGGGACCCGTACTCACGATCACCGTGGATGGAGCATTCACGTGGGTCACCGCCCGGGGACTCGCAGCCGAGGAAGAAGAAGTGTTCGGGGATTCCGGCCACTCGTCGTCCTCATACAGCTCGTCGTACGATGGGTAGCGGTCCTCATCGGAGTCCGGGATCCGGATCACACCAGCCGCCCATGGTCCTCGGGGCCCCTCCTGCAGGGAGAACTCGATGCACTCGCCTGGCTTCAGATTGTGCAGTCTCTCTGGCAAGTCAGGCCTCTTGACAGACCGGCGGGGAATAAATACCTCCCGTCCGGTGTAGTCTTGGGTGGCGAAGCCATAGCCACATTGCTTGTTGAAGAACCGGACCATGCCGGTGGTGCGGTTCTTTTCCACCCAGGCTCCAGCTGCAGACCGGCCGGCCATGTAACGTTGGGCCTCGGAGTCTCCGGCGGAGTCTCGCAATATGCAGCAAAGACTTACCGGCTATGGAGAGGGCTCAGCGCGTGAGCCCTCTCCATGCACCCTCGGCCGACTCGTGACGTGCTATTACGTCACGGGTCGTGAACGGGTTAATTTATGGGGGACACTTATGCTTCTATGCCAGTTTCTGGGGTAGAAGCATTGAAATAATAACAATTTTTGCAGCGGTAAGCAATCAGAGCCCGGTGTCTTGTATTGTTTTATTGCAAGACACCGGGTTCTGGCTACCGATCACATGCGTTTTCATAGAAACGTATACGCGATCGGGCCAAGACCCGCCCCTGTATACTAGTGCTGTGTTTGTAAACACAGCACTAGTGTTAAGTTGCGTATGTAAATTCAGTGGGCTGAATACAGAAGGGGATCAGGGCTAGGATTTTATTTTTTTTTTTAGGGGGGGGGGGCAGCATTTCAGTTTTCGCCTCAGGCAGCAAAAAAGCTAGAATCGGCCCTGCTCTTTCCTGTGCCCTTAGTGTAGGGATTGTCAGCAGCGGCTGACCTCACAATTGTGCAGTGGCCGGGTCGTTCGCATTCAGCTGTCACAGACCAGGAGTCGGCACATGCGCACATGAAGAAAGAAGAGGAGCTGCCAGGAGCGTCAGAATGATGAGCACTCCGTGTTTTTTTTTTTAATGTGCTGGCCATCCTGGGGGCTGGCAGGCTGTATACTACACGAGGCTGGCTTGCAGGCAGTATAGTAAAGGGGCTATATACTACAGGGGGCTGGCAGGCTATATACTACAGGGGGTTGGCTATAGACTACTGGTGCCTGGCCATCTATATACTACAGGGGGCTGGCTTGCTATATACAGGGGCTAGCCAGCTATATGCTGGGAAAAATGCCTTTACCACCCTAGGCTTATATATGGTAAGTCTTTTCCGGACTTTTGCTTTACATTTATGTGGTTTTTGTGTTATAGAGTATTAAGAGGTAGCATCTGGGACTTTCGTGCACCAATTTTATATACAAAACATGCAATGTTTGTTGAAAGTGTAGCAGGAGGATGCTTTACAATTTAGAAAAGAAATATTGCATGATTGCCTTTGCAAGGGGTTTGATAGGTGTAAGTAACCAGTACTACTAAATCCGGTTGATACTGAAAAAAATGTACTTTACCCTCATGCCCTCTGTGGTTTTATATGAAGTAAAGTAATTAAATTCTATTGAACTCACATTATACTCAAGTTATACTGTTATCTTAGCCTATGCTACTGACTGGTACTGTACAGATAACTTATACACAAACAAGCATATGAAAACCTCCAGGGGTCTGGCTAAGAAATTAGAAAAAGAACTGACATCTATGATTGTGCATGGATCCGGCACATCCTTTTTTGGCTTTGTACCTTTTTGCAAGTTCCAGGTGATCATCCACTGACTCGGCGCTTCATCAAATGACTGGCCTCTTCGGACAAAATACATTGCTTGCTTTTGCTCTTCAGTATCTGTTCCCAGGAAGCCAGTCCTTTCACCCCTCCCCAGAACTTCGTGGAAACCCCTTTAAGTAACTTTTTAGCACACTGAACATTTACTTGGCACAGGAACGGTGTCATAAACTGTATTTTCTTTTCACTCACTATGAGATGATAGACAAAATGTGTTCTACCTCACCTGGGCTAATGGCTTGAGATACCCTGAAATAAGTATTTCTGAATACATAATACAGTACATATATATACCATTACATTGGTCACTATTGAAAAAAGAAAAGGAAGAATGCATTCACCATGAGCCAATGATTTAAAAATTAAAGGGGTTTGTCTATGAAAGAAAATTATCAATTTTCAATCCCTTAGTGATTTTTACACAAAAAAGTTCATTTTGAACCCCTTGTTTAACAATTTTACTCCGTTTTATTGCTGTTCTATCTCCTTTAACTCAATGATGGTCAGTGTAAAATCCAAGAGTGTGGGCGGGGACTCTGATGCCAACCCCCCCCCCTCCACCCCTCCCACCCACTGGATAAACAACTTATCTGCCTTTATCTTGTAGCTCTCTTTAAGCTGTGATGTGTTGTTTGCCAGCAGGAAGTAAGTGTATGTCAGTGTAAGCTTGACCTGGAATAAAGAGGTGGGAGCTACAGGCAGCGAGCTGAGAAGAGCTCAGCTCCATAGCTTCAGACCCTAAAGTCAGAATATACAGGGTCGGAAACCAGGAGCAACTGAAATTGTGTACAACAGGACTGATAGAGACAGGTTGGACTGTGAATTGCTGTATTTTGTTAATAACAGTGAATAAGAGAATTTGTTATTTTACTATCCTGAGAATATTTAGGAAACTTGTCTCTATTGGAATACCCCTTCAATGCTCGATTTACCTTTCAAAATCTATGCTGAAAGCAGAAACCCATTAAGTGTACATGAGAAATAAAAATTTGGTCATTATGTGACTTGTAATATTTATTTTCTAGTAAGTTTCATCTCTAGAGTCTTTACCTACAGTTTGATGTCCTCTTTGATATATTCAATGTACAGCTGTTCAGCAGTAATTTAATAAAGATCTCCGAAAACCCAGTGCACCAGATTGAATCCAAATTTTTCCAAAGTACTTTGCCACTGCTGTTTCTATCTTGCATTCAGGTTCTACTAAGCCATCTAAAAGGTGACATGATATGGTGGTATGGTGACATGGTGCCTATAGATGAGGGGACTAGAATTTTTCCTTTGGGTTCAAGGTTTGGTTGCACCCCACATAACCTGAACATATTGCCAGATGGCCTGCTCAACAGCCAATCCGGCATATTAATATATATAGCAACTAGCCATGGCTTTGATTGGCCAGTTGTATTCCCTAGAAGCAGAGGGTGTTAATTTACCAGATTGGATGTTTGGCAGTCCAGTAATATGTCTAGGTTGCTTGGGATGCACCCGAACCCAAACTGAAAGTTCGGGTCCACACATATCTAGCCAGACCATTTATGGCATCAAATGATAGGACAACTTCTCTGTAACATAGAAGACACTTGCCCTTTGCATACACAATAACATTATAAAGTTATACATTTTTATGGGGGTCTTGTATTGATTTTAAGAATTAAATTAACATTCTAATAGAGCATGAAAGGTATATAAACCACTGATACAAGTAATAGGGGGCATGGACATAATGGGGCAGATTTACCTACCCGGTCCATTCGCGATCCGATATTCGGGTAACGCGTCGGGAAAACGCGAATCAGGCCCTTAGTAAATGACCCCCAATGTATTCCTACTTAATCAAATGGGTTGTTTCAAAAATCACACCACAAACAAAAGGGAAACAAAAACCAAAAGGTAGAATGCATAAAAAGAAACTTTATTAGATCAATCAAAATAAATCCATTTAAAAAGACAACATTCACAGAAAAGGTCCACCAAATATACTTAACAAATAAATCACAGTAACCTGTATGGAGGTATAGAAGGTCTAGTCCTCAGAACTAGTCAAAGTATTTGCTTACAAACATGTATTGCTCATTTCCAAGAGAAATAATAGTGGACAAGGAACATATACAGAGACATGGTGGACAACACCCGAGACATGTTTCGCCTCGATTCGAGTTGGGAGTTAAATACCCCTTGGCAACCCGCCCATAAAGTAAAATATCCTATTAGGAGTATTCACATTTGCTAACCTGGCCCTAGGTATTAAAAGCTGGAAGTGACATCACCCACTAAGGAACTACATCACATCCAGAATGCCCGCCCACCAAAAGTGACATAGGCGGCACATGTGCAGTTAGCACCAGCACATCTAAGCTCCATCTTGGAAATTGGCAATAGTATACAATCAATGGGAAAAGTTCAGGGCAGGATTGCCAAGATGATAAATAAGAAATCTACATAGCTAGCACAGAAAAGAAAGGTAATACACCACAAAATAAAAAACATGACCTTAAATATTATATATCACATTATCAATGTATGGATTTGAAACAGGTAAAACCAACAGGGCAAAATGTGCTATGGTAACACCTAGTGCATGTAAGGTGAAAAGTGCAAGTAAAAAACAGCAAGACAGTGCATATCTGGTGGACCCTCTGGACCACCAGATACCAGATGGTATGAGGCCCGCAGTGGCAGCCAAGGTAAAGGATTAGCAGGAAACAGTCCGAGCCTGGGATGACAGCAGGAACACTAGTAACGCAGGAACACTGAGGAACACTGGTAACGCTGGCACGAACTGGAGACACCGCTGGACTGGAACCCTGAAAGACACAGCAGGAAGCATGGAGGCAGACCGAAGACCTGACACAGGATGGCAGGAGCACACGGAGGTACACTGGTAACGCTGGAGACAAGAACATTGAGGCGTCTGGGAACGCTGGAGACACACAGAAACATGGAGGCGTCTGGGAACGCTGGAAACAGGAACATAGGAAAGCGTCTGGGAACGCTAATGGGCTATCTCTTCCACAGGAATGGCTTAGGGAAGCCTGGTATGGAAACCATAGGAGATCCTAGGAGAAGATCCGGCGGGGAGTGAAGGGAGGTGCCAGGGCAGGGCCGGATTAGCGAACTCCAATCAGAAGGACTCTAGCCCTTTAAGTCTTAAAGAGCTGGTGCGTGTGCCCCCTAGCAGCGGGAGTGTGCGGCCTAGTTTGAGAAGCCGGCCTGGACGGGACCGAGGCAACATCAGGAGCCAGTAGAGGTATGTCCGGGCTGAGGGACGGGGTTAGGCCGCACAGGTGTACCCGCGATCCATGACATGGATAGCGGGAGCACCCTTCAGAACACTGCTATCACATTGCTGGAATTGTTTAAAATGATGCAGAACATCTTCCTCAGAGTGATAGGCCACCTCAATTGCTGAGACATGTTCACGAACCCGGCGTCTCGGTTCACGTGTTGTTAGGCCTATGTAGATAAGTGCACAAAGGCAGGTAGCATAATAAATCTCTCCAACCATCATACAGCATATTGTTTGAGTAATCTTGAATTCCTTTATACCAGTTTCTGTTACCACATTGGACAAGCCACACAGGACCCACAGGACCCTACACTCCTGATAGGTTATTTTACTTTAGGGGCAGGTTGCCATGGAGTATTTAACTCCCAGCAGTCTTTCTTGAGTATACCCCTAATGAAGCAAGGCAAAACACGTGTCCACCTTTGGTCTATATATACCTGTATATGTGTTCCTTGTCCTCTGTTATTCCTCTTTGTAAGCAAATACCTTGACTAGTTCTGAGGACTAGACCTTCTATACCTCCAAATAGGCTTACTGTGATGTATTTGTCATGTATATTTAGCTATTTTGTCCATTGGTTGACCTTTTCTGTGTATGTTGTCCAGGGCTGGATTAAGGTTGGTGGGGGCCCCTAGGCACAAAATCTGGTGGGGACCCATTGAATGTAGACCAGACAGGGAACAGCAGTCACTATATACTGCTCCCCAGAAATAACTATATACAGCCTCCCCAGTAATCACTATATACCGTGTCCAGTTTTCCCTATATACAGCTCCAGGTAATCACTGTATACAGCTCCCCAGTAATCACTATATACAGCTCACAGTAATCACTGTATACAGCTCCCCCAGTAATCACTATATACAGCCCCCAGTATTCACTATATAAATCTCTCCCAGCAATCACTATATACAGCCCTAAACAATCACTATATACAGCCCCCCCCAGTAATCACTGTATACAGCCCCAAGCAATCACTATATGCAGCTCCCCCAGCAACCACTATATACAGTTCCACAGCAATCACTAAAATAATAATACAAAAATAATACAATAATACTCACCTTCCATCATTCCCACGATGCGCGCCGTCCTCATCTTCCCTCGGGTGGATATTGTAGGTTCAACAAGATGGCAGCACCCTGCTGCAGGTGGCACCATGACGTTGTGGCGCTGTGACATTGCAACACTGTGATGTCACGCGCTGCTACACTAGTGGCAGGGCGCCGCCATCTTGCTGAAGCTCCGATCATCTATAGTAGAGAAGGGAACTTATTGTTATTTTGGCAGTTGTAATGTGTATGGCCTGGGGAGCACGGACCCAAATGTACTGTGGGCAATTTGGTGGGGGCCCCTTCCAGGGCAAAATGGTGGGGCCCTGGTGCTCGTGCCCCGGGTGCCACCCCTATGATCCAGCCCTGATGTCTTTTTTAATGGATTTATTTTAATTGAAATAGTAAAGTTTCATTTTATGTATTCTACATGAAAGGTACATTGCCATATATGAATGCTTATGTACAGTATGTGTGTACATATACATGAAAACATGTTGAAAAAACTTCTCTGAAGACATTAAAACTGTAAATTATATGTACTTGTAAACAAAGTAACAAGATACAAAGAGATTTTCGGTAAAAAAAAAAAATTTAAAACCAAGTTCATAATACTATTTGCTGACAGAGAAATTCAACTTGAGATGGATCTGTTCTTGTGGAATGGCAGCTAATGGGCTATTAATATCCATCATTAGCCAAAGGACCATCCAATAAATTGTGATTTAAAGAATTATGTGCATGAAATGGCTGTGCAAATGAAAGTAGTTAATTTTAGCTGATGTACAAGCTCTATTGGAACAACCATAAAATCTACACACAGCGAAATTCACAATTACACTTTTTCTTTGTAGACGCTCTTAACAGCCTTCTCAAAGTTGAACGTTAAATATGGTATATATTATTTCAAGGCTTTCAAAAATCACAAAGATCAGACAGGATCAACAAGTAAGTACCATATATGGTAAATTTACATAGCTTTTTTTTAATCTTCTTTTGATGCAATTTTACATGATTAGAGTGTAACTGTGAAACTATAGTAATTTTACCAAATTATTATATGTGAAAAATCTTTCTCACCAGAGGTGAAGTGGGTGGCGACTAATATCTGTTATTTTATGCCCACAGATCCCATGATGCCTTGAGTTCTCTCTCAAAGTTATTTAGAATTAAATCAATTTAGTTTCCTACAAGTAAATAAACTGAACAATGTGACATGCACATACAGGATGTATATGGTGACAGCCTGGCAGCTTCCATCACATGGAGGAGTAGGGAACATAATAAGTGGTAGAAATAATTAGTACATGAAGTCTATAGCCGATGCTGTGTGAGCACTTAGGGTTAATAGCTTATCTGGACAGAGCTGATACTGCCGATGACTAGGTAGGGATGGAGAGACTGATAGGGAACAGAGGGATCTTGTACCTCTCTATTCTGTGGAGGAGACATCTGCATTCACTGTTCTTTACACTTCCAGCTCTACTACATTCACTGAAACATGCCCTCCCCTCCTGTGAGCAGGGAGCAGCTGCTCCTCCCCTCCCTTGAAACTAACCAGAAACAAAGTGTAAACAAGATACGGTCTCATAGGGTTTATCAGCACATGGAGAGGAAGCAGCTATTGCAGCAATGAGGTAATGTGAGGGCTATAGCAAAGAAACTACTGGATAAAGGTAACAAAGATAATATGAAAAGTTGTTTTACATCTCAAGAGCTATTGATTTATGAAAAAAGACCTTTACAGCTACTCTTTAAAGTCATTAGAACTCCATGGAGGAAATTTGTTTTTTTTGGATATACAACCAATATAAAACTCAATGCTTCAAAAAAATAGATGGACATGTTGTGGAGTAAGAAAACAATACCTGGTGCCTGGATGACAATGTTCAGCTCTAAGATGGGGAACTCATCAGCAATTTGAAACATATTTTCAGAATCATCAACAGTTTTGGAGAACTACAGAACAAAGTCATAGTACTTTTTGTTATGTGATCTTTAAACGTTTTGTAACGAGGGATCAGAGACCTGCAAACAATTTTTAGGGACCAGTAGCATTGGGGAGAAGAAAATATAAAGGACATTTACTACCAATATCAAGGATTCTAAACCAAGCACACTGACATACTGGCGTGTGCCCCCCTGACAGGATCTGCTCTTCATTAAGCTTCTTAAGCCCTTGTTTTTAGGAAAAAAAAGGATTTTAAAATTATGGAAATCAACCCAGAGCCCCTCAGGCATGTTTGCATAATTTTAGAAGCAAAAGAAGTTAAAAGAAAGGTAGATCCTACCTGAGGGGGCACACACCAGCATGTTAGTGTGCTTGGTTTATAATCCTTGGTTCCTGGTGGTAAATGTCCTTTAAGTTTGCATGATCCTGTACCTAATCCCATCCCCTGGGGTGTCCATAAAGTATAATGCTAAGTGTATACCACACTATATTATGTTCACTGTTTCTGAAGCAAAAGAGCTTGCTAAAGAAAGAACATAATGGTCGAATATAACTGCTTGTTGTTTATTTACTCTCCAATAAGCACCTTAACATGAAGTACTGTGACTTAGATTGTCAATATTTTTAATTGATATAAAATAAACACTTTGTGAAATGTTTAAATATAAGACGCTGGCTTCCTATCTTCTGATTTTTTGGGGTCTACATTCTGGTGATCAACTGATTGCTTTAAGGAAAAATGTGCATCCAGGCATATCTCCTATAGATAATCTGAAACTGGGAGAAGGTAGGCGTATCCTTAAAAGGTCCCCATTCCTGTAGCAGCCCCATGATAATTCCACTTATTAGACCTACTTTCCTGCAGCCGCCACTCTCACAATACTCTCTTTTCTGCAGCCCCCCATAATGCCCCGATTTCTGAAGCAAAGCTCCTATAGGCCCAATTTCCTGAAACAGTCCTTTACTTATTGCCCTCATTCCTATAGTATACTTTAATCCTTTGCAACTCCCCACCCACTCCTTTTTCAGTAAAAAAACAATGTAATACTCTCCATTCCATACGTCGATAAAGCAGACCTACTCCCAGGGAATGTGATGTGGCGATGTGCCGACATAATCACGCCTGCCAGCTTCATAGCCTGGCACAACTGCAGCATTGAGGTGAAGAGCACTGCTGCAGGATAATTCTGAGTATCCAATTTCTTTCACAGTGTGCTTTGGCCATCAACTAGTTGTTTTACTGGTCTTGGGTCATGGCCTGGTGGTTGGGGACTTTTGATTTTAGTGACATTAATCTTTAAAGTCTTTATACCTTATAAACAGAATACGGGATGTCTAAGTAGTGGATTCCAACTGCTGGGGTTGTTAGAGATTGGCATAATGGTGCATTGGCCCAGACATAATGGGGCACATTTAATTACAGGGTTAGCGGAGTTCACAGAAAGTGCATTGTCCATCTATAATGCAGTGTGCGGCTATTCACTAAGATTGTGCGCCCGATATCATGCATCTTTTTAGTGGTGCATCTTTTCGAAAGTTAAATTCAGTTGGACTGTCCAGTGGCACGCCCCCTAAATTGTGTCGCATGGAAGCCAGCGCAGCTGCCCCACAAAAGGGTCATGTGCAGCCAAAATCCCAGCACACCACTTCTTAAATACCTGTGCAAGCCTTTTTTAGCCGTAAAACGGTGAACAGTCCAACAAAAGTGCGTGTGCAACTCTTAGAAAATGAGCTCCAATGTGGCTTCTGGGACTGGTGTTTAGGCCTGCCAGTGAATCTCTTTAACTAAAGATTTTTTTTTAATGGTTTAGGTACAAAAGATAAAATCAAGCGCATAATTAAACTAAAACATAAAGCATACTAAATAAATCATATAATCTAAGCACAAATGTACCATCGAGATTTTATTGAAGTTTCCTAGATCCAGATGGTACCAAATATGATCAATGAACATTTGTTGGATGATATAGTATGTGTGAAAGGGACATTAGATTTTGGAGTCCTAGGGCTGTCACTGATGAAATATCTCATTATAATGCAATACAACACAGGGCATAGGGTAAAATAGCAGTGTGCAAAGACAGAAGTCCATTTAGCAATGACATTTGGAAGTCGCAGCTGTAAGAACACATTTATTAAAATCTGCAAATATCACTATCATCACTTTGCTACAATGTAACCATTAATGGCTACATAAATAACTGAATATATTATTGCTTAGTTGTATGAATTTATACCAGGAAATGCATCTGTTTCCATTAACTTTGAAATAATAATATGCAATTCTTTTTAAATTCATGATCTTATTATGTTTATTCTATACTATAAATGATAACTATGATTAGCATATACATTAAAGGGGTATTCCCACGAAGACAAGTTTCTTAAATGTACTCAGGATAACAAAATAACATATTGATATTTCACAGATATAATTCCAACCTTTTTTTATCAGTCCTGGTGTATACAATTTCGGTGGCCTCGGGATCAGATCATAAATCTTGTGATTTTTATGGTAGGGTAGGACATATTCTTTGCATGAATTGGTTCTGCTGTCTGCTCCATGCAGAGTGATCTCTGCACCTCCCCCTCCATTACAAGACGAGCTCACACACAGACACTTACAGACACTTCCTGCAGGCAAGCAGCATTCACAAACTTACTCTACAAGCTACAGATAAGAGCTGACTGTGTGTGTGATATAGCTGAGATATAGAATAGCTGAGAGTGTTATTGTGTGTTATATCCATTTTATGGATTTTTTTATTCTCTTTATTTATCATTTTAAAATACATAGATTTTCAGAAAAAACTGACAAAGCACTACAAAACAAACAGAAAAAAATGAATAAATTACATACAACTACACATAACAAAAAATAATTACTTAATAAATAAATAAATATCCAAAATGAAAGAATAATAATTTATTGCCTCTACTACTTTTGGTACCACCATGATGTAGACACAACCCATTCTTACATTTACCTTATTACTAGAAAAATTCTCTTTTTTACTGATCGTCAGTTATCATAAACATTCTTTATATCTCTGTATTTTTAAACCTATCTATTCCTTCTTTTACCGATATGTCAATTCTTCCATACACAAGATGTCATCCTCTTTTGAAAGCCAGAGGGACAGTGGTGGTGTTCTTGATTGTTTCCAAAATGCTGGAATACATAATTGTGCTGCTAACAAAAGGTATCTCAGTAGAGATCTCCTGTATTCTCATCTAGGGAATTCAAAGTGTTGGAGAAGTATGAAAAGGGAAACTCATATTCAAATTCTCTTGGATCTCATGGATCTAAATCATCTCTCATCTGTGTCAGATTCTAGTAGAATGTTCAGAAGCTAAATGAAAGCGTAGATAAACCTGTCCCTCATAATCTAAGTACATTGTCAGCACACAGGGATCATAATAGGTATACTTAGAGAGTCCCTGCCTACACTCTGGAATATAACACTGATGACAACTGAGTGATAGGAGCTAAAAAAAAACAAAAAACTGAGTGCAATTGTAAAGTAAGGGGGTTTAAAATAATCTTTATTGTGTAAACATCACTAGAGGTTATAATATGAGAACTTTCTTTAATGGGCAAACCCCTTCAATTTGAAGAATAGTTCAATCTACAGCTGCACAGTCGGCTAAAGCTGCAAACATTCAGCAGTGAATGTTCGCAGGTTTGTGGAGAATGTGCAGGCATGAGATAGTGATGCCCAGCACCTGCCTACTCTGCCAGCAGCTTCACCCCTTTGCGCCACTATGGCGTGAATGTGGCAAAGTTCCCATAGTTATCACATTTTCTTGCAGTGCGCAAGAAATTGTGATAGTTTCAGTTATTCTAAGTCTGAATATATTTCTATATGAGGCAAGGACATGGGGGAAATTCATTAGTGCTTCAGAAATTGTGATTATTTTTGTGATTACACCCCCTCAACAAACTGTGGGAGTGGAGTGGTGCAGTCTCTTGCAGGGTGGGCCAGCATCAGGGGATCTTGACCATGCCTGCATACTTTTTTAAAACTTGCAAACGTTCATTCACAGGTTTTTATGCAAAATTATGCCAGATTGGACCTGTCGCGGTTTTGAGAGGCTAGTGCCTCTTGCTCTATCACCATGATGGGGGTGTTGTCTTTATCATATGTTGGTTCACATGTGCTGCCATATTATCAATTCCTTCCATGATGCTTATGTATAGGCAATTCAAGTTGAATAAACCTGCAGTCGAGCATCCCCAGGCTGCGACAAAATTGACCTCCTATTATCTCTGTTCAATAGCTCATTGTGCCAATATGTCAATATCATACTAAAGTACACATATATAGGATATGGTTAAGATGCAGATTTTTTACTTTTGGGAAATTAGTAGTGGAATAATAATGATAATAATAATGCTAGTAATAATAATAATTATCGTAATGTTCATTTATGTAGTGCCATCAAAATAATGACATAAACACAATACAAATCATTGGGTTCGTATGCATACAAAATTAGACAGTACAAAATTGTAAAACAGTCTTTAGATCAAACAGAAGTAAGGACCATTCTCGCTATACCTCACAATATATGACACACAAAATCAACTTTTTATACATTGGCATTGCCATTTTTATAAGGCACGAAAATATTCATTATCCAGTCACCGGCCGGTATGGGAATGCAAAGTGCTTGGACATGCAGGGTAACTTATGTAGACACTTATGTAAACGCAGAGGGCTAGTATTTTGATAATTAACAGTATCACAATGACAATGAGGGAGGAGAGGTAGGCAGGGGCAGCACTGTGCAGAGCTTTGTGGATGAGGATGAGGTTTCATATATAGATTTGTTTTACTGACTTGGGTTTAAAAAAATTATCTAATTTAGTTTACTAATATATTATTATATTAAAATGAATGTACTTGCTGAAAATGGATTTATCCTACTAGAGCTCAATACATCTGGAGCTATATTAATATAAAAACATTAGCTATTTATATCGCCAACTATTTGAGACAACTATCACCTTTATGTCAGGTCAAACATTGCTCCAGACAACTTCCCAGCATAGGCCCAAAATAGTCATATGCACTGCTATAATAGTAGTATACCACTTAAAATACTACTCAGGAGGAGCAAATTATTCAGATTTCTAACATTTTAACCAGACGCACCAACATTTAATACAATGATCTATTCACATGTGAAAGGTTCTTAGTACATATCACGCTGCATAATCCCATTGACTGTGCTTATTTGGGTGCTATGACTTTGGGTTGTGGAGCACTTGAGCCTTGGTGCTAAGATTGGCATTATGGGTGTGATTGGGCTGCTGTTGTGCTAACTTCCTGCACAAGTTGTTTCGGCAAAAGGATCCAGGAGGTCACCGTGTAATGATCAGAGATGACTTTTGTAATCAGATCAAAATGTATTTGTGTATGTATAAGTGAGTATTAAGATCTTGTGTTCAGGTTATTAATTTAGCCTGGAAACAATAGGTGTTGTATAATAAGTGAATGTGCAATGAGGCTTCTTTAAGTTTGTTTGCCTTTTAATGTGTGCCTATGCCTATATTTAGCATTAGCTGCCTAGGTACCTTGTTACCTAGTGAAAAATCTGAAAAGGCTCTTACCTTCTACCATGTTCCATTTATAATATTATTTTCTAGTTTCTCTGGAACCAAGAAGTCTCTTTTGCCCACTTGAGTATCTTACCAGGTTTTTCCAGGCCTACTAGTGCCCCATTTGGCTATTTTCTGCTACTTTGCCCTTTCATTATCCTCTCAGGCATCTTCTTCTTGGCAGTATTCAGTGCCAAATCACTGCCCCTGTATCTGCTATGGGTTGTTGTGGTGTCCACTCTGCATATTTTCTGCAACCAGTTACACTAAGTTTGGACTTGCAGCGCTCACCAAATAACATGAACATGAGAGCAAAGAAAACAAAAGAGAAAAAGAAACCCAAATACAGTAATGACAGTTATCACAAGTTTAGCAAAACAGTACATTGCTTTCTGCGAGGGAGTATAAAGTCTATTATCATTCTTAGCCTAGTTCTGTACAGCTATTCATTCCCAGTGCTGGAAACAGTAAGGGGATTTTACAGTGTTACAAATAATTTAGCTCCAGTAGCAGTTAAACAAAAACAGCTTTATTCAGCAGAACATGCCTACAAACAGGTCATCAGTGCAAAAGGTTACAGTCCCTTTGTACTGTACGATATAAAAGTGCGGAGTTACAGCTGGGAAACCAGCAGGTAACTATAAACTGGCAGCAATCTGGGGGATTAGCATTAGCGTTCCTCACAAAGATGTTTGACTAAGGAGAAGTGAGAACAGGGAAATGAGACACATTGCCTACAATTAACCCATTTGGATATCTAAATCTTGATTGAAGATTTTAATCTAATACTATTTTAAGGCTATTGTATAATAGGATTGTGAAGTATTACTGTAGGATTAATGAAAATGCTTTTATTTTACACACTTGCTAAATGCTGGAACTAAGATGGTGCCTGCCTGTGGATAAACCCCCAGTATGTGCCTTATACTGGCAGCACACTACCTGGAATAGATGGATGTCTTGTACCCAGCCAGTTCCTGGAAATCACAGAGAAGTTCTGCTACCAACATCACAGATCCACAGAGCATGATCGGAACCATCACAGCCAGGGGAGTTGTTAGGGTAGTAAAAGATCTGGGGCACAGGTCCAAATGTATATGTACTGGATTCTTAGTAGCGTCTGGTCCTGTATCTGTCTACCTCATACATGGTTGCACCTAAAACTGTTATTATATACAACTACAAAATACACAGAAGAAAATTAAAGGGGTTTTCCAATATCAGCAAATTAATGTTATTGTTTGTATATTAAACATTTATACAATTTTTCAATACACTTTCTGTATTTCTGACCTCTGCTTGTTGTCATTCTATAGAAAACTTTTATGTTTACTTCCAGTAGACAGAAATCTGACTATGGTCACACAGGTCCACAGCTTGTTAGTATCATATTGAGTAATCAGATGTGTGGGTTATCCTGAGCCGCACACTTTATTTTATTAATTTATTTCTGTCCACTGGAAATAAACAGTAAAGCTTCCTTTAGAAGAAGAGCAAGCAGAGATCTAGAAAATCATGAGGAAAGTATGTTGGAAAATTGTATAACTTTTCATTATACAAACAATAACATTTATTTGCTGAAATGAGCATACCCCTGTAAGTGACTGCAGATGATGGGCCACATTTATTAAAGCCCCTGCCACAGTCAGACCGTACGCCACATTAATGTGGATCTGCTTTGAATTTTAGTAGTTCCTGTTTCTTATTTTCTATATTTTAATAAGACTACCAGGTCTCTTTTCCCAGCCACACATTGTCCCTGTGGAGTTTACCACACAGACATTGGCGCTTATTTACTAAGCGTTGCACTACTCACACCGCACCGGCTATGTAGACTTTAAAGGGCCATTGGGCAAATAATTAGCACTGGCCAGCCCCTACCAGAACTTTGTGCCTCATAGCTTTAGAGAAAGCTAGTTCCTGATGCCCTGTGCAATTATCCTGATTTCCGTTGTGACCTCAATTCTGTTCCTGACCTGGCTCCTGTGCTGCCCACCCTGACCTTCCGCTACGCCTCCTACTCTGATCCTGTGCTGCCCGTCTTGACCTCCTGTCTGTCCCTGACTACGATCTTGTCTTATGATTCTGTACTTCGTCTTGGTGGTACCACGCCACAGCAAGTCCAACCTGCTTTGCGGTGGGCTCTGGTAAAAAACAGTTGCCACTTAGACTCCGGTCGCAGGTGTCGGCTTTGGTCCAGTTCCACTTCCACTGATCCTGACAAGGCATAGGCCTCTTTACATATCTGGAATGCCCCTTGCCTACCCACACTACCAGCGGCTTTGCCCCTCTAGACCCACATAGTGTAAAGGTGGTGTTGCCACAAAAAATATCGCAATTTCTTGCAGTGTGCAAAAGATTGTGATTATTTTAGTGCGGTTATGACAGAAACTGCCATAGAAGGGCTGATTAATGTCCCCTCATGCATACATGTATATGAGAAATCTCGGGTCACTGATGTGAGGTAGTGGAGTGCTGAGCTGTAGGTACATTAATGTATGCTGTCTGCCTTTCACTGATGTGGACTAACTTATTTAGCATAACTGTGAGCAGGGTGTCTTCCTGCAGTCTTCACTTACTAACCTGGTCATTGTTCCTGGAAGACAGCAGCTTACCCTCACTGCAAATCTGACCAAGAGGACAGATTCAGTTCGAGTAAAAGAGGGGCAGAGCCAAATGGAAGGGCAGGGCCATCATGCTAAGCTTCCTAATTCAGACAGTGAATGGTAGAAGTACTAACTGACTAGAGCAGAGCTGGGATGGCCCTGAGCAATGCACTTGCCAGGGCAAGTACTCTGCTTTCTCAATCAGCTGTGCCTCTGTGTAGCTGGTGTGCTGTATATTTGAGGCACTGGATAAAGCCTAGCGGTGCTCCTGATCACAGCCATATATGGACTATTTGGAAATGATGCTATGGTGCTATGTGGCTTTGTGATGACCATGTGATAATGAGTCAACCAATCATCTATGTAGTCACTCCTTACTGACTGAAATTCCCCTACCTAAAGTAGTTTGTATATAATGTTATGTGTTGGCAATAAAACAAAGAACTACTTCCTCTTTTGGTCGGTACCACTTCCTGCTGAGGAAGATCTTTATACCATATTCCAGTTTTGGTGTGATATCTTTGAGATCAC
Organism: Engystomops pustulosus; assembly: GCF_040894005.1. Taxonomy (NCBI): domain Eukaryota; kingdom Metazoa; phylum Chordata; class Amphibia; order Anura; family Leptodactylidae; genus Engystomops; species Engystomops pustulosus. The sequence goes on along the minus strand of NC_092412.1, from coordinate 206,437,665 downwards.
TCAGCAGCCTATGTAAAGCATTAGAATACCTGAGTTTGTGTAAGAAAGGGAAACCTGACAGGATGACTTCTCCAATTATCAGTAAGAATGCTGGAAAAAATTGTATACAAGGTATTATTATGATGCTATTACCAATTATAGGACTATATTTTTATAGAGTTTCCGTGACAGTATAAAACAACAAGGCCATATAGCATTCTTTTCTCAAAATGCAGCAGACATTTTTTGGGTTGATGCACATGCATACAGGAAGCCTGCACCCCATCTCCATCTCAATAATAATACATGTGCAAGGAATTTACATGTAATGCATGCAAATAGACCACAATCTTTCATCTGGATTCTGTTGCAGATTCCAAAGCAGATTTTTCCTCTTCTATTGAGAAGGAAAAGATAATAGAAAATTGACTTGGTTTTTAAAACTGGCACAATTTACATATACAATTTTTATTTGCAGTCTTAATGTCCCCTCTTTCGGAGCTCTGCAACCAGGATCTACTAAGAGGGCTTGCCTCTTATAAGATCTGCAAGTGATCTCCACCATGTCAGACCAATTAACATAAAATAATATGAAAAATCTATCGATTGAAAACTATATGACAGAACCAGGAAATGGTAGACACAGTAGTGGATTATGAATTAGGAGGATTGGGTGGTAGCCCAACTCTTCTAGGGGGCCCATAGCCACCCAAACCACCCGCCACAATTGATACTGAGAAGGACATAAAACTGCAGATTGAAAGCAGGCAGAAAAGATGAATCCTCAATTCTCCAAGAAGCTTGATCCTAGTACCATATGTAGGAAGTGAATTCCAGACTTGTAGGGGTTACTATTTTCATACAACTGCCCCTGGGTAGGTAACACACTCTTGACACAGCATACTTTGGAGGGTGCAAGATGGTTGTTGATCCTGGTCAGGCATCCAGTTGATATAAAAAGTATAGAAAAACTGCAGCACAGGATCAGATGAAGAAACTCATCAGGGTGGCAGTTGAAAAGTTTTTGTGGTGAGTACAGACACTGCTTAGTTTGTTCATCTTATCCTGTACTGCACTGCAGGTTTTCTATGCTATGGTAGATCACATGCTGGTGTTCAGAACGCCATGTATTTAGCGATACTTCAGAATATCACAGATATATCTCATTACACCCAGCAGAGAATATTTTTATAATATGTATTGTTAAGAGTGCTCCTGCGACCCATGCCTCAGGTCGCAGGTGCACCCGTGTGCCCCCGTGTAGTGGCACCTCAGCACGGCAGCCACTCTTACCTGTCCCTGCTCCAGCAATGGCTCCTATGGTCTGGCATGTGCGTCCCCATCCCCTATGGCCTGTGTGCGCCACTTCTGTGAAATTTAAAGGGCCAGCGCACCACTATTTGCCGGCGGCTGATCGCTGCCCTGACATACTGCCTGCCTCTTCCTGTGACCTCTGCCGATCTTTGTGCCTTGTTGGCTTTGAGAAAGTGCCGAAGCGCCGCGCCGAAGCGTCTTCTGCTCTAAAGTTTAAAAAGTGTTAAAACCGCGATACCGCGGTTTATAACACTAACGAAAGTAAGTACCGGTACCAGCTCACCCTGAGCTGGTGCTCGGTACTTACAGCTTACCCCTGCCATTCTAAGTGGTAGGTTTCCTTTAAGGAGATCAATAAGCTAAATATAATATCTCAATGTTAAAGTCTCAGGTTTTTATTTCCATGTACATTGTGCACAGCAAGACGGAAGAAAACAATATTTACTTCTATTCTATGCCAAAGTGAAAATTCTCAAGGTGAAAGGCAGATACATCTATTTAACATTTTGCATTTTAATCTTGCTTTATCCCAGGCGGCTTCTTACATTGTGTATCGTTTCAGATCTAGCTTTTGCTATTTACTTCATACACTGTTAAAATGAAAAATGTTTATCAAAGGTAAAGTTAAAAGACACCAAACAGCTGTTAGCAGCTTAGGTGTTCTTAAGTCTAATCCTTGCAAACTGGTGGAAAGATGAGTTCAAGAATATATAGAGAGTATTAGAGCAGAACAAGAGCATTTCTGCCACCCAACTGGCATGCCATATGGTGCAGGCATAAAATTAAGGGAGTTTCTCTTTCATATATTGGTCTGTTTGGTAGATTTTTTTGATTAACGTTTTATACATGAATCTTCTAGTTGTTATGTCATCTTTATCTTCATGTTGTCCCACATTTATCAAAAAATGTGCATTCTGCAGTACGTTCAGTTTGCCTGTGAAGTGTGCAGGGTGTGCCAGATTCGGGTAATATGTTGGACGGTCTTCATGAATCTGGTGCTCCCTTCACTGTTCCGACAGAGGGCACCAACTTTTTTGGGGGTACCTTTAATAAAAGGCGTGCAAGATCAATGTGGCACATGATCCGACTGTGCATGGGGGCACTTGATAAATACATATGCAAGCAGTTTGAACTTAAAAGAAAGTGCAAAGTCATACAGAAAACTGGTCCAGCGGCTTTAAACGTAGTGTTGCCCTCCGCTCTTTAAAAATCATAAAAACTAAATTTAAACATATGAATATATAACTTAACTGATTATACTGCACATAAGTACATGCCTGAACTGTTTATGCCACACAGATAAATAAGTATGTGCAATAAACACAGCAAACACAAATATATACCAGTAATGAATGTACTAAACACATTAATTTCTGCAGTGAAAATGCTGCACATATACACATTTTTACCAGGAATTAATATGCAGCACAAATATATGCAGTATATTTATTTATGCAATATATTATTGCATAATAATCGGTGAACCACACATGAATATATACCTGAAACAAATGTATTGCACACCAGGGCTGCCATAAAATGGGCACAGACATCACTTACTGTACAAATTAGGTTACACCTGTCTTATTCTCCTGGTTTTTCCCTTCCTGGTGGACTCCGAACAAGTGATAATATATCTCTATCAGATACAAAACATCATGGCTACATATCCTTGCCATGACTTATTACTGCAGAATTTGCCACTTGATAACTTCAGTCTCCGTAGAACATTTCCACACACTGAATCCTTGAAAGGGTCCCAGAAGGTATATGGTCAGCTAGATAACATCTAGAGACATGGAAAAAAATGTTGATACCCCTTGTTTAATATAAAGTCTCTACATGTCATGTAATATAAAGTCTTGCAACAGGATAATGACACAAAACACACAGCTATAAACACCCAAGAAAGGGAAAAACATTGGACTAGTCTAAAATTGCCTTCTATAAGCCCTGACCTAAATCCTATTGAGCATCTTTGGAAGGAGCTGAAACATTCCACCTGGAAAAGGCAGCTTTCACACCCCAGACCACTGGAGCAGTTTGCCCAAAATATCTGTTCAGAGGTGCAAAAATGTCATTGATGGCTACAGAAATGTTTTGATTGCAGCGATTACAACAAAATATTAAGTTAAGGGAACCATCCAGGTCTGTTTCATGAGTTTCATTTTTTTTATTCTGTTGAAGCATGGTTGGAAAGCAATGTCTGCCTTTGATTTGTTCATTTTCAGAGAAATGTAATTTATTTTTACTGAATTGTCAGATTCAAGTTATTTCTGTGACCATTGTGGGTTTTTCTTTCATTAAATGAGGGGTACCAACAATGTTGTTCACACGTGTATGTCCCACAGTGTGTCTAAAAGTTACCCCTCTAAACTGACCACAATGTGGACACACATATTCAGATAATTCACTACAAAACCCTCCACATATTTAACACCAGCAGATCCTCATTAATTTAGTTAGGATTGCTGCCTATTATAAATTTAGTAAGGACAAAACCCTCTTTCAAATGTGACCCCATACCCCCTTACAAATTAAATATAGCACTCCCCTTGAAAACTAAGCACAGCACTCCACTTGAAAATTAAATTAAGTACAGCAACCCCCAATATAAATGTAGTACAGTCCCTGATTCTGTAGCTTAGCACCCCTCTTTCTGTAGCTTAGATGCCTGCTTGCTTCCTCACTATGACATAGGTGGTGCCAACGTCATTGTGTAGTTGCCCATGCCACCTGTTGATGTACAGAGGATGAAGAAAGCCGAGCAATTGTGCTGTCTGTATCCTCTAATCAATAATATGTGCATCTTAAAGATGCACACACACAGCTGATAACTGTGCCGGATGGTTCCCCCAGGTTGGGAAGAGAAGGTGGCACCCTAGACGATCCCTTGTCTTCATCCACCCAAGTCGAGGCCCTGCGATACACAATCCCTGCTCTAGATGTATATAATGTACAATTATAAGGTATAATGAGAAATAACTACTTCAGTGAATTAACTTGGTAGAAGTAAACCAAACTATTATGTGTATACAGTTTCTGGAGCTTACACTTGTGTATATAAAATGCTGTGTTTTTTTTAATAAATTTTAATAAGCAACATGGTCCATCATAGACTTAAAACACGTCTCCACTTTGTGTAGAATTCAATTTTATGCTTTCAAGGACTACATAAGCAGCTGAGAACATTCCAAAATTGTGTCGTGAAAGATCAATCAATCTGTTTCCTGTCACAAAGTTTTGTGGAGTGTCAGATAGATAAAAACCATCTTTCACATATTCTTACTTCAAAAATAATATAAGCAAAGAACACCAGTAATGCTGAGAGGAAAAGCAGAAGTGAATGTAAAAGATTGTGAAAAAGCTGATAAATAGTAGATGCTCATACACAAAACATGCAAATGTGCCTATCGTTGTAAATGTGTATATCGTTACGCTTATATTGTCCTATAATCTAATACTTCTGATACAGTAATACATTTTTTTTCCATTTATTAATTTTATATTAGTTAAGCTGGATGGATTGCAATGGGTATAGACTGTGCAATAAGCAAACAAACAAAAATTGCTCCGACAATGAAGTCTCATTGCCCGTGAAAAATTTTCAGATCCCAGAACATTACCCACCCCTTTGCCATATACATTTTCAGGAAATTATGTTAGGGAATGGCTACTTTTTGGTCTCCTTTAACCCCTTCAGGAAGTAGCCAGTTTGTACTTTAAAATTCAGCCTCTTTTTTTTTGTAATCTGGCATAAGTCGATTTATATGGTTATAACTTTTGAACACTTTAATTTAGCAAAATTAATTTGAGATTGTTTTTTTCGGGACACATTTTACTTCATGTAAGTGGTAAATTGGTTGATATGTTGTGCGTTTATTAAAAAACAAAAAAATTGCCAATTTTCTGATCTGTTCATAAGTTTAAAAATTTTAAATCTTCTGCTTTTGAGATAGTTTTACCACCAACATCTGTTGATTACTAATATTTCCCAACTTTGTGAGAATTGAACAGAGATTTTCATTTTTCCCCCAAAAATTCTAAATTGAAATTTTTGGGATGTTTTTTTTTTTTTAAATGAGAATAAAATATAAATTATGAGAATCCGCCTATGAACCCCCCCCCCCCATTTCCAAGAGTACATACACCCCTCAAACTATTAGAAACTGCTTTTAGGAAGAGTTTTAACTATATGAGTGCAGCATAGTAATTAAAACAAAATGGAGTTGAAATTTAGAATGGTCTAATTTTGTCAGTAATACATTCATTTAGCCCTGAAATTCAGACATTTTCAGAAGATAAAAAGAGAAAATCCATTTTTAAATTTGTTATGCAATTTCTCATGAGTACAGAGATACCCCACATGTTGAAGGGAAGGAGGGTAATGCAGCTCTCCTATAGAACTAAGTTGATTTTAGTTTCCTCAGTTGCGCCCTTTTGTAGGCTATAAAATTTTAGTTTTTCTGTTAGTGGGGCCATGTGACAGCAGTTTTTGAAGGGTGCGATGCATTTTCCAGTGATACCATTTTGGAATGGCTTAGCCCTATTTTGGAAAATATGTTAACTTTTTGCGGGAGGCGGAGGAGTAGAGAAACATCAATTCTGTAATGGGTTATTTTTGGGGGGTGTTTACCATATAGTCTCCTAAGCATGTTATTTTTATTCTATGGGTCAATACTATTATGGATATACCATACTTAGATATTTTTTCTTACATTTTATTACATTTGCAAAATAGAACCAAATTTGGGGAAAAAATCTATTATTTTTGCATCACTGTCTTCGCGGTCGCACAACATTTTTATTTTTTTGTCTTCGGCCCTGGCTGAGCATTCAGTGCCAGAGCTCAACGATGGATATATCGGCAAGAGGATAAATAGTATCCATAATTATAAGTTGTTAGCTGGTGTACAAATGAATAACCTACTGTCCTACTAACCTACTGTTATATCTAACCAGAAGCCTATGATTGCTCTTGATTGTCGAGGGGGTGCATAATGCAAAGTGGATGTGATGCATTCAGGAAGAGATCTCACATAGTTACAATCCTGTAAAATAAAGTACATTCCATGTGAAAGACAGTACATGGGCCATGAGCATCTTCAGAAAGTCAGATAAATGCTTTGTATCAGCCTTCACTATTCATAAAGCTTCTTGGATTGGCTGACACTGCGTCCCCCTGGTATGTGAACTGCACTTTGTTACCGTGCCTGATGTCAAGAGCAGTTCAATAACTACAATAACAGAGATGTTGGATTTATTAAAGCACAGCATGAAGCAGTAGTGTGTTATTACATTACTCAGCATGTTAGTAAAGGGTTGTGAAAAGACCCCAACAAGAAATTATCATTGCTTTAATCTCCTTTTCATAGCACAGATAGGACAATTTTCAATAAAATACACAATACCTCATTTCAGTCTTCTGTATATCAGTTACACTTACACTACTACTATAGAGTGGAGGCCTAGCTCCTGTTGCCACTATCCCCCAGACCCACAGAAGTTGTAGAGAACTTACCCTTGATTCTATGCTATAATATTTCAACATAACTTAAGAGGAGATAATGGTTTTCACTTGTATTTGTAGGGGACCTCTTGTTTTTCCTATTTTCTATTTGAACTGAGAGCCACTGTTCCATGTGGCAAACAAGATATTCTAGGGCAGTTATGGCAAACATTTTAGACACCGAGTGCCCAAACTACAACCAAAACCCACACATTTTTTGCAAAGTGCCAATGCGACAATTTAAGCAGTAACTTATTACTACCTGCTCTTTCACGGGTTTAAATTGTATAGGCACCTGAGGACACCAATACAGTAGAAAGAAGGAGAAGAGGTTTGGATTATCATTGTAGCTTCCTTCTGGTGTCCTGGGACTGCAAGAGGCCTTGAGTCCTGTCTGGTAAACTCTACACTGGGGTGATGGCCTGGGTGTCCATATAGAGGGCTCTGAGTGCCACCTCTGGCACCCGTGCCATAGGTTCGCCACCACTGTTCTAGGGCATTATTAAAATTTGTGCAGTAGCCAAGAAATGATAAGCTACTGCACGACAACTCAAGGGTCTAGGACCATTTAGTTCTGTGCCTAAGGAGGAGCATGATGCAGGAGTGGCTTCATGCTGAAGGTGTGGTGGTACCTGGGGGCAGTGCTTCTGCTCCCAGCACATCAATGCTCACAGTACCAGTATATGCATACTTGTGGGTTATGGGAAGTGGGAGAAACAGTAGCACTGTACCCTTGAACCTATGCCACACCTTCAGTTAGAAGTGTGCCTCATCCACCTGCAGCAGCTCAGGTGACCCTCAAAACCCTCTAATCAACGGGCAACCACACCCGTTTGATCATAGGGGATCATTAATATGCACCCGTATGGTACCTTGGCTAAAAAAGTGTTGTGGACCACTGCTCTAAGATATGTGACCAAACAAAAACATGCGCTGGTTCTATGTCATACTGTAAGTAATTAGGCAGTATCAGCAGAACCTGCAGAGTTAATTGACTACCATCAACCATCTAGTGAGCCATAAGATATCCATAGAGAGCATGTACAAGATTAGTCATGCTAATCATGTAGTTTTACATTAGGGGACATATACATGTTTCTGAAATTGAAAATTTACAACCTGAGATCAACGACAAAGAGCAGATTACACACTGCCATTATTATTCAACAAAACAAAAAAGATCAGAAACCTAATGTGAAAAAGTACACATGTACTTTCCTAAGGAATCAATAGGGTAAGTAGAAACTAGGTGCTGCTTAATGAATGCCATTGATTAAGTGATCATCAGAAAGTGTAACATTTTACACATTCAATACGTGCTGCCCGTCAATCTGGAAAAAAAATACTTTCAAGTTCACTGTCACAGGTGGTCCCGCGACCCATATTGCGCCAGCTTCTCTGGATTTAAAGGGCCAGCGCACCATTAATTGGCGCTGGCCATTTTTAGGAAATGTATGTAAGTCTGCCTCTACCTGTGTACCCTACCGGATCTTCGTGCCACATGTCTTAGAGAAAGCTGTGTATGATACCTTATGCTATTTCTGTGATTTCCTGTTGTGACCCCGGTTCCGTTTCTGACTTCGCTCCTTTGCCACATGCCCTGACCTGTTGCTACGTCTCGGACTTTGATCTTGTGCTGCCCGTCCTGACCTCCTGCCTGTCCCCGACTACGAGATTGCCTGTCGTTTCTGTACCCAGACCTTGGCTGCTACGAAGAACAAGTCACGCCTGTGGAACGACCTGATGGTACCACACCGCAGCAAGTTCAACCCACTTTGTGGGGGGCTCTGGTGAAAACTGGGTGCCACTTAGACTCTGGTCTTTGGTAGTGGCTTGTGTCATCGTCCGCAGTGGTTCAGAGGATCCACTACCTGTGGAGCCTGACATTCACAATCTTCAAAGGAAAGAATATCCCAGGCAATCCATTCCAAGGTCAAAAAACAACACATGAGCTACATTTCTGAAGCCTCAGTTAGCATATGAAATGTTCAAGTTCATGACATTACAATGAGTCCACCATTTAGTCGATTGCCAAATTCCAGTTGACCATGAACTTTTTTTTTATGACAAACTATTTCAGTCTTAAAAATGACACCATTTATCCAACAGCTAAAGCATGGTGAAAAGTTAGATTACACAACAGACCAAAAAAAACCCAGCAAATCTACATCAAAACAGCAAAGTGTTTTTAAAATGGTTGCAATGGCCCTTTCAAACTCCACACATTTATTTGAACTGCTGTGACAAGTGACTGATCATACAGTGTCCTTGTATGATCAGGACACTGAAAAAGTGAATGAACTACAATTGCCACAATGTTGATCTTTGTAGCTGCTGACACATTTATAGCATTAGTGTTTTCTATATCAGTCAAATGTCTTCTTATTACCATCTTTAGAAAATTGTTTGTACAGCCTACATACTGAACTCTACAGCTATTGCAACACATGAGGTAAACAACAAACATTGTATTACAATTTATGTATTGTTGCATTTTATATTCTTCGTCTGTTGTTATAGAGCTCAAAAAACTTGTAGGAGAAATATATTGGCAGCACTAGCAAAAATTATGCAACATTTGTAAAAGCCTTTTGTATTCAACCAATGGCTTTTCCTTTTATTTTTACTATTAAATAGATTTGGTGAAAATTGTATGGCCAAAGTAGCCAAAAATGGGGCTCATTTACTATGGGTCTGCGGACCTCACAAACGTCAGATATTCCAATGATTACAGTTTTGCGCCCCATTTAAAAGGGGATTGTGGTGCATGCGATTGGATTTTGGTGCATCAGAGCCGGCTTTCATGTGACAGAAATTGGGTGGCAGGCCGACGGATTTGGACTGAGCGCGGGATTTAACATTTAAATTGTGTTGCAAGAGAATGCACTTACATGCACTAGGAAGAAGAAGGTGAACTCTGGCGGACCTGAGCGGGGAAGCGACACATGCAGGATATCTGCTGCACAATCTTAGTGAATCGTGCCGGTATCCATGATCGTCGGACAACACACAGGGGCGATCACGACAGGACCGGGTAAGTAAATGTGCCCTATTGTATTTGAGTATCCAAGACCTGTGTTAATTGTGTATCAGTCTGTGAAGTGGGAATGGGTTTTTTTTACAATATCAACTGCTTCATGGAACTGTGCATTATAATTAGTTGAAAAAACAATAGGCAATTTAAAGTTCTTTTTTTGGTTCTAAGTTATTGATTTTATGTTTTTCCCTAAAGATAATACCTGATCTTGGGATATGAGAAACAATGTGATCAGCTTGCTTGAGCATCCAATGAGGGTATTTTCTCTATTTTATATTATTGCACACTCTATTTATTTCTCTATTATATGTTACATTTTCTGAACATTTCTTTTCATTCTTATTAATTCTCCTACAGGAATGTTTTGTATTACTTTCTTTTGATGGCAAAAATCAGCTTGCAAAATAGGTTTTGTAGCTGTAGGTTTTGTGTATGGAAAAATATGGACATTTGTATTGCTTGTTAGAAAAATGTCCAAGAAACTGATTTTACTTACTATATAATTACTGTATTTATCCAACATGTATGACATACACCGTAGTGCTATGTCATGTCTTAGGGATAAGTACAAGCACACAACATCACATGTGAACTATCTTTTATTATTATGCCACCTTTTGTTGTCTAGTACTTGTATGGCCTGCTTCATATCTTTCAGATAGCCTAGAAGTGCACTAACCAGTGGTTGCAGATACAAATCCACCCACTCTCCCTATCTTACATTTAAGGATCCAATCCCTACAAGTATGGATCCTATGGGGGTGGGAACACATTCTTATGTACTATAGGGAGTGAGTGGAATATTGGTATCACCGGAAACTGCTCCACCAGGTAATCCACAATTTTGTTGTGAAATTGCATTTGCTTGAACAGTATGTTTAACCAATGCCTTCAACCCATCTAGAAAAACATTTGTAGTATCACTCATTTGCGATATAATATGGCATTTAATAAGACCTCTTTCTGTGTGTGGGTTAGAAGATCTTGCCGAGCGATGGATCACCTGAGCCTCTTCAGGCACATGGAATGTAATACAGAGAAAGAAAGATCCGCCTGCAGAGGTTCAACTTAAAAAAATAGTGAGTCTTTTATTTCGTTGCTTTGATTCACTCATGCCTACTGTAATTCACTACTAATCAGTCTTCCACTCACTAAACTTTCTCTTCTACAATTTATTCCTAAGGCAGCAGCCAGGCTTGTCTTTCAGACCAAACGCTACATGGATGCCTCCAGTCTGTGCCAGTCACACCACTGGTTTCACTGTTTCTTCCGAATACAATAAAATAATCAGACTGATCCACCAAACTCTGAATAATGCTGCACTGCCCTACCTCACTTTTCTCATCTCAGTTTACAGCCCAACCCGTGCTCTTTAACCCCTTAAGGACGCAGGGTTTTTTCGCTCATTTCTCGCTCTTCACCTTCAAAAATCCCTAACTTTTTCATTTTTACATGTACAGACCTGTGTGAAGGCTTATTTTGTGCATAACAAATTTTACTTTCCCGTAATGTTATTTATTTTAATATGCCGTGTACTGCGAAGCTGAAAAAAAAATTCCAAATGTGCAAAAATTGAAAAAAAAAACACCACGTTCTTGTGGGCTCAGTTTTTACGACTTTGACTGTGCACTCAAAATAACACCTCAGCTTTATTCTTTGGTTCGGTGCGATCGCAGTGATACCAAATTTATACAGGTTTTATTGTGTTTCAATACATTTTCAAAAATTAAACGAATGTGTACAAAAAAGAAAAAAAAAATTTGCCATCTTCTGAAGCTAATAACTTTTTCATACTTTGGCGCACGGAGCTGTGTGGGGTGTCATTTTTTGCAAAATGAGCCGACATTTGCATTGCTATCATTTTGAGGTCTGTGCTACATTTTGATCATTTTTTATTCTATTTTTTATGTGATGTAAAAAGGTGTAAAAGTCGCATTTTGGACATTTGGGCGACATTTACCGTCTCAGAGGTCACTGCCGTCCGTAACCGTTTTTATATTTTGATAGATTGGGCATTTTGGGACGCGGCGATACCTAATGTGTCTGTGATTTTTACTGTTTATTTTTTTTTATTTTTTAAACTTTTTTTTTTTTTTTTTTTTAGATGGTCAGATTGCTCCTACCATATACTGCAATACTTCTGTATTGCAATATATGGCATTTTTGCAGCTCATTCATTACAATGAGCCGCTGGCTCATTGTAACGAATGTGCAGATGCCAGATAGCCTTGAGTCAAACGAAGACCCGAGGCTACCATGGCAACCAATCGCCCGTGCGCCGCCGTCTTTTAAATGCCATCAGCGACTTTGCAAGCACTGACCGTGGTTATTAGCGGTGGGGGTTTGCTGCAATATGCAACAACCCCCGACCTTGTATGAAGAGGACTCAGCCCGTGAGCCCTCTTCATACATTCCCTATACCTGAGCTACGGCGCAGAGCGTTAAGGGGTTAATCTACTAGTGATCTTAAATTAATCTCCACCTTAACCTGAACTTCTCCTGAGCTGCAGCAAATTCTCTGGAATGCCCTTCCCTGGACTATCAGGGTAATACCCAACCTACAAAGTTTCAAACGGGCTCTTAAAACCCATATCTTTAAGCAAGTCTTTCACACTCACTAACACTACACTAACTCACTAACTACCTCTCACTTTACTAAACCATCCTGTGCACTCTTCCTCGATAGATACCAAGCTCTAGGCTTCTTTGCAGTCCCATTGACCTTGGACTTTGTATATAAGATGACGACTGATGACTGGTTCAAGCAGCATCATCCTAGTTTATTAAATTATTTTACTCTGTTCTCCTATAAAGAATGGCTGGACCATTATACAAGCTCTTGCACCTCTTGTGTCACCCCCTCATCCTCATAAACTGTAAGCTCTTGTGAGCAGGGCCCTCATCCTGTTGTTCCATATGGGTTTGTACTCTGTAATCTTTTATTTTATTTGTATGTGCCTCCTATGAGTTGTAAAGCGCTACAGAACATGTTGACGCGATATAAATAAAGATTATTAGTATTATATTTTACCATTTTATGGCCCTGATAAGAAATAGCATATTTGAATGGAAAGATAGATAGAAAGACAGACAGGTAAATACATGCATGAGAATGTTTGCATTTTTAACAAAACATCATTGTTTTTTCTTTATCTGGATAGAAAGAAGCTGAAAAGGTGCACACATTTTTTTTTGGCCAAATTTATTTTAATAATTATTCATCTCAGTTTCCATAGTGACTGTTCTAAATGGAAAACCTTAGCAACTGTACTTCTGTTAAATTACTATGGTGTGAAAGTTATATTCAATAAACTTTTATTTGTGCTTGAATCAGTTCAGTTCTTTCAATCACAGATATTGTTTGGGTCTGAAAAATTCCACATTATCGATATTGAATCTGAATAGATGTTTACTTGCCATAAACTTTACTTTTCTGCTTGCTAAAAATATAATGATCGGATATTGAAATACAATTTAACTGTTTCTATAGTAACAAAATGTTTTTAAGCTGCCATAAAAATAGATAAATTATTCAGTTTTGTTTGTGACAACTGAAGCCAATGGGACAAGGTAACACCACACATTGCATCACTGTTTTTGGGCAAATTTTGCTGAAACAAATTTCAGATGCTATGTAGCATTTGCTGAGCCTATAACATACCACAACAGAGAAACTTCTAAAAAGTGACCCTATTTGAAAAGTAAACCACTCAAAAAGTAAAGTAACACTATTTTTGGGTGTCTATAGACCAGCGGTGGCGAACCTATGGCACGAGTGCAAGAGGTGGCACTCAGAGCCCTCTATAGGCACCCTGACCATCACCCTAGGGCAGGGTTTGCCAGACAGGACTCAAAGCCTCTTGCAATCACAGGCAGCCAAGGACCCTAGAAGGAAGCTCCAATGATGATCCAAACTTCTTCTCCTTCTTTCTACTGTATTGATGTCCTTAGGTGCCTATACAATTTAAACCTGTGACAGAGCAGGGAGTAATAAGTTACTGCTTAAAATGTGGCTTTGGCACTTTGTGAAAAATATGTGGGTTTTGGTTGTAGTCTGGGCACTCGGTGTCTAAAATGTTTGCCGTCACTGCTATAGACCATTGATTACATTTTATGTTCTATGGGTCAGAATGGTTATGGTAATATACATATGCATAGGCTGACCTGAACAGTGATAGATTCTGTCAGAAAGAGGATCTGTCAGCTAGTAGCTGAAGACAGTCCAGGGGTTCTTCATCGGAACCCAGGGCTGCAATGGAGGCTATCCGGAAACTATCCGGGGGTAGCGAACAAGGAAGACGCAGGTGAGGAAGCCCTTTTATTTTATTGTATGGGTTGTTACGGATGTGGTGATATGTTTATGTGTGGCTTGTATGGTGATATTTTATCTGTAGGAGTTTGGCCATCTATCGGCCATCTATCGGGCATTTAGGGGACTTTTATTTCTTTTTATTTTATTTTCATATTTGTAAATATATTTTTTACTTTGTGTACGAAGTATTTGTATACTTGTCAAACAAGCGATCATCTAACCCTTTAAGGACCTCACCCTTTTTTGATTTTTATTTTTCATTCCCCACAATAAAAAAAAAAAGCTTTTTTTACATGTAAAGAGCTCTCTGATAGCATGTTTTCTGCACAACAAATTTCACTTCATAGTGATGGTATTTATTCTTCCATACTGTGTACTGGAAATAGGAAAAAAAAATCCAAATGCAGTGAAATTGTTGAAGAAACGCATTTGCGGCATTGTCTTGTGGGCTTGGAATTTACGGCTTTCACTGTGCACCACAATATGACATGTCTACTTTATTCTTTGGGTCGGTGCAAACACAAGGATACTAAATTTGTGAAGGTTTTATAATGTTTTCATACATTTACAAAAATTAAAAACTGGTGTAGAATTATTTATTTATTTTTTGCCATTTCTGGCGCTAATAACTTTTTATACTTCGGTGTAGCGCTGTGGGTGGTATATTTTTTGCGACTTTTGATGAAGTTTTCAATGCTACCATTTTTAGGACTGTATGACATTTTGATCACTTTTTATAGATTTTTATATTTTTCAAAATGGCAAAAAAGTGACATTTTCGACTATGGGCGCTATTTTCCGTTACGGGGTTAAATGCAGTGAAAAAACTTTATAATTTATTTTGATAGAACGTCCATTTTTGGATGCGGCGATACTTAATGTATTTGTAATTTTTACTGTTTATTTATATTTATATCATTTCTAGGGAAAGGGGGGTGATTGAAATTTTTAGGTTTTTATATTATACATTTTTAAAAACTCTAAAAAATTTTCACTCTTACTATTTTTCAAACTCCCTACGGTACTTAAACCCTATGTTGTCTGATTGATCCTACCATGTACTGCCATACTACGGTATGGCAGTATATGGGGGTTTTCCTCCTCATTCATTACAATGTGCAAATTGTACATTGCAATCAATGGATTGGAATGAGACAGTCTCAGGTCTTCGGAAGACCAGAGGCTGTCAAGGCAATGGATCGCCGATCCCCAATGACTTCACGGAGAGCGACGATCTACAACTATCGTTTTGAATTCGCCAGTAGCTTTGCCGGCAGCAATCTGCAGGTTAACACCCGCGATTGGTGCTAGCAATATGCAGCAAAGACTTACCGGTTATGGAGAGGGCTCAGCCCATGAGCCCTCTCCATGCACCCGCAGCTGACCGTGACATGCTATTACGTCATGGGTCATGAAAGGGTTGATCGCTAGCACCAATAACACCCGCGATTGGTGCTAGCAATATGCAGCAAAGACTTACCGGTTATGGAGAGGGCTCAGCCCATGAGCCCTCTCCATGCACCCACAGCTGACCGTGACATGCTATTACGTCATGGGTCATGAAAGGGTTGATTGCTTGTTCAAAGTAATACACTGCCTTACCATGAGACTATTGCCGCATCCAGCAGAGATCTTGCACTGCTGTTAACCTTTACAATTGTCAAGGGTGAAAGCAACCAATTTGCGTCCCTGAATGTACATTTCCGTCCTAGGTTGTTCAAGCCTACATTGAAAGATTGTGAAAGAACTTACAAAATATCTGGTTACATTCTACTATGAAGTAGTGGAATCCTTGTTTTCTGTTGATGTAGATCAATACAGACAAAATATGTTCATCCCTTGATGGCACTTATAGCATGTAGAAAGAAAACTTTAACCTTTTAAAGACCTGGCCCTTTTTTGTATTTTAAATATTTTTGCATTTTTCACTCCCCACAATCGAGAATCTATAACTTTTTTTTACATGTAAAGAGCTGTGTGATGACGTTTTCAAGGCTACCATTTTTAGTACTGTCCATCCTTCGGATCACTTCTTAAAAATTTCTTTATATTTTTCCAAATGGCAAAAAAAGTGTCTTTTTCAATTTCGGGCGCTATTTTCTGTTACGGATTAAACACAGTGAAAAAACATTATTGTATTTTGATAGATCAGACATTTTCAGTTGCGGCGATACCTAATATGTTTGTGATTTTTACTGTTTATTTTTATTTATATCGGTTCTAGTGAAAGGGGGGTGATTTGAATTTTTAGTTTTTTTTATTATAATTTTTTTTTACTTTTTTGATATTTTTATTTTTACTATTTTTCAAACCCCGTAGGGTACTTCATTCCTTGGTTGTTATATTGATCCTACCATATATACCAGATTTTGTACACCATTACAATGTGCAAATCGCACATTGTAATAGATAGCCTAAAGCATGATAGCCTCGGGTCTTTATGTGACCCGAGGCTGTCATGGCAAAAGTTAGGCATATAGTGGAGTTGACTCCACTATATGCCTAACTTTGCTTACACCCCACTGTCTCCTACCCATATTTGCCTAGAATATATGCCCCCATTACACTTCCCCAGCGAAACTCCCAAGCCTTGATGTACTCGCTTACAATGACCCTTCATTCATATACATATTTATTCTTACTATTTTTAACCTGACTCATTTTTTAACCTGTTCATTTTTAACCTGTTTATTTCTATACATACTTATTTATATTGGATGTTTTTATCTGAATGAGTTTATTTACTTATTTATTTATTTCTCTATACTAACTGTGCAATGCTATCAACTGTCCATTTCGATTTACATACTTCTTCAGATATATATGTATATATTTTATTATTATTTTGCTCAGCATCCCTCACAGACCTGATGAAGGGGGTGGATCACCCCCGAAACGCATAGTCCATTTAACTATACGAATAAAGCCTTTCAAACTCAAGCAGTATATGTTGAATCACTTTATATTTGGGAAGCACATCTAATACCTACCCGTTTATTTCACTACTATACCTCTACGATTTTGGCATCCGGCACTACCCAGTATCGGAAACCGGGCAGACGCAGCATACCCTATTCACGAATATCCAAAAAAACAGAATTTGCGATATCTGCTTTAACGCATAAGACACGAGGTGTCTCAAGGTGAACAGATATCACAATCACAATTTAATACCTATAAGTAACGTATTGCACTTGGGGCGCCGCCTGTGTTTCCTTTCTATTTTTCAAGATATGAAGAAACAGTCAAAATATGGAGGCGTGGTTCACTGGCAGCCAGGAGAAACATGACTCTCCTCTTCAGAAATTGATATTTTTTCTACTCATTGGAATATCAGAAAAACTTCTGAAATTAATGTATTGTGCCTTAGTTGCAGATAATTTTAGGTGACATGGGGAGGACTTTAGAAGTTATTTCTGGTGTGAAGGATAACATTCTGGTGACAGCTCTTCTTTAGATCTACTTTCTTCTCATGACATATTTTCACAGCAAACCATGTGGTTCATTATGGTATTGCAAGTAAAATGAAGAAATGTTTTTCAAATTCCCTGCAGTTACCATTATTAAAAAAAACTATGAAATGTGGCAGCATCCCAAAGTGTTAAAAGACAATTGAATGCATTCTACATCCATACCTGGTGACTTATTGCTCCCACCATTAATCACAAACATTTTTCTAACAATTTCAGTACTACCAAGTTCCGGAAGCCTTTGTGAAATGTCATGAACTAACTTTCAAAAAGAAAAATGTAGAGAAAATCCATGCCACAAGATTAATTGTTTTTTCCCACCAGAAACACATTAATGTAACAAAAGCAATTAAAAGTGACATTTTTTAAGACAGAGCTATGCAAACAAAGCAGCATGTGGAAAATGCACTGAAATGCTGCAGGCAACTTTGGCTTTCCGCAGTATAGATTGGGAATAAATAAATGGGGAATAGAGTTTAATTCACCATGTTTCATGCAATCTATAATTAGTTAACTGAGTAATAATATATTGGATATACTGGAATATGATTTTCTCCACCTTTTTTATGAGATGTGTTAATTTTTTCACTGCGTAAATCTGCAGAAAAGAAAATCAGAGCAGGCTCCTTGTTATTTATTGACCTCATCTGCCGCCTAGGACTGGAATAATAACTTGATACGTGAATCATCAAACAAATCGTTTAAAGATCAGAGACATTTGCAGTAATGTGGTTAGTGTCTTCTCTCAGTCGTGTTTGTAATAAAATAATGTTTGTTTGGAGAGATTCATAATCACACAAAATAAAAAGTTTATGAGATCATTTCAGATCTTCAGAATTAACATTTCTTAATTATAATAGTTTTAGGATAATTGTAAACTGTTTATTGTATTGGTACAGTATATAACAATCTAATATATAAAGCTAAGTGTAGGGATCTATGTATGTAGGTGTGCATGTATATGTGCATGTCCATTAAACAAATATGCACCATCGTGTTTACAATTACCAAATTTTGCACAGAGAGAGACAGAGACAGACATTGGTGCTGATGTATCACAGTTGTGGCGCACTAGTTCCTTTTTTGTGCCTAAATGAAGCATATTGCTGAGGCTTAATTATCACAAGCTACAACCATCTGTGAAGAGTTGAGTTCATACATCTTATTAATCACTTTTTTTGGGGCATTTACACGTAAACCTCCTACAATTTCCACTCTTTTTCTCTCACACCCCACCATGAAAATGACCCTCACAGTAGAGCCCAGGTGTCTGACCAGCTGCACCCAGTGATCTCTTCAGGAGTTGCTTTTATCATATCCTGGCCGGGGATCCTGCAGTGCTGATCTTCTGCTACACCCCTCTAATTTTGGCCAGTATTCTCCCTAATACATGGGGACACTTCTTTGTACTGTTTGCAAGCTCCCCCACTATTGATAGGCCGTTCGTGGACGAGCTGGCACAAAGAGCCAGCTCATTTGCGTGAATGATGTGATCCAGCTCACCCCAGTAAGCCTAAACTCCGCTCCTAAATGGCTCATCATAAATAAATTAATAAATTAATAAATAAATAAATAAATAAATTGGGTTAAAAGTGGAGTGGTGTGGAGTGATTGACTGGTCTGTGGCTCCCTATTGTATATTTAATAGGGAGCCGTGCAGGAGCCAGAAGAGACGGCTCTTCTTAGTGAGTGGAGCCTAATGAGCCAGCTCACTAAGAAGAGACAGAATTCCCATCACTGACCCCCACACACTTCTTTTCTATCCTGCTCTGAGTTGCTGCTTTTACATATTATTTGTATATTGAAGCTCATGAACTATAAACAGATGCTGCATGTAGTGTAAACAGTTTGGTGTTTAGGTATTTAGGCACAAAACTGGTGCAAAATTACTGCAACAAAATGAAAAGTTGCTAAAGGAACCGGAAAAACAAGTGTTACATTGGGCCTATAGATAGATAGATAGATATATTAGATATAAAATATTTTTTGTTAACCCATTCTATTTCATTATAGTTAAAATAATTATTTATTATCCCAGGCAATGCTGGGGGCTACAGCTAGTACTAAATAAGATCCACTTTACATTGAGTACAATGCTGTGCAAGAGGACATTGCAAAGTTTTGAAAGATTGTCATCTTTGGCATTGTCAGGTACTCAAAAGCAGCTTTACTAGAGGAGGATTAAAGCCACAAGCATTATTGCTACTACCACCATTATCCTCCCGTCCTTATCAGTCCTCTTCTGGGCTGCTGCAGTGAGCTATGAGATAGTTTTACATTGTGGGGCAGATTTATAAGGACCTCTGCGCCACGTCAGTGGTGTAGAAGCCCTGAAATAATCGCAAATGCTAGCATATTGCTAAGACTTGCGATTATTTGCCCCAATCTGCCACCTTCACGCCAGTGAGGTATGAACAGGTGTGAAGGGGAGCGCTGACGGCAAAGTAGAGTAGCAGAAGGTTGGGAATGGGCCGGCACAGGGTGTTACTGTCCCCGCTCCTGCGCACTTGGTGCTGTGAAAAGTCGCCGGCTGTGTTTTTTTTCTACGCCAGGCCAGCCTGGTGTAGTATAAATGCTGCACAGTGTTAAGAGGCAGAAGCCAGCGCCCTCATGGTAGACTTCAGCGGATTCTCAGTTACCCAATCACCATTCATAACTTTCAGGCCCACATATGAAGGGTAGACTCATTGATGCTCTGTAATTAAACTTGTTTTGCGAAGTGACATCTCTCAAACTAGAAGTCTAACAAACTAGTTTGTGACTAGAGCACTGGTCAGGCACAAGCAGAATTGAATGTAGAAACTGCCATATGAGTACAGAACTTGATTATAAAGGGCACACCAATTTAGATCTAGTTACTGAAAACGCTTATTGAATACATTGAAAGACCCATGGATCCCTGTACTGTATGTAAAAATTAAGAAGAAATGGTGTCAGCCCACAGGGAGATACTCAATAGACAAGAGGTTCTTGAGTTAAACAGCAGTATGCATCATTTGCATGCATGCCAATCTCAGGCAGTCACAAAAGAGAACCTTCCTCATCATACTATATATAGAGAAAACCATCATATAAGGTTACACTATAGGCATAGTTCCTTTAACCATTCTGAAACATGTTTTGCATATTCTTTGTTCAGAATTTTTAGCAGGGCATACATGGCTTAGGAGACACCTTATGGCTTACCATAAATTGATTCATTCCCCCTTCCTAAACCATGTTTATGGCCTCTCTAGACAGCCCAGTTTACAGTTGGGTGTTTATTCTTTCCATTCTTTCCTCCATTGGTGTTATTTATCCTATTTAGTTTTCTTTGTTCTCATTTCTTTTTTATTTTCCTGCTTGTTTTTTTCTTAGGACTAATTTCTTATAAGGGTTTTTTACTTTAGTTAAATCTGTCAATTCACTTTTCTGTCTCTCAGTTGCCTCAGTTGTGTCGATTTGTACCTTTTTCCGCCTTTTTCCTCTCTCCATGAAAGAAATTTGCTAATGCCAAGGTTTTGCTGGCATACTTTTGGTTGTTTTTTGGCATAATGCAGCCGATTTGCACCATTAAAAGGCAGAAATCAAACAAGCACACTTGACCTGCTTAAATAGGGCTGAAGCAACAAAAAAAACTCTCTAATTGTAAACAACCTATTAAAGTGTAAAAAAGGGAATATAAGGGAAAAAAACAAGGCAAAATGACTGCAGCAATGAGACCACAGTTTATTTCTAATCAAAGCAGAAAGCCAGATACTTTCTAAGGGTTCACTTACTTTTCCTCAAAAATATATTTTTTTAACTGTAGATGTATTAGATAGTATTATATGGTTATGTAGTAATTGAAAATTCTCACAAATTTCTCCTTATTATTCTATAGTATCTGTATCATAACACCAGAATTTGCAGTAATTGTGTTACTTCGGAGGTATGAATTGATTCTAACTGTAATGCGGCACACACAGGTTCAGTGGTCGTGATAATTAATTATCCTGCGGACAGAAATACACTTTTATAATATCCCAAGAGATAACCTGTTATTGTAGAAAATGCAGTTGCATAAGTTTATGATTATGGCACTCCATTAAATTTTTATTTCAAAGCTGTTTCTTTCATCATCAGATAAAGAAATGCATAACCTCGAAGGAGATCTCCTTTTACCCATGTAACAAACCATAGGGAATTATTTGTGATGTAGTATTTGTTTGATATATATTATAGTATACTGGGAAACATTTCCATCTATTCAGACCCGAACTTCTTTGACACAGTCTTGTTTTCTCCAATTATTGTGTGTATTTCCCATCTTCTTGGAAAAGACCATCCCTGATAAACAAAGCACAAAGCAAACTGCATCTCACAGTCCTAGAGGGATCATAAAGTGTCTGCTTAGAGAGTCCCCGCCCAAACTATAAAGTAAGAGGTTATAAATGATCTTTAATGTGTTAACATGATTAGAGGATTCAAATTTGAGAACTTTTTTTCATGGGCAAACACCTTTAAGAAGATATGTCACATATAAGGAAATGTCACAATACCCCAATCCCTCCCGGCTTTAATATGTCCAGTAAGCAAGAGCGTTTCTAGGGTCTGGGACATGAACCCCATTGCATATGTACAAGATCCTCAGTGGCATCTTCTACTCCATAAACACACCAACATGCACTCACTCTCCTCAACGAAACAACAGTACTAATCAACTAAAACTACAGAAAACAGAGAAATCTATACCTTTAACATCCAGTGATTGCAGATGATGTGCCCTTTGACTGTAGTCATTCTCATTCTTAATGTTCTCCATTAAGCCTAGCATTACCATGTCTCTAATGCCAGCCATACATTGCCTCTGTAGACATAGACATGTTATGTTCTTCACTTTCTTATCATCCCCCTAAATGTTGTAATAGTGCTTTACAGAGTGTCCCCTGGAAAAACTAGCACTATACAAATAGTGTCTACAAGTTTAACATGCTATAAATAGAACCTATTCAATACATAACACTATAAATGCCCTCTCTGTTATCCCCAGACTACATCATTTCACACATGGTAGACTTCATACTTATCCAACATTTTAATATCCAACTTTGTGAGCCCACACAAGATAGTGTCCCAATCTTGACCCCTAAACTTTGTAATGATCTTCCAAATATGGCCCCTCACTGCATTATACTCCACATTCTACCCACAGAGTCTGTTGCCCCCATTAAGGCACCAAACTATAATAAACCACTTACTGTGGCCTTCAAAACCCATTCCCCACATGATGGCACCCACAATATATGGCTCCTTGCTTTACACACATTTCCTCCTCCCTTCTTCCATCATGAAAAGAAAGCTGTATTCCTATTAAAAAGACAAGATTTTTATATATACTTAGGATAAAAAAAATAAAACATTCTCTAATTCATTGTTATTAACAGAAATTCTGTATTTCACAGATATAATTCCAACCTGTCTCTATCAGTCCTGGTATATACAATTTTGGTTGCCCCCGGAAGTGTATACAGTGTATATTATGGCTGAGATATAGCAGAACTGAGAATGTTATGTGTTATATGCCTCTCATGCATATCATCATCGCTCATGTCTGATCTGTCTCATCTCTCTTTAGATGCGTCAGCTACTAGTGAATGTTCAGATACTAAATGAAGGTGTATATAAACCTGGACCCTGATTATCTAACCACATTGTCAGTACCCAACATCTCAGAGCACTACATGGATTGTTAAGCGTCTGGTTAGATTGTCCTCGTCCATACTCTGGAATTTTACATTGACCATTGTAGGGGGTGACAGGATCTAAAACAACAATAAAACTAAATACAATTTGTAAAGTAAGGGGTCAAAAATGATCCTTTTTGTGTAAACATTACTATGGGGTTGAAATTTGAGAATTTTCTTTCAAGGGCATACCCCCTTTAACTTAAATAGCTCTCTGCCTTAATTCAAGACAGAATGGATATGATATAATTCACATATATATCCACTTGGCACTGTAGTGGTAGTGGTATGGAGTGGTCTTACCCTATCCTTCCATTTAGTGTAGTTTGACAGACAGGCTCAGATATGTAGTTGTCTTACAATGTCCAATGATGCTGCATTGTTCATGACACTCACTAGGCAGGGACAGAGATGGGGAAGACACATTCTCTCTTTACCTTGCCACTCTGGTATCCCTATGTAAATCCTGCACAAATGTGGGCAGCTCATTGGCTCATAGACTCCAACCTACACAAGCAGAAAATTGACCCTATGGGGGAGATTTATCAAAAGTGTCTTAAAAAAAGTGAAGCATGTTTGTGGAAACATAATACTTTGCAACTGCAACTTACTGAAAGGAGGATGGATGGAGCCATGAACTGCAAAATGGAGCTCAACAATCTCCTTCAGCTAAGTTGGGTCATGGACGTGTCTTCCAGCATTATAACAAGCCCAAATACACAATCAAGGCAGCTTAGGAGTGGCTCCATAAGAAGTACGACATTTTCCTGGTGCGGTCCAACTAGTCTCCAGACCCGAACCCAATTGAAAACCTTTGGAGGGAGATGAAACATATCACCACATCAGTCAGACATCACCACAGGTCCTGTAGGACACCCGAGAGAGAGGAGAGCAGTATATCACTCAATCTCCCTTTTAAGAGGTCAGGATGGTCAGGCAGTGCTGGATCCTCCTTTGGTCTATAAGAAGCAGGCACTTTTTAGCAAGATTGTTTCTTGCTAAAAAGTGTGTATTATGGTCCAAAAAATATGGTAATTGAAAAAATATGTACATTAAATATAAACTTGCAGGAGCATTAGTTCTTCCCTTTATTTAACTTCTTCCCTTTCCTTAGTATTTTTGTTTTGTTTTTATAACCCTAGTTGTAATTTCAGCTTATTGGTAAGTTACATTGGTTTCTTGTTCTGTGCTATCCTGCTTTACAGGTGAAGAGATAATGCACACAACCCACTACAGGCAGTTCCCGGGTTATGTACAAGAAAGGTTCTTTAGGTTTGTTCTAAAGTTGAATTTGTATGTAAGTCGGATCTGTATATTTTATCATTGTAACCCCAGCCAAATAATAGAATTTTCAAAATGTTGGGTTGTCATAAGAACCAGGATTAGCAATAAAGTTTAATATCAGACACCTAGGGCTAAAGTACAGTAAATTACCGACATCCAGAGGTCCGTTTGTAGCTAGGAGTCATATGTAAGTCGGGTCTTCTTAAGTAGGGCACTGTACTTCTCAAACTTCAGATAGCTTATGGATTAGATACTTAACTTTGGTGGAAGATTTTTCTGTCACAGGAACCTTCAACTTGAGTGTTACAACCGGGTACACAGTTTTGGTGTTTGATTTTCCTTAAAATGAACATAAAAATAATCAGAGTCATAAAATACGGAAAATTTGTCTCAGTGGGAAAATTGAATGTATCCTTCATTTGATATGCTGCGGTAATCACTCCTTTGTGCTGCTTTACCACTACTCATAAATGGTGATCAAATTCTTCAGCTCTTCTCATAAAATGTGTTGAAAGAATATGGAGATATAAATAGGACTCCAAAGTACATCAATCTTTAGAAATCCCTTTCTAAAACAGCTTTTTGCAATGACTTTTACAAAACAGACAGCTGGTATTGGGACACCATTTAAAATTCGATTAGATAGACATTTTAGATATCTATGAAGTCCTATAGCAAATATAACAAGGAAGATCATTATAACTGCCAATACCCTTGATAAACAAAGTATAACAATGTGACTTGTATAAACATTCAAATTTTGCGCAGATCCACAATTCTTCACTAACAATGATGTGTACGTTAGCTTCTAATTACTACCTACAAGCACATTGTACTACTCATTAAGTTGTACCTATACCGCTTTCATTGTACTTTGATAACACCATTGTACCGTGTTTCTTATTCAATAAAAACTTTAAAAAAATAAATAAATAATTAACTTTGAGAATTGTCACAATATGGCATCATTCAAATATATAATCATCTTAGCAAGATGCTGCTTTAGACCTTCCACCACTATCTACCAAATGAGGAATTTTTTGCCTTGGTATAAATGTTATATAGAAATTCTACAATTGTGGATAGGTAGTAGTTTTTTTATTTTTTATACTACTGAAAGTGTTTTGAGAACAAAGAAAGAAGCAGATGGTCTGCATTGCAATAATAGCAACAAGGGATGAAACCAGTTACTCATCTACCCTTAAAGGGAACCTTTCCTCGCTGTTTCAAAAAAAATAATCTAAGACAGGTTCCTATAGAGCCCTTAAGTCCTAAGGGCTCCCCTTTTTCAACCAACCCCAGGGATGTTCACAAAAGAAGAAAATCAAGTTTTATTCTCTAACTGGTAACTAGGCAGAGAACCCAGCATGTCAAGTTGGGCGGGTCACCTCGGCTTGAGTCCACAACCTTCCTCTCTGCACGCCTGCCAACACATGCCTCCATATTTCATTTCCTACTCTCCCTTCTGACATACGAAAGATAGAGGCATGTGCTGACTGGTGTGCAGGGAGGAAGCCGGGGGACCCGCCCAACTTGACTCGCTGGGTTCTCTGCCTAGTTATCAGGTAGAGAATAAAACTTGATTTTCTGCTTTTGTGAGCATCACTGGTGTAAGATAAAAATGGGAGCCCTTAGGACTTAAGGGCTCTATGGGAACCTGTCTAAGATTATTTTTTTTAAAACAGCGGTGACAGGTTCCCTTTAATATAAAAAGAATTATGCAAATTAAACATACCCTTGATATGTGACGTTATAGGATATTGAGGAGAGAGATGGTTGTCTACTAATGTCATAGTTTGTGGGGTTAGCCAATATTATGCCTGTTTTTATTTCTTGTAATTTAGATACACTGAGGGGCATTTATTAATTTTGGTGCAGGGTAGTGCTGGAACGTGATAGATTTTTCAGTGGGATGTAAGCTTGTGGTGTAAAGGATTAATGAATTGGTGCACAAATGAAAAGGTTTAGAACCCCCTAGACTTGCTTTTAGCTGCTCTCTTTTGGCACCACAAATTGCACCAAAAATCAAGTAAAAAAAATAGAAGCCCCATTAAACTGATGGTTTTATAAGCGGTGCCAAAATTTTGCTTCCAAAAATAGAAGTTGAGAGTGTCGGAAAACACCAATATTGTGGTGCCGACACTTCAAAATGTAATGCCGTAAGAGGTGCAGAAAGGAACTAAAACAGACACAGACAGTTTTTCATTTGAGACGCCATTATAAATGACCAGGGTTGGCTCCAGGTTTCAGCAGAACCCTGTGTGACAGAGCCCCTTTGCAGTGAACATGTCTCCTGTTCCCTAAAATATTCCCTAATTTATCATACCAACCAACCCCCTCATGGTTATTTTTATACACCCTCCTCCTTTTATATAAAGCCACCTTCACCCCCGTGGATTCATTAGAAACAGCAAACTGGTAACAAACCAGTTAAGAACAATCACAAGCATTATGGGATAACAAAGGTAGTGTCTAGACATCTCCCCTGCACACATTTTTTTACACCCTCCAGAACTCCTATTGGCCATTATGAAACTCCAGCCAGGGACTATTTGCATCATATTTTTCTATGATGAAAGAACTCCTATCCACTGCACTGTGCTTAGCCCTTAGTAGAACTTAGACACAAGTCCATTTCCAGAACAAACATGTTTGTGTAACATTGTAGAAAACACAGGAGGAAGAAATAGCAGAAAGTATCAGTTCAGAGAGTTATGAGAAAAATATCAGACCTTTTATCCATAATGACCATATACTATTGTAGATGTGGAGATTGATCAATTCTTATGCCATAGCATAGAGCTGATTCATCAAACCAATTTGTTAAAATCTACTACGCCGTTACTTCACTTCCATTTTATACAGAATTACCAATCATTAGATACTATAGTATTCCAAATTTACACATATTTATATAAAAGTCTAAGGTACAACTATGAAGCTGAACAAATGGATAGGATTCTCAAATAGAGGATGATTAGGGCTGGGGTGACTTGACCTATGTCTCCTTGTGCCTCTCATTACTAAAAGATCCAAGAGACCTGCTGTCATTCATTACTTCTTCACTGAGCACAATGATTTGCCAATTGTATGCCCTGACATTGAAATACTGAGCTCATCTCTAAATGAAGTGTCTGTTGGAAATAACCTGCTCCCTGTTGGACTTTATTCAACACCATCTTTTCGGAAGGTCAGCTGCTGAATCTATAGTAGGTACAGTTTGGATTGATGGTTGGCATATTTTAAGACATACAGAATTCCTGTCCACGTTTCTCATTGAGGCACATTGTAGTCTGCTTCTTTACAGTCTCAAATGGATTATAATGAGCAATAATGTGAATGCATCTGTCAAGATATGGAACAGCACTTACTATTTGAATGCTCCTAATAGCTTCTTTTAAGGAACTTGTCACCAGGTACTCGGTGTGATATTTTTTTTCTCTTCGTTTTTGGTTTCTCATATAATCTACTAGAGAGAGGGTAATTACTGCATCCCAAGCACTTTGCACTCTCCTAGGTAAACTGCCTATCTGAAATGTGCACTCAGTGGTGAGTCAGACACTCATTATAACCTGATGGCTGCGGAGTGCCTAAAGAAGTCGAGAAGATTAAAGTGGTGTAAAAAAATAGAAGAGCGGACATGAACTTAAGATACTTGATGCAAACTATTATATTATGACCTTAGATTGTAAGTTTTTTTTTTTCAATAGCTTTTACAAATCTTCCATATCTCAAAAATTCTGCCAGTCTAAATGTAGCCTCAGAGGGCAGTCATAGAGGCACAGTGAGTATTGCCTCAATTTCAGGCGAAGATTTTTTTTAAGCAATGGAAAACTCAATACAATGGGGCTTATTTACTAAGGCCCCCGCGGAACGCACTTTCGTCGGACATGCCGACGATTTCTGTTTTGCACCGCTGGGACAGGGATTTAAAAGTGGTTTTTGGTGCACGCGATCGGATTTTGGTGCAATCGCGCCGGCTTTCATGGGACACAAATCGGGGGCGCGCCGAAAGAAGATCCAACGGATTCAAGCATTTAAATGCTTGAAGAAGATGGTGAACGCTGGCGGACCTGAGCGGGGATGCGACACATGCAAAAAATCGGGCGCACAATCTCCATGAATCGCGGTAGAGTGCATCCTCGTCGGACATTCCGGATCGTGGATCGCGCAGGGACCGAGTAAGTAAATGTGATCCAATGCCTTTTATGGAGATATCCTCCGCTAAAAACTATTTCAGTGGAGGTATCTTTCATATAGTAACATATAGTATAGCTCACAGTATCCATGAAACAACACAGGGCCGTAAGGTTTCCATGTCCACATGTACATCCTAATAGAGTTGGTTCTCAGTGGCTCCATGTAAAGAACTGTTTTAAAACTGTGTATATGCTTTACTCCTTATTGAATGGAGACCTAATCCACTACCAACACATCTCTATTGGACTACCGTCAATTGCACTTCTGGATGCCTCAAAAGTCTGTAGCAAAATACAGATTTCTGTTAAATATGTTTGGACGTGAGGAAATTTGCCATATTCAGTTGGATGCCATATTGTAAAGAAATTATTTATATCAGCATTGCCACTAGGGAAAATAGGCAAAATATGGTAAAACATTTTTGTCTATGGATTTTTACAATGCCATGGGGGACATATATCTTTATTTCTGCTAGTCAAATTTTCTCACTTTTGTGAATTTTGTCACTTTTGCGACTTTTCATTGCGACTTTTGCTGTTGTTTTTTAAGGACACCTTGGTCTGTACCTTGTGCACTGTGCCTTATGTATCTTTCGTTTCCAGATGTTCTGTGCGACTTTTCACTTATGTATCACTTCTTTTGCTTATTTTTGCGACTTTTTAGGCGCAAATCTTCAGCTGGTCCAGGGCAGGGGAAAAGGAAGGATTTTTTTTTCATGGACGCTGTTTTAACATGTAAATTGGAATTATTTCACATGCTTTAAATGTTTAAAGTTTTGCATAGTAACCTGTTTTTTGAAAAATCCGAAATTTTTGTCTCAAAAAGAAGCCAAGATTTGCGCCTGCCAGGATAGGAAAATATGAACATGTATCACAAGTAAAAAGTACATGAGGCGCAAAAAAGAGCTGTCAAATGTCTCATCTGAAAGAAAAAAGCTATGATACATGTCAATCAATCTGTTAATCAATCTGCGCAACATTATCAGTGCTCCTTCCACAGTGTAACAGTGTGTGAAGCTGTAGCACAGATGTAGCCCTGGCTCCTTAGTCTAATTTTAAAATTGAATTTTAGAAGGAAGGAGGTCACGGATAACAAATATAAGAAGATTACCACAGTCACACTGGATCGTTGAAGAAGTGCCCATGGTTTATGATGCTTATTTTAACGAACAACTCCCACCAATCAGCTTAGTGTACAGTGCTGGCAGAGCTGCTACTATATGGATTGGTTGCTCTGGCTGAGCATGGTGTCACCCACCTATTAATTATGGATTGGTCTTTAATAGTCGAATCCCAAAAATCACCATCGAGACAAAAATGGCAACAACATTATGCAGAAAATACAAGAAATGTGATAATGTGTCTGGTAAATTATGTGATTTAACTTTTAACAAAGAAGAACATGAAATGAATTGCAACTTACATTTATGGGATGATAATATTTAGCAGAAAATAATCTTGCTATTGAAAAACATTTTTAAGTAAATGAAATTCATTACAAATACGATTAATACGTTTTCATAGTTTTATACCTATGGCACTTTTACTACTTCTTCCTCAGCATATGACCTAGATACATTGACATGCCACACTTGCCTCTAAAAGTAAAAGATATTCATTGCACATTCTTGCCATGCTAAACTGATTAACCAGATGGCAGTTTTGTTTTTAGAAAGGTTTTATGCTAAACTTAGGTTTTTGGAATTTTAGTATTGTAGCCCAGAGCTATCCCCAGAGGGTATTGACTGTGGAAACTTTAATCATGGATTCCTTAAGGATGGAAGGCTCACAAAAGACTAAGAAATGAATCTCCTGGGCTCCTTCTCTGACACTTGCTTAGTGCCTAAAGACAGTTCAATGATGAAATAGTAACTTCTAATACAGTACTAGCAAAGACAAGTTTACCATGAAATATTTAATACTTCTGCTACACAAATCTAGAATAACTAATGATTCTATTCATTATAGATCCTCTAGAGTTGAATTTTAAATAGTATAGTGTTATGGATTTCATATCATTGCTCCGCAACTGCTGCTATGGTAATTCACACATCCATTACTTTACCAATTAGGTAGTCAAAAAATTCTCAAATCTCAATCCCCTAGTGGTGTTTACACAATAAACATAATTTTTACACCCTTTCTTTACAATTTCACTCAGTTTTACACTCACCGGCCACTTTATTAGGTACACCTGTCCAACTGCTCGTTAACACTTAATTTCTAATCACTGGTTTCCTGAACATGACAATGAGTTCACTGTACTCAAATGGCCTCCACAGTCACCAGATCTCAATCCAATAGAGCATCTTTGGGATGTGGTGGAACGGGAGATTCGCATCATGGATGTGCAGCCAACAAATCTGCGGCAACTGTGTGATGCCATCATGTCAATATGGATCAAAATCTCTGAGGAATGCTTCCAGCACCTTGTTGAATCTATGCCACGAAGAATTGAGGCAGTTCTGAAGGCAAAAGGGGATCCAACCCGTTACTAGCATGGTGTACCTAATAAAGTGGCCGGTGAGTGTATAGTAGTTGTAGGTCCTATCACTCAGTGATGGTCAGTGTAAGATTCCAGAGTCTGCGCGGGGATTCTCTAAGCAGACACATTGAGGCTTATTTACTAAGGGTCCCACGGACGCATTTTCGTTGGGTTTTCCGACTTTTCGAGGATCGCGTCGGGGATTGTGCCACACATTATCGGATTTTGGCGCATTGTCGTCGACTTTCATGCAACAGAAATAGGGGGTGGGCATTTGGACGATCTAACGGATTCGGACAAACTGCAGGATTTAACTTTGAATTTGTGTTGCAAGATAAATTACTTACATGCACCGGGAAGCGACCTGAGCGGGAAGCGACAGATGCAGGATATCGGGCGCATGCTCTTACTGAATTGTGGAAGCTGTGCTTTGGAGTCAGGGAACACCTTGGGGATCACACAGGAATGGGTAAGTAAATCTGCCCCATTATGATCCATCTAGCTCTTATTTACCTTTTGAACATTGTAAATAAGTGGAATAAGCGTGGAACGCACTTTCATCAGATTTTAGAAATTTTCGTGTTTTGCATGGCCGTGACTGGTATTTAGAAGGGGATTGTGTCGCATGCAATCGGATTTTGGTGCAATGGCAACGGCTTTCATGCGACAGAAATCAGGGGGGCGTGCAATCGGACGATACGACTGATTCGGACTGAGCGCGGGATTTAATATTCAAATTGTGTCGCACTAATGCACCTGGAAGAAGAAGGTGCACTCCAATGGACCTGAGCGTGGAGAGACACATGCAGGATATCCGCCGCACGCTCGTAGTGTATCGTGGCACAATCCATGATCTTCAGACATTCCGTATCAGGGATTTCCACGTGGACAGGTAAGTAAATGTGCCCCGTTGACTCTCTGTCAGCGCTGCTACATATCTGCTCTCACACTATGAGATTTGTTGTACGTCTCTTCCCTTCATTATCTGCCTGTAGCTTTCAGCTCTGGTCTCCTCACGATGTGCTGTGATGTGTTTGCCGGCAGGAAGTTTGTTTCTTTGAGCTCGCTGTGGAATGCAAGAGTGGGGGCTAGAGGCAGGGTGCAGCTCCACAGCGTTAGACCGGAGAGAAAGATGGCTTCCCAAACTCTAAGTCAGAAGATACAGGGTCATATCTAGTGGCAACTGAAATTGGACTGATAGAGACAGTGGGGACTTATATCTGTGAAATTCTGAATTTTTGTTAATAACAGTGAATAAGAGAATGTGTTATTTTGTTATCCTGTGTATATTTAAGATACTTGTGTTCGTGGGAATAAAATATACCCAACTTTTCCATGATGCTATGCCAGTTATTATGGGGGATTTATTAGCCTACATGCACCAGAATTCTGGTGTATTTGCAAAACAAAAAAAAAATCTAAAATGCCTTGCACTACATTTATCAAGGCTTTTTTGCCATTTCTTGCCCCCTTTCAGTCTAGTCTGATTAAGGGGCTGGTGCCTCTGAAAAGGGGTGTTGTGTCAGGAAAAGGGGCTTGGCCATGCACAAAATAGTCCATGCACCAGATATATTAACAGGGTGCACCACAGGGACTCACCTCTACACGCTCCGGATCCGGATTGGTCACCCATGCCGAGGACTCGAATACACCAAGCAAAAGATTTCAATACCCATCTTGTTGTAAATAGCTGTAAATAAATAAGCACGATCATATCATTAAATCACAAGTTGGATTTTCCTTTATTGATATTTATGTGATTTTTCAGGGATTTCTCAGTAGACCCCCTGAGAAACCCAACACGCTATTTCGTTATATACATCTGATTAGGACTGAGCGTGAAATTTAAGATTAAAATTGTGTTGCAAGCAATGCACTTAGATGCACCAAGAAGAAGATGGTGAACTCCGGCGAACCTGAGCAGGGAAGCGACAGATACAGGATATCAGGCGCACAATGTTAGTAAATCATGGCTAAGTGCATTATCTTCCGACAATGCACTTTCAGAAACTCCTCCGGAGGGGTAAGTAAATGTGTCCCGTATTGGCAGACAGAGGCATGATTTTTGCCTTCTTCTGACCACTTTACATCAGATCTTTCAAAAAAGCAGGACAGAAAGACATAGCAAGCATATTGCATTCCTCCCCCAGCCTTGCTGAGCGGATATTAGGACAGTGACATTATTGGGGAAATGCCCCATACATCGGCAGCAGCCAATCGCCATCTGCTGCCAATGTGTACTCCTTCCCCCCATTCAGTGGTGGCATATCCCACTGTATTCTTATAATGCCCCTGCCTTTTCATTACAGGCAAATAACATGATGTGAACCCAGCCTCACGTAATGTATGTGGTCTTTTCAACTATAAAGTTGGTGTTGATGAAGTTTGACTAATAGTTGTCAAACAAATGCTCAAAATAGCAGGTGTATAATCCTCATCCATGATCCTCTAATGACAGTTTATATGCCATAAAAACAAAAATGCCTGCTGAAATTTAAAATGTCACATCATTCATTTCTATTGTTCTCCTCTGCTGGCAACAAGTCGTGACAACTGCGTACACATACAGGAAGAGAGTTGGCTCGTTCCTAAAAACAGTGGGATTGGTCAAATTCCCCATTACAAGTATGAGCACCTTTACAGAGACAAATATGCTACAAATAGGTAATATGGCCCAATTATATCTAAACTGGGCTCCCCAGTTGCTCTTCTCGGGTTGTCTTAAGTGTGCTTATGTCGTTGATAATACTCAATAATTAAGAGAAATAAGATGATACAACAGTACATTATAACAAATGTTTTTATTGGTTAAAATAGAGTACAATTTTAACAATAACATATGAAGGATAATATTGCCAAAACATACTGTACAATGCAATGTTGTGCTATCTACCACCCGAAGAGATTTGCTATGTTCTTAAGAACATAACGCCTTTGACCTGTGTAGACCTGTCGTCAAATATTCACCAACTAGAAGAATAGAATACAATGATGTGACAAAGTTGTACCACTGAGTACAATTCAAGATGATAGCAACTCTGCCCTTCAGTGTAAATTATACCATCACCCCCTTTATATGAAAACAGGAACAGATGAAAAAGACGGAGACTTTTACTGCTTCAAAATTCCCTGGAGCACCACTGAGGTTTCATAGCCATAAACAGCAGGAAATCTAAACTTCTTTTACAGGTATAGCTAAAAAACGTGTGCAGAAGGAAATGTTGGAAATGGAATTCTAAGTTCCAATTGTACCATATGGAAACATATTTACTTCACAAGTTTTTGCAACTAAACCCCTTCACGGTCACCCATGAAAATATCTGTTAGCGAGCTATGAAGGGTGTATGAAGAGGGCTCATGAACTAGCACTGATCCCGGGTGTTAAACCCTTGTGTACTGTGGCAAATACGCCAGCGGCAATTAAAAGACGGTGGCATGTGGGCACCATCATCTTTGTTGAGATCATCCCCCGGACGTCATCAGAGGGCGGCAATAGTTTGCCATGACAGCCTCAGGTCTTCGTCAGACCCAAAGCTGAATGGTTTCAGTAGATTCGTTACAATGAGCTAGTGGCTCATTGTAATCATTACTATGTAAAAACGCCATATACTGCAAAACAGTTGTATTGCAGTATATGTTAGGAGTGATTAGACCGCCTAGGATTAAAGTACCCTAGGGGGTCTAAGAAATAGTTAAAAAATGTTAAAAAGTAAAAAAAATAGAATGAATAAAATTTCAAATCACCCCCCTGTCCCTAAAACTGATATAAAACTAAATAAAACAGTAAAAATCACAAACACATTAGGTATCTCCATGTCCCAAAATGCCTGATCTTTTAAAATATATAAATGGTTATTGCCGATGATGAAACCTATAACGGAAAATAGCATCCAAATGTCCAAAACCTGACTTTTACACCATTTTACATCACGTAAAAAAAATATAATGAAAATGCCAGAGACTGGCATGCTATAT
Source organism: Engystomops pustulosus (assembly GCF_040894005.1). Lineage (NCBI taxonomy): Eukaryota > Metazoa > Chordata > Amphibia > Anura > Leptodactylidae > Engystomops > Engystomops pustulosus. Next base: position 206,402,396 of record NC_092412.1, on the reverse strand, counting down.
ACACTGGGGCAGAGGCTGGCAGGCTATATACACTGGCACAGGGACTGATAGGCTATATACACTGGGGTAGGGGGTGGCATGCTATATACACTGGGGCAGGGGCTGGCAGGCTATATACACTGGGGCAGGGGCTGGCAGGCTATATACTAGGTAGGCTGTGAACAATGCATTTCCCACCCTTGGCTTGTACTCGAGTCAAAAGGTTTTCCTAGTTTTTTTTTTTTATGGTAAAATTAGGGGCCTCGGCTTATACTCGGGTCGGTTTATACTCGAGTATATACGGTGAGCCCTCACACAGATCTGTACACGGATAAAATTAAAAATGGATTTTTGAAGATGGAGAGCGAAAAAATGAGCGAAAAAACCCTCCGTCCTTAAGGGCTTATGGATTTTACTTGGTCATCCAAGGTACATTTTTATAAAAGTAATAAGTATTATTACATTATATTTAAAATTTCACAGGTTTAGATAAGATCACATCATAATCATTTTAATGAAAACCTATTATGCTGCTGCGTAAACTATGATAAAAATGTAAATTTTTTTCAAAGGGTTTTCAAGAAAAATAGTTGAGGTTGAGTGAGCCTTCAACATAGGTTTTACTTACATTATTTCTTTCTTTTATACTCTTGAAAATGTTATATCAAAAATGCATGTCAAGCAGTCCCATGGTTATATGTAATTTACTATGTCGGTTTTGTCTCTATGATTTACATGCAGCAGTATTGCTTTATCCATTTAAGACCAGGCTATTTAAGGCCTTGTGTCCAGGAAATGTTATATTGCTGCCTTTCAAGAGCCATACTATTTTAGATTATTCCATTAGAATAGCTACTGATGACTTTTTTTCTTTGTGATGAGTTGTATTTTTCAAAGATCCTTTTTTGGGGGTTAATAAAAACTTGTTAGTTCAGTTTAAACTCATCACAGGGGGATGATTACAATGCACAATAAATGTGCTGTTGTTTTTTCAACTGCAAGTTTACTCTAGCTCATTTCTTTTGCTGTCCACTGGTATTGTTTCCTTTACCCTCCTCATGCTCTGTGCCGTACATGTACACGTAGAGCTCCTATCGCTGTATCACTGCATATTGCAGCAAACACCCACCACTAATACCCACAAGTATTAAAGGGGTATTCCCATCTGGGTAAATTCCTGTTGCTTTTGATAGGTAAAATAAAGTCACCTTTTTGAGATTGTGATACCTTTTAAAGGCTAACTGAAATATAAGATGTTACAAGCAAGCTTTCGGCACAGCTATGGTCCTTTCATCAGGCAGGTATGACAGTCTTTCTGAAGTGACACAGATCTTATACACCATGAACAGAGAAGTAAGGCAAACAAAAGGTGTAAACTAAAAGACAATAGCAATAACATAGTTGGAACAACAGGTCCTTAATGATATTACCTGGGCAGTGTGATGGTTTATTGCCTCCAAGTTAATGACTCTGGAGTCTCTGATGACCACTATCTCAAAATAACATTTGTTAGAGGTTGTAGTGTGTCATGAATCATGCTGATGGTGTCAAAGAGGGTAATAAAGTTGTACTCCCAAATTCGTCCTTCAATACTATAACCTTCATATCCAGGGTATCATGGCCAGGGATGCAGAATTGTTTGGCCACTGTAGATGTTTCTGCTCATCTTTTATTGTGTGGAGATGAGTCCTCATCCAGGCTCTGCCGAGACATAATATCAGAACAATGAGCAAGAAAAACATGTGTCAAGTAGCTATGAAAATAATAGATACTTTATTAGAATAACAGGAAACTCAAATGGACAGACAATATAAAACCAATTAAAACACGAAAAAGGCAGGTCAACTGCTTTTGTGACAAAACATAGCAGGTGATGTCATGCGATAGTGACTAACTACCTGCAACAGGACCCCCCAGGACATACCACAAAAGTTGTATTCATAAATCACAAGTGTACTCCAGTAGCAGCAGAGATGAACTACACAATGCAGGGATATAATACATGAGGACCAGGTGTATCCAAAATAGCAAAAATTGCCACCTAGGGCAAGTAATATATGAAGCAGTCCCCACGAAGCCAACAAGTGGCAAAAATAATGGGTGTCCCACTGAAAATCCAGATGGAAAATGTGATCCAAAGTACTGCATGCAAGACTGGAAACCAAATATTACCAGAGTGTAGTGGAGGTCCGGAGGGAGCCCAGGCAATGCCCCACATGTATCGCCGCTGGACGCGGCTTTCTCAGGGGTGCCCAGATGGTGTGGTGTCCGTGTATAAATACCTGCTATGATAAGGGTGTTAGACGCTGCCGGTGTGTGGCCCGGGTGTCATGGCGGCGCCCATACCGGAACACGCCATGAAGGAATCACATGATCAAATGACGTCACATCCGGTGACGTGAATAGCTGTACCCGCGCATGCGCCCATGCGTGGACCGGCCGGGTAGAGAGGATATGGGGAATACCTATTCCTGTATTTCTGCCAGCCTACCAATTAGTGTGAAGTGCCCGGAGTATAAGTGTAACATACTTCAGTGAGGTTTGAGTAAAGTATGTATCGCTATGGTGAGAAAAATAAACAATGAAATAAAGAATAAAAAACAATAAACACCAAAACATATGAGAAATGTGTGAAGTAAAAAAATATAATGTAAAATGTGAACACTGACAATTCATAACAATCAAGAATTAAGAGCTACAAGACCTAGTACATAAATAAAAAGTGACAGTGCAATGGTATGGCTGGACATAGACAGAGCAAGTTAACGATTATAATTATAATTACAATTACAATAAAGAGGTAAGCGGACACCTGATCCTATTAAAAATACTAGTAGAACAGTCAATGGATTCTCTTCTCTTGTGTATGCCAAGGAAGACCGGATAAGCAAGCTAAAAGGCAGTAGAACACGATGGTGGTAGATGATAATGCGTGAACATCGATGTCATAGCACAAAGGAGTGGAAAGAAGGTCATGTATCTGGGGCTCCATGTGTGGTACCTGGGGATGAGGGATGTTGGAACAAATTGTAATGGAATAAGTATTAACCATAATAGTAAAGTTTGAACCAGGGTTAAGCTAATGTAGAGAAAAGAACAGTGGCATAGGTGCCCGTATGTGGGGTGACCAACTAATGACAATAGGAAAATGTGAAATGTCACTTTATTTATTTATTTACTAGGTCTTATAATTCTCTTATAATCTCTTGATTCTCTAATTCTTGATTGTTATGAATTGTCAGTGTTCACATTTTACATTATATTTTTTTACTTCACACATTTCTCATATGTTTTGGTATTTATCATTTTTTATTCTTTATTTCATTGTTTATGTTTATGTTTCTCACCATACATACTGTACTCAAACCTCACGGAAGTATATTACACTTATACTCCGGGCTCTTCACACTAATTGGTAGGCTGGCAGAAATACAGGAATAGGTATTCCCCATATCCTCTCTGCCCGGCTGGTCCACGCATGGGCGCACAGCTAAAAACGTCATCGGATGTGACGTCATTTGATCATGTGATTCCTTCATGGCGTGTTCCGATATAGGCGCCACCATGACACCCGGGCCACACACCGGCAGCGTCTAACACCCTTATCATAGCAGGTATTTATACACGGACACCACACCATCTGGGCACCCCTGAGGAAGCCGCGTCCAGCGGCGATACGTGTGGGGCATTGCCTGGGCTCCCTCCGGACCTCCACTACACTCTGGTAATATTTGGTTTCCAGTCTTGCATGCAGTAGTTTGGATCACATGTTCCATCTGGATTTTCATTTGGACACCCATTATTTTTGCCACTTGTTGGCTTTGTGGGGACTGCTTCATATATTACTTGCCCTAGGTGGCAATTTTTGCTATTTTGGATACACCTGGTCCCCGTGTATTATATCCCTGCATTGTGTAGTTCATCTCTGCTGCTACTGGAGTACACTTGTGATTTATGAATACAACTTTTGTGGTATGTCCTGGGGGTCCTGTTGCAGGTAGTCACTATCACATGACATCACCTGCTATGTTTTGTCACGAAAGCAGTTGACCTGCCTTTTTCGTGTTTTAATTGGTTTTATATTGTCTGTCCATTTGAGTTTCCTGTCTTGTATTCTAATAAAGTATCTATTATTTTCATAGCTACTTGACACATGTTTTTCTTGCTCATTGTTCTCATATACTCTTTACATCTGTGTAGCACCATTAGATTTAGATATCTAACAGGTATTTGATTCCGTTCTGGATAACTTAGAGACATAATATCAGTAAGCGGTAGAAGTAGGAGCATACACCCAGGGGTCCCATATTATTATACATTATTGAGCTGGATGGACTTACTATAAGTTAGTTTGAATGTAAAAAAAAAGAATAATATCTAAACTCCAGCTCCAGACAGTAGATAAAATATATCAAAATGTATTCATCCACAAAAAGTAAAATGTCCTCTAAGAGCGTAACAAAGGTGTTATTCGCTCACATCGGAGTGACCGGTGAGGATTGGGGCTGACATGTATCTGGAGGTAGGAAGCAATGGAGGGAAAAGGGTTGGTGATGATATGGGGGACAAGGCAAGTTTTTTTTAATTTGAAACAGATGCATGACTGACTGGTTTCACGAGGGTTGAAGAGAAACCAATTTTAACTGGCCACTCCAATGGGACTAAGGCCACAGCTTTGCATACAGAAAGGTGTATCTTTATTATCTTATCTTTCATCTATTTATTTTTGTAAAAAGCCATTTGTATCATAAAAACTCTTTGGCAATGTGTACACTATTCTGGACATGGGGGAGCAAGAAAAATGGCTCTTGATGACAGGAGCAGGACCAGGCAAGACTTGTATCATACAAGTGAGGGAATAAATTATAACACAAGGTACTCTGAGGCGCTTTGTTGACGTAGTCTATATTATTGCATTTGCGGAGCATAGAGTTATACTAAGAGAAGTCTTGTGGAGCAAAGTTCCTCAGGAACTTCTTAGTGGGATACAACAAAACTGATGGTAGATGTCCTTTAACCCATTGGAGTAGATTTATTATGGCTTCTCCACCCGTTTTCTGGCAGAGAAACCAAATGACTCTCCCTCTTCTTGCAGGTTTTGGAGTTTCTCTGATCCGTATGCCACTCCGGAAAACAAGCTGAGATTAAAGTAACAAACACAACCTGTTTATATCTGGTTTAAAGATCGAAACTGGCGTTTGCACTCATATTCACTAGGAGGGCAAAACCTCATAGTGTATATGGGCACCAGACCACCGGCTGAAAGAGTTTTAAGACAGCTTTAAGACAGTTTTAAGTCATTCCCACCCTTCCTAAGGTTCTCTCTATAGGTTCTTCTTAAGTGTGCTCCATATATTCTTGTGACTTAGATTATTGTTTTCCTAGCACCTTGACTTTTGGTTTGTGTTCAGACTATTCGTCTTCAGAGTTTGTACTGCTTTTGGCCTTTTTTCTTCTTATTCTAATCTATTTATACTGCCTTGTCTTTAACTCCATGTTTCTAACTTTGGTGCAGAGAAGGATTGCTTTTCAGTTACCGGCTACCACCCAGAGTGGTTTGAGTAAGTAGGTAGGTTCAGAAATAGGGCTTACTGTCTGTATCTGTTTTCCTGTTCCAATTAACTCCATTACATGGACAGTGTTAATTTGGATAGTTTCCAGATGTTAACTCTTGACTTCCTAGCCAGAGATAACACTTAATTTTTTTTAGAATTCCAGTACAAATGTTTTAGATTTTCTGCTGCAGGAAATCTGCAGCATTGTGTCTCTTCACCTTTAATAAAAGGCATTCTAGGTAGCTGATAAATGAATTTCCATCTTCCTTTAGAGAAAACAATCTGTGTCTGTAATTTGAAAGTATATTACCTAATTATGATTTATTATATAAAATGACACTAAATACTGGAGAATTGGCATTTAATATTCATCCCTAACAATATTTATATGAGCATGCATAAAATAAACAGGGGTAATTTCTTTCAATAAACTGAGCCGTAAATAAAAACACAAAATTATAAAAAATAAAGTTAGTCCTTTAAGTTTCTCAGTCCTTTGATGAGCAGCAGCCTACATTTTAATCCCCTTTCCCTTCCCTTTGCTCGAGAGAACTACTTTGGGAAAAAACACTACACAGACACGAGAAGCCTAAATTACTTCCAAAATGTAATTAATTCTGTGTAGAGGACGGTTCGCCTGTTTAAGTGGGAATGCATAATGAAATACAAGTTTTATTAAAAGGACTTTATTTCCTCCAGTTGAATTTTTCATTTTTTATTGTCACACTTTTGCATATATTGTAGACTCAGATGAACTTAACATAACTATTTAGTAACCAGAAGGCACAGAGTGACTTATTTAGAAAGCAGTAATTTCTTTCAAAGAACAAAGTCCGTCCATAGCAGAAGGCTTATTCCCCAAGACAAACTCCTTTTTTCTGCAGAAGACTGGCTTATTAATATTTTCTTTTTGTTTTTGGTTCCTTTTATGTGCTAGTCCTTTGCAGCTGTCTTGTGTCATTTCATGTTTGTTTGATGCCTTGAATCACTACTTTTTTATATTTGATGGCAAACCTGCTGATGTTCTTTCTTTAGTATACTATCTTGCTATCTCAGGTGTCAGAAGTGAATGGATCTATCAGTTACAAAGATAGTACCATACATCATTGTGTTAGTAATTGGCTGACATAAAGTAGATTGCTACCCACTTGTTACAACAATGAAGACTATAGCAGGGTATACATGTCCGGATCTTGCTTAGGCTCCAAAGCATTTAAAGAGAAACTCAAAACTGTCACCTATTAAACTGCTCATATACATTACATTTCAGATGGTTAAACTTCCAACAGGTAGCATCAGCAAATAGCTTACAAGGAAGTTATCTTGATATCTGAATAAATTTATGAAGAAATTGACACTTTTGGGGGATTTATTAACGGACTTGTGCCACAATTCTGGTGATTTTGTGTCAAAAACAGTTGCATCAAAATGTTATGCACCACAGTTATCAAGCTTTTAGACTGTTTTTTGGCAATTTTCGCAAATTGTCCGCTTAAAGAGGCGTGACCTCAATGAGATGGGCATGGCATTACAAGCAAGGGGCATGGCTTGTGGGAAATCCTCTGTGCACCCAAAATTCTGGTGCACAGTTTAGACCAACTAAAAGTAGATCTACAGTAGGAACCCAAACTGTAATGCAATTACAGTCCAGCCAATTTCCAATACACACTTCTTTATTTAGCAAATCACCAGTGAGAATACAACAAGGTCTACGCGTTTCTAGCTGATTAACCGCTCTTAATCATGACTGATACTAAAGTAGGAACCAACAGTCTTATCCTGCACCAGAATTCATTATTACAGTGATAAATCTTGTGCCGGGAAAGACAAGTAGAGACTGGCGGAACCTGAGACACATTTTTGAATCCACCCCCTTGTGTTACTAGTAGCAGATGTTACTCGTTACTCATTCTAAACCCATTCACGACAATGATAAGCTAGTTTCCAATTCTAAATTCAGAAGAATGGCAAATGAGTTGTAGATGAGCCAGTTTGGTTTGTTAAACTCACTCTAATGTATCTGTTAGTTATATTCCCCAGTCAAATCATAGAACTGCTGAACTGCATGCTGAGTTCAGTGATATTTTACATTCATACCAGTAAATCCAGCAGAAGACAAACTTGTACAACCTAGTTTGATGCACTTGAGCGATGCCAGAGTGTCATTTCTAATGCTAATATGTACATTTGTCTTGTTCTTACATGTAAAATTTTAAATTGTCCTGTCTTTTGTGTTATAAATGATGGCTATGGAAATATTACAAAAAATTGTTGTAATATTGCTTACAGGGGGCTTCCAGCATTCTCACTTCACAATCCTTAGTATACTCCGCTGAAGGCAGGGTATAATAGAGAAGGACAAGGGCTAAAACACTTTAGATGGCCTGAAAAAACTGTTAAATTTATCCATTTTGTGCCATGATTTTTTGCATCAGGGGTAAAAAAACACAATCTGTGCATTGCCAAGGTTGACCTTAGCACTGTGAACCGCATCAATTACATGGTATGGATAATAAATCTGCAATGCATGTATGAGATTTTCATGAATCCCATATACTACAATGCTACTCTATTACGCTGCAGATTTATCACATAGAAATGCTGTATGGCATATACACTTATAGTACGCTACGTGTCTGGGCACCTTTGAACATCTCTTTTTTCCATTGCATGAAAATGGTACAGTTATCAAGAAATGACAATACCAAGACATTTTTATGCAAGGATTTTTACATTTTTTTACGTTATTAAGATTGAACCCTATCCATAACCAAAGAAAAAAGATGCTGTGTAATCTTGACCTGACTGGAAAACCCTAAATACAAAGCCAGTAAGTAAATTTCAACTGCAAAGGATCATCAAAATAATTCATGACAACAAAACCTTCTCAAAGGCAGCAAATAATGAAACCACTACATGGCCTCACTTAGATACACATAGGATATCACTTTGTGACACAACACTACAAAACCATATCTTCTTGAAAATTTTATAATTATGTGACGCATACCAAATGTCCAGCCTGGAGGAAAGGTAATACAGGCGGTCCCCTACTTAAAAAGATCCTACTTACAGACGACCCCTAGTTACAAACGGACTTATTTTGTACGTACCCGGGGATTGCCTGTAAAGGACAAATCTGTAAAACCGTTAAACTTTATTTGCTTATAGTAAAATAAAAAACATATATTTTTTTTAAAAAGCATCAAAAATCACTCTTATTTATTGCCCTACTTATAAGTTTTGTTTTTCCTATAAGTGTCAACAAGATTAACTAACTTGTTTTTTTTTATCCATCCCATTTTCTTTCAAATAACATGAAGAACTTCCAGAGGTCTGCACTTTGCATTTCGCCAAACTTTTTAATCAGATGCTGCTGATCGGTTCACCTGTTAGTAAACAGCTAAATTTGTTGATTGGCGAAGGTATAATTATAAATTAGGTACTGAAGCATAAGAAAACATGGCATATTTTGTACATGGGAAAAGGAGGCACAGCTCAAGAGTTATGCGTGAAGACACTTTCTCCAAAATATAATGGTAAGAAGGAAATACTATATACATGATGACAGTGCTCACCAGTCTCGAAATAATCAATAATACAGCTTAATCTGAACATTATTAGAGTCAGTTTAAGAAAACACAAGCTGGAACTTTATATTACATGTTTTGAGCAAAAAACTCTATTACTTTGGAGGACAAAATAATATCTAAGACTATTTTTGACAGAAAACTCATTCAATTACACACACTTTATAAGCCGGCCCATGGTACACTAAGACTTCATACTGTTTACCTGGCCCTTAGGAAGCTTTAAAGATTACATTTTCTCTGCCTAACACTGCGTGAGAGGAAGCTTAGCAGATTACTTCATACTGTTTTATTATTGAGTATGTGGAGTTGTCCACAATTTTTGTAAAAAATTTAAAAAAAAACATTGAATATGGTGAAATAAATAAAAAAGTAGAATTTAAATGAAACTGGTAAATGTCCAGCTACACTGCGCTGCCGCCTGTATCCGTACTGACTGGTTTATGAGTGATGATGAAATGACCACTGGTCTTTATTTTGGATTGTGCATTATTTAGACCAATGATTGACTGCAGCAGATCTGTATATATATATGAGATATAAGGGCTTTTTAGGGAAGTGAATGGAAACATAAAATGGTCCCTAAATGAAAAAAAAAACGAAGAAAATGGCAATGGAAAAAGATGAGAATAATTGTGTGGCATCGTAAATAGAAACAAAGTAGTACAACAACACGTTCAAAAGCTTTGGCCCAAGTTTTTAGGTTCTTCATGGATAATTAGCTGATCTGTTAGGGTACAAAAGCTGCAACCCCCACAATCCCGAAAATGGGACCATCATCTCTCCAGACTATGGGAATCCCTTTCTCACTAATGGTTGGAGTGGCAGGATAAACATGTGCCCTGCTGCTACATTCAATTTTATGGGAATGACAGAAATAGCTGAGGACAGCACTCGGCTATCCCTAAATGCTCCCGTAGACAGTGAATGGATCATCAGGGTGCAGGCTCGTCCTGCCACTCCATTCATTAGTGGATACCTCTTCTCTGGAGTGCTGGTGCTCTCATTCTCATGTTTAGTTTGAATCCCAGCAGTTGGATATTCACCAATCAGCTAGTTGTTGTTTTCTGGTGCAATATTTAGATAAAAGACAGTCTATTCTTCGCGGGAAGGATAACCGTGGACCTGTTTGTACAGGTTAAGACTTGGGATGAGTGAGCCTAAACCTGCAAAATTTAAGTTTGTAATGAACTTTATTAGATGACTGAGTTTTGCTCCAGCTCAACCCCACCACCACCGGCAACATATAAATTAATTTGGCACATTCGTGCCAGCATCTTAATGCTGGCAACACTGTGCAATAAGGAAGGAACGGCGCAGCCTAAGATGTCATGAGGAGCATTAAAGGGGTTGTCCGAGTTCTTGAAAAAAAGCTAAAAGTGGCCGGGACAGGGCTGCCTAAAAAAAATAAAGATGTACTTACCTCCCGGTGCCCTCCCGTATCCAGCGCTGGTGTCGCTCCAGTCCGGAGCTGGACTCAGTTCCGGCCGGATCCGACAACCTTCCGGCCCCCATACACAATGCTGTGTATAGGGACGGATAGGCGTGCCCGGCCACGGCCGGCCACAAGCTGAATCCAGCACTGTTCCGGCGGCCATGTTTGTTTACATGGCGCCCGGACCGGAGGGCACCGGGAGGTAAGTACATCTTTATTTTTTTTAAGCAGCCCTGTCCCGGCCACTTTTAGCTTTTTTTAAAGAACTCAGACAACCCCTTTAATCTTCACAGCACATTGTATAGGTTTAAATGCCGCCTGCAATATTGCCATTGGCATTTAAATAGTTTACACCCACAATTGGTGCTGGCAATTTAAATGCCAATCGGTGTTACTGAAGGTCTGGTCCTTGTCCAGTGATATTTTATATATTTTTGGAAATATGAATCATGGTATTGTTATGTTTCTTCGTTAATGACTACTAAAACCTGTGGCAAACATTTTGGACAGGATTAAAACCTTATTTTTTCATAACCACCTTCTAATATAGTCAGGCTATAAGCCATTTCACACGCTATAAAGCTGCAGGTAAACAAGACTCTGTGGTTGTCATTGTTTAATGTAAGATGAATTTAGGATTTTATTATAAGCTCTCGCAGTAAAAATCTATTAGCAGGTTTCCTGTGAGTTTAGCAATCATTAAATAAAATGCAAACCTATTAATACTATGAGTTGCATTTATGTAATTACTGCCAAATAGTACAAAAGGATGTTGAGCCAGCAGTACACAGCATGGACCTTTCTAGACTGTTCATGGGTGGTCATCAACCAACCCCTCGCTGACCTACAAAGAGCACAAAGCCACAAGCAACTCTCTCTATGTCCCTGCATATTCAGGATCACATCACTACAGCTGCAACTCCCTTTAAGAGTGAATGGGAGCTACAGCTACATTTGAAGCTTATGGCTGCCCCATGGACACAAAGGTATCTGTTTCTGCCTACCTGTGATCAGTTTATGCAGTCCCACACAACAATATATTAATAGCCCCTTTAACTCATACAGGACTAAACCTTTTTCCCTTTTTGTATTTCAGTTTTTTACTCCCTGATACATTTTTTACTATCAGAATCAGCTTTTCTTATCTCCAGAATACGCAAGATAATTCATTGGAGCGCCTTTTGGCTCCAGAGACTAATTATATATACACACCCCCACTCTGACTTTGCCCTGAAAAGAACATCCTAACTGCTTGTACATGTGTTTATAAAGTGTATGGGCCAGTTTTGTGTTGCGGCTGCTCTGTGTCCGAAAAGAAATAAAAATAGTGCACCTTAAGGGGAATGTTACTGCTTAGTCGGAGTTTGGACCATATTTATTACTGACATACACAACAATTCTGCAACATAAACAAAGGGCACCAAAAAAGTTGGTGGACACTTCTAGAGCAGTATACAGAGCAAAAGAGAAAAGATGGGATAAGAACACAGGACTAAACAATGTAATAATATTTCTTACTTCATATACACAAACAAGTGACCAAAGACAACAAAAAAGGAAATATAAAAACACTTAAAAATATACCCGTGAGGGTGTATGTAGCTGCCAAAGGGCAACTGAGCCCTACAATCCCTGTCACAAACTGACAATAGAACGAATAACCAAATGAACGTTTAGGCAAATAAAAACAGGTGTTGAATAACTGATTCCATATAGTGTACATACATGTGCATGCCCAGTACAAAACCTGATTCACAAGATGCCTGATTGCTGGATAATACAATACCCAAGAAGTCAAATGCAAAAATGTCGGAGCAGTGCAGGGTGTACCAGGTTAATGAAGACCATGCGCCAGTTTTGATGAATCTGGCGTTCTCTGCACACTCCACAGCCAAACTGCAGATAGTATAGACTGCACTATTGTGGATAAATGTGGGCCAGTGTGTGTGGATCAGAGAGTGGGAAGAACAAGGCTCAACTTCAGAGTGGGGTCATGCATATTAGTCTTCAGAGCCAAGAAGCACTCTGGTGACACAGGCAGGACTTAGCTCATTAGCATATTCGTATATGTTCCTGTTTATAAAAAGAACATATAAAGCTGCAGTTCCTGGAGCTTTTTTTGATAGTAGAAAATGTACCGACCTAGTAAGTTTGGGCATCTACCATCAGAAATCCTAATGGTAGATGTCCTTAAAATGCAGTAAAATTTGCCAAAAAATAAATCTGTGCCATTTTCTTGTGGGTTCTGTTTTTATGGCTTTTATGCACTGTAAATGACATCTACCTTATTTTCCTTAGGTCGGTCTGATCATGGAGAAACTAAATTTATATAGGTTATATTCTGTTTCAGTAGATTTTAAAAAATCTTTTATACAAAAAGAAATTTTGCCGTATTCTGATGCCCACAACTTTGTTACTTCAACTGCATTTAAGAAGAACAAACGTGTTTATGAATGTATATACACATCTACACTCACCGGCCACTTTATTAGGTACACCTGTCCAACTGCTCGTATCAACGGTTCAGGCTGGTGGTGGTGGTGTCATGGTGTGGGGAATATTTTCTTGGCACTCTTTGGGCCCCTTGGTACCAATTGAGCATCGTTGCAACGCCACAGCCTACCTGAGTATTGTTGCTGACCATGTCCATGACCTTTATGACCACAATGTACCCAACATCTGATGGCTACTTTCAGCAGGATAATGCGCCATGTCATAAAGCTGGAATCATCTCAGACTGGTTTCTTGAACATGACAATGAGTTCACTGTACTCAAATGGCCTCCACAGTCACCAGATCTCAATCCAATAGAGCATCTTTGGGATGTGGTGGAACGGGAGATTCGCATCATGGATGTGCAGCCGACAAATCTGCGGCAACTGTGTGATGCCATCATGTCAATATGGACCAAAATCTCTGAGGAATGCTTCCAGCACCTTGTTGAATCTATGCCATGAAGAATTGAGGCAGTTCTGAAGGCAAAAGGGGGTCCAACCCGTTACTAGCATGGTGTACCTAATAAAGTGGCCGGTGAGTGTATACATTTATATACATTTATTTTATTCTTTATTCTTTATTTTAAAGGTGTGTATTTTTCAAAAGTGATACAATTTTAGACTTCCTGGGACACTTAGTTCTTAGAGTATTGTATCCTCCAAAACAGCGACTGGTTGAATCTGATCATGGGTTTCTTTCAGGATGTGGAATTGTACCCCGTCTCTAAGGAGCTAACAGCTATTCTAAATTCCATTCCTTCGTATATCATCGGATTGTTTTTATTATTAATATTTTAAACTTCACTTGAAGTATTACTAATACTTGTGTGATTTCTCATCTGGGTCATCAGAGCTAAGACAGTCCTGGAAGTGATGTGGTACAACCAGCTTAGAGTCTATGGGGGAGTAAATATTTGTATTTATATTTTACGATATTTATAATATATATATATATATATATATATATATATATATATATAATGCATAATTTATTTATTAATGTTTTATACGAGGAAGGACACAAGCTCAAAATGTGTTCATAGAATTTTAAATGAAAAAGTACTGATTTTCATTCTTTGAACGTACTGGAAGTGTCTTACTACCGTATTTTTCGGACTATAAGGCACACAAAAAATTCTTTGATTTTCTCAGAAATCAAAGGTGCGCCTAATAGTCCAGAGCGCCTTATATATGAATTGTACTTACAGACAACAGCTGCCTTGAACTGTGCACAGGTCTGCCACCTGCTGGTCATTCATCCGGTGCGCCTTATATATGAACCTAGATGTTTTAGCAGGCATTTATTGATGGTGCGCTTTATAATCCGGTGCGCCTTATAGTCTGAAAAATACTGTAAATTAATTTCTGCTGCATTTTACTTTACATATATGTTGTTTCATACCATGATACAGCAGACTGCAAATTGACACCGAACAAATCACAAGCCATTTAAAATATTTTTACATCATGATATTTAATGGGTTTAATGTTCAGTTTGCTAATCAGTTATTTTGTATTTAGAGGTGACAACCTGATGGAAAATTACCTTATATAATTACAAATCAGAGGCATAGCTAAGGGTGTAGCATAGGGGGGAGGCCTAACCAACCAAAGTGGCCCCCTATGTGACAAATTATTATTCAAAAAGAAAGGAAAATGAAAAACTTTTTTGATATCCTCTCTTATGTTTTCCATTTTAGAGTGTGCTCACAAAAAAAATGTGGTAGTTGGAGATGTGCAGTTAAGCCCCAATGAATAAGGAGTTACATCTCTGTACAGACCCATCATAAGATATCCTGCTAAACAACTGGAAAAATCATCCAGGTGAATATAAATATAGTCACATAAGGACAGGTATTAGTCCGGGAATACAAATGCACAAATAGTCATGTGCCTGAGGGTGATCTGACACTATCCTGTAAGTGCCAAGGCAAGCATAGTCATGTGTCATCTAAACATCACAAAAAAAGTTAAAGGACAAATATAGTTCTGCTGTTTGTATATATTATTATGTGTCATTATTTGGACGCTTCATCTTCCTGTCCCATGTTCTACCATAATAACTAATACACCACATTCTCCCACTGCTATAAAACAGTGACACAATCTAGTTATGAGACAATGGTGCCATCTACTGCCTCTTTAAAGCCCTACACAAGACTCCAAGAAAATAAGGTGCGCTGTTGTGACATTTACCAAAGCGAGTTTGGCTGTAAATTCTAATACGCTCCATTACTGCTTAAACAGTCTTCGATTGTGATCACACCTGATACTAATAAAGAATGAGGGATATGACAACAGAATAGTGAACTAAAACAGCACGAAACATTTTGTCTTCTTAATAGTTTCTTTTATCTGAAGTTTTTCCAAGATTATAGAACTCTGTTAGTATCTTCAGAACAGAACCAAATGTTGCATATTCTTTTATGTAATTTTGCACTATAACTTCTATCCCTCATGTCCTTCAAATGACCATTAATATTACTTGCTTTCATTTATTCAATTAGATGTTACTTTAAAAAATTACCTGTGTGAAGATAATTTACACAAATGTAGTCACATAGTCCACCTCGGAGGAAAGATTGCGCAAAGAAGCAAAAAGTTTTTAGATATGAAATGTTCAGGAGTTACTGCACGTCTTATAGCCATCCTGTGGAAATGATTGCAGAATCCAGGTGGCCGGACAGGACTCAATAGAGCATGTCTGGCCACCGTTGCCAGAGTGTGGGGTGGTCGTATCCAAGGAAGCTATTTTGTTTCTAAGGGACAGCATGACTACATTTATGAGAAATTATCTTCACACAGGAACATTTTTGTAAATAACATCCAATTGAAGAATTGTTTACAAATGGCAAATTAATTAAATTAAATGTTAATGCCAAGATGGGAATACCCCTTTATCCAATGTCCATTTACCTGGGTTTCAAAGCATCTATAACATCTACTTTACCAGAAAATTTTTAATGTAGTTTCATTTTCAGCAGTTCTTCCTCTTAGGATACCAACATCTACCAAAAATACATCAAATACAAAAGATTTGATTCACATGGAAAGATCTGAAAATAAAATTGTATTGTAGCTAGGGATTAGTGTCCAGATCACTCCAAACCAGTAACACCCATGATCGGTGCTGGCATTTAGATGGTGGCAGCATATTGCATATAACATTGTGGTCTGGGTCCTCTTTTCACATATTGTAATGTTTAAAATGTTAAAATGTTAAAAATATAAGAAAAAACTAAGAAAATGCTACATTTTGTGTCTACTAGAGATGGGCGATCACTAAAATGCTCGAGTGCTCGTTACTCGAGCATTTTTCACTGAAAGGACAAATTGAAAGAAGAACACTGAAGAACACATTGCAGATGTTTGCAGATTTCGAGCCATTTCGAGTATGCTAATACTCTAACGAGCATCAAGCTCGGATGATTATCCTAGCTCATTTCTAGTGTTTACCATTTTTTGGATAATTTGTAGGACCTAAAGAGAGGTCATAGGGCCAGATGTATCACTTGTTTTTTCAGTTGTTCTTGCGCCTTTTCATATTGTTGCACTGTTTTTGCGCCAAAAGCTAGCCGCTGAGCAAAAATAACCATGTTTTCCTCAATTATCCTATCAATCCAGATGTTTTCCTGCACCTACTAATTTATTCTCATTTGCAACTTTTTCATTAAGGCGCAATTTAGGCGCAAAAGCACTCCTGCCCAAAGATGGCATAGACTGAGAAGCAAGCACTGAGCTCTTCTGCAGGGCAGTATGTCCTAAGCAGCAGAGCTCAGCCACACACTACAGACACAACTTGCAGCCTCTGTTTACAGTTCAGGATCTTCTATTTACAAACAATCTACAGTGAAGGAGCTGCATACAGGACAGAGAAGTGTCCCCTCATAGCAAGATAACCACACTGGTGTCTGAAGAGGAATACTGGCTGGAATTGCAGGGCGGCAGCTGAAGATCAGCACTGGAGGATCCCCTCCAGGAGAAGCCACTGCAGAGTAGGATCACTGAGTGCACCTTGTGACACACCTGGGCTCTGCTGTGAGTGACTTTTCACTGTATCCTGTCAGGAATGGATTAAAACTGCCACGGGCCCTGGGATGTATTGATATCATAGCACCTACAAGTTTGGAATTCACTTCCTACATATGGTACTGGAAACAAGCTTTTTGGGGAATGGAGGTTGCATCCCTTCTGCCTGCTTTCTCCAGTTCCAGGACCTTTGGAGGAGCTTCAAATGTCCTGAAATTGCTCTCATGTACATGTGAATTGAGAGTAGGAAAATATGTATGAGGATTCCACGGGGGAAGGTCCCTCTTTGTTATAAAATCTGGTGGTTGGTTTGTGTGGTCACCGGTATTGTGTATAACTAACTGTCCTTTTTTTGTCCATGTTTTTTTCTTCATGTTTGTGGGTATAACCTTACACTCTAGGCCAGTATGGGTTCTCTTCCAATAGTATAGATTGGGATAAGGGACAATGGGGTGGTAAGTATGTTATTTCCCTAGTATTGCATTTACCCCTACAATGTATTTGCCATGGATTGTAATAAAGTTTATATTTTATTATTTCTGGACTGGTGTATTGTATCTCACAATAAGTGGTGGTTGGTTTCTTTGCAATAGAAAGTAGGGATCTCATGGTGAATCCATAGTGCAAATTATAATGCCCTTTTTGTGATAGGTGTGTATTCTAGATCCCCCTTAACATTATAAAAGGACTAATTCAGAAAGCATGATTTCTGGACTACAAAGAGTATTTTTCAAAATATTCACACAGCAAAGCTATATGTAGTGTATGCCATGACATAGAATGGGATTTGTATTCTTATAGATTTTTATCTGGGGCTCAAACCCCTAATCATTGTAAAGGTGACTTTCAAATTATAGAGTCTTTGTATTCCAGCTTGGAATGGAGTAAAACCAGGAAAGACACATTGTCCTTTCTGAAGATTACCTGAAGACTGCTACTTTATTGTGGGACTGACACATTTATAGAAAACCATAAGGCACTTTACATAAGGCGTGTAAGTAGGAAAGCAGCAACTATAATTGGGTGTTCTCACCCAGGAAATGTAACACTATTGGATGTAAGCACACAAAGGAATGTAGAACCATTGGCTGTCTTCACATAAACCAAATGTCCAGATGTTCACCTGGATACCTTTCACTAGGTGGTGCTAGCGAGCACTAAGTCTTTGTGTGCTGAGGGGCACACCCAAACTTTAGTTATCACTACACAAAGTTATATGAAATGAATGGCGAGTCTTTAAAATGTCCGACAGTATGTAAGAAGCCGTCTGAGTCCAGTGTAATATCTTTAACATTTCCCCCCTTTTGAGCTTTGCATGGCCTGTAACTTTTGTCCAGGGTGACCTCCTAAAAATCCAGGTAACCACAGGTAGGCTAAACCCTTACCTGCTGGACTTGTTAACTCTTCACCAGATCCCCTGGAGGCCAGTCACTCGGGGGTTACAGGCCTGCATACTCAAATTACATCATTGTGTTTCCATAGTTTATGGGTTTATTAACAAGACGGTATCCTCCACACTGGGACTTCTCCTGTCATGGTTCTTACCACCTGGACAGCCATCTGGGACATGGTGGACTTGATGAGGGGGACCACACAACACGTAATAAGTGACGAGAGCAAAATTACAATCCCCAATATCACCCCCACTTATAGGAAACCCTTCCAATCCCCCAACTACAAAGTGAAGGACAAAATGTCCACCCCAGAGTTTCTATTGAGTTCCCTGGACAGTCCTTCAATCTTTTCACGAGCATGGGTAATGGATCCATAGGGGGCGATGTCATCTGGGATGTATATGCGACAAGCCACTCCCACCATCTTACAGACTCCTCCCTTCTCAGCAAGGATCATGTCCAAAGCCGTGCGGTTCTGGAAAGCATCTCGGATATAATTCATAAATCTCTGTTGATTACAATAAAACCAGTTAACAACCAACATCTTTGCTTATAGCTCTGTGGGGAATAATGGACTCTAGACCTGCCCATATCTAATTATGGGCCTTGTACTCATCTGGGACCCCCCCCCCCTTGGTGCTCCCACTGTATCTATATAAACGTTGTCATCTAGGTTCTTCTCTCTCCCAGAATCCTTTGGGATTCTCTACCTTTTCTTATGTCTTTGATCAAACTTATCCCTGGGGATCACGAGGAAGGAATGCAGAAGTTTTATCACAATACACTCAACTTCCCAGCCTCTAGGCCCAACCTGACTCTCCTATCCCCACAAATCCAGTACACATCAGACACTGCTAATACAGGGTTACCTGTGCTGTCAATGTTATAGAAGGTCATTGTCTTGTTGCACCAACCGTAGGTAAAGTCTCCTACCCTGAGGGCATCCTGGTCAGCCCTCTAGTTACAGTGATAGTCATGGTTGGGGTGTCCCTGAGCATACAGTCAGTCAGTAGAGACCAGCTAGCAAGAAGAATAAGAAAGTTTGCAATAGAAAGTGTGGGAAGCTTCAGGTTATGCGTCCTGAGGTCTCTGTCTGAATCTGAAAAAGTAATCAGAAACACTTTTGCGGACCTTTTCCAAGGCCTGGCTTAACTGTATGGCATATTCCACTTGGTTTCCTGCCATCAGCTGCAGGGTCTGTGGGAAAAAGAGGCCTAGTCGGGGTGCACAGCCAAAAAGTACCTCGAAGGGGGACAATCCTGTCTTTCTGTTGGGGGTGGTCCTATCTGAATGGTGGGCAGAAGGAAAGCACTCGCGCCATAGTTTCCCTGCTTCCATGGCCTCCTGGATCTCTAACTTAAGAGTGCAGCTTAATTTTCCGATCCCACCACTAACTTGGGAAGGGTAAGGGGTGTGCAGGGCCTGTTCTACACCCAGGAGGGACAAGGCTTTAGGTTTTTACCTGTCCAGTGAAGTTGGTTCTGCGACCGGACTCTATGGTCTCTGGAAGTCCAAACCTGCAGAAAAATCTCACTCACCAACTTCTTGGCTGCAGCTCTAGCAGTAGCCTTGGTCGTGGGAAAAGCTTCTGGCCAACCTAGAAAGAGATCAATGCACACAGGCACGTTCTCCTGCGTACCACTTTTTGGTAACTGGATAAAATCCATCTGCAGTCTTTGGAAGGGATACAGCAGCTTGGGTGTCACCTTCTGTGGGGTCTTTACCACCTTACCCGGGCTGTGACGGGCACAGACTATAAAGGCTTTCACTAGTCTAGTGACAGGGGTAGTAATGCCCGGGGCAAACCACTTATGGTTTATGAGCACTAGCATGGCCATTTTGGATGTGTATGTGTCCGTAGGCTACTTGACTTACTGTGGGGTGCAGGGCTCCGGGCAGGCACACCCTCTCTCCCAGCATCCAGGTCCCATCGGCATCTGGGCTCCAGCTTTCCTCCACACTCCCTTCACTTCTGATGACTCTCGGGCCACCAGGGACTGGAACACCTGTGGATCAGACTTTTAGCTCAGAACTCACCGCTGAGACTTCAGGACAGTATCTGGGCTCCATCTGTGCAGCTGCCTTCGCCATCCCGTCAGCCACATACTTGCCCTTGGCTTGTGGAGTTACCAAATTGTGTGTGCTTTTACTTTTACTATCCCCACCTCTTGTGGAAGTAAGAGAGCATCCATGAGCTCTTTAACCAGTGTGCCATGCTTAGAGGGGGTCCCTGCAGAGGTGAGGAAATCTCTAACCTTCCATATGGGTTCATAGTTGTGTTTAGACCCCAGAACTACACCTTGAGTTTAGATGTTTGCCCTTTTACCTTCCACCAGCTGTAGCGCTTCCCTGAGTGCCGTCACTTCACCTCCTGCACTGACCTGTGTGGAGGGAATGGCTCTGCTTGTACTGCCTCATGTGCGCCACTGACCACTGTATATCCAGTGTAGGACCGTCTGTCTTCTCCCGCAGACCTGGAGCCATCTATGAGAAAAAAACTCAACATCTGGGTTAATCACCCTTCTCTCCCCCCTCTCTGAATCCTGGAAGACTGGCGATAGAACGAAGGATTCAGAGCCTTATCAGTGTATCCTGGGGCATCAGGAGTGCACACTGGAGTCTGAGCTGTCTGGCCTTTGCTCAGATGCTTGGGCTGTACTTAGGTGAGGACACTGTGCAAGGTATGTGGCGTTTGCACTGTAACTGAGTGATCTAGGATCAACTCACTGGCCTTGCTGCTGCAGCTACTGACACATGAGGGACTCCCCTCACGACTATTAACCGGGCCTAATAGTGGGCCACAGGGGAGGCCACCACGTTCCTGAGCTAAGACACCTGTGGCGCAAAATAAAATAAAAGGTCTTATCCAATAGGATGTGCCTAGGGCCGGGGCAGACAGGATTTGACAGCTTAAGGATATGGAATGCATCAATTGCCTCCTGACTAAGGGCAAATGGGAAGAGGCAATGCAGTCAGAAAGGGGCAACATCAGGCTGGGGGCAGCAGACCTTATCCTAGGCCTGTAGGAGCTGGCCAGTGCTAGAAACATGTAAAGAGGCTTAGAGCCTTGGGGGAGGGGCACATTCTGGACTGCCAGCTTTCTTCCCTCTGCCAGGTATCTGCCTGTGGCTGAGAAGCAGTGGCCTAATAAGACCACCTTCTCCTGGCAGTACTGGAGCTTGTCTCAGGAAATTTTTTAACCCTTCTGGAACAGAAAACACATAAGGTCAATAAATGCATCCTGGCAAACAAAAACAGTAGGTCTTCCGCATACTGAAAAGGAGAACATCCAGTAAGGGGCTAGTCTGCCAGCCGTGTAGTATGGAGTACTGGCTGGGGGAGTTTTACCCCCCTTGTGGGAATCTGCATCAGATATACTGGAATACTACACTGTTAAAGGCAAATAGGTACTGGTAATGCTCATGTAGGGGCACAGAGAGGAAAACATTTGCCAACAGGGAAGAGTTCTACAATGAAAGGCACTAACTCTATTTGAGGGGGGGGGGCTTTCAGAAGAGGGGGGCTGTTCTTGCTGACATCCTTGTCCATTATCACCCCCCTTGTCCCACCCTGTTGGGGCCGTCTACGTTTCCTAGAGTGTGGGAAGTCACTTTAGTAATGTCTCCTTCCCGTAACGCCCACTTGGGTCGGGGTGTCGTCGGAACCCAACTTTCTCTCAGTCTCACTGTGGCGCGGTCTGTGAAACTGGACTTTGTTCTTCCTGGCTTTCTGTCACAAGTCTGGCAGAGACGTCTCTAGTCTGCTAACACCGGTCTCCGCTTTATCTCATCTAGACATATAGGATTCTCTCAACCATCTCTAGTTCAGTGTTCTGTGCTGTCTATAAAGTTCTGGCCAGACTCCAAGTCTCAAACAGAAGTCAGGTACACTTGTTGTTTTTTTTTTTTCATAAAAGTCAGTCATAGGCTCTGTAATACAGTTGGGAGGCTTGTTCTTGCTTAGTCTGTTCGTGGGGTACAAAGGAGGAGTCACATCATACTGTCTTTTTGTATTCTTATCACAAGCAAATTCCTTTAAGTCTTTTTAGATTGTCAGCTCTGTCTCCCCCACTCAACACAGATGCTTTCTGTGTGCTTCAAGGCCACTTCTCACAGACACAGATAAGGCAAAGCAAAGCCCAGCTGCACAGCTGCCCACAGTAATTTTTCTGCAATTGTCAAGATCAAATAAAAATAAAATAAACAAACAGCATTGCACACTCAAGACCCTTAGCAAATGTTTGAAATTGGTGAAAATATTCACCTGCCGGCATTTTATCTCAAACATCAGCCAGGACGCCTCAAGGGTGGCTGCCTACAGTGTAGAGTCATAGGCAATTAACTTTCAGGGACTTGAAGGAAATATACTGTCTTAAGATGGCCGCCACTGAAAAATGGTAGGGCGTGTCATCTTCTCTAACCCCCAGATGCGGGGGTGGAGTCTAAGAGGGTTCTGGTCTGCATTCCAAAAGATTTTTCTTTTCTTTTTTTTTTTTTTTTTTTAATGAGCACTCTCTAGGATTCCTGTCCCTCTGTCCTGGTCCGTCCGTAGTCACTGGTCTAAGTCTCCAGTAATCAGCCCCATCCACTTTCCTTTGTCATTAACTCTCTACTTACATCAAGCCAACCTTCTGCCTTGGTGTGCCACTTTTTGTCTTTGAGCCATCCACCATTTTCATCAAGTGCTGAGGGGCACACCCAAACTTTAGTTATCACTACACAAAGTTATATGAAATGAATGCTGAGTCTTTAAAATGTCCGACAGTATGTAAGATGGCGTCTGAGTCCAGTGTAATATCTTTAACAGTAAAGGTACACAATAAATTAAGATTCCCTCCTAGCATTACCAGACATAAAGAACAGATCTTGGGGCTTCCATCTTTTGTTACTCTGGGTGGGGGATGTATGGCTTCTTTTCCCAGAGTGGGTGGAGCTAGTCTTCCCGAGGGGACGAGGTTTACAGAATTTTTTCCCAGATACCTCAGAGGAGATTCTCAGATTCTTCTGAAGAGATCTTCCGATTTCTTTTGCTGGTGGCGCTTATGTGAAGATTCACTGCTAGATAGCAGGAGCAGGGTTTCTTCCTTTTTTCTTCCCAATGATAGATTCACAATACAGTGATCAGTCTTCTCTCTTCAGGTGAATTTTGGTGATCTAGAACGGTGTGCTCAATGTTCTTAAAAGAACACACACTACGCTTGCGATCAGAGGTGAGAGTGGAAGCCCAATCTCTCTTAGGTGAAAACCACTTTTGTGACTATGGTATCTCCCCTAACAGGTAAGTATTTTTCCCCATATTTTTATTGTCGAATGGCATGCCTCTTGATAAATCATTTTATAATTTAGCTTGACGTGCTTTGTCATAGCTTAGTAGTGCCGATCCTTCCTTGTTTAGTTTTATGTGCATATCCAGGTTGATTTAATAGTTAAATGTCAGGTACAACACCCTTGATTAAATGAAACCTAAGTATTTATACGTACAAATTACATATTTATTATAGATAGACCTTCTACTATGTCCGTGATAGATAGGTGACCCAATACACAGGTGTGTACTGGTGCAAGCCTTTAATTACATGGAAGCCAGGTGTAGAGAATATAATAATCTCTGATCTTTCTTCTAATTATTCATGTGTTACAAATACCAAAAAAAACATAAAAACAATGCATGTAAGAGAAATTCCAGGTGTACCAACTATGCTAACTAACTATTATTATTAAAGGACATGATTGCTAGGATTGAATTAGAATAGATTTCTCTTAGAAATTATTATTTGTAGTTTTGATTAGACAAGTGATTTAAGGATGTGACCTTATTCAGTTAAGTTGCTTAACAATAGGTTAACAATAGGCTAGCACAAAGGGATATGCTATTCTTGTCACTGGTCATACTGTGGGGGTTGTCTGAGAGAAGGTATAGATTAAAACCTTTCAAGGTTTATGTCATCATGTTGCAACATTGTATTTACTTGACTTCATGAGAAGTAGGTCATAAATACACACCAAAAAAACAGGCGAGAGTATAGCAGAATTCATAAGCAATCCAAACAGCAAGAGATTCCAGCACGATCACGGAGGACGCTTGTAGAATTTCAAAGCCTTTATTTCATATTGAAATCCAGGTCACAAAACATGCAGCAAACGGACGTAGACAGACCTACGCGTTTTGTCTAAGACTTAAGACTTAATCATGGTCCCCATGACGAAACGCGTAGGTCTGTCTACGTCCGTTTGCTGCATGTTTTTTGACCTGGATTTCAATATGAAATAAGGGCTTTGAAATTCTACAAGCATCCTCCGTGATCGTGCTGGAATCTCTTGCTGTTTGGATTGCTTATGTTCGTGTTGGCTTACACGTGTATCCGTGGACCTGGAGGACTGCAATAGGAGCCGAACGGTGAGCTGGCTTTTCCTTGTCTATTTACAGCAGATTTCATAGTCCATAAAAATCAATACTTTAATACATCATAATGATACAAAAAATATAAATACAAAAATCTAAAAACATATAATGAGGAGAGACAGTAAGAAATATGACTAGAAATATGACAGAAATAATGGGTAGATACCTAAGCATCCACCACGTGGATATATCACTGACAGGTGACCAAGGCCTACATCAATGGGGACAATACCAGTTATATTGTCCCCTTGGTCAACACCTGGTGTGAACACACGTATCTACCGAGGGATGAAGGCACTCCTTCCCCCTCCCCATTCAGGCTAACCAGACTTGGAGGCTTTAGCTGTATGGGCTACTTCTGTGTTGGTATATATTCTCCCTATGATGAGACCTCTGTCGAAACGCGTCAGGGAGGTGTGTTACGTGTTTTAGTACAAGGGACAGTTTTTGGGACTGCCCTTGTAAGGGCGGGAGTCATGGGGTAATAGGGTTAGACTGTTTAGAACCCTACACCTTCCTGTCTGTAATGACGATAGGCTCCCACCCAGCCCTACATCATCCTCGGGTATCGTATGCTGGTAAGGTAAGAAACAACATATATCAGTTGAAGGTATAATGTCAGCCAACCTGAGGCTGTTAAACTCTTCACGAGTTATCTGCCACCTAGCATTTTTGTGCCCATATATACATACCTGTTTTGTTGTTAGCTGTATTTTGTTCACTCGTCTTGTCTATCTGTATGTATCTCTTTGACAATGTAAAGTAGCGGTGTCAAATAAGAAGACATAACGCATCTTGCTCCTTAGTGAGTAGTTGCTAATTTTTAGAAAATTTGTAATAAACTTGAGATTTTATAAATTACCTAGGTGCTGCTAATCTATCAGTTGTAACATGTCTCCACAGAAATAACTTATTCCAAGGTAACGCCATAAGTGAGCTAAATACCTAAAGATATCTATAAAGAATATACATAGGAATCATATGATGATAGGAATCATAAAAAGACCATATATGACGTTTGTGTATATTATAATAGTATACAGGAGATGAGGTTTCTCCTAAATTAACATACTTGCTGGAAGTAACATAAAAGACATAAAAGTCAATCTAATAATAAGACCCTATGTATACCTTGTGTAATCCTGTCAGTGAAAAAAGAGCCACTCCATGGACAGAATCACCTCGATGTACGTTTCACCCTGCGGCTTCGTTAGGGGGTATGTGTTGTAAGTAAAACATGTCTCTGCTGTCCTAGCCAAGTCACATGACTGCGCACATGATTGGACAAATGCCGGCCCCTAGATGACATCACCTGGTGTAACCTAGGAACGCTGTTAGTGCCACAACCAAGAAACTCCGCATCAGACAGCACACACATTGAACACGCTAGCCCTCATCACGGGATAGTGATACTACAAAGTCAGAGGAATGTAATACATTAGTGCCACAAAGAACCCTTTGTTATGTACCTAATACAAAAAAGAGATAAACTACTCTAATTTCTGGCATGAATTATGGAGAAAGCTGTACAAGTGCAAAACCAACCAACATGCGAAAGGTGAATGAGGCTAGATAGCATAAAAAAACATCCAATAATTGACCCTGATACTATAGAAGACGGCATGCAGAGGCAGCGGCAGCAGCGGCAGGCTAGAGAGTGGCATGGCGACATACCCCAAATGGACTCAGGCTTCAAACCAATTTAAAAAATTCCTTTTGGCGAGGATAACGTGTAGCACTGTATGTATCAGTATTTTGCCTGGTTAAGGCGGCAGTGAGGAACCAAAGGAGGTGAGCAAGAAGCGCTGAAATTATTTCCTATGTGAACAAAAGGTTGACGGTATATTTAGTCGATAACACAGCATGGTGGCGACATAGTGACCAAGTTCCATAACATATCTGGTGAAACACTCGAAAAATGAGCCTTACACAGCTCGTTTGATAAGGGGACGACGTGTGGAGGCAGCCATGGAGACGACTTCTACGATTAAGAGCGACAGTATGGGGCATCCATATTGCGCTACTATGATTGAAACGTCAGGTCTCCAGCATGGCAACAACAGATGTGCCGTGTTCCACTATGTATCTGGTGAAACACCTCAAAATTCTGCCTGACACAGCTCGTTTGATAAGGGGCATGATGTGCTGTATATCCTCTCGCGCTCCAGCGTCTGGGGTATAGACAGTTGAAAGTTGCGCATGGAGACATTGGTGGACACTGTGGAGGATCATGGAGGCGAAATGGACAGGAAACAGCAGGGGCAGTATGCATGGATGCCTCTGAGGCTGCCTAATTTGGGATGGAGCTGGCGGTCCACTGCCAGGCGAGCTTTCACCTGTCCAAGCCCCTGTCTCTCAGCTCCTCCCCACCCAAAATGGGCCTGGGGACTAGAAGCATTTACTTTGAAAAAATTATAAATTTCAAAGCAGGCGAGGTCGTTTGAATATTTCATCTAGGAATAATGGAATAGCATAACGGTTCTATTTTTAATAGTTTTTTCGTAAATGTTTCCATGATTAAGAGCGACAGTATGGGGCATCCATATTGCGCTGCTATGATTGCAACTTCAGATCTCCAGCATGGCGGCGACAGATGGGCCGGGTTCCATTATGTATCTGGTGAAACACCCGAAAATTCTGCCGGACACAGCTCGTTTGATACGGGGATGATGTGCTGTATTTACTCTCGCGCTAAAGCGTCTGTGGTATAGACAGTTGAAAGTTTCGCATGGAGACATTGGTGGACGCTGTGGAAAATCATGGAGGCGAAATGGACAGGAAACAGCAGGGGCAGTATGCATGGATGCCTCTGAGGCTGCTTAATCTTGGGATGGAGCTGGCGGTCCGCTGCCAGGCGAGCTTTTGCCTGTCCAAGCCCCTGTCTCTTGGCTCCTCCCCACCCAAAATGGGCCTGGGGGCCAGAAGCATTTACTTTGAAAAAATTATAATTTTCAAAGCAGGCGGGGGCTATAAACAGCACTTCTAAGAACCTTTTGTATAAGATAAAGTGTAGTACTGTTCTTATAAGTAATTGGCCTGGTTATGGCGGTGGAGGGGAACGAAAACAGATCTGCAAGAAGCGCTGAAATAATATCGGTCAATGATAATAGATTAGCGGTATATTTGGTGGATAACGCAGCAGTTTTACAAAGTTAACACGTTTCATGTGGAAAGTTAACAAGTTTGACCTTAAAACAACCCAAAACTCTGCCTGACACAGCTCGTTTGCTAAAGGGACGATGTATAGAGGCAGCTATATGGACGACTTTTGGAGGCAGCTATGGAAATGATGTGTGGAGGTAGCAAAGGAGAGGCTGCTATGGAGACAATTAAATTTGGATAGTGCCTGTATGTGGCAGTCCAAAAAAGTTTTCAAACCAGAGGACCAGGTAGGTGACCCTCCAGAAAAATTAAATACAAAAAAATAGCCAGTTTCCTCTGCTTTAGTGTACAAAGAGGAGGAGAAGGAGAAAAATGAGGAGGAGGAGTGCATACATTATTCAGGTTGAGCTTCTTTCACCTGGTGGAGAATGGAAATCCCGAGAAATCCAGGCTTTATTCATCTTGATAAGCGTCAGCCTGTCAGCGCTGTCAGTCGACAGGCGTGTACGCTTATCGGTGATGATGCCACCAGCTGCACTGAAAACCCGCTCAGACAACACGCTAGCGGCAGGGCAGGCAAGAACCTCCAAGGCGTGCAGCGCCAGTTCGCGCCACATGTCCAGCTTTGAAACCCAGTAGTTGTAGGAAACTGTGTGATCATTTAGCACGATGGTATGGTCAGCTACATACTCCCTCACCATCTTTCTGTAAAGATCAGCCCTACTCTGCCAAGACTGGGGACAGGTGACAGTGTCTTGCTGGGGTGACATAAAACTGGCAAAGGCCTTGTAAAGCGTACCCCTGCCAGTGCTAGACAAGCTTCCTGCTCGCCTACTCTCCCTCGCTACTTGTCCTGCAGAAGTACGCCCTCTGCCGCTAGCGCTGTCAGAAGGGAAATACTGTTTCAGCTTGTGCAGCACCAGGGCCTGCTGGTATTCATGCATTCTCACACTCCTTTCCTCTCCAGGTATGAGAGTGGAAAGATTTTGCATGTACCGTGGGTCCAGGAGAGTGAATACCCAGTAATCGGTGCTGGAATAAATTCTTTGAACACGAGGGTCATGGGATAGGCAGCCTAGCATGAAATCTGCCTCACTGGCCTGACTCTCCATTTCCTCCTCCTCCAACTCCTTCAACTCCTCTTCTTCTGCCCATATACGCTGAACAGTGAAGGACTGAGCAATGCTCCCCTCTTCTGTCTCGCCAACATTCTCTTCCTCTTCCTCCTCATCCTCATCCACCTCCTCCGATATGCGCTGAGAAACAGAGCAGAGGGTGCTTTGGCTATCAACAAGGGAATCTTCTTCCCCTGTCTCTTGTGACAAGCGCAAAGCTTCCGACTTCATGCTGACCAGAGAGTTTTTCAACAGGCCAAGCAGCGGGATGGTGAGGCTGATGATGGCGGCATCGCCACTGACCATCTGTGTTGACTCCTCAAAGTTACTCAGCACCTGACAGATATCAGACATCCACGTCCACTCCTCATTATAGACTTGAGGAAGCTGACTGACCTGACTACCAGTTCTGGTGGAAGTTGACATCTGGCAGTCTACAATTGCATGGCGCTGCTGGCAAACTCTGGATAACATGGTTAATGTTGAATTCCACCTCGTGGGCACGTCGCACATCAGTCGGTGAGCGGGCAGTTGGAGGCGGCGCTGCGCTGCCCTGAGAGTGGCAGCATCTGTGCTGGACTTCCTGAAATGCGCACAGATGCGGCGCACCTTCGTGAGCAAATCAGACAGATTGGGGTATGTCTTGAGGAACTGCTGAACTATGAGATTTAACAGATGGGCCAGGCATGGCACATGTGTCAGTCTGCCGAGTTGCAGAGCCACCACCAGGCTACGGCCATTGTCACACACAACCATGCCTAGCTTCAGGTTCAGCGGTGCCAGCCACAGATCAGTCTGCGCCGTGATGCCCTGTAATAGCTCTTGGGCGGTGTGCCTTTTATCGCCTAGGCTCAGTAGTTTAAGCACCGCCTGCTGTCGCTTAGCGACAGCACTGCTGCTGTGCCTAGAGCTACCGACTGATGGTGCCATGCCCACGGATGGTAATTCGGAGGAGGAGGTGGAGGAGGGGTAGGAGGAGGAGGAGGCATAGAAGGCCTGAGAGAGCTGTACCGAGGTAGGCCCCGGTCTGCCCTGACAACAACTTCACCACTGTTTGACAACCGTGTCTCCTCATTGTCCGACACCTCTTTACACACTTCTTCCACTACGTCAACAATGTCATCATCACCCACAGACTGCAACCGGTGGAAAACCTGGGCATCGGGAAAGAGCTTAGCAGCAACCGGACAAGTGGTTTGTGACTCTGGGAAGGGTCCAGAAAACAGTTCCTCAGAGTATGTCGGTTCAAATGCCAAATTTTCTTGGGAGGGGGCAGACTGGGGGGAAGGAGGCTGAGGTGGAGGAGCTGGAGGAGTGCTGATTTCGGTGACATGGGTGGACTGCGTGGAAGACTGACTGGTGGACAAATGGCTAGAAGCATTGTCCGCAATCCAATGTTTTTTTGTGTTATTTTATTTTTGGTGGGTTTTTTGTTTTTTTTTGTTTTTTTGTGTTTTTTTTTAACAAAACGATCAGAAGAAATCACACAGTAACCACAAAAGATGATGATGATTGCTATGGCTAGTTTCTAACCTACACTGACAGCACACAACAGGATTTTGTGCTGTGCCTGTGATGACTTTCAGTTTTGAAAAAAAAAAAATCGGCAGACTGTGCCTTATTCAATCAAACCCCTAATAAATTGTCCCACTTAGGTGTTTGAGATGGATATGTGTTTCTCTAAGAGCTAAATAGAACGTTTGCAAGGCTCCCTGCAAATTCGTCACAATATGGTACTAGCTGCACTACTAGTGCCAGCAAGGCCAGCCACAAGCAAATAAAAAAATATAAAATATATAACACTATTGTAGCCCTAAGAAGGCTTGTTGGGTTCTTGTATTGCTAGTTTCTAACCTACACTGACAGCACACAACTGGATTTTGTGCTGTGCCTGTGACTTAAAGTTTTGAAAAAAAAAAAAATCGGCAGACTGTGCCTAATTCAATCAAACCCCTAATAAATTGTCCCACTTAGGTGTTTGAGATGGATATGTGTGTCACTAAGAGCTAAATAGTACATTCGCAAGTCTCCCTTCAAATTCATCACAATATGGTACTAGCTGCACTGCTAGTGCCAGCCAGCCCAGCCACAAGCAAAAAAAAAAAATATTCTAGCCCTAACAAGGGCTTTTGGGTTCTTGTAGACTCACTCCTGCCTAACAGTAAGCTAATATAACACCCTAACGCTAACCCTGCAGCAGCAGCAGCTCTCTCCCTAATGGCATCCAGACAGAGAATTATGCGAGCAGTGCGGGCAGGGGCTAGTCTATTCCAGGGTCCCCTGATCAGGCCAGCCAACCACGGCTATCGACGTGTAAGTGTGCCACGTGATGCTGGCTGGAGTGCAGAGTCTCCTGGCTTGTGATTGGCTCTGTTTCTGGCCGCCAAAAATCAAAACGGCGGGAGATGCCATTTTCTTTAGCTGGCGAAGTATTTGTCTGAGCAACGAGCAGTTACGAAAAGTTTTTCGACAGTTGGACTTTTTTTGCGACAGGGAACACCACATGAAATAATAATTTTTAGATTTTGATAGATTTTGGGCTCTGGGGATTCTAGGGATAGGAGGGTGATTTGAATTTTTAGGTTTTGTTGTTTTTGTAAAAAAAAAAAAAATGTTTTTACTTTTTATATTTTTTTTACATTATTTTTTAGGACCTCTAGAGTATTTGAAGCAAAGAGGTCCTATCATTGATCTTTTTTTACTGGATCTGTATCTTGTTTTCCTTCATTCTGTTATGACACCCATGGCATTCTTTGTAAGTTGTCATTCAAGGGACCTGTAAAGTTCTATAGAATTTGATGTTTGTCCTGGGGCAAGATCTGTTCCATTATTAGGATGAAGATGCATGTCCAGAATCGTTAAGGGGCAAATGTCAGAAGGCAAAACAATATTGCTAATTACAATATACACATGTTTGGTGATGCCTTATGCTCAATGTATTTGCACTGCAAATGCATTAACAGAATGCAGCCCCAGGAAACCTGGACACATTCACTAACACTTAGCCCACTTACTCTAAGCCTACAACCCTCACCCAATAACCTTAGAGACAGTTGAAGAATAGGAAGGCATAGTTATGCAGCTAGGTGTTTGTGTACTGGCCAGGACAGACACATTTGGAGTCAGGATACCCAGATGGAACAAAGCACATAATCCTAAACCAAAAAGATGAAGCAAGGGTCAACATACAGGAATAGCAGTTTAGAGACGGTATAATGATCAAGAGACTGGAATAACAAGCAACGAGAGACAGCGTGACAATAGGTGTTCATCAGTGCCGCATGCTCCGCCACTTCTGGCCACCCAGCGTCCAAGCGGTGAGCTGTGCAGCATGTATCGGCATCTGGAGTTAGAACAAATAGTCGTGGCTGCGCGAGATGTGGGCAGACTCCCCCACAGCTGTGGCTGGCATCGCGCTTGTAGCTGCGCCTTAAGAAGACAGGGCGCTAGATGGAGGTAGCGCTGTTCAAAGGTCTATGGACCCCACAGAGACAGACAGTAGGCGGTAGGGAGGAAAGTGAACGGATCCAGGCTTCAGGTGGTGATGGTTGCGAGGGTCTGAATATCGGGTCAGAGGACTAGCAGCTTAGTGGCACATTGGAAGAAAGGTTTGATCCTGGTCCCCATATATATTGGCTCTGCAGATCCTGAGAGTGAAAAGTAAAACCTCTGCTTAAATCTCTATATGCCGCGTTGACTCTGCTGTTTTACCCTTGACGCCCATTTGTTACTAACCATTTTTGGCAGTGGTGGAGTCCTGGGGAGAGGAGTATATTGGTATGCCACAGTTATTGTGATTAACGTCCTATCCCTACGAGCACACACTGCTACTAATTATGTGTTACGATTCTAGACTAACATCTACCATATGAATGTCGTAGAGATGGCCCGGAGGCTGCAGAATGCAGCTAGAACCCTGCTTGCTATGAAGGAAAACTAATATCCTACTCTAGAATTTTTTTTGCTTCGGTGGTAGCTTGCCGTTGGGACGTTGTTTCGCTATGATCCTGGACTGACAAGCATTATCTTTTTTAGTTTCTTTTGTAGGATACGGTTGCTAATTCTGCCTGTTAGAACTGAGGTCCCACTTCTACCTTGTCTGTCATTATTGAGGATTACATATATAATTTCAGAATTGTTTTTGCCGCTACAGTGGCCTCTCCATTTAAAGATTTGCCTTCTATGATTCTGGACAAACTCTGGATTCTGAATTAACAAATATTATCTTTGGCCTTTTTTTATGCCAGGCATATGGTGGCTAAAGTTGCCTTTCACGAGATTGGACTAACATCTAACTACCAAATTATTTGCTATTAACATCGCTTTCTTAAACTGTGGACTAATAAACACTGATTTGTGGCCGTATGATTGTGATCTAACATCCTTTATGGTTTTGGAGGTGGTTTAGTAATGTGGTAATCCCTGTCATTAAAAGTGGATTAGTATGTCATCCTAAATACCACTCTGTATAGACTGTTGTAATTTGCTGTAATTTGCTGTTGAGAATGGCTCAGTAGGAGTACAGATTTACATGTATAGCTAAAATTGTTTTTCCCGCCAAGACATAAGTGTCAAAATTGTTTGTAATTATTTTTTTAAACAACTGATATTAGCCATGCCTACTAAAAATAAAATAAATAAAATAAAAGATAAGAACAAGAATAACAAGCAACTGGATTGGGTACAGAGCAGATATATGAGGAGTTCCTGGTGCCGCCCCACCAGCTGATATGCTTGGCAATCCTTCAATCAACCAATAGCTGACACACACACTAAGCTCTAAACTAAAACCATCCAGCTTTCCACAGAACAAAAACCCAGCTCAGCCAAAGGAACTAAACACCATAGAGCAAGCTGTCATTCACATCCCCAAGCAGAGCAGCCTTTGTGGGGTTCACAAGCTCAGAACACTGGAGCTACAACCCATTCAAAGAGTTCTGACCACTATGTTGTGTGTCCTGTGCCCTAAAGGATTATTGTTATCTGGCAACTCACTTTAATTTTGGAACGTTGAAACAATCTTTGGGGTCACCACAACCATACTTGTTGCAAAATACTCTGCATAATCTGACTGTATCTACTAGTTTGTGGATCTAGTTTGTAGGTTCATTGTCCTTGGTAATTTAAAAAAACAGTACAGTGCCTATTCTGTGAGTAGCTAATTGTTCCTGAAAATACAGCATAGTGGGGTTCTCAGCTAATGAAAACTACAGTTCATACTGTTTAAAATCTTAATGTTCCTGAAAATTGGGGATCACCTTACCCTCTTATTTATTATTATTATATTCTTGTCTCCACAAATTAGTTTAATACATTGGGTGGTAATTAGAGATGAGCGAGCACTAAAATGCTTGAGTGCTTGTTACTCGAGTCGAACTTTACCCGATGCTCGAGTGCTCGTATCGAATAATGAACCCCATTGAAGTCAATGGGAGACTCGAGCATTTTTCACTGAAAGAACACATTGAAAGAACACTGAAGAAGAACACATTGCAGATGTTTGAAGATGTTTTCACTGAAAGAACACATTGAAAGAACACTGAAGAACACATTGCAGATGTCTCCGTACATCTGCTAACTTATCTGAAGACACGCGTGCAGAACGGTGTTCTTCACAATAGTAGTGAAGAAAAATATGTGTGAAGAACACATTGCAGATGTTTCCATACACTTCACTGTGTTCTTCACTGTGTTCTTCACTTAAATAATCCTGTGTTCACTGTAATCACTGTATTCACTGTTTCATCAAGGATTTTGAAACCCAGATTAGTTGTTGCCATAGAGGTTTGCTGAATCTCCTATGTTGTTGGGACGTAAGGAGGTTTAAGAAGAGAATTTTCTCATCTGAGTGGGGAAGGGGGGGAGTTTGGGTAAAAAATGTGGATCATGGAATCAACTGCTACCCAGATTGAGAATATTTTTTTCACAATCACATCACAAATACATGTACGAGTCTCTGTGTGTGTCTCTCTCTCTGACAGTCATTGTGCGTGTCTCTCTCTCTGACAGTCCATATGTCTCTCTCTGACAGTCATTATGCCTCTCTCACGCCTCTGTCCTTTATCTCCATTTCACTAGGGTAGACAATACTCTATAGTTTAAGAAGTATTAGGTTGTGTTACTATATCCCTCCATAAAAAAATGTTTGTAAAGGGTCAATCCAGCTTTAACTTTATAAATTAAGGGTTAGTAATAGAAGATTTGGAATCTAGACAATCCTACATCCACAATTCATTGAAATCAATTTTTACGATAATTTAATTCCAAACCTAGGCCTCGTCTTGTTTTCCTATATCCGATTCCTCCATCCTGAAAGAAGGCCTTAAAGACAAGTATGTAATACCTTGCTTGATTATTAATTATGTGTACTATTACAAGTCTGTCTTCAGCGTATTGTGCATTAAATCTAGCACGCTGTAATCACTACAAGACTCATTATGATAGAAATACTATGAATCTTCCCACCATGATACGAAATTAATATTTTGTACATTAGAAATGCTGTGCAATTTTCCATAACAGCAGTACAATTAGAATAGCTTTTTAATGACAAAAGTTTCAGAGTTATAAATTTCACTTCCAAAGGTGCAGAACTTTGAATTAAGAGTTATTCAGCTGTGACAAAAAAATACATTATTACTTGTACACATAAATTTCATGATTTCACAATAAAAAGGCTCTATAAAGCGTGCATCCCTGAATTGCTGAACAGATTTATTTAAATTATGCATGTAAACTTTATGGAAGAGCATATCAACTGATCATCTTCTCTCTGCCATTCAATGCATATTAATTTTATGCTCCAGTTCCTCTGCTTTTTGCTCTGTTTACTGCTTTTGTAAAGGATAAATTTCAAATAGAAATATCATTACTCTGTATGATTTCCTGGGGACAGACTCGCTATTCATGGCTAAAGAACTGGCGTGAATGTAGAGAATCCTGGTTTAAAGCTGTCATCATTAGTGATGAGCGGACATGTTAAAATTCTGACTCATCTAAACCAGAATTCGGGTTTAGCTAAACCAAAATTTTTAAATCCTGTTCGGGTTTTAAAAGAAATTGATAACTTCTCCCAGCCATGACTTAAAGCTGCATGATTTACTACCAGATGTCTTGATCTCCTAAAAACACAGTCATTTACAGTAAAGTGTCACTTGCATTTAAAAAAAATGTTCTAATTTATATATGGCACTACTTGTTATGCAGAAACCTCATCACCTAATGTAAAAAAAAGAAACAAAATGTATCCCCACACCCGGCTCTCATCAGAATTGACACTCAAATAAAGGTGCTTTTTACGGTGCGTGAAGCTAGTCTGGAGTCCAACCAAACGTAAAACTACTTTTAGGAGAAAACAGTGGATCCGGCACAATATAGATTATCAGTTTAAAAAAGTCTTCTTTATTAGTCCATATTAAAATGATTATACACCATGGAATGAATAGCTAAGCATCGCAGACTGACACATTTCAACACAAAGTGTCTTTCTCACAACCACCCCCTCAATATTTTCTGTTAAGGACCTGTACCTATCCCTATATATATGCCCTTCATCCCTCTCACATAGTTGCTTCCTGTCCTCCATCTCTTTCATAAAGAGACCCCCTCCTCTCATATAGAGGCCTTCTGTTCTCCATCTCTCTCATGTAGTGGCCCCCTCCTCTCATATAGAGGCCTTCTGTTCTCCATCTCTCTCATGTAGTGGCCCCCTCCTCTCATATAGTGGCCTCCTGTCCTCCATCCCCCTTATATTTAGGTGCCCCTTTATTTTGCATCATTCCCCCCACAGTCCTGCTTCCTCCTCTCCCCAAAGTTCTGAGATGACAGAGGAAGGAGCCGGGCCAGGCAGCGGAGGAGCTTCCTCCACACATCTCTGCTGTAGAGCACAGAAGAGACATTTGGAGGCAGCAGGACCTGTTCTCGCCTGCTGGTCTCAGCTCTGCAGCTCTAGTGTGACGGGGTGAGGACCAGGAGGTGGGACAACTTGGGACATTCTCCCAACCACCCAGGACAGTGGGACAGCGCCTAAAAACCAGGACTGTCCTTCTGAATCCAGGATGGTTAGCAGCTATGAATATACTGTCTAGCTGTTTCAGATTAAGTGTTGCTGGAGTATCAAATCAAATTGCAAATTAAGTTAGCTAAATTTGGCATTTCCATGGGCACATTTATCGCAGCTTTTACTCCCTTTTTCAGGTGCCTGAAAACAGGTGTACAAGCTGTGATTTAATCAGAATTCCTGGTGCAATGTTAGGAATTGCAACTTCCCCCCTCTATACAGGTAAGGAGTGGACGGGGAGGTGCTGCATGCAGGCTATCACGCTATTCTAATGAAATGTGACTCCACTTTGTATCCACTTTGTATCTACCTGTTAGTGGAGGGAGCTGGCATTATACATTTTTATAAAAATGAACATTTATAAATTTGATACATCTGCCCATTGTGTGAAATTTAGATGGATAGGAGCTTTTGGAAGACAACTTTCAGTGGACTAGATGTCAGGTGCAATGTCACATTTGCACTTTCCTTAGGTACCAGAACCATGAAAAACCATATAAAGTGATCACATTTGGAAACTACAGTATGCAAAAAATTTGTAAAGAAGTAAAGAAAATACTAATTTCATAAACTTGTTATTAGAGTTGTACTGTTGGCTGTTATTTTAGATGCAAACATAAAACATTTTTTGCCTTATGCATTAGAAGGTTTTAATTTTAGCTGCAGTTTTGAAATAATCTGCTGTATCAGATTTTATAGGTTACATGATAGATGCAGAAATGGAAGTCCATAGCTGGCAATAATTATTCACTCCAGTACTTATAATACAGAAAGCATGTTCCACATAAGATGCAACAGAATTAGTAACACCTTATTAAACAGATCACTTTAAATAGAATCATTAGTCCCAATGGTAATACCGCCGCTGCTGTCACAAGCTAAATTTAGACTCAGCAAAGAAAAGACCTGCTTAAACTAACTTAACAAACAAACTTAAACAAACTTCATACCATACTTCATGGAAGAATATGTTACTATGAAAGCAGCATTTCCAAATCCACAGTCATAAATAAATGATATATGATATGATCAGTTACAGAGGTTGTTGTGGTTGCAGTTGCTCTATAAGACTTGTCTCTGCATCTACCTGTTTCTTTATCTCCTATAAAAGCTGCCTCTTCTCTGCAAACTGTCATATGCATACACATAGACTGGGTAATGGAGAGGGGGGAGAGCATGATGAATCATAACCTTCTGCGGCAGCTCCCCTATTTAGCAGAGCTCAGAGATGTAAAGAAAGAAGAGTGGAGGGTCTGCACACAGTACAAAAATAAGTAGCAGAACTTCTGACTCATTGATGAATATTCAGGGATTATTCACATGGCCATAATAGCACATGGGCATCTTTTGTAAGAAAAAAAAAAGTGCTCAACCCCTTTATAAAGGAAAATAATAAATGTTCCCTATAAATTACATAACTATAAACAGTGCTGTGGCGTCTGTAAGCCAAACTTACATCTGTGAATCCTCTATT
Organism: Engystomops pustulosus; assembly: GCF_040894005.1. NCBI lineage: Eukaryota > Metazoa > Chordata > Amphibia > Anura > Leptodactylidae > Engystomops > Engystomops pustulosus. The sequence goes on along the minus strand of NC_092412.1, from coordinate 206,363,767 downwards.
TCAGTGATGGCGAACCTTTTGGAGACCAAGTGCCCAAACTACAACCAAAATCCACTTATTTACTGTGAAGTGCAAACATGGCATTTTAAGCAGTAACTTATTGCTGCCTGTTTTTCCACGTCTTTCAATCGTATCGGCTTTCTGAGGCCACCAATACAGTGGAAAGAAGGAAGGAAAATTCTGTCTCTCGTAGTAGCTTCCCTCCAGGGTCTCTCTGTAGAGAAAGAATAGTGGGTCCAGCAGGATGAGCTTCAAAGATAATGCAGTTATGTTAACACCTTCTCACTCTTCCCGCATTTCCAAACAGCCAATGAAGTGTGGCTTAAGTTGCCTGGGAATGCAGGAAGATTTGGTGAACTCTGTCCTGGGACGATTGTCTGAGTGCCCACAGAAATGGGTCTGAGTGCCACCTCTGGCACCCGTGCCATAGGTTTGCCACCACTGCTCTATTTCCTTAACTTTGACTTTAACTCCAGCTCCACCAAAATGGTCACTGACTCCACAGCCCTTTTTTCTTGGTCGCTCTAGCACTGCTGAGATAGCTGTGGGTATTCCTCAGCATTGCCTTATTCCTCTGATCTATAATAGAGGAGCTTCACTGCTGAGCATGTACATAAAGTGCTACAAACGTTCACCTCAACTGGAATGCTGGAAGAGGATGTGCTATGCATAGGGCCAAAGAGCTGCGGTCCGGAACCTGCTGACAGTCACAATCGTTTGAGCACTTCCATAACTGATTAAAGTGTTCATTGCTGTAGGAGGCTGGGTAATGGTGAGTGCAGCTGAGAAGTCCTTACTTAGTACTTGTACTAAGTGCTTGTCAACTGTACTGTACTGCTCCCAGGTCTTCTACTTTTCCAGGCACAACTCTCCTCTTGGTCGAAATGCCAGCGAATGCAACCAAAACAGAACACAGAGCAGAGTGACAGATGTTGGGGAGAAGAAGATGGAGCATGATGAGGGAGCAGAAGAGGAGGAAAGGGCAGGATATATTTCATTTCCTTTATAATATGGGGTCTCCAGGATTTAACTACTCCAGGGGTCTCCAATATAAATACTTTTAAGCTTTTGGGTTATCCACTATTAGCAGTTTTATGCTCTGAGAGTCCATTATTATTAACTGCTATAGCGTCTCCAGAATTATTAGTCTCCTATGGGTTCTCCAGTAATATCTGCTCTCCATGTCTACTCTGAGAATCTCTACATTATTATATTGGTCTGCTCTGGGGTCTCCAGTACTATTATTATCTGCTCTAGGGTCTCCAGAATTAGTAGTTTTATGCTTTGGGAGTCTCTAGTATTGTTAGTCTGCTATGGTGTCTTCAGTATCTTTTGTCTAATCTGGGGTCTCCAGTATTATTTGTCTAATCTGGTGTCTCCAGTATTATTTGTCTAATCTGGTGTCTAAAGTATTATTTGTCTAATCTGGGGTCTCCAGTATTATTTGTCTAATCTGGGGTCTCCAGTATCATTTGTCTAGGACAGTGGTGGCACTCAGAGCCATTTCTGTGGGCACTCATTTTGTTACCCCAGGACAGAGTTCATCAGACAGCAACAAATGCACCAAATCTTCCTGCAGTCCCAGGCAACTTAAAAGATGCTGTTCTCAGCGCTATTTTAAAATGACACTTCATTGGCTTTGGAACTGCGGGAAAAGTGAGAAGGTGTGGACGGGGCTGCATTATCTTTAACGGTCATCCTGCTGAACCTGACTATTCTTGCTGAATTTGCTCTCCTTCTTTCAACTGTATTGGTGGTCTCAGGGGGCTGATACAATTGAAAGATGTGGAAAAACAGGTAGCAATAAATTACTGCATAAAATGTTGGCACTTCATGGTAAATAAGTGGATTTTAGTTGTCGCTTGGGCACTCGGTCTGTAAAAGGTTCGCCATCACTGGTCTAGGAGTGTCTCCATTTTATAGTTGTTTCCCCTGTGATCTCCACTGCTATCATTATCTGCTCTAGTACTAGTACTAACCTAATGGTAGACCTAAGACTATCCAGTGATGTCTATAAAGAGTTTAGTCAATGGAAATCTTATCAGCATATAATCATCTGTCAGAGTACGGAAGGAAAAAATTATATAGACAAACTGCTGAATGCAGGCTAAAGGGGATAGAGGGGGAAATAAAGACACGGGAACATTTTTATCATCTTTTATAAAGTAATGTATATTACGAAATGTACTGTTGGAATCTGCACAACTGATTTATAAAAATTGGTTAAAAGTTTTGTTTCACTTTAGCTTTGCTCGCGCAAAATCAATATATAGCACTTGAATCATGAAACTTCTTTATAGAGTATGTTCCACAATACTTTACTGTTTTTGGCACATGCATAGACACTTTAGGAGAATGGCTTGTTTTGGTGTACAATCCATGAGAACGTTGTAATTCCTAATTCATCAGAAATTGCTGCTGCCCCCCCTTACACAAGTGGGCAGAGATGGGTCCAGATTGCGTAGTCAGGTAGGGACGCCCTGCAGCAGGGTATTAGCTAAGGGCGCACAGGACCTTCATAGTATATCAGGTGCGATCTCTGGTACACTATCCACCGGCCCTTGAAAAATTTCCCCTTATTGTATATCAGGGTCAAACATTACCAATAAAATATGCTCAGAGAGCAGAAAACATATGCACAATATATTGGGAACACATTAAGAATTTGTTTTAAAAAACTGTGTTTTCCAAGTATATGAATTTAACCCCTCTCATTTCGTTATCTTTACTTTTTTAAGCTAATTAATGTAGAAATTATATTAGAAAATGTTAAGACTCATTGTCCACTTTATTTTTTTCACATGATTGTAATACACCAAAATGTCCAGCAGGTGGCACTATATGCATATTTTATAGCTGAACAGTGCAAACCTAGGTAGAGATGAGCAGTCATACAGCATCATACTGTCATCTAAAGAGTAAGTATCTACTCTGATAAATGGTTTTCATCTTTGCTACTGCTGGGAATATACAGAAATGTATTTATATTCCTTTATATATGGGCAAATGACTTGAATATAGGCATGATGGGTGGGTAGCATGGGTAATATTGATTCATAGGTACATAGTGTGTATTATAACATTTAAGTTTTCAGACTTCTATAACAGAGAGAGACATATTGTATAAAGGTTACATGATAGGTGAAGGAAGATGAAACACACATTGGTATAGATTTAATTACAAACATCACGTTACTTCCACAAGACGCTGCTGTGTTAACATACATCACAGTGGAAGTGGATTGTTCAGTGAATGCACATCACCAAATTCATTGGAAAATCTGGAGCTAATGTGGATTACATAGTAGGGATGAGCGGACCCAATCAAGTTTTACCGACACCAAAAGTTTTGTACGGGTACACATACTGGGCCTTAGCGCTCACCCCTATTAGTAACACCCGTGATCAGTGCTGCCATTGGATACAGAGTTAAAAGTAGGGGCGTAACTTTAGGGGGTGCAGAGGTTGCGATCGCACTTGGGCCCAAGAGGTTTAGGGGGCCCTTATGGTGTCACTTTCCCATATGAAAAGACTATTACTATAAAACATACATTGTAGTCGGGCCTGGCACAGACTTTGCACTGGAGCCCATTAGCTTCTAGTTACGCCACTGGTTAAAGGGGTGTTCCCATTTCAGCAAATAAATGTTAATGTTTGAATTATGAAAAGTTATACAATTTTCCAATATACTGTATCAATTACTTTGCTAGATCTATGCTTGTTTTCTTTTTATAGAAAACGTCTGTATGAGTTTCCAGTGGACTGAAATCTGACCATGGTCACACAAGTGCACTGTCAGGCTTCTGGGGTAGTGAACCCCATGGACCACCGCGGACGATGAAACAAGCCGACGCTTGGGACCGGAATCTAAGTGGCACCCGGTTTTCACCAGATCCCAATGCTGGGAAGGGACGGTATTTAACTGATTAGGGCAGTGATGGCGAACCTTTTAAACTACAACCAAAATCCATATATTTACCGGGAAGTGCCAACATGACATTTTAAGCAGTAACTTATTGCTACCTGTTCTTCCTCATCTTTCAATCGTATCGACCCCCTGAGGCCACCAATACAGTTGAAAGAAGAAGGGAAAATTCGGACTCTCATTGTAGCGTCTCTCCAGGGTCTCTCTGTAGAGGAAGAATGGTGGGTCCAGCGGATGGACTCCAAATATAATGCAGTTTTGTCAACACCTTCTCACTTTTCCAAACAGCTGAGGAAGTGTCGCTTAAGTTGCCTGGGACTGCAGGAAGATTTGGTCCTATTTGGTGAACTCTGTCCTGGGGCAATGGCCTGAGTGCCCACAGTAATGGCTCTAAGTGCCACCTCTGGCACCCGTGCCATAGGTTCGCCACCACTGGATTAGGGGAAGTGACCAGCATCAATCCACAGACACCGCCACGGAGAGGGGCACGGGTGCGCCTGCGACCAGAGGTGTGGGTCGCAGGAACACCCGTGACATGCATTGCACATCTCTGCATATTTTCTATGATACTTACGAGCCGTGCACCTGTATGACCATGGTCAGATTTCTGTATAGCAGGACAGCAAGCAGAGATCTAGAAAACCATGAGGAATTGATGCATAAATTATATTGGAAAATTGAACAATTTTTCATCATATAAACAATGGCGTTAATTTGTCAATATGGGAATACCCCTTTAACATTCGGTCTGATGTCCAATGTTTGGCATGGACATGAACATTGTGGTTTGGGTCCACTCATTAATAGTTAATACCCAGCAGTGAAGAGGGGCTTCCCAAAATGCATGATATCACCCGGGCTCTGGTTTGAGCACCTAAACCACAATGTTCGACATTGACATGAACATTGGGGTTCGAATCCACTCATCACTATTCACTAATAAAATGTACAAAATGGGTGGGGGGTAATTAATAAACTGCAATAAGGAAAAGAATTAAATGTACACATCTAGTATGACATTTTTGGTTGGTACAATAATTTTGGGTAGAAACCAATTAGAGTTCATGTTTCTTTTTTTACGGTAGCTGAAAACTGATAAGATTCTGTATATGACAAGAACAGTCTTTGCACTTTGCTCTATGCTTTTCTCTGTAATGATGTGTTTATAGGTCAATATCACAGATTTACAAGGCAAAACACATCTGCCAGTTTACAAAACACACGCGCATGGGATTTTTTTCCAATGCATTCATGCAGTGTCTCACCACACAATATAAACGCATCATGTGACCCAGCCACAATGTTAGAGAAATGAATGAGACATGAAGACATTGAATATATAAACCACATAGATGGGTGTACATGAAAGTGCGTTCAGTGCCTACTTTGTGCATTGGAATAACCTGGAAACGATGAAACTCGGGCTTTAACTTTAGACAAGATAAGTGACTCATTGTAAAATCAGAATATGTTCAATGACAAACTCTGCTATGTGACACAATGGCCTCATATGTTATAGCATCCTTAGTCATCTTATAGTATAATACCTGTAGGACTTTTTCATAATAACTGATATACTTAAGTAAAAGACACCCAACTTGCTGCACTCATACATATGTCTGACAATGTGTACGCTATTCATATATTATCCATGCACGTCACATCATCTGCTTCACATGCTCATTCTCATTTCTTCTACCTCTATACAGATATATTGATACAACCAGAGCGTAATTTAAAGGAAATCTTACATCAAAATCCAGCATGATAAACCAGGGACACTGAACAAAGGCTCTGTGACTAATTAAAATGAATTAATATTAATTCTTTATTTACATAGCGCACACACATTACGCTGCGCTGCACAGAGTTTGCCAAATGTGACAGTGGCAATCTTCTGATATTTGTTATTTGCCCTCTGTCCTTCCAAAATCTACTTTTAAAATGATGCTAAAGAGCCAAATTGGTTCTGGAGGGCGTTACCAGAACCTTCCCATGCTGTAGTTTCACATGATGTTATACTGTGCAGGAGCAGATCACATCCTCCCCCCTGCTCCCTCTGTACTCCCCCTCCCTCTGCCTGTTATCTCACACAGCGAGAAGGGGAAGTACTCCAGTTCAGTGTAACAAACTGTGAAATTATAGAAAGAAGTCGACAGCCAAATAAATGATAAACTTCTTTTATTAAGGTTCATAAAAACATGCAAACAGTACAAGAAGGAAACTCAAATAAAGAGATGACTTACACTTTTTGCTTCACAGCTTAATCATAGTCTGTGAAGTTCTAAGTTCTAGTAAGCCCCCCCCCTATAGTACTTCAGGTGCATTAGCATCTTTTTAAAAGTTGACTATAGAAGGAAGGAGGCCATGGATAACAAATATAAGAAGATTACGACAGTCACAGTGCCTGGATCTATGAGTAAGTGCCCCTAACTCCTGAGTTAGTGGTTTATCATGCCTTATTTTGATGACAGATTTATGACTCATGGTCCCACGGATAAAGGTTTAGATTTGACCTTCCACACAGCTCATGCCCTTCACTCCCTTTTAGCAGTTAACATGACCCATAGGTGCATCATTTGTAGTCAGGTCAATTGCAAGGATCTGAAAAAAACAGGAACAAATGTCCAGAAATGTGCTTTTACCTGATCCCACTGATAATCTATATGCATTTCGGAAGCAGAATATCAATAATAAATCATCATGAACAAAGCAGCTTCGATACAGACAGATGTGTATACAATGGTTCTTGCAGGTACATATTTCTATAGCCCAATTTATTTCACTATATACTTAATACTGATATAAAAAATTAATGATCTCCTTCCTTCTGTTAAGGTTGAAGAATTTATGATGCTTAAATTGCAAGATGTAAAATGAGAACAAAGTGTTGTGTAAAGTATTGTGGGCCCCCTAGCTACTTAGCCTGTTTAGAGCTAATCTACACAGTGATGTAAAACTGCTGTTGGCTACGCAATACAGCAGACACTCACTGGCCCAGATGTACTTTAAGTGAGGCAAATACATGCAGTTTACCCCACTATGGTGCAGAATCTTTATTAAACTGACACTCTCTACCTGCACCGACCGTGCTTAGACTTAATGCACACAAATGTATAACTGCCGTGTTGTAGCCTGGCGGGCATATGTCGGCGAGAGGAAGAGGTAGAGGGGATGAGCCCTGCTGCCCACCCCCTCCATAGAAAATACTAGCCACACAGCCGTAGACAGGCCAAAGATAGAGCTCTATATTTTTGTGGCTACGGCTCAGGAACGATGAGCACTTGTTGTGCTCGCTGTACCGAGCCGTGTGCCATAGCTGTCAATAGGAGACATATGTCAGGCCGCAAGCTCGCAGCCGTACATTCGTCCCCCCCACAATCGTGTACATGAGGTCATAAACTGAGTGCACCACAATTATTGTAGACCTGCCAACATAAATGTATGTACCGGAATGTCCCTTTAGGTGCAAAGTGTTTTGTTGTGATGCACATAGTAGCGGAAATGCTAAATACATGTGGAAGCAGTTTGAATGTATTATGTGTATTTATGTGCAAAGCTAGCCAGAAAACTGCTGGAAAAAACTTTAATAAATCTGGGTCACTGTGTAAGAAACAGAACCTAAGCTCTATTATTACACATTACCAAAGAACTGAATGGAACCATGGTTATGTATCTATGGACAGCCTTTCTGGTGATCACCGAGGGTTTCATCGTCAGACCTCTAGCAATCAACTAGTATATCTCTATCCTGTGCTTAGGGGGTTATCAAAATTTTCTGAACCAAAAAAATCTATTAACAAAACTAAGATGTCATTTTGATAGTTGCTGAAAGAAACAATCCACTTCCAAGAAGTCCCAGAAAACACAACAAAGCAAAATGGACACATTTTCAAGAATATTTTTTATTGCAATAAAAAAATATTGTCTTTGTAAAAACAATAAGTTACATATTTTACAATACATTACACAACAATAACTGAAAGTTTCATAGGTTTCCCTTTGTTAATAAGAAAGCAATGACATCTCACAGAGAGGCTTTCCTCCAGTCCATACAGTGAGTAATGAAGAAGCTGCAATTATAAATCTGCTAATAATATACTTGGAAAAGAAAACATTGCACGTAAAACAGCGACAGTATTACAGTAAATGCTAAAGGCTGCGTGGTAGTTTGTAAATGCACATAGGTGTTCCTTACTATATCAGCCATTATAGGTTAAACTAAACCTCCATAAAAGGGGAACAATAAACTTGGGATTATCTTGATTTTTTTGCAGTCTGCAGGACTCTAAATATGTAGTAGGAACTAAATATTTTGTAGAAATCCTACAGAAAACATCAATATTTATCTCCTGCCGATCTGCTAGAGACGGGATGAGCGGAGGGTCTACCCAAATGGGCAGGCTCCAACTGCAGCACATGGGGAGTGTCCTGCTCCAGCCAACAGCTTCTCATTGGACAAGCAAGTGGAGGAAAAATAGGTTTATGGCTCATCTGGACATCATATGGACAATAAAATATTTTCATGTTCAAGGCTTAGTGTCCCTAACCTGTCATATTTTCTGGCATGCCCCATTGTTAAATACATACATTCCCCATAAAATGACAGATTTGCCAGGCCTCTCTTATGTCTCCTAGATATGAATAAAGGATGCCTGATGGCTACAGAAAAAATGGTCTTAATGGTTTGCTGTTTGTCACCATTTTTCAGCAAAAAAGATTCAAATACATTTACTATTGTGTACAGTAGAATCGTATAATGTCCTTTACCATTTTCCTGACAATCTCTTCAGGACACACAATATGGGGGAGATTTATCAGAAGTGTCTGAGGTAAATCAGTTCTAGATGCCTATGGAAACCAATCAGAGCTCAGCTTTAATTTCATAAACAGCTTTGGGAAAATGAAAGCTGAGCTCTGGTTGGTTGACATGGACATCTATAACAGTTCTGCTATCAGACACTGCTAATAAATCTCCCCCATATTCGGAATGGGAAATGATTATACTCCTTTATTCATTTCCAGAAGGAATAACAGAGTAATGGCGCAGTGCAGATGTCTAAGAAACATATATTTTATGGGAAACGTATTTACCTATACGTATACATGCCAGGACAGGTCTAGAAAAGGCTTTCTCCTTTATTATAAGTGCAAATGGCTTGTCTGCTACTATTTATTAATATAACAGTATTCACATTTTCAAGATACAGTCGAAGCAACTAACAAATACGTAGCCCTTGTAGGTTTACATATCAAACATACCACAGATGGCACAGTACCTATCTCTTGCTACTGACTGCCATTTGGACCAGCACACAACATATGCTCAAAATTAAAGCTACTCTTACCTCTATAACCTTTGGCTCCATAGTCTTATACATTGACATAATATATTTGTACAGTTCTAGCATAAACAAACATACCAGGTATTGCAAACCCAATGAAGATGTGTTGCCAATAAGGATGCAATCTGAAGACAATAATGCCCCCGCGTCTGTCCTCACTACTGCATTGCACTTCAGTATGTGAATCTGGTAATATGGCACTATAAATATACTTTACTTTTGATGCTTTTGTATCAAGAAAGATGGATACCAAGAAGGTCAAGCACACTACTGTACCATGAATACAGAATATTTAATACAGAAAGTCTAGTGAGGGGCACATACAAGATTCCTATACCCAGACTGTAGATATCTCCTACTATTGTAGGTCGTTGTGCAGCTGCCCCTGGATTATTTACACTTCCTATAAGGTAACATTAATGTATCACTGGAAATATTAAGTCCATCATTGGGTTGTGGGTTAAATTTTTGCACCCAACATCTCCAACAACATGTCGTCCATATTTACAGAGCCAATAATGGGTCTAAAGAAGAGTTCTGCAATGGCGTTGGCATTGATGGATCTCAGCAAAGACAAAACGATGATTAACTTGGTGAATCTGGAGTGGTCCCATCTCTGGATAAGCTTCACATGCTCATTTAAGGCTTGGTGGGCTTCCTGTTGTAATCCTTGGATATAGCGAGCACAGTGCAATCCGGGCAAATCTGTAAGGGCAAAAGTAAGAAAAAAAAGTCAATGATACAGCACTTCTATAGAATAGGATACTATAGATTAGTGAGTCTCTAAAAAATATTTGTCAAACAATTTCCTTGTCAAAAAAGTAGATTGTGTTCAATCACAGACTCATTTATACTTAAATAAAAATGTGTACATAAGAAGCAATGATACAACTTCTAAGGGCTCTAGGGCAGGGATAAGTATATTTAAAGATTTAAGTTGTTTTATTTGTTTTTCTGTTTGTTTCTTTTTGTTTATATAATCGAAATGTGAGTGATACGATAATACGGTAATAATTCTTAAAACAAACACAAGAAGAAAAATATATACATTGCATTTTTCAGTCTAGATAATTTAGATTTTTGCAATAAGACCATGACACTAAAAGTTTTTGGAAAAATAGTAAAAAATTGTTGAAGATGTGGACAGTAAGTACATTATAGTACATTGGGTAATCCATGTGAGATATTATGTATAACTTTGTAAAGTATATTGACACACTGTATAGCAGATTAGCCACATGTGAACATACAGCGCAGATATTAGTTCCTTATCTTAAATTAGATGTCCTTAATAATCTCTTCCCTGATGACGACTTACACTTCATCCACCATAGGCTGGTCATTGGACTAGGAAGGATTGGACAAATAAATGTATTATGTCTTACTACAGCCTCCATATTATTGGTTGTCCAAGTTTCAGCTTAAAGACTGGTATATTAAAGCCCCATCAAGATCATCCATTATAGTGTGCAGCCCAAGAACGGAGTGTGACATGGACTGCAGATACTGGGTCAAACGCACTACAGGTTATTAACCTTCAGTAGGATGTGGACAACAGAACTCATCAATTACACTAGTGTTTAGATACTACTTATACTACCAGGATCTCTAGTAGTTAATAATAAATATAAAAATAAAAAAAATTGGATTATAATTGGATTATAGTAAAGCTGTGAGACTATTTAGAAAGAAATTACATAAGAAAAATCTTTAATGTTTGTTTCCATATCTTAACTTATTTTACCTTCTACGCACAATAAATCACCTCAACTCAGTATATATATATATATATATATATATATATATATATATATATATATATACATATATATATACATATATGCACATAGGATATATCATATATTCCAAAAATGTGATCTAAATTGATCTACGGTTCCTACATAACTGCACAGGTCTCCAGGGTTTAAACACGTATCCATCAGTACTGGTTGTGATAAGTATGTGTCCCCCACATAAGTATGTGTGTTCACATTTACATATATTTCAAAGGGAAATATAATATTATGTCATCTGAATTTATTGTCATACACAGATTTTCATATTGTAATTCCAGAAACTTTTTACACAAGTAATTGCTTATAAAAAACACAACAAGCAGTCACATATAGGTGTAAGGAAGGTTAACACTGTAATAAGACTGACTTGTAAGATGAACATAAGAAACGGGGTGAAATAGAATACATATTATCTAACATGTTGATGCTACATCCCAGTTTCATAACTATATTAAACATTCATCACACTTTTGTTGGGATGCTGAATGCATACTTGGAAGATTTTCAGCACTTTCTCTTTTAATATGCATCCAGAAACTGCAGTAGCACAAAATGCATCCTAAAGTAAAAAAAGATGTCTTGCAGTTTTGGTTTCGCTGTTCCCTGCATCGTTTTAACACTTATTGTCATTTTTTATAAATGAAACTCAAGTTGCAAAAGGAATAGAATAGAAAAAACCTTCTAAATTGTAAAGTGATATAACACATAGAACCTTTCTACTGATACAATAGACATGATGTCAAAGTTGGGTCTATGAATGCAGCAGAGCTGAGTTTCTACCTGATACAATGTGCTGCCTATCTAAAGAACTTGAGATAAACCTATAGTTTTATGATTTCAGCTCTGATACCTCTACACACTGGTAGCACATATACAGCAGTCACCTCTGTACTGCTAGACCCCTGATGGCTATGCTTTCTATGTCATCTTAGTATGCTGGACCATATTTACCTGAATTGAATAGTACAATCCCTTTTAGATAGGCATACTCTTTGTTGCTTATTCCCAGACTCCAGCACTTCTCCAAGAACTCCTTGATCCACCTGATCTCTGTGGCTGTGGGCAGCTGGGTGACTTTATGTTGCTGTTGTATGTTATCTCCAGGTTCTGGTACTTCTTGGTGTTCTTGCTGTTGTTTCCTTTCTGCTCCTTGCTTGTTTGTTAAAATCCTTTGTAACATACTGGGTTCTGATGTTTCAACAGTCTCAAAATCAACCTTGTCCTGTGCCAGTCCCAGCACTAGTAGTGGAGCCCAGCTGCTCCTGACCAACAGTAGCTGGTCAGCCAGGGGTAGCTCCTGGAAGCAGGGCAAGCTCTTGACAAACCTTAGGGTCTTCACTAGCACAGCTGAGGCAGCCTTGCAGGTGACCTGGGGGGTCTTGAGACTGACTTTCTTTTGAGATCCACAGGAACAGCCTTGTCCATACCCTCCTGTGTGCTCTTCCTTCCTTCCTTTGTGGGAATCCTTGTGTTCCTCATTCTTCAGGATATTGTACAAAATACTGCTGTGCCTCCTGTTGTCTACAGAACAGTGACACTTATCTAAACAAGCCATGGAGAAGTGCAGGCAGATGCAAGCTGAGAGCTCCCTTGCTGCATCAGTTGCTGCTGTTCTGCCTTTCAATGAAGCCAGACAGATACTATGCTGATCCTCCTCTGCCTGCCCCTCAGGTTATATTTATACCTTTGTTTCCAGTCAGACAATATCTGCAGTTCAAAAGGGGGCAGACGCTCATTATTGGCTGAAAAAGAGAGAGAGAAGGGAGAGATCACACCTCCTCCTCTTGCATTTCCCAATATCAACCACTAGATGGGGCATTTGAATCAATCTGATGGACTGTGTAGTGCAGGGGCTATGCTCAGACATACAGAGCACTATATTATTAACTGGACAGAATAGTAACCTACTGCCTATCATTTTTTTTCTTTAAGTTACATTGTGGCTTCTTTCATTCATGGTCTCTTTCAGAAATTCATCATGTAAAATGAACTGTCTGCAGATTGTAATGCTGCTCAGTCTGAAAAGCTTTTCATTCTACTACTATAACCCCCAACTCATCCAGACACCAGGAGCAATTTCAAAAGCAGCCAAACATTATTTTTTCCAGATTGTGCTTGTATTTTTCAGGATGAAATTTTTGTCAATAGCAATTATAGATATGTAATATGTTCACTTGTCAAGAGAATACAAAGCCCATTGGTTCTACCACTCATTATTGAACAAAACATTAGTATAAGTATAGGGGTAAATGAGGAACTGTAGCACTGAGCTGCATTCCCTATGTCACCTCACTCTAGATTAACCGTGCAGTTTCAGATGTAGAAATAGATGTGTCTACTTCAACTTTTTTTTTTTTAAATGTGTTAATTCAAATTGAAATATCCCAATATCTGAAAAATAAAGCACATTTAATAAGCTGTCAAAGCTCTATGATAAATCTAATGTATGTTACCTACTAGAATGGAATTCAAAATCAAGCACAATAAATCAGGTAACTAATTATTTTGGTAGTAAAAACATTTATTACAAAGAAATCAGAAAAAATAAGCCATCAAAGTAAAAGCAAGCAACAAAAACCAAAATCAGTATACTGTAAACAAAAACTGAAAAGTCCCAGGGCAGGCTTGCAGGAAACAGGAGCACTGGTGGGATGGCAGCATTGCTTCCACATTCCAGGGTTGCTGTCAAGATACTCAGATAGCAAGGTTCCAGCACTGGCATGATACTCACATAGCAAAGTTCCAGCACTGGCATGATACTCACATAGCAAGGTTCCAGCACATGCAAGATACACGGATAGCAGGGTTCCAGTACATGCAGGATACACAGATAGCTGGGTTCCAGCACATGCAGGATACACAGATAGCAGGGTTCTAGCACATGCAGGATACACGGATAGCAGGGTTCCAGTACATGCAGGATACACGGATAGCAGGGTTCCAGCACATGCAGGATACACGGATAGCAGGGTTCCAGCACATGCAGGATACACGGATAGCAGGGTTGCAGCACATGCAGGATACATGGATAGCAGGGTTCCAGCACATGCAGGATACACATATAGCAGGGTTCCAGCACATGCAGGATACACATATAGCAGGGTTCCAGCACATGCAAGATACACAGATAGCAGGGTTCCAGCACATGCAGGATACACGGATAGCAGGGTTCCAGCACATGCAGGATACACGGATAGCAGGGTTCCAGCACATGCAGGATACACGGATAGCAGGGTTCCAGTACATGCAGGATACACTGATAGCAGGGTTCCAGCACATGCAAGATACACATACAGCAGGGTTCCAGCACATGCAGGATACACGGATAGCAGGGTTCCAGTACATGCAGGATACACGGATAGCAGGGTTCCAGCACATGCAAGATACACATACAGCAGGGTTCCAGCACATGCAGGATACACATATAGCAGGGTTCCAGCAGCACTGACAGGATACATGGATAACAGGGTTCCAGCACATGCAGGATACACGGATAGCAGGGTTCCAGCACATGCAGGATACACGGATAGCAGGGTTCCAGCACATGCAGGATAAACGGATAGCACTGACAGGATACATGGATAACAGGGTTCCAGCACTAGCAGGATACACGGTCCAGCAACAGGTACCAGTCCAAACCTTCAATACAGGTGAAAGTGAATAATGATCCATGCTGAGACATCAGGCTCCCAGCCTTTTATCAGCCACAGGTCATGCCAACTGTAGCTGAAATAGCCCTCATCAAATGACCAGCAACACAGAGATGATGGAAAGTTGGGTGTTCACATCACACAGAGGGTCAAGACTGTTACACCTATTAATAGATCCAGGCACAGTGACCTCTGGTAATTTTCTTATATTTCTTATCCATGGCCTCCTTTTTTTAAATAAACTTCTAAAATTATGCTAACGAAACAGAAAGAAGCGCTCTGTTGGCATTACCAGAGCCCCTTAGTGTTGCAGAGGCACGTGCTATTACAAAGAACAGAACATGTCTGACTCAACCCCCAGAGCCTCTTAGTATATCTGCTGTGTTGTGCATTGGCAGGGGAACATAAGACTGGCACACAGTGGGGCACATTTACTTACCCGGTCCTGTCGCGATCCAGCGGCGTGTTCTCTGACGAGGATTCGGGGCTTCCAGCGATTCACTAAGGTAGTGCGCCCGATGTCCACCAGGTGTCGCTGCTGCGCCGAGGTCCGCCGGAGTTCGCCGGAGTTCACCATCCTATCATGGGGTGGGTGCATGTAAAGCAACACATTTTTTTTTAAAAATACCGCGGTTTTTCCGAATCCATCGGGTTTTCTGACGGCCACGCCCACCGATTTCCGTTGCATGCATGCCGACGCCGATGCGCCCCAATCTAATCGCGTGCGCCCAAAAACCCGGGCAAATCCTGGAAAAATGGCGTAAATCGGTAATATTTGGGAAACACAACGAAAAAGAGCGATTCGGGCCCTTAGTAAATGTTTCGGGCCCCCGTGTGTCTAGTTTTAATAAATCCCCCCATGAGGATAATGTTCAGTGGTTGCGACAAAACCGAACCTCATCTATACGCTGTACAAAAACAGAGGGGTATGAATTAAGTTGTGGTTTTTCATCATGGCTTTCATCCATTGCAGAGCACAGCTCATAAACTCTTCATTTTCTATGCTGTTGTGTGCAACAAAGATAGTTTTCCTTTTACACAATTTTGAATATCTCTGTACAATGAATGTCTACGGCAATCATTTGCATTTGTATAATGATATACCTACACATGTTCAACAGTAAGCACAAGCCCAATGCCACGTGTAGAAAAGGGTTTTTTTGTAGATAGATGCTGATTTAATACATGAAAGCTTGTATGTGGGAAGCTTACTTTAGCATAAAGTTTTCATTGAAGGCTATATTGGATTTCAAGGTTATCAACAAAATGTTTCCTTTCTTTTCAAACAACCTAGTGAATGCCGTAGTGTACTCGGTCATTCTTCAGATGCACCAATGTTTATGCAGTTTCAGCTTCAATGTACAGCTTCAACACATAATAAAACAAAAAGCTTTTCTTTCTTTGACTGAATGAATCCGTATTCTTCATTCCATTTTTGATGGTGCCAGCAGGTTTACTGCAGCTTTATTAAGCATTAAAACTTTCTGTTCACAAAAAATGTCTCTTAAACATCAAGGATGACGTTACAAAGGAATTAAAAGTACACAAGAGGGAAGATTTACTAAGAAAGAGCAGAAGCTAAGTTGTATTGGAGGCATTCATTTATAGTGTCTCAAGGGCACACAAATTATGCTATAATTTTATCTAGGATGTTAGTGTTTAGCCTAAGATGGTTGTTTTTGGTGTAAGGGCTGCATAGACAAAAAGGGAATAAACGGACTCCACAATCATGAAGGTGAAATAGAACTTCATGCTAATTGTGTGCCAAAATTTGTTCCACAAAAAGTGTTGGGAACCGAGAAGGGAAAGTGTTGGTATTCCCAAGCTGCGCCCAAACTGAGCGGCCAAGAGGCTGAGCCCTCTAAATATATGGTGGGTGTTGGCATTATGCAGCCAACACCAACCGCTCACATCAACGATCGGGGTGGCAGCTAAATGCCGGTGGCGCCTCGGCATCTGGAAAAAGAATGGTGCTCCTTGTAGTGATCTTTTCCCAAGGAAGTCTGTAGTCCGTTTGAGTTTCCAGGACCTGTCATTGGGCAGGATCTATAACGTTATGCCAAAAGCAGATTTTGCTTCCCAACCAGAGGCACACTATTATAGATCCTTAGCAATTTCTCCATCTACTGGAGAATAGTATTGCAATATATGGCTGGAATGATAAGACCCCCAAGCAATAAAAGTAGTAAATTTTAAAATAAAACAATAAACATGTTAAATATCATCACATCCCATAAAGCCCGAGCAGCAACATATAAAAATGGTTATTCCCAGCAGTGAATCCAGTGATGGAAAATAGCACCCAAATGTTCAAAGCTCCACTTTTTCTCCATTTGCAACACAAAACATGTAATAAAAAGTGATCAAAAGGTTGTACAGTCCTGAAAACAAGAAATGAAAACATCCTTACGTCCTGCAAAAAATGACATCTGATTCAGAAATTTACGCTGAAGAATGAAAAAGTCAGAATAGGGCAAAATTAAGAGAATTTTTTTAGTGCGAAAAGTTAAACATTTTTTAAAAAAATATTAAAGCATAATAAATCCCAAGGAAAAAAAGTAGAGGTGTAATTTGTTTTTCACATACTTTTCTGTAAATGTAAAAATAAAAAAGTTATAGATTTTTATGGATTTGTCCAAGCCAAAGTATCAACCAAATAGCAGAAATGTAAGTAAAGTTAAGTAGCAGGTTGGTAGCATTCACACAGGAACGTTCAACCAATACCCGCCGATGTTCCTCAAACTCAAGGAATATTATAAACTCAGATAATATTTTGCAGTTCTGTTTTGCTATCCTTTATATGATGATGTCTTTAGAACAGCTTTGGAGGTCATAACAATTTTAACTTTGTTATTTTAATAAGATGTGAAACGTTAACTTTATTAATTACATGTTTATTCTTTTTAGAATTAGCAGACACTTTTCTGTAATTTTTCCCATTAATGTTTTTTAGTAACTTCAACCTTAAGCCTCCGTCCAGCTGTCTTTAACTAAACTGATTGGACTTGACTAGAAAAGTCACAAACCTGTCTATATAAGACTTCACAGCTCACAGTGCATGTCAGAGCACATGAGAATCATGAGGTTTAAGGATCTTCCCAAGGAGCTCAGAGACATAATTGTGGCAAGGAATAGATCTGACCAAGGTTAGAAAATATTTCTGCAGCACTGAAGATTCCTAAGAACTCAGTGCCCTCCATAATCCTTAACCCCTACGGGACACAGCATCTTTTGGCCTAAAGGACGCAGCCCCATTTTTCAAATCTGGCCTGTGTCACTATAAGTGGTTATAGCGTGGGAACGCTGTGAGATATCCAGGGGATTTTGAGATTGTTTTCTCGTGACACATTGTACTTCAAATTAGTTTAAAAATTTGGATGAAATCTTTTGCGTTTAGTTATGAAAAAAAACAAAATTTGGCAAAAATTTTGAAAAATTCTTTATTTTCAACGTTCTAAATTCTCTACTTTTGATTCAGAAAGTCATAGCACCCAAATAAATTCATAACTTACATTTCCCAAATGTCTGCTTTATGTTGGCATGGTTTTTTAAGATTCCACATATTTTACTAGAATGTTATGAGGCTCAGAATTTGGGTGCCATTTTTCACATTTTTTGTAAAATCGCCAAAACCTGTATTTAGATGGACCTGCTCAACTTCTAATTGACACTGAGAGGCCTAAATAATAGCGAGACTCGTAAATTACCCCATTGTGGAAACTACACCCCTCAACATATGAAAAACCACTTTTAAGAAGTTTGTTAACCCTTTACGTGTTTTATAGGGGTTAAAACAAAATGGAGGTGGAGTCTGCAAATTGTAATATTTTTTCACAATACACTCATTTTGGGTGGAAAATTTTACATTTCTAATGGATAAAATGAAAAAAGGCTCCACAAAGTTTGATACGCAATTTCTCCCGAGTACACCGATACCCTACATGTGGTGGTAACCTGCTGTATGGGCGCACGGCCGGGCATAGAAGGGAAGGAGGCGCCATTCAAATCAGATTTGCTATGTCACATTGTACAGGCTATAATTTTTTTCTTTTTTTTATTGTGCACCTATAGGGGCTTATTTCTTTTGCCACATGAGATGCACTTTTCTAATACATAATTTTGGGGCATCTATAGCTAATTGGTGAGATTTAATTAACTCTTTGTTGGTGGAGGAAATGAAAATCATCAATTTTTAGGAAAATTTTTATGTGTTTTTTTTTTTTGGCCGTTAACCATACCATGAAAATAGTATATTATTTTTATTCTTTGGGTCGCCACGTTTATGAAAATACTTCATTTATATATATTTTTTTATTTTTTCCCATTTTTACTGTATAAAAAGTAATTTGGCAAAATTGTTGTTAATTTTAGCATCACCGTCTTTCATATGCATAACTTTTTTATTTTTCACCTCAAAAATCTGTTTAAGGGCTTATTTTTTGCAAGAATGATAGCTCTTTTTAGTGGTCTTATTTTAGATTGCGTAACTTTTTAAAATCACTTTTTTAGAGCATTTTTAAAGGGCATTAATAAAAAATCATCTTTAGCAGAGAGAGTTTTTTTAGGTTGTTTTTTACGGGGTTAACTTTGCGGATCTAATAACGATTCTGTTTTATTAGGCAGATTGTTACGGACGCAGGGATACCAAATATGTGGGGGTTTTGTGTATTTTATTCAATTGTACTGAATAAAAACTAATTTGGAGAAAATCTTATTCATTTTAGCATCACCATCTTTTTATATGCATAACTTTTTTATTTTTTGGCAGATAAATCTTGTTAGGGGCTTATTTTTTGCGAGAACAGTTGTTCTTTTTAGTGAGCTTATTTTGGAGTGCATAACATTTTTTAAATCACTTTTTAGAGCATTTTTTATAGGGTATTAATTAAAAATTATCTTTTTTCGGAATGTTTTTTGCGTTTTTTTCCTCCGGCGTTTACCGTGCGGGTCCAGTAACGATTCTGTTTTATTATGCAGATTGTTACGGACGCGGCAATACCAAATATGCGGGTTTTTTTTGTGTTTTTATGTTTTTTATACTTTATTAAGTTTTTTTATGGGAAAGTGACATTTTAGGGGCTTATATTTTTATGTATTAATTTTTTATTTATTATAATGTGTAGTGTTAACTGTTTTTGCATATTTTTACTTATACATACTTGAACTTAAACCAGTGATGCTCTGATCACTGGTTTAAGTTCAATACACTGCTCTACAATACTATTTTATTGTAGAGCAGTGTAAACTGTCTGAGCAAGCTTGCGCATGCTCAGACAGTTTACAGCCAGACCCGGAAGGGGTCTGGCTGCCATGGAGACCGGGCAGCTCCGGGGCACATGCCAGTCCTCGGAGCTGCCCGGAAGAGGATCGGATCCCCCGGTAAGCGGCACGGGGGATCCGATCCACAGCGCTAACACCGTTACACGCCGCGGTCATGTTTGACCGCGGCGTGTAAGGGGTTAACACCCGCGATCGGAGCCGGCTCCGATCGCGGGTGTTAGCGCAGGCTGTCAGCTGTACTAGACAGCTGACAGCCGCTGCTTCTGGTACCGGCTCCGTTCGTGAGCCGGTGCCAGAAGCAGGACGTTATAGAACGTCCCCGTGCGCTAAGCATCTAGCCCCGGGGACGTACTATAACGTCCAGGTGCGCCTAGGGGTTAAATGGAAGAAGTTTGGGATGACCACAACTCTTCCTCAACCTGGCTGTCCAGCCAAACTAAGCAATCGTGAGAGAAGAGTCTTGGTGAGAGACAAAGAAAAACCCCAAGATCACTGTGGCTGAGTTTCAGAGATGCAGTAGGGAGATTGGAGAAAGTTCTACATAGTCAACTATCACTGTAAACCTTTGGAAGCTTCTCCTCAGTGCAAGACACATAAAACCATGCATACACTTTACACAAAGGACTCCTAGAGTGTGAGAAATACAATTCTCTGGTCTTATGAGACAGAGATTGAACTTTTTGGTGTTAATTCTAAGTGGTATTTGTGGAGAAAACAAGACACTGCTCATCACCTACCAAATACAATTCCTACAGTGACACATGGTGGTGGTGATGGCACCATGAAAAATGTAAGAGGTCTGAATACCTTATGTAATTACTGTATGTTTTGAAACATGGTTCTGGTGTCATATTTAAAAAGAGAATCTCCCTGATGTATGTATAATTATGATGTATAGCCCTGATGTAGGTCACTGTCAACATGTCTACACATGTGGTAACTGCACACGAACATGTATAGCTGTAGGCAGTGGTGAAGGGGTTTTTAGACATTTACTACAAATAGTATCACATTCTCCGTAAAATATTTTAGAATTCATTTTTAATAGAATGGGCAAGGAAAGCAATGAAGCTGAATACAATCGAGCAGCATGGGACTCCTTTCTTGAGACTATTTTCTGGGTTTTAATCTATCCAGAGAAACATTGAACTTTCATGCATAAGTTTGGACTATTTAATACCACATGCTACAAAAGCACTTATAAAACCAGCTAGATTTTAGCGTGAAATTGGCATTACGAGTGGTTTTAGACTGGACAGTTTTCTTTGCTGAACAAACAAAGGATATAGAGATGGTGAATCGATTCTAACGATTCTAAATTCATTTACAATTTCAGGAAAACTTTGATTCGTCACGAATCCGAAGTTTACACTGATTCGTGGGCATAAATTTCGATATTTAAAAAAAAAATAATAATAATTTTTTAACCCCTTTATTAGCAAAATGCCCGCAAGCACAAAACGTATTACATGGGGCAGAGAACTCTGGGAAGAAGAAAGGAACATGGCGGTAGTGTTCCTTACTATATGGCTGTATTCTTCACTGTATGGAGGTAGTGTTCCTCACTGTAGGGCGGTAGTGTCCCACACTGTAAGGCGGTAGTGTTCCTCACTGTATGGGGGTAGGGTTCCTCACTGTAGGGCGGTAGTGTCCCTCACTGTATGGCAGTAGTGTTCCTCACTGTATGGCAGTAGTGTTCTTACTGTATGGCGGTAGTGTTCCTCATTGTATGGGGGTAGTATTCCTCACTGTATGGGGGTAGTATTCCTCACTGTATGGTGGTAGTGTCCCACACTGTAAGGCGGTAGTGTTCCTCACTGTATGGCAGTAGTGTTCCTCACCGTATGGCGGTAGTGGTCCTCACTGTATGGGGGTAGGGTTCCTCACTGTATGGCGGTAGTGTTCCTCACTGTATGGCGGTAGTGTTCCTTACTGTATGGCGGTAGTGTTCCTCATTGTATGGGGGTAGTATTCCTTACTGTATGGGGGTAGTATTCCTCATTGTATGGCAGTAGTGTTCCTCCCTGTATGGGGGTAGTGTCCCTCACTGTATGGCGGTAGTATCCCTCACTGTATGGAGATACTGTTCCTCACTGTATGGAAATAGTACTCCTCACTATACGAGGGTAGTATTTCTCACTGAATGGGGTTGGGTTCCTCACTGTATGGCGGTAGTGTTCCTCACTGTACGGTGGTAGGTTTTTTCACTGTATAGGGTTAGTGTTCCTCACTGTACAGAGGTACTGTTCCTCACTGTATGGAGGTAGTGTTCCTCACTGTATTGGGGAATGTCTCTATCTAATTTGTGGTACTGTTCCTCACTGTATGGTGGTAGTGTTCCTCAATGAATAGGGGTAGTGTCCCTCACTGTATGGCGGTAGTGTTCCTCACTGTATGGCTGTATTCCTCACTGCATGGAGGTAGTGCTCCTCACTGTATAGAGGTAGTGCTCCTCACTGAATGGCGGTAGTGTTTTTCACTATATGTCGGTAGTGCTCCTCACTGTATGGCGGTAGTGTTCCTCACTGTATGCGGTTAGTGTTCCTTACTGTATGGGGGTAGTGTCCTTACTGTATGGGGGTAGTGTTCCTCACTGTGTGGGGGTAGTGTTCCTCACTGTAAGGTGACAGTATTCCTCACTGTATGGGGGTAGTGTTCCTCACTGTGTGGGGGTAGTGTTCCTCACTGTAAGGTGACAGTATTCCTCACTGTATGGGGGTAGTGTTCCTCACTGTATGGTGGCAGTATTCCTCACTGTATGGTGGTAGTGTTCCTCACTGTATGGTGGTAGTGTTCCTCACTGTATGGCGGTAGTGTTCCTCACTGTATGGGGGTAGTGTTCCTCACGGTATGGGGGGTAGTGTTCCTCACTGTATGGAGGTACTGTCCCTCACTGTATGGCGGTAGTGCTCCTCACTGTATGGCGGTAGTGTTCCTCACTGTATGAGGGGGTAATATTTCTAACTGTATGGCCATAGTGTTCCTCACTGTATGGCGGTACTGTTCCTCACTGTATGGTGGTAGGGTTCCTCACTGTATGGGGGTAGTGTCCCTCACTGTATGGCGGTAGTGTTCCTCACTGTATGGCTGTATTCCTCACTGCATGGAGGTAGTGCTCCTCACTGTATAGAGGTAGTGCTCCTCACTGAATGGCAGTAGTGTTTTTCACTGTATGTCGGTAGTACTCCTCACTGTATGGCGGTATTGTTCCTCACTGTATGGCGGTAGTGTTCCTCACTGTTTGGTGGTATTGTTCTTCACTGTATGGAGGTACTGTTCCTCACTGTATAGGGGTAGTGTTCCTCACGGTATGGGGGTAGTGTTACTCACTGTATGGAGGTACTGTCCCTCACTGTATGGTGGTAGTGCTCCTCACTGTATGGCGGTAGTGTTCCACACAGTATGAGGGTAGTATTTCTAACTGTATGGCCGTAGTGTTCCTCACTGTATGGTGGTAGTGTTCCTCACTGTATGGTGGTAGTGTTCCTCACTGTATGGGGGTAGTGTCCCTCACTGTATGGCGGTAGTGTTCCTCACTGTATGGCTGTATTCCTCACTGCATGGAGGTAGTGTTCCTCATTGTATAGAGGTAGTGTTTCTCACTGAATGGCGGTAGTGTTTTTCACTGTATGTCGGTAGTACTCATCACTGTATGGTGGTAGTGTTCCTTACTGTATGGCGGTAGTGTTCCTCATGGCATGGGGGTAGTGTTCCTCACTGTATGGTGGTCGTGTCCCTCACTGTATGCTGGTAGTGTTCCTCACTGTATGGGGTTAGTATTCCTCACTGTATGGCGGTAGTGTTCTTCACTGTATGGTGTTAGTATGGCTCTATTCTTCACTTTATGGGGATAGTGTTCCTCACTGTATGGCGGTAGTATTCCTCATTGAATGGCGGTAGTGTTTCTCACTGTATGGAGGTAGTGTTCCACAATGTATGGGGATATTGTTCCTCAGTGTATGGTGGTAGTGTTCCTCACTGTATGGGGGTAGTGTTCCTCACTGTATGGCGGTAGCGTCCCTCACTTTATTGCGGTAGTGTTCCTCACTGTATGGCTGTAGCGTCCCTCACTGTATGGCGGTAGTGTTCCTCACTGTATGGGGGTAGTGACTTTCACTGTATGGCAGTACTGTTCCTCATTGTATGGCTGTATTATATACTGTATAGGGGTAGTGTTCCTCACTGTATGGCGGAACTGTTCCTCACCGTATGGGGGTAGTGCTCCTCACTGTATGGGGGTAGTGTCCTTCACTGTATGGCGGTAATGTTCCCCACTGTATGGCGGTAGTGTTCCTCACTGTATGGCAGTAGTGTTCCCTACTGTGTGGCGGTAGTATTCCTTACTGTATGGCGGTAGTGTTCCTCACTGTATGCTGGTATAATTCCTCATTGTATGGCGGTAATGTTCCTTACTGTATGATGGAAGTGCTCCTCACTGTATGGGGGTAGTGTTCCCCACTGTATGGCGGTAGTGTTCCTCACTGTATGGCTGTATTCCTCACTGCATGGAGGTAGTGTTCCTCATTGTATAGAGGTAGTGTTTCTCACTGAATGGCGGTAGTGTTTTTCACTGTATGTCGGTAGTACTCATCACTGTATGGTGGTAGTGTTCCTTACTGTATGGCGGTAGTGTTCCTCATGGCATGGGGGTAGTGTTCCTCACTGTATGGTGGTCGTGTCCCTCACTGTATGCTGGTAGTGTTCCTCACTGTATGGGGTTAGTATTCCTCACTGTATGGCGGTAGTGTTCTTCACTGTATGGTGTTAGTATGGCTCTATTCTTCACTTTATGGGGATAGTGTTCCTCACTGTATGGCGGTAGTATTCCTCATTGAATGGCGGTAGTGTTTCTCACTGTATGGAGGTAGTGTTCCACAATGTATGGGGATAGTGTTCCTCAGTGTATGGTGGTAGTGTTCCTCACTGTATGGGGGTAGTGTTCCTCACTGTATGGCGGTAGCGTCCCTCACTTTATTGCGGTAGTGTTCCTCACTGTATGGCTGTAGCGTCCCTCACTGTATGGCGGTAGTGTTCCTCACTGTATGGGGGTAGTGACTTTCACTGTATGGCAGTACTGTTCCTCATTGTATGGCTGTATTATATACTGTATAGGGGTAGTGTTCCTCACTGTATGGCGGAACTGTTCCTCACCGTATGGGGGTAGTGCTCCTCACTGTATGGGGGTAGTGTCCTTCACTGTATGGCGGTAATGTTCCCCACTGTATGGCGGTAGTGTTCCTCACTGTATGGCAGTAGTGTTCCCTACTGTATGGCGGTAGTATTCCTTACTGTATGGCGGTAGTGTTCCTCACTGTATGCTGGTATAATTCCTCATTGTATGGCGGTAATGTTCCTTACTGTATGATGGAAGTGCTCCTCACTGTATGGGGGTAGTGTTCCCCACTGTATGGCGGTAGTGTTCCTCACTGTATGCGGTAGTGTTCCTTACTGTATGGTGGTAGTGTTCCTCACTGTAAGGCGGTAGTGTTCCTCACTGTATGGCAGTAGTGTTTCCCACTGTATGGCGGTAGTTTCTCTCACTGTATGGGGGTAGTGTTCCTCACTGTATGGTGGTAGCGGTCCTCACTGTATGGGGGTAGTGTTCCTCACTGTATGGTGGTAGCGGTCCTCACTGTATGGCGGTAGTGTTCCTCACTTAATGGCAGAAGTGTTCCTCACTATATGGCGGCAGTGTTCCTCACTGTATGGTGGTAGGGATAGCAAATTTGCATAGGTTTTATAATGTTTTCATACCTTTACAAAAATTAAAACTTCCTGTACAAAATAGTTTTTTTATTTTGCCATCTTCTTTTTTATTTTTTGGTGTACGGAGCTGTGAGTGGTGTCATTTTTTGCATCTTTTGCATCGTTTTCATTGCTTTCACTTTAAAGTCTGTACAGCCTTTTGATCACTTTTTATTGAATTTTTATATTTTTTAAAATGGCAAAAAGCTGACATTTTCGATTTTGGGCGCTATTTTCCGTTACGGCGTTAAACACAGTGAAAAAAAAGTTATTATATTTTTATAGATCGGGCATTTTCGGACGCGTCAATAACTTTTGTGGTTATGATTTTTACTGTTGGTTTTTTTATTTCAGTTATAGCAATAAGGGGAGTGATTTGATTGTTTAGGTTTTTTTTATTACTATTTTACTATTTTTTAGACTCCCTAGGATTCTTTAACCCTAAGTAGGTATTCTGATCGATCCCATTATATACTGCCATACTACAGTACACTACATGGGGATTTCCCTCATTCATTACAGAAGACCTTCAGAAGACCTTCAGAAGACCCGAGGCTGTCATGGCGACGGATCTCTGCTCCCCGTTGACGTCACAGGGAGCAACAATCCTTGGAAAGGTGGCACCGCCATATTTTTGAAGCCGCCGGCAGCTTTGCCGCCGGTGTCTGTGGGTTAACACCCGTGATCGGTGCTAGCACCGACCACGGGTGTTACCAGTAAGCCTTTTCTGCAATATGCAGCAAAGACTTACTGGCTCTCCATGCACCCGGCATGTGACCTGTCACACTTGAGGAGGGAAAGTGTGTGGAAAAGTCTCTTGGACCCTCTGGACCATGGCGGGAGAAGATATGAGCCCGCGATGGCAGCCAAGGTAGTACGGCAGGAAATGCAGGAAACAGTCCAAACCTGAGATGACATCAAGAAACACAGAGGAATACTGTTAACTCTGGCACACAGAGGAACACTAGTGATGCTGGCACGGACTGTAGATTCCGCTGGACAGGATCCCTGGAAGGTACAGCAGGACAGGAACCCTGGAAGGCACAGAAGGTCGCAGAAATGGCAGAGACACAGAGGAACGCTGGAACACAGAGGAACACTGGAAACTCAGGGAACAATGGGAGACTTTCTCTTAGCAGGAGGCGGGGAGTGAAGGGAGGTGCCGGATTATAAGGGTGAGCAAGAGCCAATCAGGAGGATGCTGGCCCTCTAAGCCTTAAAGAGCCAGTGAGGGCGTGCCCTAGCAGTGTGCACCAGATTCATTAATAGGGCAGTGACCTATTGTTAGAGAAATTCTCCAAGATTAGGGAAAACCTCATGGAAGCTGGGGCAGGTGTGATAAAAAAGTGGTCAGCAGAATTATCTTACTCCAGCTTTCTGGTTCCCACTTCACTTTTGTAGTTTCCATTTTTGGTGATGCACCCACCTTAAAGATCCAGAGCCAATGAATAACCTCCTTGGAACTGGAAAAAACAAATGAAATGACATTACATGGTAAAAAGAATTAATATCACCTAGTCCAAGGAAACCAATAATTTGCTGGAGCAGCTCACATGACTCTCTGGAACTTACAGCTGGGCACAGCAGCTAAAGAACAGAAGTGCCGGAGCAACCACCCCTGCCCTGACTCTCACAGGGAAAACTCTTGGGCTACTTTAACTAATGTTTTTGTAATGTGAGTGTAAGTGTGTGTGTGTGTGGGGGGGGCTGCAGGATATTAGGTAATTTACCAATATACATCTCCAATAGTAAATTTGGCTATGGGATCTCTATCATAAGGTCCTGGCAGAGCGATTGTTCATGGACAGATAGAGATTACATGTCCCTCCATCTACAGCCATTTAATGGACAGGAATGTCCACTTACACACACATTACAAAATCATGTAATCAAGTGGCCAACCCCTTTAGGCTTCTCAACAGAAAAATTCTTATGCAATATTTTCACTTTGCACTTGTATTGATACTTCTCCCCTGTGAAACTTTTCTGCTTCTCATTTCTTATTTTGGGAACCATTATCTTTATATGAGTGGTAAATTATACAGTCTAAGCCTTATGTTCTCAACCTCAGCTTCTGTATTAATTCATTGTTTCAGGCTAAAATGAATACAACCCGTGTAGACCTTCTCAAGGTGTCACCACAGCTTTGAAATATTAAAAGTCAATTGAGCTTTGCTCTCTGATGCATAAACCAGAGAGAGAATGTGCTTGATTTAATGTTAATCACAAGCTAAACTATTCATGACCATTTTTGCACATGGAGCATTAATGTCATATAGAAAGCCCATAAAATTTCAAGCTGCATTTTAAAAGAACAATCACATAAAAACTTCATCATTACAGCATACCTTGATAGATACCATGGCAATAATGACCTTGGCAATATAACCGGTCACAGTGCTCATTATACTAATATCGCATACAGCCACCAATGACATTGAGGTTTATTGCGGAAATGATATATTGTGCATTGTCTACCATGGACTCTTTTTAAGTGTAGCATTTACAATTCATTGCCTGCGACTTTCATGGTAAGGTAAAGTCCTTGTTTTGTAATCAAATAATATGCATCCCTTGAACCACGATTGACCTGCTAACGCAATATTATTTGCTCAAGGAAATCAATCTGTTTGTGATGCTGCCATAAAGAAGTTGGCATTTTAATGATTGAATAGGTTAAGTAAGCTAAATTAAAGGGAATGTGTCACCAGATTTTTTTCTTAATTATAAAAATCGAGTAATGAGACATTAAGCTTATTTGTAATTGACTTTTGATTCTTGTAGATTTTCTTATATGATTATGGGGGCTGCCATCTTGAACGCTAAAGATCCATGGGAGAGCTTTCTAGGAATCAATACATTATCTATTATTAGGCTTATCCTAAGGTCTTATCATTTTTGTGGAACAGCTTTGAACTCTCTCCAGCTCCAGGGTATCCATTTTATGAACAGAAAGGACATCTGCCATCAAAATCAAGTATGATAAACCAGGGACACTTACTTAAAGATCCAGACATTATGATTTTGGTAATCTTCTTATATTTGTTATATTTAGAATGATGCTAATGCTAATGAGTGTGGAGGGGTCTGGGGGTGTTACCAGAGCCCCTTGTAGCAGTATCAGAAGTTGTTACAGTGTGCAAGGAACAATTCCCCCTCCAACTGTGTGAGATTACATCAGGCAGATGGAGTGGATGAAGTGATGAGGGACCATGGGGGGAGTCAAACAGCCCGTGAATCTTCAGTACTGGAGGGCTGTTACAAAACACATATGCGTTTGATGCGTTTTACCCAATACATTTGAATTACAAAAACATCATCCAAATTCGGCCTCCAACTGCTTTCCCAATCGGCACTTGAATTACATTTAGGAAGGCAACTGCAGCACAGTGGAGAGGAGTTTCTCCCGATCACATCTGCATTTAGAGTGACACGTTTTCCATTTGGTAGGTGCACCACATGTTTAGCATTGTGCACATGTGATTGGTAGACAGTCCTCCACATTCTGCATGAATTGTGTTCCTAAATGTAATTCAAGCTCAGCATCCGAACGTAACCACCAGGAAGCTAAATGTGGCCACTAATCCTAAGCTAACTACACCAAGCCCCACTTACACTAAGCTAATGACCTACTAACATAAACAGTGGGCTTCCTAATTAAAAGGGTTGCGCGAGCAGGTTGTTGTCACAGTTATTCCCCTACAGTGGCAATAGCACAATTATGCCCCACAGTAGCCAATAGTCAAAGTTATGTCCCACAGTAGCCAGTAGCCACAGGGCTGTCCCCAGTAGCATTTGTATCCATTGTTTTTTGGGGGATATGGGGTGGCATGTGCATATATATATGCTCCCCCAATAACTATGGAATTAGACTATTTAAAAAAAGGATTCTTCAATGAAAAAAAAAATTGTGCTCCCCCTCAGCTGCCTACCAGCCCAATATTGGCTGCCCTAGGCACCATGCCCCCTATTCAGGGGGGAAAATATGGCCCTGGGTCTGGAATGCCATCAGAGTCCTTCTGATTCATTCATTTTAAAAGTTGAATTGAGAAGAAAGGAAGTCATGCATAACAAATATAAGAATGTTACTAGTTTATTACAGAATATTACTACTAGGATCTATGAATAAGTGCCCCGGGTTTATCATGCTGGATTTTGATGGTAGATTTCCTTTAATCAATGCATTAAAACTTATAAATATTACATCCTTATACTGAGAGTCTATACATCTCCTGATACATGACAAGACCCTGCAGACTTCAGCAGCAGCCGATTGACATTTCAGGCTGTTATTTAATCTATGATCTACAAGAACACGCAGGTCCCTCACATTCAACCACATGGGACCTCATTGGCCAAGTGGATGCCCAAACACACAGGCCCACGTTTATCACAACTAGTGCAGTCTGTACTACGTGCAGTTTGCCTGTGGACTGCACAGATTGTGGCAGAAAACTGGTGCATGGTCTTCATGAATATGGCGCCCCCTACACTGCTCGGGAAGTGTGCATAATTTTTTGTGTGCACTTTGTTCATGCTGCAGAATTGTGTCAGTAATAAATGTGGCACAAATGCCGACCAAGCACTAACACGCCCCTTTAGGCGCACATTTTTTATGTCTTGTCGACACAGTGCAGCCGCGACACAAAACTGACGCAGAGGCTTTAATAAATGGGGGTCACAGTGTATCAAGTCAGCTTACAGCCTAAGAACATACTTTACTATTGGATATCAGTTAGCAGTATACACATTATCACTAGTTTTAAAACTAATTTTACTCTGTTATGTTTTATTTTGTTTGTACTGTATACGTACCAAGTCTTTTGTAAAGCAGAATATGATGGTGATATATAAAAAAAAGAATTATTATTAAAGTGCATCCACAACATATAATAATTACAGTGCAAGGGACTGAGTATAATCACACCCCATATGAACACTAATAATTATGTTTAATTATAAGGTATAGTTTAGTTAAATATCAATACAGGTGATCCCCTACTTAAGAACACCCAACTTACATACGACCCCTAGTTACAAACGGATCTTTGGATTTTGGTAATTTACTGTACTTTTGCCTTAGGGTACAATAAACAGCTGTAACAGTTATCAAAGGTGTCTACAATGAAGCTTCAGTGTTACTCCTGGTTCTTATCACAATCCAACATTTTTAAAATCCAATTGTCACAGAGACCAAAAAATATTTGGCTAGGGTTACAATTATAAAAAAAAACAGTTCTACAAGTTGACCCAGCACAGAACCCTGGGGTACATCACTTCTGACCAACTTCTGACAACTTCTGACCAATCGTTGACCAAAACTCTCTGCATACAACTACATTACTTCAGCCAGTTTTCAATCCATAAATTATTAATACTAATCAAAAAAAGAATATAACCTAAACTCCACCTACAGCAGCCCATATATCCTACTGTTTAAAGAGGTTTTCCCATGAAGACAAGTTAAGCCCTATCCACAGGATAGGGCCTAACTTGGTGATCAGTGGGCGTCTCAGTGCTGAGACCCCCACAGATCGTGAAAATGAGGGGTCCGACGGACCCTCGCCTCTCCTCAGACTAATGGAGCAGATGGCCGCACATGACAGTTCTGCTACATTAATCTCTATGGGCCTTACGGAGATCGGTGAGCGCAGTGCTCAAAAAAAAAATATTTACCAGCTTTAGATCAATATTTGATCACTTCCGTGTCCCCATTATTTAGTGGTGCTAACTTAACAATATTGTATTTTCAATGACATTTTATGCTTTTGACTGCAAATGATGTGGTGTTTAATGCAACAGCAAGTACAGCAAGAAAAGTATCCTTTGACTGGTAGAAATTGGTATTTTTTTCAATTAAACCTTTTGGAATTTGTTTTTGATGGTTCAGTATGAAATTATTGAGAAATACTGAGGATTTCATGAACAGGGCCAGTTTGAACACATTTTGCATTGTTTCAACCTACCAGATGCTACGAGGCATTGCCTCTGGTAAGAATTTATACAATATTTCTCATGAAATGATCCTGTGATACAGCACCAGACAGAGCCAGTAAAATGCTCATTGGGTTCATGCCTGATGAATGCATGATAGAGTATAATGGATATCATGTGGCTGTGGACTTTTTAAGAATCAATCATAAATGATTAATAATAAAGACAGTCAATAGTTAAAATATGGTGATCCCAGCTTAGTCTACTCTGGATATACTGAGAATCCAATTTAAAGAAGTCCTGCATGTAGGACATTTTCGCCTGGTTCGATAACAGACCGCACAATGGAAATCCAACAATCATTATAGTTAATGGAATCCTTTAGGCACAAATAATTTTGCACATTTCCATTGGTTCTGCTCCTATATTTTTGATAGTTGAAATGATGTTCATGTTATGAAATGCAAAGTCTATCCCACAAATTATTATCTCTTTGTGTCTCAAATTGTTCTCAAGTGTTAATGAGGAAGCATATGCTCAGTTCCAAATCCCGTAGACATATGCTCAGTTTACTTACAATTGTGCTGCATCTCAAGGTCTTCTACAGACACTGTATCATTATTTATCATCAAGGACCCTGGGTTTGTTGTTAACATCATTTTAGGCTGATTTGTCATTCCAAACATTTCTTTTTTATTATTTGTATTTTATAGCATGCTTGATACATCTAATCTGTATTTCCTATTTCCGGATGTAAAGGTGCGCTTTGTTTGTTCAGCTGTGTTATGATGTTTCAATCATTGTTAAATGACCTTGAAATCTCATTACCTGGCTTTATAGCTGTTGTCAAACCACAGAAAATACTAGATGGAATCTTATCCATAAAAAATAAATACAAATAAAATATGTTCAACCATATGTCAAGGTTCTGTCCCTAATGTCTGGATTGTAAATAAACTGTAAACATTTTGTAAAATATTTTATTGCTATCATAGGTTACAGGAAAACATAATTTAAGTAAATAAATGTACAACTAAAACTAATTAACGAAATTAACTGAAACATCATGTGTGAAACTTTATAACCATTGGCTTCCTGGAATGAGCAGACTTGTAAAAGTTTGATAGTTTGTTTAAGGTTATTGTCTGGGAACTGACAATAAAATAGAAAGGAAAGGAGAGAAATGGACTATGAGCTCTAAAACTAGACCAACCCAACTTTCACTTCTTACTGGCTTATCCTACCCTAGACAGTAGTTGACAACTGGCCGACATTCACTTCCTGCACCAAAATGAAAAAATATAGACAAACAAACTCTGAAGAATGCTTGTAAAATATGGGTCAAAACCAAGAAGACATACTATCGTCAGGATTTGAACCGGTGTCCATCACCCTTTCTAGTCGGTTCTCTACCACTGTGCTATACCTGAGTGAAGTTGCCCCCCACCTTGTTCAAATCAAATAAAATTGGTGTCAAACGTTTGTGCTACATTTGTGCTGGTTTGTGCAGCAAAAATTTTTGTTTGTGCCGCTATCATTTTTAAGATATTAATGAATGTTTCCAGAGGTCATCAGAGGTCAACCAGCCCCCCCACATTGCCCAAACCAAACAAAACTGGTGCCGAACAATTCTGCTATGTTTGTGCTGGTTTGTGCTGCTCAAATTTTTGTTTGTACTGCTTTTGTTTTGAATATATGAACAATAAATTAAAGGTCAAAAGTTCAAGTAGCCGATTTACTTACCCGGCCCATTCGCGATCCAGCGGCGCGTTCTCTGCGCTGGATTCGGGTCCGGCTGGGATTTATGGTAGTTCCTCCGCTGTCCACCAGGTGGCGCTGCTGCGCTGAAGTCCGCTGGAATGCCTCGAAATACACCGGCCTATCCTAGATGAAGGTGAGTGAAATTTTCGCAACACAATTTTTTTTTAAATGCGGCGTTTTTTCCGAATCCTTCGGGTTTTTGCTCGGCCACGCCCCCCGATTTCCATCACGTGCATGCCAATGCACCACAATCCGATCACGTGCGCCAAAATCCCGGGGCAATTCAGGTACAATCGGCGCAAATCAGAAATATTCGGGTAACACGTTGGGAAAACGCGAATCGGGCCCTTAGTAAATGACCCCCAATGTGTTTGCTAGCTCCCCCTGGTGATCAAACCAGGGAAGTGTCACTAAGTTTTTTTTTACCAGTTCATCCTAAACACCTTTAACCTATGTAAACACCTGAACATACCTTAAAAATGATAGCGACACAAATGAAAATCTTTGCTGCACAAACCAGCACAAACATAACATATGACACCAGTTTTGTTCGATTAATGTGGGGGGGGGGGGCTGCTTGAACTTTTGACATTTAATTTTTTGTTCATTTATTCAAAACATAAGCAGCACAAAAAAAAATTTGAGCAGCACAAACGTAGCAGAATTGTTCGGCACCAGTTTGGTTTGGGCAATGTGGAGGGGGGGGGGGGTTGGTTGACCTCTAATGACCTCTGGAAACTTTCATTAATATCTTAAAAATGATAGCTCCACAAACCATCACAAACGTTTGACACCAATTTCATTTGATTTGAACAAGGTGGGGGGGCCAACTTCACTCAGGTCTGTGCTATGTGGCCTGATATTTGATGCCTGTGTTTTTGTTATTGGTGTTTCTGCATTACCTGCTGTGGTTTTCTTGGTTTTTGGTTGAGTTAATTTTTGTTATCCTATCAGGAATGGGCAGGCTACGTTTAAGGCTGGTTTTGTCATTCAGTATTTTCTAGGTATTATTGTATCTGCAGCTTTTCCCTGGCTCTGTTTTGTAGGGATATCTATTTTTTCTAGCAGCTTGTTACTTTGTCTGTGGTGAACGATTCTTAAGTTTGTCTGTTACCTTGTATGCTCTCACCAACCTTTCTCAACATAGTTCAAAATCCTTCATTGTCTGTGCTTATGTAATTGTAAGTGCCTTGTGGACCTGCTCTGGTTATTACCCTTCATTTCTGTCCTCCCTATCGCCCTTCTTCCTGTACTCAGTTTCAGGTGTGTGTTTGTGTGAATGCTGGGATTGCTGGTTCTCGAAGTTTTACTTTCAGCAATCTTTTTGTTAGGGGGGCCCAAATTCAGTACACCAGACCCTAGTAGCCTTTTGTCCTTTTCCATTGTGGAACGATCTTCATGTTCAGAGAGAGAGAGAGTTGTCAAGTACGGGGAAGTTGACCATCACCCACAGGCAGGGACTAGCTTAGCCATAGAGCAAGAGACAGTTTTCCCTTCCCTGTTTGCCTAGTTCTTGCTGCTCTCTCTACATGGTTTCCTGCATCCATGTAAACCGTGACAGCTATACATGCCCAGATAAGAGACATATGGGTGTAAAGGAAATCAAATAAGACAGCCAGGAGTAAAAAAAAAGCAGTTTTCAGATTAGTGCAGGACAAAATGTAAACTAAGAACAAAATCTCAGTCGCTAGTGTATTTACTGCCGTACTTTACAGACACAAATATTATAGTCAATAAACTTTAATGGACCGTTCCTACCATGTGGGGATCTAAGAGTCTAGACACAGGAGAAAGGGGGCTGCACAGAGTTTAAATGTAAGGCCAAGATGTGTTGCTACTTTTATATATCTTACCTGTGTTTCATTATGAACAACTACTGTTCACGTCTGCCTATTTTCACTGTCCTTAAAACAGTGGAACTTTCTGGTCTGTAATCCGACTCTTGGTCAGTTTGGTAGTTGGGGGTAATTTCACTGTAGGGTCTACTGTGATGTGGTATAGTAATGTTTACTAAAGCATCTACACTCACCGGCCAGTTTATTAGGTACACCTGTCCAACTGCTCGTTAACACTTAATTTCTAATCAGCCAATCACATGGCGGCAACTCAGTGCATTGAGGCATGTAGACATGGTCAAAACAATCTCCTGCAGTTCAAGCCGAGCATCAGTATGGGGAAGAAAGGTGATTTGAGTGCCTTTGAATGTGGCATGGTTGTTGGTGCCAGAAGGGCTGGTCTGAGTATTTCAGAAACTGCTGATCTACTGGGATTTTCATGCACAACCATCTCTAGGGTTTACAGAGAATGGTCAGAAAAAGAAAAAACATCCAGTGATCAGCAGTTCTGTGGGCGGAAATGCCTTGTTGATGCCAGAGGTCAGAGGAGAATGGGCAGACTGGTTCGAGCTGATAGAAAGGCAACAGTGACTCAAATCGCCACCCATTACAACCAAGGTAGGCAGAAGAGCATCTCTGAACGCACAGTACGTCGAACTTTGAGGCAGATGGGCTACTGCAGCAGAAGACCACACCGGGTGCCACTCCTTTCAGCTAAGAACAGGAAACTGAGGCTACAATTTGCACAAGCTCATCGAAATTGGACAGTAGAAGATTGGAAAAATGTAGCCTGGTCTGATGAGTCTCGATTTCTGCTGCGACATTCGGATGGTAGGGTCAGAATTTGGTGTCAACAACTTGAAAGCATTGATCCATCCTGCCTTGTATCAACGGTTCAGGCTGGTGGCGGTGGTGTCATGGTGTGGGGAATATTTTCTTGGTACTCTTTGGGCCCCTTGGTACCAATTGAGCATCGTTGCAATGCCACAGCCTACCTGAGTATTGTTGCTGACCATGTCCATCCCTTTATGACCACAATGTACCCAACATCTGATGGCTACTTTCAGCAGGATAATGCGCCATGTCATAAAGCTGGAATCATCTCAGACTGGTTTCTTGAACATGACAATGAGTTCACTGTACTCAAATGGCCTCCACAGTCACCAGATCTCAATACAATAGAGCATCTTTGGGATGTGGTGGAACGGGAGATTCGCATCATGGATATTTCCCTGACCCCACTCTCATAATTGTCAGCATCATTGTTACAGCTAGAATTAATGTTTACCTCATTACGTCTGGTGGGCCTTGGCTCAACCCAATACTAATTCCCAAAGGTCCTTAAGAAAACAACACAATTTGGAGGCTGATTTGGAGTATATTTCCTGGGGGATAATGAAGAGTGGGCCCCAGATAGATTTTTTTCTGGTGGGCCTAAGGAAACCCCGTCCGACACTGCTCTTGTTGTAGTCATTGACTGCTTGATGCTCGATGTAAAGATTGTACAGCATATGCATGGTGAAATTCTGGTGACTTCCTATATTGAAGGCCAACCACTGACCAACCACTTTCTTTCTTAATTAAAGCTTTTTCAATTACTTACACATTTGCAATAGCAAATGCACAGCAAGAAAAGGTAAAAAACTATTATATTTTTACAGGCATATCACCCCATTGAAGCCTGTGAAGCTACAGCCATCCAGGGCTATTAGCATAATGTTAAAAGTTGATTTTGGAAGAAGGAGGCCATGGATAACAGATGTAGGAAGATACCACAGTCACAGTTTCCTGGATCTATGAGTAAGGGTCCCTGGAATAACTCATAATACTGTGCCTCCGAAATGAAAGTTATGCAACCATATTCTTGGTCAAGAAACAACATTTTGACCTTTTTGCAGTTTATTGTTTACCATACTAGTTTTATACGGTTCAAAAAGATGCTACACTAGACAGATCTACTTTTGAAGTCTATGTGACAGTTGTAGCACTGGATTATTTTATGTGTTTAGGTGTGTGGGAAGTAGAGTACCAATTCTTTTATTTTCATAACTATACTTTATAACACTGAAAGACCTTCAATAACAAAGAGTAGAAATGATTGCACTTGAAATTTAGGAACATAATGTCCTCCGTAATATCTGCCATTCATTGTGTACTTACGCAGTACACTGTTCAACAATAAAGCAAGTTGCAGTCGCGAACCATCTAGCATTCTTTTAACATGTTGCCAAAAGGATTGCATTACCCAGAAGGGGAATTCGGTGGTGATTACTGTGTGGTGAAAGCATTACAGTACAACATTTCCTGTACAAAACTGAAATTAGTGCTGAGCAGATCCAAACCCCACTATTCTGGCCTGTGTCAAACATCATGGGTTTCGGTCCCCTGATCCGGACATCAGCAGACTTCAGCTATATAAACCTGGGTCACATGTTCCTTTACCATTACTGAGGAGACATAGAGGGAGAGGCTATAGCTGGAGGGACAGTGAGGGACAGAGTTTAGGTGTAATAGTTCCATTATTGACCTTTTGAGGGCAAGTCAGAAAGTAAGGACAGAAGGCTCTAAGGGACAGATAGAAATAATTGCTCTTTTCAGGGAAGTCTGAAGAACTGTGACAGACAGTGATTAATGCATACATTCATTCCTAAAGTGCAGTGTTACTGATAACTGCATCAGTTTATTCCTAAAGTGCAGTGTCATTGATAAGTGCATCCATTTATTCCTAAAGTGAAGTTATAACTCTATCCGTTTATTCCTGAAGTGCAGTGTCTCTGATATCTGCCTCTGTTTTCCCACTGCTTATTTTAGTTACATGAGAATAACTGGGTAATCTGGATAACCATAAGCTATAGTGAATAATATTCTTATAGTGAATAATAATAAAAATAGAAATAATAATATTTATTAATATAGAGTCATCATATTCTGCAGCGCTTTACAAATCATAGGGGACATATTCATATAAAAACTACATAAGACTATATTCACATGACCGTATAAATGGCCGAAGTATATACGCCACAGTACCATCCCATAGCCGGGAGAAAGATAGCACCTGTCCTATTTTTCTCTGGAATACGGTGCAGTGTGCCATACTTCTCCTCTCCCCAGCACCGATGTGTGCCCCCAGTGCTATGGTATGGCAGGGACACGTCGTGTGAATGTATCCTAACAGAGTACAAACAGTCTCTCAATTTATTCATTTTTTTAATATTATTTTAAGTTCTAGTCCATTTTTTGCAAGACAATTACCCAGTTATTACCCCCATGTTGCTGCTATCTGCCCTTTATTACCCTCCTTTACAGGCATTTTTGGGTTTAAAGTTTGAGCCCCTATTGATCCGTTCCCCAAGTTTGGGTCAAGTCCAGGCACCCAAACCCAACTTTTACCTGTCCATACTTCTAAAACCCGAATTTGACAGATCCTCTGATCACTAGTCCACATCAGCTGGATTCCTTTTATGGAGTACAGAGGCATCATTTGAGGGGATGCATAGAGTGAAATCATACCAAGGCCCATGAGCTTTAGAGGGCCCCAGAAAGTATCTCTTTCCAACACATAAAACACAGCACTAGATACATCATAGTGTATAGTCACAATACAGATTTTGCTCAGTAGCCTGCAGCTTCAAGTTCCATACCAATGCTCATGCAACACTTAGTAGTAGTAGAATTGGAAGATTCCTCGAAATCTAGACGCAGCCTTACTAATAAACTGTGAATATATATTTCTTTATAGTTACATGCTGTCATTTTTCAATTAATATATGACGTATTAAGTGTTTAAAGTATTTTTATAGTTTAGGCAAATATATAAAGTGTCCAGTGAAAACTTTCTGCAAGGCCATATTAATATCAAAAGTCAAAATACATTATTTTAATGAAGGATCAGAGCATATGCATAGGATTCATGAATGTCGATTCAATTCTATTGTCCCGTATATTACAAGACACAATAGGAATTATCATGAGACAGCAGACAGACATCAGTGAAGACATTTTTTGCACAGGATTTTACAATAATCAAAGTAACTTGTTTCGGGGTTGATGTTGCAGTCAATTTCAAACCAACTAAGCTCCAAAAACTTGACTCTTCTGATGTGAATACGAGAGCATACATAATAGTATTGTCACGGCCGTACCCACGATCCTCAGTACAGATTGTGGGTACACCCATGCCCTCTGGTGTGGCGCGGTCACCCCCCTGTCCGGAATAACCTCTCTGGGCTGCTGGCTCTGCTTCGGTCCCGAGTAGGCAGCACTTCTTCTTCTCGACTAGGCTGTGCACTCCCGCTAGTGGGCGCGTGCACCGGCTCGTCCTGCCTTAAAGGGCCAGTGTCCCCTTGATTGGCGCTGGCTAATCCGGCGCACCCTTAGAATCCAGTACCTCCTTTCACTCTCTGCTGGATCTTCAAGTCATTCCACTGAAGGAAAAGCCTCCTCTGTTCCTCCTGTGCATTTCCAGACGCCTCTGAGTTTCCCATGTTCCTGTGGCATTCCCATGTTCCTGTGGCATTCCCATGTTCCTGTAGCGGTACTGTATTCCTGTGGTGGTCCTGTATTCCTGTGTCTGTCCTGTATCCCTGTGGTCATCCTGAGGTCCTGACATCCTGAGGTCCTGCCATCCCACGGTCCTGCCATCCCGAGGTCCTGCCATCCCAAGGTCCTGCCTTCCCCAGCTCCTGACTTCCCCAGCTCCTGCCTTCCCTACCTTGGCTGCCACTTCGGGCCAGGTCACACCTGTGGACCGACCTGGTGGCACCCCGCCGCAGCAAGACCATCCAGCTTTGCGGCGGGCTCTGGATGAAAACCAGGGGCCACTTAGACTCTGGTCCTGGGTTGCAGCTAGTACCATCATCTTCCACAGTGGTCCAGGGAGTCCACAGACAAGTATAAATTAACAGTTTTTTGTAACAAGTTATTCATACCCCATAAAGGCAAATTAACTGGTCCTAAATAGTAAACGGCTAGAATACTTACCACGAAAAGGTAGAAATGGCATCTGATAAGTTATAGAACACAGTTGTGTGCATCTGGCCCAGATATTCATGAAAACTTCTCACATACATGACCTATCACTGGTGAATGTGTCTGTAGCTGACTTCTTCTTCTTGCATCACATTTTCACACTATTCCCCCAAAGATACCAGTACAAATTGCACTTCATAGTGACATAATTTAATATTCCATGCCCTGTACTGGCAAGTGGGAGAAAAGTGCAAAGGCAGTAAAACTGATAAAAAAATACATTTGCACCATTTTCTTGTGGGCTTGGATTTTACAGCTTTCACTGTGCACCCCAAATGTCTACTTTATTCTTTGGGTTGGCATGATCACGAGGATACCAAATTTATTTAGCTTTTATAATGTTTTCATACATTGACAAAAATCAAAACCTCCTGTACAAAAATAAAATTCTTCATTTTTCCATCTCATGGCGCTAATAACTTCAGTGTACGAAGCTGCGTATGATGTCTCTTTTGCAAGAAGAGATGACGTTTTCAATGCTACCATTTTGAGGTCTATACGAACTTTTGATAACTTTTCCTGAAAAATTTTTTATGTTGCAAAATCGTCGGAATAACTGTTATTATATTTTCATAGATCGGACATTTTAGGAGGCAGCGATACCTAACATGTTTATGATTTTTACTGTTTATTTCTATTTATATCAGTTCTAGGGAAAGGGATGATTTGAATTTTTAGGTTTTTTTTTAATTTATTTACTTTTTTTTTTTTTACTGTTTTTCAGACCCCCTAGGGCCTAGGGTACTTTAACCCTTTGTCTTGATTGATCCTACTATATACTGCCATACTACTGTGGGGATTTTACTGCTCATTTATCACAATGTGCCACTGGTACATTGTAACATATGCCTAGAAATCATACAGCCTTGATGATGTCAGGGAAGCAGCAGCTTTTCCGGCGGCAAACAGAGAGTTAAAACCCGAGATCCGTGCTAGCACCAATTGTGGGTGTTACCGGTGAGTGTTTGCTGCAATTTGATTAGCGATTTAGCGCGTGAGACCTCTCAATACACCCGCAGCCGACATGTGATGTACGTCACATGTCAGTCATGGGTTCAAAACTGTAGACAGGATTTATGGGCTAAAGGGCTGCATTGTCATACTGCTCAACTTCGAGGAGCTGCGCTACTAAGTGGTACCCTTGATCCACCAACAACTACAGTACAGCACAGAACACCACCCCAGAAATAATACATATCACAGTTCAGCAATAAATGCAACCTCATAAACCAAATACCGCATTTTTAAAGTAACTTATACAGACCCCAGGCCAAGCAACATATGATACATGCACCACACCAAGTAAAAT
The DNA here is from genome assembly GCF_040894005.1 of Engystomops pustulosus. Classification (NCBI taxonomy): domain Eukaryota; kingdom Metazoa; phylum Chordata; class Amphibia; order Anura; family Leptodactylidae; genus Engystomops; species Engystomops pustulosus. The sequence goes on along the minus strand of NC_092412.1, from coordinate 206,322,156 downwards.
ATTATAATACAGAATGCTGGGCAGACAAGAAATACAGTGCTCGAATCAGGCAATAATAATGGAGATCCCCCAAAGCAGATAATAATGGAGACTTCCCCCCACCCACAATAGACGTATAAATTTGGAGACCACAAAATACCAGAAAACCCAGAGCATACATTAGTACTGGAGATCACAAAGCAGACGTACAATACCGAAGAGCCCCAGAGATCCCAGTGCTGATTCTTGAGACCCAGAGCATAAATGTAATAGTCAAGACCCCCAGAGCAGACTATAATGCCAGTGTCACCACGTGACCCGCATCATAACTTCCCCCGCGCTGGCCGGCATCTCTTCCAGCTAGATATGAAGGCCCCGAGCACTGCTGTGAGCTGACAACAAGATACAGTCAGCTCACAGATACCACACAGGCACCCCCCGCGGTCACATCTGCCCCCACCCCGTGATCGCCCCCCTCCCCCGACCCCCTCCAATTCCCCCCGCAATCTCCCCGCGGTCGCCCCAGATTTGACAATGAGAAAAGAACTTACAGGGTAAATGGCTGTATACATGGGACTGTATGGTTGGTGGGTATGTTACATGGGACTGTATGGCTGGTGGGTATGTTACATGGGACTGTATGGCTGGTGGGTATGTTACATGGGACTGTATGGCTGGTGGGTATGTTACATGGGACTGTATGGCTGATGGGTATGTTACATGGGACTGTATGGCTGGTGCAGGCTGAGGTGTATGTTACATGGGACTGTGTGGCTGCGGTGGATGTTACATGGGACTGCGTGGTTGGTGCAGACTGAAGTATATGTTACATGGGACTGCGTGGCTGGTGTGGCTGAGGTGTATGTTAAATGGGTTACTGGGGGCAAGGTGGCTGTATGTAGCTGTGTTGTATAGCAGTTTATAGTTTAGAATAGTAATATTCTAGTACATCGGGGGCAGTATTATAGTAGTTATATTCTTGTACATAGGGGGCAGTATTATAGTAGTTATATTCTTGTACATAGGGGGAAGTATTATAGTAGTTATATTCTTGTACATAGGGGGAAGTATTATAGTAGTTATATTCCTGTACATAGGGGGAAGTATTATAATAGTTATATTCTTGTACATAGGAGGCAGTATTATAGTAGTTATATTCCTGTACATAGGGGACAGTATTATAGTAGTTATATTCTTGTACATAGGGAGCATTATTATAGTAGTTATATTCTTGTACATAGGTGGCAGTATTATAGTAGTTATATTCTTATACATAGGAGGCAGTATTATAGTAGTTATATTCCTGTACATAGGGGGCAGTATTATAGTAGTTATATTCCTGTACATAGGGGGCAGTATTATAATAGTTATATCCTTGTACATAGGGGGCAGTATTATAGTAGTTATATCCTTGTACATAGGGGGCAGTATTATAGTAGTTATATTCTTGTACATAGGGGGCAGTATTATAGTAGTTATATTCTTGTACATAGGGAGCAGTATTATAGTAGTTATATTCTTGTACATAGGAGCTGTATTATAGTAGTTATATACTTGTACATAGAGGGCAGTATTATAGTAGTTATATTCCTGTACATAGGGGACGGTAATATAGTAGTTACATTCTTGTTTATTGGAGAAGGTATTGTAGTATTAAGTTGTGTTCTCTTAAAAAAAGAAGCGTTATTCCTGTATAAGGGAGGCAGTATGAGTTTCTTTCTCTGTGCTGTTGTAACGTCTGTGCCTGGATGTCGCTCTATCGGAATAGAGGCGCTTATTTGTGTGTGAACTGTGGCTTATTCTTGTGTTTGGATTAACTGAGCCACACCCGGCTCCTTGCATTTCTGTCCTGCGCAGCAAGGGTTACTGGCCTGATGGACAGTTCCTCCAGTGTGCTGCTGGGGGCGTGTCCGGGATCAGCTTTATATACCTGCCCATTCCGATCTTACCGTGCTGGTTATTTTGAGTCTGACCTGTGTATATCTTGCTTGATCTTGATCTTGACCTGACCTGTATATAACCCGTTTGATCTTGACCTGATCTTTGTATATCCTGCCTGTACCTGTACCTGTATCTCTACCTGTATTTGGATCTGACCTGTGATTATCTGCCTGAAGACCTGTATTTATCTGTCCCTGTCTCAGTCCTGTGTTTGTATTCTGTGCACCAGTGTGAACACTGGTCTATTCCTGTATTCCAGTTTCCTGTTCAGTCCTGCGTTTGTATTCTGTGCACTAGTGTGAACACTGGTCTATACCTGTATTTCCGTTACCTGTCCGCTCCACCATTCAGCAGCTGCCAGACAAAGTAAGTGTCCCCTGTCCTTTTGTAGGGTCACTCAGGGACTGTCAGTTAGGTTCCTGATAGTGGGTTCGCCCTTATCAGGGCGGTTTATCTGCTTTAGGCAGGGCCTTAGCCCGCAGGGACGACGCAGGGTGAGACAGCTAGCGGCAAGTCTGGTTGTGGTTGCGCGTTTGCTGGACAGGTGCTGACAGCTGTACATGTTGATTTAGACCTTCTATAAACAGCTTGTATGCAGTTTAGTAACTCCACCCACATCACATGGCCATGCCTACTTGTTTTGACCCCACCCATAGAATGGGGCCACTTTAACAGTTTTTTCCAGGGCCACTTTAAATTCCCAGTCCGCCCCTGAATACACCCCTAGACATGTAAATATAGAAAATCCCAGTGCAGACTTTTGTAATGGTGGAGACCCCCAGAGCTGACTATAATGCCAGAGACCCCAGAGCAAAGTTTTAATACAGGAGAAACCTAGAACAGACACTAATACCCCCAGGAGACCCCCGGAGCATGTGCTGATACAGGAGACCTTCATAGAAGTTACTTATACAGGAGAACCCCAAGTAGAGTATAATACTGGAGAACCCAGAACAGCAGACACCCAAATTGAAACAAAAAAAATTCTTACCTATCCTGGCTCCAATTCTGCTCTCTGTGGCATAGTGGAGCTTATGTTTGCTTTTCTACTCTGTTCTTCTCTGCCTCAGGATCCAAAGCAGAGTGGCGCCTAGAGCAGGAGAGGGCAAGGAAGCAGTGGGGACTGGTCAACTGTTCTCTACTCACTGCATGCAGGGCCTCTCCTCTTTGGACATCATTCTGATCTAACATGGCTCATACAGCTAGCATTGGAACACAGTGCACTGCAGCAAGGGAGGTCCTGGGACCAGGTGTGAAGGGGCCCTTAAATTCCGAGTGACTGCCGTGATCCCTGTCCCCCTTGCTCTATCCAGAAATCAGAGAGTTTGTCCTGTTGCTCTGTTCATAAACAAAAATGAGTGGGATGTGTCTAGCAAACTCCAGAAGTGAAGTGCATTTTAACACAGGCCACATAACATACTGTAAATAAGCAAGATCTAGCTAAGGAATTTTAAGTATTTAAAGGGAACCTGTGATCCCACCCCTACAAACCATGCACAGCACCCTATAGATGTCTATTTAGATATTTAATTATCCAATTTGTTACTAAGGATCCAGTGTTAGAGGCAGGGGGGGCTCCAGTATACAGTAAAACTACCCTGCCTCCTAACTGATGCTGACCCAGACTCAGGAATGAGGGAGTTGAGAAAGACGTTGGCTGTGTGTGACTCGCTGAAGAAAAATCAGCTTCCTAATTCTGCCCTCCTTCAGGAATTCTATTCAGCAAGTCACACACAGCCAGCGTTTCTCTCAGTCCTGGGTAGGGGGGCAGCAGTGTTTATACCAGTTAGGAGGTGAAGTAGCACGGTGGAATTCCCCTGCTTCTATCTGGATTTTTAGTAACAAATGGCATCAATTACATTTTTTTTCGAAGAATTCTAACTCTAATCAGCAAAACATGTGTAAAGGCATCTAAAAGTTTCTGTGTGTAGTTTGTTGGGGGTAATCTATCAACATTTTATATCTTTATCTTTAAACATATATGTTGTTTACGTTTTCTTAATTTTTTTCTTTGAAAAACACATATTTAGGACAAAGGCAAATGGTCAAAAACTGAATAAAAATGAGCTGGTAAATAATTGAATGTTCTGTTCCTGTCTCGATTATCTCAAGGTTGAGTCAACAATGATTTAATGTTTCTGTTTGTCAAATGTCACAACGGTGATAAGTTGAATAGATCAGTATTGAAAAACTTCCACTTTTATGTCATCATACCTCATAGATTAAAAAAAAAAAACGCTTTCTTTGTATTAATGAGTCTCTAAACCTTTGTGTTTGCGCTGGTCTGGTGAAACTATACCATACAGTATTTTACATTGCAACTGTTCAAATCATCCCTTTTTCAGAAGAAAACTTAAATAAAAAGTGATCAAAAGATATTTCTCAAAATTTAAAAACACCACTCCTCCCTGCAAAAAATGACAACTCATACACTAAAGTATTAAAAAGTATTAGTTGTCAGAATATGGTCATGCACGGATATTTTTTTCTGTAAAGCCTTAAAAAATAAAAACCAAGCACATGTACCAAAGTCTCTACTATCTAGCAAACACTCCATTTGAAGAAAGTTACAAACAAGGGCACATTTACTTAGAGAGCCGGAAACTGCACTAAAAGTGCTTTTTCTGTGTATAAGGCTCAGTGCGACTGATTCATTAAGATCATGCGCCATAAAATTATGAATGTGTGCTTCCTTCACTCAAGCCCGACAGAGTTCCAAATTTTTTGTGCTGCTACTTTAACTTAGGGTGTGCAACACAATTTAATACGGTGCTCAGTCCGAATCAGCTGTACCGACTGCCAGCAGGCCCCCTAATTTGTGTCGCATGGAGGCCAGTGCAGCCGCGCCACAAAAGAGCCACTTGCGCCACAATAGCAGCACAGACACTTCTTAAAGGAAACCTACCACTTGTAGTGGCAGGTTTCCGATGGAAATACCGAGCCCCAGCTCAGGGTGAGCTGGTGCCAGAGCTTATTGTAGTTAGTGTTTTAAACCGCGGTATCGCGGTTTAAAACACTTTTTAAACTTTATAGCCAGCGCAGGCAGGTACGCGCTCGGCGCTTACCATACGCGCGGCTCTCATTCACTTCCTATGTAGCCGCGCGCACGGTAAGCGCCGAGCGCGTACCTGCCTGCACCGGCTATAAAGTTTAAAAAGTGTTTTAAACCGCGATACCGCGGTTTAAAACACTAACTAAAATAAGCTCCGGCACCAGCTCACCCTGAGCTGGTGCTCGGTATTGCCATCGGAAACCTGCCACTACAAGTGGTAGGTTTCCTTTAAATACCTGTGAAAGCTGATTGATTTTCCCTTCAAGAACTTGCAAAGCCTGAAAAAAAGGGTGGTGTAAAGCCCTTAGTAAATGTGCCCTAAGTGTCCCCACAGTAACAATGATAATAATGCTTGATAAAGACTATTGCCAAACATTACACATATTGATGAATAAATTACCATATATACCATATAAGCCTAGTTTTTCAGCACAAAAAAATGTGCTGAAAACCCACACTCGGCTTATACTCGAGTAAAAAAATATATAGGTTTTTCAGGTTTTTGTGGTAAAATTAGGGGTCTCGGCTTATACACGAGTATATATGGTAAGTCTTAGATTCACTGAAAACCTGTTGCTGCTTTTTCTTCTATTCTGCATATACCTGGATCCTCACAACTTTGATCATCAGCCACATGCACCTGTAAATATGTCAGCAGACCTCCAAATGGTCATATTGGTTGCTTTCCCACACCTGATTTTCTGGAACCCAAAAACAATAACGGAAACAAAATATGATATACTACCTAGAGAAACGAATCCTTGCCGTCCGTGCAAGACAAAAGCCAAGCAAGAAAACAACTCCAAGCATGGCCGTGGTATGGCACACACACATGTAGTACCACACCATACCGTGCGTGGAAAAAAAGATAGAGCATGATTATGGCCTGGCACCATACCCTATAATGGAAAGAGGGGGGGGTGAGCAGCACCCACCCCTCCTCCTCTCCAGCACATGGCTGTATGCTTGTTTGGGTTATGGCCAGGTAAGCACACAGCACTGTGAAAGAGGCCTTAGATAGATAATAATGCATAGTTTTTACCATAGACCTGTAGCAATGAGGTGGCGGCCCTTGAGATTAGGTAGATGTCTATTCAAGATAGGGCCTAACACTTTAATTAGTAAAAAGTTAGGTTATAACTGTGTCAACACTTTAGAGCTCATGTGCAGAGCCTTCACTGCATGCAAGGTCTGAGGAGGAGCTGGAGCAGCAGTAAGAGGAGGAACACTGTGTGGGCGCACAGAAGAGGTACGGTAAGTGATTTTATTATTTTCAAAGAAGGCGCTGAATATACCAAATTATTTTAGGGAATAAATATAGATATCATCCTGGGAAATAGGTCAGACACAAGGAGAGAGCTTGAGAGAGGTGCCAGAAGAGATAGTGAGAAGCAAGAAGTGCAAAACCCTCGTATACACTGTAAACCACAATGTATGTAATTGGTGGGAGATATATGTAAGGTTTCACTTGTCGTCTTAAATAATAGACTTTAAACATCAAAAGCATCTGGCATTCTACTTTGTATCACATGTTACGTTCCAGGGATGCAGAAGAGATGCAATCGGTAGACAAAAAACCCAATGGGATAAGATGGAGGTATCTGGCGCTTTAAAATAAAAGGAACTCAGTAACAACTGCATGGAGGGGGTTAAGTGGGTCCCTTTATTTTTAGAATTGTTACACATTTTCGTTTGGAACCCAAACCTTTGTCCAGCCTGAAAAATGTCAATGTTATAAACATTGGGGCTCATTTACTAAATACTTTGCGCTGTGTTAGACAAACTAGGAGCTAGACAAATTAGCTTAGTGCCTCCTCACTGTTATAATAAGATTAGGTGATTAAGGCTAAATAAATCACATAGGTGATGAGGGATCCAGACCATAAGATACTGAAAAAGAACCTGTCAAGTAAATGAACCCCTACAACTAAATATATTTTCATAAACTGCCATTAGAAAGAATTGCCCCTGTCCCTACTTTGTCCCTCTATATGCCTGTAAACTCAAACAATCAGGTGCTAAAGTTGTATGCAAATGACTTGATGGAGGTCAAATGAATCATTATCATATTCAGCTGTCCAGCTTATTTATGTGTGAGAGGCACATCTAAAACCCCCAGCGCATGACTGACCGCCTGTCACCCCCTGCAGCCTGTGTGTATGATATACTCCCATACACATGACTGACAGCCTGTATAATGGTGTGAGGTATAATGTTGTAATGGCTCCTACATGTGCTTTACTGGTGCTTGCGCCCCCTGCAGCCTGTGTGTATGAGATACTCCTATTCACATGACTGACAGACTGTATAATGATGTAACACTCCTGGTGCTGGCTCCTCTCTATATTTCCTGGTGCTGGCAGCCATGTCCCCTGCAGCATGTGTGTGTATGAGATACTCCTATTCACATGACTGACAGACTGTATAATGATGTGACACTCCTGGTGCTGCCTCTCTATACTACCTGGTGCTGGTAGCCACATCCTCTGCAGCCTGTGTTTATATGAAATACTCATATACACATGACTGACAGCCTGTATAATGATGTGACACTCCTGGTGCTGGCTCCTCTATGTTCTTACTGGTTCTTGTAGCCAAGCCCCTTGCAGCCTGTGTGTGTATTAGATACTCCTATACACATGACTGACGACCTGTATAATGATGTGACACTCCTGGTGCTGGCTCCTCTATGTGCTTCCTGGTTCTTGAGGCCACACCCCCTGCAGCCTGTGAGTATTCAACTGTTACAGGATGAAGCCACGTTTATAGCAGAACATGTCAGGTAGTTGTGTAACTGATGTCTTTGTCTTATACATATGTATAGCAGAACACAGCATGTCACCAGATAAAGCACAGACACTAGGAATACTTTACTATACATTACACACAGACCTGAGCAGGGGAAGGAGAGGGTAGCAGCGGTGATAGCATTTTCTCTCTCCATGTGCCCATCCTCATTTACATAATAAAGAAAAGACGATTTTAGAATTATTCATGTATAAATTAAATAGATAAAGGTTGGGATGGAATCCTTTTTAGCTGCTCCAACAGATAGTGGTGACAGAATTAGTTACAGAGACCTGATGACAAGTGTTCTCTACATGAGTCTTCTGAAAGTTGATCCTAAAGTTGGACAGTTGGACTGCTGAGTTCCACCATGAGACTAGGGAAGGAGTCCAACAGATCAGTACAAAAAGTAAAAGGTTGTCAGCATAGGTCGCTATCTTAAGGTCCCAAAATGTGCCAAATATACCAATCTATTTTAGGGTATAAATATAGATATCATCCTGGGAAATAGGTCAGACACAAGGAGAGAGCTTGAGCGAGGTGCCAGAAAAGATAGTGAGAAGCAAGAAGTGCAAAACCCTAGTGTACACGGTGAACCACAAGGTAAGTGGTGGGAGATATATGAAGGAACTCTCACTTGTCGTCTTAAATAATTGACGTTAAGAATACAAAATATCTGGTATTCTCGTTTGTATCACTTGTCATGTTCCAGGGATGCAGAAGAGATGCTCATCCCTCAACATAAAAAAATCCTAAAGTCTTACCTTGTAGTATACGTAAGTAACAGTTCAGTATATTATTCATTCTATAGATGGCTGAAAGTTCTGTATTGTACCTTCTAATATATCTAAGAGGGGGAGGAGGAGTGAGAGGTATAATGTTTGATTTAAAACATTAACTTTAATTGCTTGTTATTTGCAATAAAATATGAATCCTTTGTTATGTTCATTACATGCAAAAACACTGAGAACTAAAAACAATAGACTCCGTTGCCAGATTGCCTATTGTGGCTGCGGAGAACAATGTCCTCTGTTTACTTGTAACCTGATGGCATGGCGATCCAAAGCATAGCTCCTAGGTATGCTGGGCCAAACAAAGTCTGGTTCTGCTCACCTCTCATGCTGCTCCTGCTCAGATTGAAAAAAACCTGGTTTGGAGAGCAGCTTCCTGGAGTGAAAACTGACCTGCGCCTGTGGCCTGGACTAGCACATCAGTGGAGATCACTTGAAACCAAAATTGCTGCCACAGAGGCCATCTTGCCTACACTAGGAGAGGTGAGTAACAGAGTTGTAACTTGAGGGGGTGCAGCGGTTGTGGTCGCACCTGGGCCCAAGAGGTTTAGGGGGCCCTTATGGTGTCACTTTCCCATATGAGAAGACTTTTACTATAAACCATACATTATAGTCGGGGGCCTGGCACAGTCTTTGCACTGGGGCCCATCATATTCTAGTTACTGGTGAGTAATATCCTCATTTAGGTTTTCAGGGTCCGGTCTCTACATGCATTTTGCCAAGGGTGCTTGGCCTCTTCTAGGGGCCTCCCGTCCTTCCCCACCTGCTGGGGACTGCTGTTGGTTTTCCATTGATAGTCTAGGGGGCCTTAGCTTCTCCACTTCTGCTGGATGCTGGGAGCATTAAGGATGTGAATTCCAGAGGTTGAAAGTCTAAAGTGTTGCTTTGATTTATAATATGGTTTAGATACAAAGCTATACATGTTTTAGAACACCTAGCTCCTTCCTCAGAATCTTTAATGGACATGCCAAGCTTTGGCTGGTCTTATGTCCTCCAAAAATAAGCCAAAACCCTGCCCGACACATACCACCTGAAAATTTTCAAAACTATCCCTAAAACACCTCAAGCTAAACTCTCTCATGCTGCCTTCTCATTAAAGGAGAAGCAAACTTCCCATTTAGCATAGAAATGTTTATGCCCAGCACTTCTCCCAGCTTTTTTTGTGCCAGAATGCAGGTGGCATGTCATCCAGCCAGCCTGTATCATACAGAGCACATAGACAGAACTGTTTGTGCTGCGCCACACTATCAATTGCATTTGTGACTTCACCCATATCACACACATGGTAATCCACCATTGTGGCATATATGTGGCAATTGGTGTGAGCATGTCAACCTTTGAAACCAATTAAATATTAATTTGCAACATGCTAATGAATAACCTTGAGGGTGTGGTCACACGTTTTATCACAATTAGTTTTTAGGTGGTTTTAGGTGGTATCACTCATTTTAACAAGTGAAATACATCAAATCAACAGGTGAATGACATTTGTCGAACAGCTTTCTCCTTCCAAATCAAATTCACCCATTCAGTTCATGTGTTTCACCTGTGAAATTGACAAAACTGCACCTAAAACCACCTCAAAGCTGATTGTGATGTAGTATTAACTGCAACATGTGACCGCACCCTGAAAGGCTACAATTCACAACCAAATGAGAAAAAGGTGATCACTAATGACTTTTTCCTTGGAAAGTTAAGTTTATATTAAAAAATAAAAAAATATTGATAGCCCCGCCGCTGCAAATTCGCAGCCCGATACATCAAGAGGTTTCTGCCTCTTGATGTATCGGGCTGCCAGCAGCGCAGCGTTTATCCTACGCCAGGCAGGGCAGTAACGCCCCGCGCCGGCCCACTCCTGTCCGTCCGCGCCCCCCCCGCTCGGCCGTCCGCGCCCCCCTTCACGCCCCTTCACGCCCCACTGGCGTGAAGGAGGCGGATTGGGGAAAATAATCGCAAAAGCTAGCAATAAGCTAGCATTTGCGATTATTTCAGGGCCTCTGGCGGTGCGCAGAGGTCCTGATAAATATGCCCCAAAGAGTTGCTAATCCACATATGTAACATGTTACTAATGCCGCATAGTGAATTGCAGAAAAAGGAACCGTGGACTTGTCACATTTGATTGTCATCCAGAAGGAATTCAAATAGTTAACCCAAAAGTTTTATGTTCCGCAATATAGGGCCAAAGAAATCTACAACTAATTTCGCAATAAACCAGCCCTTCAAATGTATACAGCATGCATATACATAATGGGGCAGATTTACCTACCCGGTCCATTCGCGATCCAGCGGCGCGTTCTCTGCGCTGAATTCAGGTCCGGCCGGGATTTATTAAGGCAGTTCCTCCGCCGTCCACCAGGTGGCGCTGCTGCGATGAAAAAAAAAAGGAACACACTGGAGTTCACCGAGCCAGGCTGAGTGAAGTGCAAGCTCCACGACAGATTTTTTTTTTTAAATGCGGCGGTTTTTCCGAATCCATCGGGTTTTCGTTCGGCCACGCCCCCCCATTTCCGTCGTGTGCATGCCAGCGCCGATGCGCCACAATCCGATCACGTGCGCCAAAATCCCAGGGCAATTCAGGGGAAATCGGCGCAAATCGGAAATATTCTGGTAACACGTCGGGAAAACGCGAATCGGGCCCTTGGTAAATGACCCCCAATGTGCTTCTTGTAAAACAGCCTGATCCCTAATGGGTTAAACATCCACCTTGTGGAAAGTAACACTGGCTGCATTGACTAAAGCATTCAACAACAATACTTTAAGACATATGTTAGTAAATAAACATTTATTTATTTATTTACCTCAAACTTCCCTATTATTCGATGAATTTGAGAATTCTTTTATTTCTGTCTGGCAAGAAATATAAATTGTCAATGTACAACTCAAGGTCTCTCAGATTATCAGACAATTGATCTCTCTGTGTAGCCTGTCATAATATTGGCAGATTTGTTTTCCGTTTGTTTAATGTGTTTTTCTTTCAAGGTTAGTATATGCTACCAGAAGTTGAACAACTGACTGGCACAATAAAGAAGAATATGTATATAAATGCAGACAGCAAAAATGCATATAATGCATATAACAAAACAGTATTAAGCAGCGTATAATATATATATTTGGCAACTTTTTGTCTGTTTGATTGCTAATACCATATGTAATGTTATGTAATAGGGTTTTGCCCATAAAAAAAAGGTCCCAAATCCTAATCCCCTAGGGATGCTAACATGATAAAGATAACTTTTAACCTCTTACTTTGAAGCTTTATAACGTTTTATTTCTGCTTTTGCTCCTATCACTGCATTAGTGGCTCATTGTAAGATTCAGCTCTGTGGGTGGGCTCTAGCCGAGCAGACACTTCCTGATTCCTGACAATGGGGCACATTTACTTACCAGTCCCTGGTGCGTTCCCCTAACAGAATGCCTGACTGGAATGCACTGTGTCGCCCTTCACTTAGATCGTGCGCACTATTTCCTGCATGTGTTGTTTCCCCGCTTAGGTCCACCGGAGTTCACCTTCTTCTTCCCGGAGTATGTAAGTGCATGTCTTGCGACACAATTTTAAAATTAAATTCCCGCGCTCAGTCATAATCCGTCAGATCGTCCGTCGACCAGGCCCCCGTTTCTGGTGAATGAAAGCCAGCGCAATTGCGCTAAAATCCGATCATGTGCTCCAAAATCCCCTTCTAAATACCTGTCCCAGCCATGCAAAAACTGAAAACGTCAGAATATCCAACAAAAGTGCGGTCCACGACCCTTAGTAAATAAGCCCCAATGGGGCGCAGACAACCCGACTGGTTCAGACCAGGATTTCAAATTCAGATTGTGTCACAAGACATGCACTCACATACACCGGGAATAAGAAGGTGAACTCTGGCGGACCTGAGCGGGGAAGCCAAAAGATATCAGGTGCACAATCTTTGTGAATAGCGCCGGATTTCATCCTCGTTGGACAGTCCGGATTGGGGATTGCGACAGGACCAGGTGTTAGGATCAGTGGATCCTCTGGGCCACCGCGGGAGATGTAACTAGCCAACACCCGGAACCGGAGCCTAGCGGCACCTGGTATTCACCAGAGCCCGCCGCAAAGCGGGTTGGACTTGCTGCGGCAGGATACCACTAGGTCGTTCCCAGGTGTGACTAGCCCACGGTGGCAGCCGAGGTCGAGGTACCTTAGCGGATGACAATCTCGTAGACAGGTCCAGGAACAGGGTCAGGGCAGGCGGCAGAGATGCAACGTCAGGTCCAAGTCCGGGGTCAGCAACAGGAGGTCCAGGCAGGTGGGAACGGGAACACAGGCACACGGAACACAGCAACACGGAGGAACTCGGGTAACACAGGAGCGGGAACACACAGGAATACACGGGAACACAGGAATACACGGGAACGCAGGAATAATCGCTAGTAAGCTTTCTCTAAGGCTATGAGGCACAAAGATCCGGCAAGGGTAACAGGAAGAGGCAGGCTTATGAAGAATTGGGCAATATGGCCAGCGCCAATTAATGGCGCACTGGCCCTTTAAATTTGGAGAAGGTGCCGCGCGCGCGCCCTAGCAGTCGGGGACGCGCGCGCACAGCGGAGGGGAGCGAGCCAGGAGCCGGGACGGGTTAGATGCGCTGGCGGCGCGCTGGCGGGGGCAGGGCGGCACGGGTGAGCCCGCGACCCGCGATGTGGGTCGCAGGACCACCCGTGACAGTACCCCCCCCCTTCGGCCTCCCCCTCCTCCTAGGCTGGAGGAACCTCTGCAGAAGACTACGATCCAATATGTTGTCCTCTGGCTCCCACGACCTTTCTTCAGGCCCGAACCCCCTCCAGTCAACCAAGAAGAACCGCTTCCCCCTCACCGTCTTCATGTCCAAGATCTCTTTTACCTCATAGGTGTTGGTAGAGTTCGCCACTGGAGTAGGAGGAGGATCTTGCTGGGAGAAGCGATTCAAGATGACAGGCTTGAGCAGGGAGACATGAAAGGAGTTCGGGATGCGCATGGTGGGAGGAAGGCGCAGCTTATAGGCCACAGGGTTAATACGCTTCAGCACCTCAAATGGACCCAGATAGCGAGGGCCAAGCTTGTAGCTGGGAATCTTCAACCGGACATATTTTGAAGACAGCCACACTTTATCCCCTGGAGAGAAGATGGGAGGAGACCTGCGTTTTTTATCGGCCTGAGTCTTGGTGCGGGCAGAGGCCTGAAGCAGGGACTGACGAGTCTGTTCCCAAATAGCTTTAAGGTCCGTTACCAACTCTTCCACAGCAGGAACATCAGCAGACACGGAGAGAGGTAGGGGTGGACGTGGAAGTCTTCCATATAGAACAAAGAAGGGTGATGCACCAGCAGACTCCGAATCCAGGGAGTTATAAGAGAACTCTGCCCAAGGTAGCAAAGTGGACCAGTTATCCTGACGGGCAGAGACAAAGTGACGCAGGTAACAGCCCAAAGTCTGGTTAACTCTTTCAACCTGTCCATTAGATTGAGGATGGTACGCAGAAGAGAAGTCCAGTTTTATCTGCAGTTGATTACACAGGGCTCGCCAGAAGCGGGAGACAAACTGGACCCCTCGGTCCGAGACGATGTGCAACGGAAGTCCATGTAGGCGAAAGATGTGGGTGAAGAACTGGCTGGCAAGGTGTGGAGCAGACGGCAGGCCTGGCAGAGGAACAAAATGAGACATTTTGGAAAAGCGGTCGGTTACCACCCAGATAACGGTATTGCCAGATGATGGTGGCAGATCTGTAATAAAGTCCATAGCCACGTGAGACCACGGGCAGGTAGGCACGGGTAACGACAACAGAAGACCAGCTGGTTTTTGTCGTGAGGGCTTATTACGAGCACAAGAGGTACAGGACCGCACAAAATCCCGAACGTCCTTGACCAAATCAGGCCACCAATAGAATCGGGAAATTAGGGCCACAGAGCGCTGCACCCCAGGGTGCCCAGCCACACGAGAGGAATGTCCCCAGGTCAGAATCCTCTTTCGAAGACCAGGTCGCACATAAGTCTTGCCGGGAGGTAATTGCCGGAGGTCCACCGGCGCTGCCAGCACAAGTCTCTCAGGAGGAACGATGTATCTCGGGGCACAGTCCTCCCCCATAACATCCGAAGCACGGGACAAGGCGTCAGCCTTGATGTTTTTCTCGGCAGGGCGAAAATGGATTTGGAAGTCAAAACGGGAAAAGAAGAGAGACCACCGGGCTTGACGCGGGTTCAACCGCTGAGCCGACTGTAGGTATTGGAGGTTCTTGTGGTCAGTGTAGATGCTGACTGGAAATCTGGCTCCCTCCAACAGATGACGCCACTCCTCCAAGGCAAGCTTGATGGCCAGAAGCTCACGATCTCCAATAGAATAATTCCTCTCTGCAGGGGAGAAAATTTTGGAGAAGAAGCCGCAAGATAGAATACGGCCCCTAGGCCCCTTCTGAGTAAGGACCGCTCCAGCTCCTACGGAGGAGGCATCAACCTCCACAAAAAATGGCTTCTCGGTATCCGGTCTGGTAAGGACAGATGCAGAAGAAAAAGCAGACTTTAGTCTCGTGAAGGCCTGGTCAGCCGCTGGGGGCCAGGCACGAGAATTGACACCTTTCTTCGTTAGCGCCACCATAGGAGCTACCAGAGTCGAGAAGTGAGGAATGAATTGTCTATAATAATTTGCGAAGCCCAGGAATCTTTGAATAGCCCGTAGTCCCACTGGGCGTTGCCACTGAAGAACCGCAGATAACTTATCAGGATCCATTTGCAAGCCTTTATCGGAAATAATGTAGCCGAG
The DNA here is from genome assembly GCF_040894005.1 of Engystomops pustulosus. Lineage (NCBI taxonomy): Eukaryota > Metazoa > Chordata > Amphibia > Anura > Leptodactylidae > Engystomops > Engystomops pustulosus. Next base: position 206,306,854 of record NC_092412.1, on the reverse strand, counting down.
GAATGGAAGGCTTTTTTGATGAAACAGGCACTTCTCCAGTTTGGCGTAGAGATGGTTAGCCCTGAGGCGGCTGAGCACTTGCCGTACATGGGAATGGTGGGACTCGAGGTCAGCAGAATACACAAGGATGTCATCCAGGTAAACCACAACACAGCGGTACAATAAGTCCCTGAAGATATCGTTGACAAACTCTTGGAAAACGGCTGGCGCATTACAGAGTCCGAAAGGCATAACTAAATATTCAAAATGCCCATCACGGGTGTTAAAGGCGGTCTTCTACTCGTCGCCCCTCCTGATGCGGATAAGATTGTAGGCCCCACGAAGATCCAGCTTGGTAAAGACTCTCGCACCCCGTAGGCGATCAAACAGCTCCGTGATCAGCGGCAGAGGATAGCGATTCTTAACGGTGACTTTGTTAAGACCGCGATAGTCAATACAGGGGCGGAGAGAGACATCTTTCTTGGTGACAAAAAAGAAGCCGGCGCCTGCCGGAGAGGAGGATTTACGAATGAAGCCTTTTTGTAGATTCTCCTGGACATACTCGGACATGGCGGCTGTTTCAGGTACCGAGAGCGGGTACACCCGACCCCGAGGAGGAGAAGATCCAGGCAGCAGGTTGATGGGGCAATCGTAGGGACGATGTGGAGGAAGGGTCTCAGCTTGTTTCTTGGAGAACACATCCGCGAAGTCCTGGTATGGAGCGGGAAGCCCCCCCAAAGGCTTAGGAGACAAGGTAGAAGTCCCGACAGGGAGCGGATGTAGAACCTTCATACAGTGTGATGAACAATCCGGACCCCAGCGGAGAATCTCCCCAGAAGACCAGTCCAGAACATGGGCATGATGTTGCAACCAGGGGAGGCCCAGCAGGAGAGTGGAAGTGCACTGGGGCAGCACAAAAAAGGACAGTCTTTCTCTATGTAATGCTCCAACTTGCAGGAGCAGGGGTTCTGTGCGAAACCGGATGGGCACGGAGAGAATTTGGCCACTGACCGAGGCAATGGACAATGGCTTCCTGAGACGAACCACCGGGAAGTGATGCTGGGAGACCAGGGCAGCATCCATAAAGTTCGCTGTAGAGCCCGAATCCAGGAAGGCGGAAACTTGGATCTGGGTGCCAGTGCCAACGCTGAGGAGTACGGGGAGAGTCAAGCGTGGAGAAGCTTTATTCTCACCTAGGGACGCTTCTCCTGAGAAGCCTAGGTGCTGGCGTTTCCCGGATGTTGGCGGCGGACAGGACAAGCCCCGACGAAGTGCCCTGGGCTGGCATAATACATGCACAGGTTCTCCTGACGTCGCCTGGAACGCTCTTGTAGAGAAAGCCGGACTCGGTCCACCTGCATAGGTTCATCAGCAGAAGATTCAGCTGGGGGCTGAAGCGGCTTTTGGAATACAGGTGCCAGGCGAGGAAGACGTCTAACACGGCCTTGGGGGTACTCGGAGCGTAGTTCCTCAGCGCGCTCCTTAAACCGCACATCAATTCGAGTGGCCAGGGTGATCAGACCACTCAGAGTTGACGGCAGGTCCCGTGCTGCCAGCGCGTCCTTGACCTGCGCAGAAAGTCCTTTCTTGAAGGTAGCAATGAGGGCCGCATCGTTCCAGGCAAGTTCAGAAGCCAGGGTGCGGAACTGAACTGCGTACTCTCCCACAGATGAGTTACCCTGGCGCAGGTTCAATAATGCAGACTCCGCAGAGGAAGCTCGGGCCAGTTCCTCGAAGACTGACCGGAACTCTGCCAGAAATTCCGAGAGGGTAGCGACAACCGGGTCATCCCTGTCCCAAAGAGGAGTAGCCCAGGCCAGGGCCTTCCCGGAAAGGAGGCTGAGGACAAATGCCACCTTGGACCGCTCTGTGGAAAATTGCGACGGCATAAGTTCTATGTGCAGGGAGCACTGGGTGATGAAGCCCCTGCACATCTTGGGATCCCCGTCATACTTGCCGGGCAAAGAGAGACGTAGCCTGGGTTCAGCAACAGGGAGATAAGCCGGGGTAGCAGGAGTCGCAGCGGCCACCTCAGGAGACTGTTGCTGATGCTGGGTAGCTAGCAGCTGTTGCAGCATGGCGGTGACTTGCTCCAGTTGATTCCGTTGTGCAGCAATCTGCCGGGACTGATGGATCACGATGGTGGCGAGATCAGGCTGACTGGGAGAAGGAGCCTCAGCGGGATCCATGGCCGGATCTTACTGTTAGGATCAGTGGATCATCTGGGCCACCGCGGGAGATGTAACTAGCCAACACCCGGAACCGGAGCCTAGCGGCACCTGGTATTCACCAGAGCCCGCCGCAAAGCGGGTTGGACTTGCTGCGGCAGGATACCACTAGGTCGTTCCCAGGTGTGACTAGCCCACGGTGGCAGCCGAGGTCGAGGTACCTTAGCGGATGACAATCTCGTAGACAGGTCCAGGCACAGGGTCAGGGCAGGCGGCAGAGATGCAACGTCAGGTCCAAGTCCGGGGTCAGCAACAGGAGGTCCAGGCAGGTGGGAACGGGAACACAGGCACACGGAACACAGCAACACGGAGGAACTCGGGTAACACAGGAGCGGGAACACACAGGAATACACGGGAACACAGGAATACACGGGAACGCAGGAATAATCGCTAGTAAGCTTTCTCTAAGGCTATGAGGCACAAAGATCCGGCAAGGGTAACAGGAAGAGGCAGGCTTATGAAGAATTGGGCAATATGGCCAGCGCCAATTAATGGCGCGCTGGCCCTTTAAATTTGGAGAAGGTGCCGCGCGCGCGCCCTAGCAGTCGGGGACGCGCGCGCACAGCGGAGGGGAGCGAGCCAGGAGCCGGGACGGGTGAGATGCGCTGGCGGCGCGCTGGCGGGGGCAGGGCGGCACGGGTGAGCCCGCGACCCGCGATGTGGGTCGCGGGACCACCCGTGACACCAGGTAAGTAAATGTGCTCCAATGTGTTTAGAGTATCAAGATTTAGCTACACTTTCATTATCTTCCAAAGATTTTACCAATATCTGCAACATGGAAAAAGAGATATGAGACAGATCATGAGAGTCATGAGATGCATATAAGACACAATGATGCACTTACCCCTGCTAGCTCAACTCATTAATAAAACACACACTCACAACTACTAAACTGCTTCAACCTTTGATCCAGAGCTTATACTGTCTCCTCTACACGCTGCTGGACAGAAAGTGTCTCTGGCTCTAGTTCTTATGGCCTCCCCCCCCCCCCATACTCCTGCAGTACAGAAGAAGCTGTTCATGTCGGAGGAAAACTTACTTGACCACAGTTAGGACTGAGTTTATGGCCGTATCTAAGGACAACATTAATATACAACATCAGAACTAATAGATGCAAGTTAGTATTATATATGTGAAATGCTGTATTTTGTTTTTTTAAAAAACCTTAGAGAATGGATTATTTTGCCACCCCTTTAAAGATGTTTTTCAGGCAGAAAATTCAAAATTGTGCATAAGATGAAAGACACTATACCTCAGTAATGTGTCTTCTGTCTCAATTGTGTGCAGCTTCTTGCATGTAAGACAGTCAGCACTTTGTCTATGACAGAAATGTCCAGCCGCACTTTGAATGTAGCTCTCATATTTTTTGTCCCTATGTGCGTCTTCAGCTTGGAGTAAATTTTAGTCTGGGCATACAAAGGGTGAATGACATTATATAGCAATGACTCCCAAGCATTAGACACACATTTCTGTGAGTATCTTTTTCAGTTCATTCAGTTTTTAGTACTCCATCTACATTCTGTATACAGTAAAATCCACTTGTATGTAAAAATTCAGATAGCATTTATATGCTGCAGGCACAGGCACATGTATGTAATGGATTTAGACATGCAGAAATTTCTACGGCAAAATTTGCCTCCTGTGAATTTATATTACAGGGTAATGTGTATTATGGAAATTTATAGCATTTCCTAAAGCAAGCCTTACCCTTGGGTTGTTCATTACCGGTATCCACAGATTGGCTGTCCTTCAATCCCTAATTCCAACTTGTGACATACCTGCAGGAATGGAGAGTTGGACCCAGATGCTCAATATTTTCAAAAATTTCCTTTGGATAGGATGTACTGTATACATCTATCATAAGAATATCCCTTTAACAAAGTTTCAAATTGAGAGCTGACTTTACACACTGACATGAGGTTGGCATGACACTTTGGGTCAGTAGTGGGCCCTGTGGTTTGGAAAATAACCCAGGGGTCCAAGCCTCAATACACTTGTAGTGTGTTTTTTAAGTATAGAAACACAAAAAAATAACTAGAGGTGTGATTTTAATAATGGTACATGCAGGGTCCAACATATTGGGCCTTAGTGGTAGAATTTACAGAATGGGGGTCCCTCTTTGGTGGTTGCCACTGTTCTGGTGTCTCAGGTGTTCGGCAGTTTCTACAAAGCAGCTAAAAAGTATTCCAACAAAATCCTTCCAAAAGTGAATTTCCCCTTTTCCCTTTGCAGGCCCACCATGTGCCCCTTTTTTTTATTGAAAGAGCCTTTATTCACAGATGCACGGTAAAACTTACAGACAGTATTTGCCATGACGCAGCATAGGCTTTGAACAAATCACACAATAAATTGAGGTACACTCCTAGCACCTATCCTAACACTATGGCAGAATAAGTGCTTCTCTAGTATACTAGCTCCGGCAAACAAAAAACACACATTTTTAAATTAAAACAGCTAACCTGCAACAGGGGATACAGATGGGAGGGGGGGGGGAGAGGGGAAGAGGGCAAGTTGTCACAGGCTCGAAGCTTTATTGAAAAAAATCACAGACACATGAGGGAGGTAGGGGGGGAAGGAGAGGATGGTAAGTCTTCTTCTTCCTGGATGCCTCCATCTGTGAAGAAAGAGGCAAAGTCCCATAACTCCCTAAGTAAAGTCCATGGTCAAGTAAAACAAGAAAAACAAAGTCCACAAGAGAAAAATTAAGAAGTGGCTTGTCAGTCCTCTTCTTCTAAGTCCACCCTGATGTCAAGGGAGGCGTAGTCTCTGAGTGACAGTCCTGGATGGACAAAGTTTCTCAGTTCATGGTGAGGCGCCTCCTGGCGTACCACAAGACGTCTTTGAAGTAGTTTATAAGACGCCAGGCATCCTGGATGGCCCCCACCGTGTGGGTGCCTTGGAACAGGCCATAAAGTGCAGCGTGGCACTTCATGGTGTTCCTGGGCACAGAAAGAAGCAGTTCGTGATCCAGAGCTTTCAACAGGCACCGAGCAAAGGGACATTCCCAGAACAAGTGCAATGATGTCTCCTCCGCAAAGGGACACCGGGGGCAGTAGTGGGTTTTGCTCAGGTTGCGGGCTGCCATAAATAACCGGGTGGGGAGGCCCCCCTGGATGGCCACCATGTGCCCCTACTGCAGTTAATGAACATATATTGGATATTACAATATTCAGAAGACATTGTTTAGCAAATTGTGGTGTTCATTTCCTTCTTTACAATTTAGGGCTAAACTGTTGTTTATTGGAAACATTTAATGTCTCATTTTCATAGTCGAATTTTAGCCCTTTCATGGCCAACGGTCATTGGCGCCTGAATATCCAGGTCAATTTTTGCAGTTCTCTTCTCCAAAACTTTATTTTAATAATATTTAAATTAACTGCAGAGGCTGCTGGGGCGTGTACTAGCCTGGCCAGGCACTGGGAACTAAGGCTAGTACACGCCCCAATAGCCTCTGCAGCTAATTTATATCACTAAAATAAACTTTTTGATTTAGGTTCCAGGATTATTAAATTACAGATTAGGGCAGAGGCAGGCAGGAGGAATCTACCATCAAATCTACTTCTGATAGTCGAATCCTCACGGTAGGTTTCCTTGACTGATCTGGGTAGGTTGACCTGGACATTCAGGCACCAATAACAATTGGCCATGAAAAGGATAAAATTTGAGTGTGAAAATGAGAAATGAAATGTTTCCAACAAACATTTTAGCACTCTATAATGCGCTTTTGGTAGAATTTTTTTGAAATAGTTTTTAGCTGCTTTGTTAAAAGTACAGAACACCTTAGACACCAGAACAGTGGCAACCACAAAAGAGGGACCCCCATTCTGGAAACTGTATTGTCATGGGTGTCCCTGCAATCCACCCCTTCCGCACTTACCTCTCCACGCTCCTGCTTCCTCCTCGTCTGGTCAGCGCACGCGTCCCCGCTCCCTAGGGCTTGCATGCCGGCTCTCGGAGATTTGAAGGGCCAACAGCCCACTGATTGGTGCTGGCCACTCCCAGGTTTTCTTTATAAGCCGGCTCCACCCTTCAACTCCCGCTGGATCTTTGAGCTTCATGCTATTGAGAAAGCTTCCTATAAGTGTTCCCTGTGTTCCTGTTCTGACCTCCCGTTGTGACCCCGGACCTGACTCTGCACCTCTGCCACCTGCCTTGAACTTCTCCGTGCTTCTTAGCACAAGATTGCCTGCCATTCCTGTACCTCGACTTTGGCTGCCACCGTGGGCTAGTCACACCTGTGGAACGAACTGGTGGCACCACGCCACAACAGACTATCCTGCTTTGCGTCGGGCTCTGGTGAAGGCCGGGTGCCACTTAGATTCCGGTCCCAGGTGTTGGCTAGTGTGATCATCCATGGTGGTCCAGGGGGTTCACTGACCCCGAGCCTTTACATGTACCTCATGGTAGGTTTCCTTTAAATGATGATATTTTAACAGCTTTACATATGATAACAGTTTTTGCCTAGTTTTTTCATAACATGTGAGACTTTTACTTGAAAGTATAGTTTTATTAACTGAATGTTTTTGTGTTATATAATTAGCAGACAACTAACTAAAATGTAAATATATATATATATATATATATATATATATATATATATATATATATAGGCAATTTTTTCCCATTAAAGTTTTTGAATAGGTGCTGGTACCAATTCCACTTGCAATGGCTTCCATTGGTCTCCTTTAGGGATTCCCCACAGTTTGCTCATTGGATAAGTGGACTGTAATCTGCTGCCTTTTGACAAGATGCTCTACCTCCTGTACCCCCCCTGTCTCCGCCCCCCATTTGTCCTATTTTGTTTGAGTGACCTGTCCTATGAGTCAGGATGGATCTGTGTGTTGGATGTATGATGGCTCTATCTCTATATGGATTCTAAACTTCGGTTTGGTAAAGTGTTAGTTTTTTTACCGCAATTAAAACACAATCAAAACGCAACGCATGACCACACCCTTAACACCAAATGTGACATCTCCCTGAGGTGTGACCAGAGTCCAGGACACAGCCTCAAATCCAAAATTAACAGTAGTGTTCACTCCTGTAAATAGCCCCCTCACATGACTTGTGTCCATGTGGATTTGAGACGTTTGCAACAAAAAGTCTCAAAAAGAAGCCAAAATTTGTGCAAGCCAGGATAGGAAAAACTGAACATGTATCACAAGTAAAAAGACAGGATCATACATAAGGCGCAAAAAAGAGCTGCCAGAAATTCACCACAGACATAAAAAAATGATGATACATGTGCCCCAATGAGTTTCTATGCAAAATTTAGTTTCTCATTTTTAATGAATCTACAAAAAAATCTTCAAAACAATATTCTTCATTTTTATTATTATTATGGGGATGGATAAAAACATGATTTTTCTTAGACAACGCCAATTTTTTAACTTAAAGTGTGATTCGGCTGCAGTTGATATAACTACAATACTTGCATCCCAAGCTTCATGGATTTTCCTGTTTTATTTTACAAACTATTAATACAGCATTAACATATATGTCACATAAGACAGATCCCAACCTTCACCCAGCACATTAGCTGTACTTTACCTATTTTTAAATCTTTCAAGGCTGTAGTAGCTATGTATGCAAGTGTTGTAATTGTTGACAGTGTCGATAGACTGAGGGTTATGCAGGTTTTGTCAACAGAGTTGTGCTCCAAATATTGATTTTATTTCCCTGGGTAAATAGCAAGATCATTCAACCTCGACCATTTCCTAATCATAGAATAGACACCTGTGGTATCAGTGTAACAACTGACAAATGTTATATGCTAATGCTTAGAGCAACTGCTGTGTAGGATATAGGTGGAGCCCAATTATTCAAATTCTGGATTATTTGGGTAAACTCATACTTAGTAGATCCGTTGCAGGAATTCCTAAAGCTGTTCCTTTCCTCTGAAGCTTGTAGAAATCCAAACATATACTGCAAAAACAAATTCTATATGGAATATCAATCAGCCACAAAAACATCTATGGTGCGTAAATATACACTTGAATATTAATGTGATGAGACATTTTAGGTAGGAACCTCTTAATACAATAAACATTGTCAATCCTAAATTCTTTCAACTGTTCTTTTTTCCTGTGGGAAGGTTTCCATTGCTTCCTTCCATGATGGGAAAAATAATTTAAAGGGGTATTTCCATGTAACAAAGTACATTCTATTATTTAAATATTGAAAAGTTATACAATTTTCCCATTCTTTCTGTATCAATTCCTCATGGTTTTCTAGATCTCTGCTTGCTATCATTGTATAGAAAGCTTCTATATTTACTTCCAGTGGATAGAAATCTGACCATGGTCACACAGGTGCACGTCTCGCTAAACCCACAGCACTCATCACTCTATATGATGCTAACGAGCTGTGCACCTGTGTGAGCATAGTCAGATTTCTCTCCACTAGAAGCTTTCTATAAAATGACAGCAAGCAGAGGTCTAGACAACTGCGATGAATTGAAAAACAATGTATATTGGAAAATTGTATCATTTTTCATAATACAAACAACAACATTAATTTGCCAAAATGGGAACACCCATTTAAAAAGAAGTTTCATGCTGATTTGGGACCTTTAACCTACTACAGATCCAAACAGACCTGTGCTTTAGGGTCCCAACTCGGCCTGTATCAAATGTCTATGTGGACTCCATGTAAAAAAAAACAAACAGATGCAAATCCGATGCGGCATATTGGACTCACATCTGCAGTTCTGCCCTCCATTTGCCTCTACTTGCGATGCTGTGTGATGCTGGGAAAATACCTTGGCTTAATTTTGCATGCGCCGCACCCACAGCACATGTGCAGTGAAGACGGGGAGTACTATTCAGGCTTCACTCACAGGAGAGCACCCGCGTAGGGGGCTTAGGAGGGAAAGAGAGTATATTTTTTTTAATTGGGCCCACGTGGGAGCCTCATACAGGGCATCGTACATAGACTAAACTACTAGTCTATAACTGGGGTGGTTTAGTGCCCCAAATCACAGGTTCCCTTTAAACCAATACTGATGGTAAACAAGACCTGATCCATTTCATATTGCTATCGTTGATTTCTATGAACTGAAATGGCAATAACAGTGGCTGCAATGTTGAATTTACCAGCCATAACGTGAACTCCTGAGCTAAACTCAGGACATCAGTTTAGTTTAGCTGCTTACCCACTCTTAGGGTACAAACTCAGGTGTGCCACCAGCCATATAATACTGTCTCTATGATGTAAATAGGCAGGTACACATACAAAGGTACAGCAAGATGTATGCATAAACTGATTTACTGCATTACTGTAATATGTATGCAATACATTTGGGGTGATTTGTAAATATTTTGACAAAACTATTAAGATGCATATGTCAGTACAAGGTGACCTCACTGAGATGACTCCCTTAAATAAACACTATAGCTGCAAAACAGGAGATTATACTCTCCACCTTGGATTCAGGCCAACAAAATGTACTCAGGATACGTGTCCTTCCTTACCTTTGTCCTTTTCTGGATACTATTGCAAAATATAGAACCCCTTAAATAATAAATAAAAGTACTTTACTCACCTTGTTCCTTGCATGAACTATTGCGAGGTGCTCTTTACATCTGGACTCCGTCAGAGGATGAGCAGTGATTTTGCTTTGGCAGTTTTCTCCTCGATAGCCTTTGGCTGCTGCCTGTATTATGCTGTACAGAATGTGCGCTATTGATGTGATGTTTCCACTGGGCCTCCGTATATATACACATGTGGATGGGTGCGGTAAATATAAGTTCTTTATTATTTTTAGCACCTTTGCCAGTTTTTGGTGAAAATCCAATGGCAGACTTCTGGTGCAGTTAGCTTTGTAAATTTCCCCCGTGTACTGTATATGTACAATAAATAAATTATATTGAGACTGGGGGGATTGAGGTAATAGCACAGAATTATGTTACGTGTAGGTTAACATGTCTCTACTAATGACCTCTGCACAACAAAAAAATGGAGTTGCACAAGCATTATCGTTGTTTTCTACAACTTCCACGTTATGTTTGTTTAACTGAGTCACCTAGAACACATTTCCTAAAATTTAAGTCTATGAGGGTAAAACAACAATTCAAAGGGCATATTGTTGTACTTTTCAGTGCTGCTTACAGATTTAAAGCCCTATTGCTGTCATTATCATTATCAAATAATTATTCATACCTCTCACTGAACATGCTGTCAGAACTCTCTGAACTGACTCCTCCTACATCTTCCTTCCCCCTTGGATTTTGCTGCAGCAAGGATCAGCCAATAACCACTTCCGGGTGTGATGTTCTACAGGAGGCTGCTTAAAGGGGTATTCCCATCTGGGCATTTCCATTTAATTAAATTCATTTGCCATATGTAAACATTTCTTCAATTGGATTTTATTAATAAAAAATGTTCCTGTGTGAAGATAATTTCTCATAAATGTAGTTATTCTGTCCCTTAGAAACGAGATACTTTCCTCGGATACGACCACGTCATACGCTGGCAGCGGTGGCCAAACTTGCGCTATAGAGTCCTGCCAAACCACCAGGATTCAGCGTTCATTACCACAGGACGGCTGTGCGACATGTAGTAACTCCCGGACATTTTATATACAATAACCTTTTGTTTCTTTGTGCACTCAATCTATCAGACGTGGCCGTATCCGAGGAAGCTATCTCGTTTCTAAGGGACAACATGGCTACATTTCTGAGAAATTATCTTCACACAGGAACATTTTTTTTAATAACATCCAATTGAAGAAATGTTTATATATGGCAGATTAATGAAACTGAATGTAAGTGCCCAGATGAGAATACCCCTTTAAGTCACAGTTCAGCAGACATTTTGATCAGTGGGCGTGTCTCTAGTGTCAATTTGAGTGATGGATGTCCAATCCAATTGTATATAGAGACTGGACCAGTCCCTCCATTTATACCTGCCAGTTTAATATACCTGTCTGCTTTGATATTCTAAGATATTCTGTTGTAATTTTGTTGTGATTCTGATCTTTAAACTACTCTTCTGCATCACGATTTTGTACCACCAACTTGGCTCAGACCCGGTTTATTACACTTTGTGGTACATGTATCAAACTTTTGGCATGTCTTTTTCTTTAATTCTTGAGACTTTTCATGGTCCTTGTGCTCATTTGTGACTTTTGTTTGCACCTAAAACTTTAAAGGAAACCTTCCACTATGGATCTACCTAAGGTAGATGCGGTGGTAGGTGCGTATATCACGTATATAAGGATAGCCCTTTTTGAAGGCTAATCCTTCACTCCCCTCTACCTTTTATAATCTTTAATCAGTGTAATTTGCAAATTTTCTAAAGAGGCTACTGTGACGTGGAGTATCCGGCGCCGAGGCTATGCCATGCGACTACTCCACGCCCCAGTAGCCTCTTTGAACCTCCAACCCAGACCTCTACAGTCTGAAGCTGGAGTTCTGTGCATGCGCAGTAGCCTTGGCTTTGGAGCTGTACTTGTGCAGCCGCTGGCCTGTGTTCTGCTTATTCACGGATGAGTGCACGAAGAGGATCAAAGAGGCTACTATGGCACGTAGTAGCCGCGCGTTGTAGACTCAGGCTACTCCACGCCCCAGTAGCCTCTTTAGAAAATTTGTATATTACCCTGATTAAAGATTAGAAAAGATAGAGGGGAGTAAAGGATTAGCCCTGGAAAAGGCTATCCTTATATTCGTTAGATGCACCTACCACCAGATATACCTTAATAGGTACATCTGTAGTTCGCCATTGTTAATTTTCTGCAGTGCTTCCTGAGTTATCACCTAAATCCAGATGTAAAAGTTGTGACTTTTTTAAGCTGCAAAAAAGTCGCAAATGTTTGCACACATCTACGGCTGCCTTAGACCAGACGTAGAAAAAAAAACGAGCTGATTGAGACTATTGGAGACTTATTTTAAAAATTTACTAAATTCACAGATAAAGGCAGACTTATAATACATAAGCCCCTTTGTCTCGTAGTCTTACTTGTGTATGTTTTTTGTCTTTCTGTACTGTACATTTATAAGGGTTAGAGTCTGCCACAGGATAAGGGATAAACATATGGTAGTAGAAGGTTTCAGCTGTGCCCTCAATTGGCACAATAGGGGATAGTAAGTTCCTGAAGTCTTATTTATACTTATGGGTTTGCTCTGCCCTGTTAACATCTACAGAAGCCCATATAAGTTAATGGAGTACAGAATGGAGCTCAGTCCTGTGGTTTATTGACTTCTATGGGTTTTCCAGATCGGCATACTCAGAAACTTGGAAATCCCTGTGCCATGGAACATAAGTTCCAAGGGGAGCTTACAATCCTCCATGCTGCTGATTGAGTGGGGTCCAACATCATATATTTGGAAGCTGGAGCAAGATGGGGGACATATAGATGCAGGTGGTTAAAAGGGATGACATGGGTTTGCAGGATGTAGAAAGAAATGGGGATGCATTCTGTAGCAGGAGGGGGACATGGAGGTTGAGAAAGAGAAAGAGAAAACATGCAAGGCAGGATGGTTTATGAGAAGGGCAGGGGGTACAAGCTGTAGAAATGGGAGATAATAGGTGAAAGCTGGTTAAATAGGGGGCACTAAGGTGCAGGCTGGATATAAATGTGAACATGGAGATGACATTGGGACTCAAGAAAAAGGGATACTTGGGAGTGCAGATTAGAGGACATGGAGTGTGTAGGCTGGGGAAACGAAGAAAGAGATGTGTAGGTTTGAAGGTAGGTTGGGTTCATGAGGATGCAGTCTGTGAAAAAAGCATGGTGCAGCCATGAAAAAAAGAGTGAGAAATGGGGTGCAAACTGTGAGCAGGTTGTTTTTAAGTATGAAATGGGGGGCATGGCGAATATAAGAAGGAATTAGGGTGACAGTTGGAGTGCAGACACAACGTATCAGGTCTGGCTCACTTGCTTTATAGATCAATCTCTTTATTGTGACATCTCAAATGGAAAGTAAATATAACAGTCTGTCCTTTCTATATATGTATGGTCCATTTGGAGAAAACCCCACTCCAATTGAAATTCATTGGTATGAAAAGTGACATGTCCTATATTCCTAGTAGAATTCCACTCAAAATTCATGACAGAAAGCACCCCAGAAATTAAACATTTTTAAAACTTCCAAATTTATTTAAATGAATGTTTATAGAAATGCATACATATGCTGATAATCCTATACATATGCATGATACATGGCTGGGATCCCAAAAATGTGGCAAAGTGTTCCTACTTGTAAAGAGAGCTATAACAGCTGGAGGAAGTCTTAGAGGCCTGGCTATTTCCCTTAAAAAAATAGTACTACAGATAAATCTTTCCTTTTCAAGACCTGAACTCACCTGCATATCTGTATATCCGTTGCATTTAACTGGAATATGGCGCCCTATAGGGTCTGTATATGGGTCCTATATGTTAAAGGAAACCTACCATGAGGAATCTACTATCAGAAGTAGGTCTGGTAGAGAACTAAGGCTGGTACACTCCCCAGTAGCCTCTGCAGTTAATTTACATATTACTAAAATAATGTTTTTAACAAGTGAAGTTAGGTTCCAGGATTAATAAATTACAGATCAGGGCATAGGTAGGCAGGAGGAATCTACCATCAGATCTACTTCTAATATTAGATTCCTTATGGTAGGTTTCCTTCAAGGTCATGTTTTAATATTCTGTAAGAAATTAACATAATGGCCCAGATTTACTATTAGTGAGGCAAACTTCACTACATGCAGTTTACTTTACTAATTTGCAGAGTGTGCAATATTAACCCCTTAATGCCGCAGGGTTTTTCGGCTCATTTCTCGCTCTCCAACTTCAAAAATCCATAACTTTTTCATTTTTACGTGTACAGACCTGTGTGAGGGCTTATTTTGTGCGTAACAAATTTTACTTTCCCGTGATGTTATTTATTTTAACATGCCGTGTACTGCGAAGCTGAAAAAAAATTCCAAATGTGGAAAAATTGAAAAAAAAACGCACGTTCTTGTGGGCTCAGTTTTTACAACTTTCACTCTTCGCTCCAAATAACACGCCTACTTTATTCTTTGGTTCGGTGCGATCGCGGTGATACCAAATTTATATAGGTTTTATTGTGTTTTAATACATTTTCAAAAATTAAACGAATGTGTACAAAAAAGAAAAAACATATTTTGCCATCTTCTGACGCTAATAACTTTTTCATACTTTGGCGCACGGAGATGTGTGAGGGGTCATTTTTTGCGAAATGAGGCGATGTTTTCATTGCTACCATTTTGAGGTCTGTACGACATTTTGATCATTTTTATTTAATTTTTTATGTTATGTAAAAAGGTGTAAAAGTCGCATTTCGGACATTTGGGTGCCATTTCCCGCCTCGGAGGTCACCGCCGCCCGTAACTGTTTTTATATTTTGATAGATCGGGCATTTTGGGACGCGGTGATACCTAATATGTTTGTGATTTTTACTGTTTATTATGTTTTATACCCGTTCTAGGGAAAGGGGGTGATTTGAACTTTTAATATTTTATTATTTTTTTTTATTTTTTAAACTTTTTTTTTTCTTTTTTTTACACTATTTTTTAGACCATCTAGGGTACATTAACCCTAGATGGTCAGATCGCTCCTACCATATACGGCAATACTACAGTATTGCAATATATGTCATTTTTGCAGGTCATACATTACAATGAGCCACTGGCTCATTGTAACGAACCTGCATAAGCCATGTAGCCTTGTGTCAAAAGAAGACCCGAGGCTACCATGGTAACCAATCGCCACCCCCCGATGACGTTCGGGGGCGCGGCGATCGGAAAAAAGATGGCGGTGCCCGCGCGTCGCCGTCTTTTAAACGCCTCCGGCGACTTTGTGCAAAATGCAAAAAACCCCACCTCTGTATGAAGAGGACTCAGCCTGTGAGCCCTCTTCATACATCCCTTTTACCTCTGCGCCGTAGAGCTACGGCGCAGAGCGTTAAGGGGTTAATGAAGGCCAGCACAGAGTCTTCATTAATCTGGCACACTTTGCATGAGGCGTTAGAACTTTTTTCTGGTGCACTCAGTTAAAGAAACATGCACCAAACTTGCCGACATAATGTGGCACCCAGTGCCAATATGTACCATAATGCACCTTTAGGTGCAAAGTATTGTGTTACAAAGGAAATAGTATAGCCACAATATAATTCTGGTAGAAACGCTACATAAGAACATGTGCAAGCATTTTGGGCGAAGCTGGATGTTGTATATTTAGACTAATTGCACATTCTCAGATTGGGTTTAAGTTACCAGTGCCATGGGGATCAGATCAGATCATACTAAGCTCTTTAAGGTAATTAACACAGAAGCCAAAAGTATAACATTACAGAATGATTTGTGGAGGCTGGAGGAATGGGCGGAGAAATGGCTTATGAGGTTTAATCTAGATAAATGTAAAGTTATGCACTTGGGCTATGGAAACAAAAAAAGTACAATTATGTTCTAAATAGTCTATTACTTGGTAAAATTTCAGCTGAAAAAGACGAGGGAATTGGTGGATGGTAAACTCAATTTTAGTGATCAATGTCAGCGGTCTGCTGCTAAACCAAATAAAATTATGTTGTGTACAGTTTTTGGCACCAGTAAATGAAAAAGGACATAGTGGAAATGAAACAGGTACAGCAGATAAGCTGATTAAGGGGATGGAGGGACTACAATACAATTTAGGATCATAAAATTTAGGATTATTCAGTTTAGAAAAAATACAACTAAGGGAGACCTCATTACAAAGTACAAATACCTGAATGGTCAGTACAGAGATCTCTCCAAATAACTTTTTATACCTAAGCCTGTGGCCAGGACAAGAGGGCATTTCTACGAAAGAACAAGGGTTCTTTACTGTAAGAGCAAGAAGACAATGGAACTCTGCCTTAAGATGTTGTTGTGGCTGATCATTTGAATATGTTTAAGAGGCTCCTTCCTGGAGAGCAAGAATATCATAACTAATGGGAATAAAACTTTTTGTAAATAATTTCTCTTTATCCAGGGGGTTACTCCATATTTGGAGTCAGGAAGGAGTTACTTAATAAATTGGCCCAACTGGTATCAGCCTTGCAGGGGTTTTGCCTTTCTCTGGATCAGAAATGTGTAATGTAGAATTAATAGGATGGACTGATGTCTTTTTCCAACCATTTATTATGATACTATTATTTAAAGCGCCTTATATAAAAAAGTGACCCTTATATAAAAAAAAAAAAGCCAAGGCTTTTCATACATGATATTTGAGACTTAACAACACAATTTAATATTTTTATATACACATTTTATGCTGGTTCTTTTTACATGGTAAATTCTTCCATGTTGTTAATATCTCATCTTTATACACTGAAAGCAAAATCTGCTTTTGGGTGACTTGATGAATGTATTCTGCATATCTGTCTCAAAATTATCATAATATTGTTTTAATCACAAAGAAGTATTATTTCTTTGAAAACAGGATTGGTTTAATATAACCCTGAAAACACATTTTATTCATTGATTTAAAAGATTCTCTGTTATTGATAAATCTCCATTTGGGTTGTATTAATAGAATTCTATTCTTTTATAGAGACTAGAAATGTGCATAAAAAAGAGAGAAATAAGGGCAAAAATACTATTAATGCTCTACAAAAATTGGACGCTTCACAAAGGATACCAAAATGTGCAGATATCTAACAGTACACCTCCATTTTAGCACACTCACTTTAGATCAATATTTTCCAAGGCTAACCTTGGATAATGTGCAAATGTGCCATGCTCCATGATAAAGCGTTGGCTTAAATGTAGGTAAATAACGAAAGGATTCTATTAAGTGTTATGACCTTGAACCTAAAGCTCATATCTTAGCAGAATTTGATTTCTTGGTGTATTGAAATAATTTCTGTTTAAATGTATTTCAGAGCTTTATTATAGTTTAACAAATGATGGAAATAAAATCGTAAAATCGAAACTATTAACAACTATAAAGAAATAAATGCAATTACACAATATAATATTGCAAAATATGGCATTTTATTCTGATGTAAATAAATTCATTTTTGTCCTGTTGACAATTCAAGTCTACTCTTCTTTACATTGCTGCTCCATTTTACAGAGGCTTGTGGGCCACTGTTTATGTACCTCTGTGTTCATATAATAATTATGTAATTTTTTTTAAACAAATTTTTATGGAATTTGTTCTATAATGAAGCTACTTATCAGAAATGTTCCTAAACAGCAAAGAAGTAGGTGGAGACCTCTTGCTGCCTTCGCCCTAAAGCTGAGTCAATTGCATACTGGCCCTAGTTCCCTTGATGCCTGTGTTCTCTCATAAAGATGCAAATACAATCAGATCCCAACAGGTCAATTCACTGAACTCTGCAAAGTTTTAAACGCTGAATCCTTTCGATGGCGAACCTGCCATCTTTCATCACGTGGATAAGCATACAGGATGGAAAAAGTAATAGAATCCTGGAGTAACATAGATAAAGTTTTGACTTTAATTTGTGAGCACTAAGAATTAACAGCTTTCCTGCTGTGTACATAGTGTCTGGAAAGTAGGGTCTGGGAGCTGCGGAGGAATGTAATACAGTCTGAAGTGCAGAGAGAGATAGAATGCAATGTGAATCACAAACTGGGATTAAGGGACTGATAGGGAACAGGGTAGATGCCCTGCCACCTCTACTCTTTGCAGAAGACTTCTCCAACCACAAAGCTGCACAGCCACAAGTTTCTACTGCTAGCTACACAGAGCAGGATAACATGACCTGTATTACATGTTTATACAATCTACAAACACACAGTACTGGTTAGGAATGTGTGAGGAAATATGAAACTTCAAGTTGCTCTTTTGATAAACTGAGGACGATACTCCTTGACATAGGTAATTAAGTAAAAAAAAAAAATTAAAGGAGGGACACTTTAAGGTCCTGTATTAGCGGTTCTAAGCCAACAACAATTATTTACATTTTTCAGCCATTCTGTTATGCTTGAAAACAATATCCTTTATATGACAAGTTGGACCACCACCAAACTGATTGAGGTGCTATACTTTTTTTTTTTTTTTTGCTTGCAAAACCCCTTTAAATTGAAGATGTGAGACATCAACAAAAGTTTGTTCTAAGAGTATGCGATTCGTCCTACACACTGATAAACACTATGTGAGATTATCTTCTATTATTATTCATTTCTATAGTTTCTTTTTCTTCAAACAGCCAACGCAATACAGAGAAAAATAAGAAGAAATGTAGGAATGATAACCTTAGATTAAGAAATGAGTATTTAATTAAATTCTTTTAAAACAATACAAGTCCTATATGAAAAAGATAATGTACAGAACTTTCTTTTGTTATAGAAAAACATTGATGTGTCTTTACATTAGGATGAGTAACAAGGACACTAAAAAAAAGAGAGAAAACAAAAGCTGAAGGGGGAGAAGATGGAATATAAGTCACAATTGATGAAGGACACTATACAACAACATTACAATTTTAGTAGAGCTCCACTTGGACTTGTTAGTATTTCAAAGTTTTTAGCAAAAACTTAAGACAAATAACATTTATTATAACCAGAAAGTAGTTTCTTAACCCCTACGGGACTCAGCCTCTTTTGGCCTTAAGGACGCGGCCCCATTTTTCAAATCTGCCCTGTGTCACTATAAGTGATTATAGCTTTGAAACAATATAAGATATCCAGGGGATTTTGAGAATGTTTTCTCGTGACACATTGTACTTCAAATTAGTTTAAAAATTTGGATGATATCTTTTGTGTTTAGTTATGAAAAAAAACTAAATTTGGCAAAAATTTGGAAAACTTCTTTATTTTCAAAGTTCTAAATTCCCTACTTTTGATGCAGATAGTCATAGCACTCAAATAAATTCATAACTTACATTTCCCAAATGTCTGCTTTATGTTGGCATGGTTTTTTAAGATTCCATATATTTTACTAGAATGTTATGAGGCTCAGAATTTGGGTGCCATTTTTCAAATTTTTGGGAAAATCACCAAAACTAATATTTAGATGGACCTGCTCAACTTTTAATTGATTGTGAGAGGCCTAAATAATAGTGAGACTCATAAATTACCCTATTATGGAAACTACACCCCTGAGCGTACTAAAAACCACTTTTAAAAAGTTTGTTAACCCTTTAGGTGTTTTATAGGGGTTAAAACAAAATGGAGGTGTGGTTTACAAGTTGTAATATTTTTTGACAATACATTAATTTTGGGTGGAAAATTAAACGTTTGTAATATTTATTTTTTGGCTGACAAATCTGGTTAGGGGCTTGTTTTTTGAGAGAATGATTGTTCTTTTTAGTGGTCTTATGTTAGAGTGCGGAACTTTTTTAAATCACTTTTTAGAGCATTTTTTAAAGGGTATTAATTAAAAATCATCTTTTTTCGGAGAGTTTTTTGAGGTTGTTTTTTACGGGGTTCACTTTGTGGGTCCAATAATGATTCTGTTTTATTATGCAGATTGTCTCGGACGTAGCGATACCAAATATGTGGGGGTTTTGTGTATTTTATTCAATTTTACTGTATAAAAACTAATTTGGAGAAAATTTTGTTCATTTTAGCATCACCATCTTTTCATATGCATAACTTTTTTATTTTTCGGCTGACAAATCTGATTAGGGGCATATTTTTTGTGAGAAGAGTTGTTCTTTTTAGTGGTCATATTTTAGAGTCCGTAACTTTTTTAAATCACTTTTTAGATCATTTTTTAAAAGGTATTATTTAAAAATTGTTTTTTTTTTGCGTTTTTTCCCCCCGCGTTTACCGTGCAGGTCCATGTAACGATTCTGTTTTATTATACAGATTGTTACGGACGCGGCAATACCAAATATGTGGCCATTTTTGTGTGTTTGTTTTTTTAATAGTTTATTTAGTGTTTTTATGGGAAAATGCCATTTTAGGGGCTTATATTTTTATGTATTTATTTTTTATTTATTCTAATGTGTATTGTTTAGTGATTTTCCTTTTTTTTCTTATACTCACTTGAACTTGAACCAGCGATGCTCTGATCTCTGGTTCAAGTTCAAAACACAGCTCTACAATACTTTTTCATTGTAGAGCAGTGTAAACTGTCTGAGCATGCAGAGCATGCAGAGCATGCGCAGACAGTTTTCAGTCAGACCAGGAAGGGGTCTGACTGACAGGGACATCGGGCAGCCCGGAGCACTAGTCAGACTTCGGGGGCTGCCCAGAAGAGGATCAGATCCGGTAAGCAGCACGGGGGATCCGATCCACAGCAGGAACACCCTATCATGCTTGACCGTGGCGTGTAAGGGGTTAACACCCGCGATCGGAGTCGGCTTCGATCGCCGGTGTTACAGCGCGGTGTCAGCTGTGATAGAAAGCTGACAGCCGTTGCTTCTGGTACTGGCTCTGTTCGTGAGCTGGTCCCAGAAGATGGATGTTATATAGAGATGAGCGAGTATACTCGTCCGAGCTTGATGCTCGTTCGAGTATTAAGGTACTCGAAACGGCTCGTTGCTCGGACGAGTATTTCCCCTGCTCGAGATCGAGCATTTAATTAAAAAAACACAGTGAAGAACAATGAAGAATAGAATAAAAACAGTGAACACAGTGAACACAGGATCATTTAAGTGAAAAACACAGTAAAGAACACAGTGAAGAATAGATTACAGATGTTCGGCACATCTGCTTACTTGTCGGAAGATACGCGCAGAACGGTGCGAACAAAATAGTATGTGAAGAACAATATATATGTGTGAAGAACACATTGAAGAACACGGTGAGCAGGACAGAGACACCGGGGAGCAGCACAGAGACACCGGGGAGCAGCACAGAGACATCGGGCAGTGGCACGGAGACATCGGGCAGCGGCACGGAGACATCGGGGCACGGAGACATAGGGGCACGGAGACATCGGGGCACGGAGACATCGGGGCACGGAGACATCGGGGCACGGAGACATAGGGGCACGGAGACATAGGGGCACGGAGACATAGGGGCACGGAGACATCGGGGCACGGAGACATCGGGGTACGGAGACATCGGGGCACGGAGACATAGGGGCACGGAGACATAGGGGCACGGAGACATCGGGGCACGGAGACATCGGGGCACGGAGACGCTGATGTGTTTAATCCAGAAACTTCAGGTGTGGTGTTTTTATACTGTGCCATGACTACTGAATCTTCCCCACATTGCCTAGTGTTCCTCTGGTTTACTCTGTGAGCTCTTACAAGGAATAACACACATTGAAATAAATTCAATAAAGCCAACAACTTATGAAATTGTGCTATTCCTAATGCACTAGCATCACAGTGACACCGTCACCCGTGTGCTCGGAGCCTGGGAGAGGGCAGCCCATCTCAGAATGAGCTCATTTATTGGTAATGCAGGTAGACAAGGCAAGAGATAAATAGGGGCACGGAGACATCGGGGCACGGAGACATCGGGGCACGGAGACATCGGGGCACGGAGACGCTGATGTGTTTAATCCAGGAACTTCAGGTGTGGTGTTTTTATACTGTGCCATGACTACTGAATCTTCCCCACATTGCCTAGTGTTCCTCTGGTTTACTCTGTGAGCTCTTACAAGGAATAACACACATTGAAATAAATTCAATAAAGCCAACAACTTATGAAATTGTGCTATTCCTAATGCACTAGCATCACAGTGACACCGTCACCCGTGTGCTCGGAGCCTGGGAGAGGGCAGCCCATCTCAGAATGAGCTCATTTATTGGTAATGCAGGTAGACAAGGCAAGAGATAAATAGGGGCACGGAGACATCGGGGCACGGAGACATCGGGGCACGGAGACATCGGGGCACGGAGACATAGGGGCACGGAGACATAGGGGCACGGAGACATAGGGGCACGGAGACATCGGGGCACGGAGACATCGGGGCACGGAGACATAGGGGCACGGAGACATCGGGGCACGGAGACATAGGGGCACGGAGACATAGGGGCACGGAGACATCGGGGCACGGAGACATAGGGGCACGGAGACATAGGGGCACGGAGACATCGGGGCACGGTGACATCGGGGCACGGTGACATCGGTGACATCGGGGAGACTTCAGTGGAAGAAGAGCAGCGGATCCCGGGACAGCGTATCTCCCGATAAGTAAGCAGATGTGCCAAACATCTGCAATCTATTCTTCACTGTGTTTTTCACTTAAATGATCCTGTGTTCACTGTTTTTATTCTATTCTTCACTGTTCTTCACATCTGCTAACTTGTCGGGAGATAATATACGCGCGGAACAGTGAAGAATAGATTGCAGATGTTTGCATACATCTGCTAACTTATCAGAAGACATTCTTTTTCAATTAATTAACACATTTTATTCCCGAACCATGGTCCCTTTGAAAAATGCTCGAGTCTCCCATTGACTTCAATGGGGCTCGTTATTCGAGACGAGCACTCGAGCATCAGGAAAAGTTCGTCTCGAATAACGAGCACCCGAGCATTTCAGTGCTCGCTCATCTCTAATGTTATACTACGTCCCGGTGCGCTTAGCATGTAGCCCCGGGGACGCAGTATAACGTTGTGGTGCGCCTAGGGGTTAAATCTACTCAAGGTTAACAAAATAAAACATTCTCTAATTCACTGTTAATACCAAAAATACAGCATTTCACAAATATAAGTCCAGCCTGTCTCTATGATTCCTGCTGCACATAATTTCAGTTGCCCCTGGTTTCCGACTCTTTAGGGTCGTCAGACATCTTATTTTTCTGTCTTACCCTGTGGAGATAAGATATTGGGGCTTATTAACTAAGGGTCACGGATCAAACTTTTGTCTGACTCTTCACCATTTGCGCAACTGTTTTTTGCCTTTCATGCGACAGAAATGGGGGGGGGGAGTTGCTGTCGGAAGATCCGACTGATTCGGACTGATTTATGATTCAAATTGTGTCACAAGACAATGCACTTACATACACCAGGTAATAGAAGGTGAACTCAGACGGACCTGAGTGGGGAAGCGACACAGTGCATTATCGTCGGACAATGCACGCAGAGTTCAGTGTACTCCGTGGATCGGGTAAGTAAATGTGCCCCATTCTATCTTTGCTCCCTGCAGGGGCCCCTTCCCTTGCATTCCAGGAGATAGCTCACACTGCAGCAGGGAGAGGAGAACTACAAGCTAGAGTCAGATAAGTTCTTTATCCGGGGAGAGGGAGGGAGGCATATCAGATCTGACAGTGTATGTGTAGCTGAAATGTAGCAAGAGCTGGAGAATGTCATTGTGTGTAATATGCATCTCACTTTGTGTAATATTATATTTTATTATTTTAAAAAAGGCTTCTCTGATATGTTTTTTCATTTTTCTTTGCCATTTTCACTTGGGGTAATTTATCATTAGACTGCTCCTTACGTCAGTTCAATGTCTCTCTTTGAAGCTCTACTGCCATCACATTCATAAAAGTGGCTTTGTCCCTCGATAAATCTGCTGGCAGTGTTCTTATACTATGTGGGTTGTTTGCAACAGTTGTACAAATTTTCAAAAATTAGTGCATCGCAAAAGATAAATCATCCCCGCTGTGTCTAAAATAAATTCTTTCAGTACAAAGAGCAGATAGATACGGAGAGGTTGTTAAAGTTTCTACTTATTGACTTCTTATAGTCACTTAATAAACTTATCTCAAATCAAGATCTGACATATCATGGTAACTACAATCCAGGTTTGTATAAAGTTAGGCTTTAGCCTCCTCTCCTTATCTATCTAATGGGTATAGACTTTAGAACAAGCTCTCAGATACTGCACCCTGCTCACTGTATGGAAGAGGGGACAGAAATACAGTATAAGAAAAAGAAGCTTTTTCTTTATTTAATTATTTTACAAATAATTTAATTTGATTTCTTGGTCATGCAACAGAATTGCAGCACTGGGGTCCTGGGTTCATGTCCCAGGGTCAACATCGGCAAAGAGTTTGCATGTTTTTTTCCGTGGTTGAGTAGGTTTCCTCCGGGTCCTCAGGTTTCCTCCCACACTCCAAAACATACTGGTAGATTGATTAGATTGTGAGCCCCATTGGGGACAGGGACCGATTGGTCGAGCTCTGTGCAGCGCTGTGTAATCTGTGTGCAGTATATAAATAAAGCAATTATGATTATTATTATTAATAATATTTATTTATTTTATTTGTAGCCGGAACACAAGTAGAAGAATGCAGTCACATTAACAGTAAACATGAAAAAAGAAGAAAAATAAATAAACAATAAATCATATATGAATCATAAATGATAGCATATGTTACATATAATCACTTTAAGTATTACTCGCATTCCAGCCTCCATCGCACTCCAGTCAATTTTATAGTGTTAAGAGGCGGAGCCATGGGGGAGCCCTGCGATCCTGCAGAATGTCCACAAAGGGCCCCTTAGGGCAATACCATCTATACAGAAGGAAGGAGTAAGGGAAACTATTGAAGGGATAAGGGACGGGGTGGAAGAAGGGGTGTGGGATAGAAAGAGAGGGATAATATAGGGGTGGAAGAAGGGGTGTGAGATAGAAAGAGAGGGATAATATAGGGGTGGAATAAGGGGTGTGGGATAGAAAGAGAGGGATAATATAGGGGGTAAGCGCCCAGACCTGGGCAGGGAGGGGTTAGCCAGGAATCACTGGAGGAGAGGCCTCTCCAACATCTCTAATGGATTGTCTGTATTCAGTAGATTGGTTGCCAGGTTTTATTGAAATTGGCATATGTGCCATGAAAAGGAAGTGAGGTCTTCCATGTGCATATTGTCATTGACTTTATTGATCCACATGGCTATTGCTGAAGGAATGGTCTGCTTCCAAAGTATTGGGGTACAGGATCGGGCTGCCATTAATAGGAATCTTAGGAGGGGGCGTTTGTATGTTCACATGAAAATATCACAATGGTGGAGGATGAGGAGAGGAGGATCTAGCCTTACTGAGTCTCCACAAACTACGGAGATAAGACGTTGCAGGTCATATTATTATTATTATTATTATTATTATTATTATTATTATTATTATTATACAACCTGTATGTATCAATAAAGTAAACAATAATAGGTTTTTCTAAACAGTACAATGTCTTAGGTCTTTATAGCTGTACAGTGAAAAAAAATTACATAACTTATTAATTGACACTATGATGTGTCACCCGCAACAATAAATTGTGTTCTGAGGGTTAAATGCTGTGGTTCAGATGTCACTTGGTATATGTTTTGGGGTTTGAGGGGTAATGTCCACCACTTATCCATACTTTCGGTTGAAAACTGAATACTGATTCACTAGACTGGCACATTTATTAAATTCTTATCTGGGACATCAGCAGGTAATTTCCATATTTTTAATCTAATTGTAGAAGTCATGCTTCTGTGACTTGTCAAAGGCAAAGTCACATTATTGGGATGATTGAAGTCGTTTGTATTATATCACACATCATGCATTGACAATACGTAATGTGGTAAGAAAGGATGACAAGGCTCTCAATCTTCTTTTTTGTCAAGCTCATTATAAATGAATCAGTCAAGGCCATGTGCTCTAACATATTATGAACAATACAATTTATGTGCAATAATTTTCAAATCATATGGTAGACAGATTTAAAGGCAAAACCACTCAAATGAATAATGTGATTTCCTTGAATATACCTCAGAAATTATATTTGTGAATCACTTGTCTGGATCCATGACCATATTTTATTATATTACATTGGTGCATGCCATATTTATCTAGTTGAAGTCTGAGTTTAATTAGTTTTCGCAGCTTGTGTCTCCATTTTATGGTGTTAGAGATGGGATTGTATGTATATTTAATATTCATTTGTAACAACCTCTGTGACTTGTGAATAATAACTATTCACTTTAGAGAGCTGGAATGGCAGGTCTAAAAGTGGTGGTCAAGTTAAAGGGGTGTTCACATCTAGAACAATGATAGGGTATCCACAGTAAAATAAATTGCACCTGTCGGAACACGCGGATTGTTCTGAATGAGATCAGGTTTCAGGCTCCAGTGCTGGAAAACCACACCCAGAGCTGCCTGTGACCATTCTCATTGCTATATGATTCTGTACTGTTGCCACCCTCCAGTTTTTTACCAGGTTTGCTTGACCCTGCTTGTCTGTCTGCATATGTTGTTTGTCCCTCAGTGTTGTGTATCTGTACCTGTCTGCTCCACCATCCAGCAGCTGCCAGACAAAGTAAGTCTTCCCCGTCACTTGATAGAGTTAGGTTTGCCCTTGTCAGGGCAGTTTATCTGCTGCCGACAGGACCTTAGCCCGCAGGGACATCGCAGGATGAGTTTGCCACCCCTTACCCAGTCTGACAGCTAGCACCAAGCCTGGTTGTGATTGTACTGTTGCTGGACAGATTCCTCACAGCACCCTTATATTAAGATGCAAGTAAAAGATTTGGAAGGACTTAAAATTAGGCAACTACAACCATTAAGAGAAATTGTCTTAGAGTGACATTTATTGCTATCCATTAATTTGGGAAGGGCCATAAGGTCATCAGCAAAAATTTGCATACAACCTTATAAAGATTATGTATAAGAAGAAAACATTCACAGTTGACAATCTTTCTAGGTATGGATGGCCTAGCAAACTCACCCCATGGTCAGACCATGCACAGGGCAGTAAATCGCAAAAACCCAAGAAGTTGTGGTTATCTACTATCAGATATTATACACAAATATCAAACACTACAAATGGTGAGTAGAAAACCTAGTGTTAGCTCCAGCAGCAAGTCTGTGTTTTTGTCTTTTTCTATCACACTGTTATTCGATATCTCAGTAAACTGACCATCTATCTTGGGAGACCGAAACGGATTTAGTAGAGATTTTAATGCGAGAGATTTCAAAGACTCTGGAAAAGGTATTTTCTATGATAAGAGATATTATAAAGTATCTAAAATTTACTTTAATTTAAATATTTATGCAAATCTATTTCTGAAGATGCTGTTCCATCAGCAGATGGCGCCAAAACCCAGTCTCCAGGAAGTTTCAGACAGTGGCGGAGGAGGGAATGTCAGGAAAAAGTGGAGTCTTCGGCAATACTTTCCCTCTAGGGAATAGAGATTGTTCCTTGTTAATGGAGAGAGTTTATCAGTAAAGTGTTAATAATCGTGGCGTATCCTGCAGCCTCTTTCTACAACATTGTAGTATTCTAACACAACGCTTGTTTGTTGATTATTCCTTTAATTACGAGTAGACCTAAACCACAATTTTTGGGTTTGTTTCGAACATAGTGGATTTGATTTCGCAGAACACTAACCCGTACTTCAGTCAGCGCATGTACGGTGTCATTTTGTCAACAATCTTGTCGCCCCACTTGACATTACAGGGAGCAACGATCCACGCCACCATTTTCATGAGGTTCGTCCCTCGGGAAAATAGTGCTTTGCCCGCGTCATCTAAAGGTTACCGATGGGTAAGCAAACCTATTTAAGGGGTTAACACCCGCTTGGTGTTCGTTTTTGGGTCACTAACTTAGATGGTAAGAAAAGGACATGTGTGTTAAAGATACAGATGGCAGTAGTAAGGATGTTTAGGTCCTCAAGCTAGTTATGGCACAAGTTATGTTTTGTTGATTATTTAGTGTAGACAGACAGGTCATGTGACCCTAACCATATTAATATTTCTGTGCCGCACAGCATGCCTGATATTGAATATGCTGCTGTTAACTAACAGAAGAAAAAGGAGTGTGCTACAAAGGGCCCATAACACAATATAACTTTATTTTAATTCATGAAACTACACATTACAAGACGACATTTAAAATCAATTGAAAGTACACAAGTACTACACAAAACAAAGGAAGGGGAAAAGACAATCCTTTTTCCTCCCTACACCACCCTTGACCATTGGTGTTGGGGCAATTAAAGTAACTGACATATAATATGGTAAGTACCTGCATCAACAAAGATTTAGTACCAGAGTCTTAGTGTGTGTGTATATATATATATATATATATATATATATATATATATATATATATATATATTATATATATATATATGTGCAAATCCACAAGAAGCCTGCTATCTGCCATATAAAACGTATTAAATGAGCAAAAAAAAGTAAAGTGCAAATAAGATCCTTTCCGTATAGGGGTGGTTAAGGGAGAAAAAAGGATTGTCTTTTCCCCTTCCTTTGTTTTGTGTAGTACTTGTGTACTTTTAATTGATTTTAAATGTCGTCTTGTAATGTCTACTTCCATGAATTAAAATACAATTATATTGTGTTACAGGCCCTTTGTAGCACACTCCTTTTTCTTGTGTTCATTAATATATTTCATGGTGTGTGGGCCGGTTGAAAGGCTAGTCAGTTGTGCACGCCCAATTTTGTTTTTGTGGCTAGAATATGCTGCTGTTTTGATAAGAGTGATGCAGGGTATTGACTTCTGCATGGAGATGCAAAGGAATGAGCATAGAACTAGTGCTATCACATTAAGATATCATTGGAACCTTCTTTCAGAGCAATTTTTAAAGGGTGTAATGTGCAGAAACCAGATTATGTCGGGTCAAGAGGAGAAATTTCAGAGAGATAGCAGATTAGGCAAGTAGTTGAGAAAAGAAGGGAAGAATTGGTTTAGTGCAGAATGGTCCAATAGAGAAATTTGTTTTAAAGGTTGCATTTTTGTAAGGCTGCATTCACACAACCGCCGGGGGCACATATGTACGGCTGCAAGCTTGTGGCCGTTCATACGTCCCTCATAGATGGCAATGGGCACACGGATCGATACGGTCCTGCACTTTTCCCATGTTACGGCGCCATGCATCGCTGTGGAGAGGGGAAAGGTCACCCCTCCTCCTCTCCATTGCCACGAACGTATGCCCACTGGGGCATACTTTCGTGTGAATGCAGCTGAATATAAATTTTATTCTGTATTTCATTCTTAGAAACCATCATAATATCAAAACCAGAAAAACAACACCCCCTCACTTTTCCCTTCATGTTCCTTCCATTTAGAGAGATATAGTATGTTAGAAGCAAGAATAAAACCTTTTCAGAGAGAAACAATACAGGCTGGCTAACAATTTAGGCCACAATAATCAATGGTATCCGACAGCTTTAACCATATCTTTTTGATTTTTAAATTTACAAAGCAATATGAGGCCTTGTAAAGATGAATTGTCCATTCTGATGTCACCATTTAATATCCTGTGCCATGTAACAGAGCCAGGACAAGGTAGTTTTTGGAGCCCAATTCAGACATGACCATGGTGCCCCACCCCCCAAAAAAATGGACACCACGGCAATGCCCCTATACCTGGCCAGCAGGTATTAATAATAATAACAACCAGACATATCACATTAGTATAAGACCTCATGTACATGGATGTTCTTTGTGCCCCATGTATATGTATGGGCTTATGCATGCAGCCCTGGTTTCTATGGATCAGTGTATGACCTGGCTGCCTGCACTGCAAAACTTAGAGCAGGTCATATTCCTACCGGAGTTTGAGCCTCAGGCAGTATCTTCTCATGTAATTGGGGTGTGAGCAGGCCTCACACACTGATGACACACCAACCTCAAACAGAAGACCACAGATTTGTTGTTAGTGGCCTGTGATATGTAAACATTTATGAACAAGAGGCCAAAAGGTAAAACCAAGCATAACACAAATACTAAGAAACAACAAAAAAAAATTCTCAAAAGTGGCATGAACTTAAAGGATTTGTCCAGGCTAAAATTTTTTAATATTTATGGCTTAGGGGGGAAAGAAAATTAAAAAATGTTCCATCATCACTGGCTGCTATTTCAATATAATGAATATATACATTGGTAGCCATGTACCTGCTACATCAATGCTGTGTCACTGTTGTTTATTTGTTTTTTAACCCCAGAACCACAAATAAAAAAATTTTAGGCCAGAAATCCCAGACATTGCACAAGCTCCCTCCTTCCCACTGACAACGACCCTCTTGCACTAACAACACACAAACTCTTTCTTGTCATGGGTGCCCCTGGGACCCATATCTTGGGTCACAGGTGCACCCGTGTACCTCAGTATGCCCCAGCATCTGTACTCACCTCGGCACCTCCAGCGGCGATCCCCGTTACATCCGCACTTCAACACGCTCGCTCCCGTTTCCTAGGGCGCGCACCCTGGCTCTGCAAAATTTAAAGGGCCAGTGCACCGCTAATTGGCGCTGTCCAGCTGCCTGCTCTAATAAATTCCAACCCCTTTCTACATTTCCTGCCAGATCTTTGTGCTTCCATGCCTGAGAGAAAGCTGTATTCCAAGCCCTCTGCGTTTATTCAGATTTCCCGCTGTGACCTCAATTCCGTTACTGACTCCAATTCCGTGCTGCCTGTCCTGACCTATTACTATGTCCTGACCACAAGTTTGTCTCACTTTTCTGCAATACGCCTTGGCCGCCACCGCAGGCAAAGTCGTACCTGGTGGTACCACGCTGCGACAAGTCCAACCTGCTTTGCGGCAGGCTCTGGTGAAAACCGGGTACTTCTTAGACTCCGGTCCCAAGTGTTGGCTTATGTCATCGCCCGCTGTGGTACAGAGGATCCACTACCTCTGATCGTTACAGTAAGATCTGGCCTTGCATCCCGCCGAAGTTCCACTATCTGTTCAGGTCGATCTTACCACCATAGCGGTCCAGCAGTCCCGGCAGATTGCCGCGCAAGGTCAGCAACTCAGACAAGTCACCACCATGCTGCAGCAAGTATTGGCTACTTAGCACCACCGTCAAGCTCCTGCGTTTTTTTCTGCTACTCCAAATTTTCTGCCTACCACGGAACCAAAGCTACCACTCTCCATGCCGTCTAAATATGATGGGGATCCCAAGTTGTGAGGAGGCTTTATCATGTAGTGCTCTCTGCACATGGAACACATGTCTACACCGTTTGTCACGGAATGGTCTAAAGTGGCTTTCGTCATCAGCCTCCTCTCTGGGAAGGCCCTGCCATGGGGTATCCCCCTCTCAGACAGAAAAGACCCGGTCACAGCTATTTTCACCACCTTCTTTGCTGAGTTCCAGTCTGGCTTTGAGGAACCTGCTTAATCTGTATCACGGGGACTCCTCTGTCGGTGACTATGTATTTCAGTTCCGTTCTCTGGCTTCAGAACTAGCCTGGAATGAGGCCGTCCTGGTCGTGACTTTTAAAAAAGTGGATTTCAGGACAAATTAAAGAAGCACTGTCGGCATGTGACTTGCCGTCTACTCATATCTCTGGCCACTTGGCTCTCATATCTCTGGCCACTTGGATCGACATCCGGTTTACTGAACACTTGGAGGAGCAGCGTTTTGAACAAGTACAACCAAAAATCCGCTATGTGCCCCGCCTGGCTCCTGTCTTCCAAAGTCCACCTCTGCTGCCCTCCGGTTCTGCTGTTGAGGAACCCTTGAAGGTGGATAAAGCTCGTCTGACTTCTCAAGAGCACTCTCAATGAAGACGGAAGAGAATCTTTGCATCTATTGTGCCAGCCCAGAACACTTTCTTGAATCTTGCCCAGTCCATCCTCAAGTGTCCTGGAAACACACACACCTAGGGCTCTTGGGAGGAGCGTCCCTAGGTGAGAGCAAAGCCTCACCACGACTGAACTTACCTGTTTTACTCAGCTCCAGAACAGGTACTCAGTTTCAAGCCACAGCCTTCTTGGGTTCTGGTTCCGCTGGAAATTTCGAAGATGCTGCCTTGGTCTCCCAGTATCACCTTCCTCTGGTGCGCCTAGAGAAGCCGTTGGCTATCTC
This sequence comes from Engystomops pustulosus, assembly GCF_040894005.1. Taxonomy (NCBI): domain Eukaryota; kingdom Metazoa; phylum Chordata; class Amphibia; order Anura; family Leptodactylidae; genus Engystomops; species Engystomops pustulosus. Next base: position 206,275,058 of record NC_092412.1, on the reverse strand, counting down.
CTCCGTCAGTGGACAGGTCCTTAGTGATCCAGTATATTACCGCAACGTGCTGTCCCTGCAAGTTTGGGCTATGCACAAGGAGAGATAGTCGTTTTATGTGCTTCCTGACCTACAGCTTCCATTCTGTTGGGTCTCCTGTGGCTACAGCAACACGCTCCAGTGCTCAACTGGCAGACTGGGGAGGTTCTTCGCTGGGGTCCAGAGTGCCAGTCTCGCTGTCTCTCTCCGTTCTTCCCCCAGTGTCCACCATGTCTGCCTCAGTGTCCTCCAAGCCTCTGGTCGGTTTGCCCTCTGCTTATACAGACTTTGCCGATGTCTTCTCAGAGAAGCAAGCAGAGACTCTGCCACCAAACCGTCTTTATGACTGCCGTATAGAGTTGCTGCCGGGCACGTCTCCGCCAAGAGGTCGGGTATATCCATTGTCTGTACCCGAGACCACAGCTATGTCAAACGAATCTGCAGAAAAGGTTCATCCGCAAGTCTTCGTCTCCTGCCAGTGCTGGATTCTTTTTTTGTGGCCAAGAAATATGGTTCTCTCCGCCTCTGCATAGACTATCATGGGCTTAATAAAGTTACTGTGAAGAACCTACCCTTGGTCATGGAACTCTTTGATCGCCTCCGTGGAGCTAATGTCTTCACTAAGTTAGACCTTCAGGGTGCATATCATCTCATCCACATCCGTAAGGGGATAAATGGTAAACTGCCTTCAACACTCGAGATGGGCATTTCGAGTATCTGGTCATTGGACTCTGCAATGCGCCTGCTGTCTTTCAAGAATTTGTCAATGACCTTTTCAGAGGCTTGTTATATACCTGTGTTAAGGTCTATTTGCATGATATCCTGGTGTTCTCTACTGACCTGGATTCCCATCAGGCCCACGTGCGACAGGTTCTCAGACGTCAAAGAGCCAATCGCCTATATGCAAAACTTGAGAAGTGCCAGTTCCACCAGAAGAGTCTTCCGTTTCTCGGGTATATCATTTCTGACAAGGGCCTACGCATGGATCGTTCCAAGTTGTCTGCGGTTTGTATCTTTATGGATCACAAGAACCTACTTTACCTCCAGACCTCCCAGCATCTCAATCCTCGACAGGCTCGTTGGTCCCTCTTCTTCTGCCGTTTCAATTTTATGATACACTTCAGTCCACCAGAGAAGAATGTTAAGGTTCAAAATCACATAGTAGATCACAAAATTTTGTAGGCTTGAGAAAGCGCCACACAGGCGCGAAACGGCCCGTCGCTTGCCGCGGTCTGCACAAATGTCCACGTCTACACTCTGTGTGTCCGAATAAATCTTTCTGCACGAATCCGGTGAGTGCCGCTTCTTTGCTTCTTCTACTATGTGATTTTGTCTTCTCAGCTTTTCATTAGCTGAGCACCACCTTAGTGCAGCCTCGATTCCTATTGGAGTTAGGCGAATAAGGGATGAGTGTTCTCAAGGGGTAGTGCAGGGCATCCATCTCATTGTGTACAAGAATGTTAAGGTTGATGCTCTCTCTTGTGCCTCCGATGTCACTGGGGAAGAATCGGCTCCTCGTCATATTGTTCCTCTAGAATGACTGGTTATGGCCACTTCTGTGGATCTGCGGCAGCTTCCTCCTGGCAAGACTTATGTCCGACCAGCTCTTCAGAAGAAGATACTAACTTGGAGACATTGCTCTCATGTGGCTGGGCACCCTGGGGTGCAGAGGTCAGCCACTCTCATATCTCGTTACTAGATCTAGTCTAGAACATTCAAGAGTTCCTGTACTTCCTGTGCCCCTAACAAGTCGACACGTCTCAAACTAGCAGGTCTGCTTCTGCTGTTGCCAATACCCAGTTTCCCGTGGACTCACATAGCCTTGGACTTTATCACGGATCTGCCTTCTTCTTCTGGGAATTCCGGCCTAAAAATAAAACCCACCAGAATATGGTGCAACTATGTTTTTCTGGCAATTCCACCTACATTTGGATTTTTTTCAGCTTACCAGTGCATGGCAGAGAATATTAAATTGTGCCACTAAAAATACAGTTTGCATATAACAAGCCCTAATATAGCTTTGTAAATAGAAAATAACAAAAAGTTACAGCTTGTGGGAGGAGTGGAGTGAAAAAGAGAAAGCAAAAAAAAAACTTGGGGTTGGCCACTTAATCTATCTGCAATAAATCTGTTCCATTAGACAGGTCTCAGCATGTAGATGTACCTGTGTCTTTGACTCCTCTGATGGCTTATGCCTTTTTCTGTTCTCCCCATGCTGTACTCAACTTCCTGTTTCTCGCTCCTTCAGTCCATTTTAATGGCAGCCTCTGGTGTTATTTTTTAAGTCTGTCCATCTCACTGACACACACACACAGAGGGGGGAGCAGCAGGATGAGTCATAATCTCCTGCTACAGGTCCCTCCTATTTATCAGTGTTCAGACATACACTCACCGGCCACTTTATTAGATACACCTGTCCAACTGCTCGTTAACACTTCATTTCTAATCAGCCAATCACATGGCGGCAACTCAGTGCATTTAGGCATGTAGACATGGTCAAGACAATCTCCTGTAGTTCAAACCGAGCATCAGTATGGGGAAGAAAGTGATTTGAGTGCCTTTGAACGTGGCATGGTTGTTGGTGCAAGAAGGGCTGGTCTGAGTATTTCAGAAACTGCTGATCTACTGGGATTTTCACGCACAACCATCTCTAGGGTTTACAGAGAATGGTCCAAAAAAGAAAAAACATCCAGTGAGTGGCAGTTCTGTGGGCGGAAATGCCTTGTTGGTGCCAGAGGTCAGAGGAGAATGGGCAGACTTGTTCGAGCTGATAGAAAGGCAACAGTGACTCAGATCGCCACCCGTTACAACTAAGGTAGGCAGAAGAGCATCTCTGAACGCACAGTACATCGAACTTTGAGGCAGATGGACTACAGCAGCAGAAGACCACACCGGGTGCCACTCCTTTCAGCTAAGAACAGGAAACTGAGGCTACAATTTGCACAAGCTCATCGAAATTGGACAGTAGAAGATTGGAAAATCGTTGCCTGGTCTGATGAGTCTCGATTTCTGCTGCGACATTCGGATGGTAGGGTCAGAATTTGACGTCAACAACATGAAAGCATGGATCCATCCTGCCTTGTATCAACGGTTCAGGCTGGTAGTGGTGGTGTCATGGTGTGGGGAATATTTTCTTGGCACTCTTTGGGCCCCTTGGTACCAATTGAGCATCGTTGCAACGCCACAGCCTACCTGAGTATTGTTGCTGACCATGTCCATCCCTTTATGACCACAATGTACCCAACATCTGATGGCTATAAAGCTGGAATAATCTCAGACTGGTTTCTTGAACATGACAATGAGTTCACTGTACTCAAATGGCCTCCACAGTCACCAGATCTCAATCCAATAGAGCATCTTTGGGATGTGGTGGAACGGGAGATTCGCATCATGGATGTGCATCCGACAAATCTGCGGCAAGTGTGTGATGCCATCATGTCAATGTGGACCAAAATCTCTGAGGAATGCTTCCAGCACCTTGTTGAATCTATGCCACGAAGAATTGAGGCAGTTCTGAAGGCAAAAGGGGGTCCAACCCGTTACTAGCATGGTGTACCGAATAAAGTGGCCGGTGAGTGTATAAACAGAGATGCTAAGTGTGAAAAGAGAGCCTGCACACAGCAATACAGGAAACATCAGGGATGATGAATCAATTGATGTGCTTTGATTTCATTTTGTCCAAGACTTTTCAGTACTGTGTACTTAAAGAGGTGTGAAAGTGTGTTCTTAGTTTGTGCCACAATTATAACTGATATGCGACACTATTCTTTTGCAACAGCATGAATACCAGCTCATCAAGAAAAATGAGTGAAACTGTGGGCACATCCTGAATACTGACCAGATGAATTAACCCATTATTCATAAGGCTTTATGCACACAAACGTTTCTTCAGGTAATACGGCGGAGGTTTTTGCGACTGTCTCACAGCTCCATGTGGGGCTGTAAAAAATAAGGCTGACACACGGGGGCTTATTTACGGACGCATATTCATTGGAGTTTACTACTTTTCAGGGATCGCACCGGGGATCGGTGCCAGCGTTCATGCGACAGAAATCGGGGGGTGGGGGGAGCGGTGATTGGACGATCCGACAGATTCCGACAAACCACAGGATTTAAATTTGAATTTGTGTTGCAAGATCAAGCACTTACATGCACCGGGTAGAAGAAGGTGAACTCCGGCGGACCTGAGCATGAAAGGACCGATGCAGGATATCGGGCGCACAATCTTTTGTAATAGATGGATGACATATAGGTAACATGCTACCTGTTTTTGCGGCCATACCGTGGAGACATAGGGGAAACATACAGCCATAATTTCTGGCCGTGGGAAAAAATGTTTTTGTGCAGCCGGCATAAGTTCTGGGGTTTTTTTGCCTGTTTTGCTCCATAAAATGATTTGAATAGGAAAAATACATTTATATGATTCAAAATATCACATTGTGACCTAGTTCACCAAAAAAATTAAAATAAATATGGCTGAATAGCTGGAAAATAAAGAACATTTAAAATGTTGAAGGCTGTAGATTCAGAAAAAACATTCCAGTGATGCAAAGATTTCAATAGAAAATCTGAAAAAGAAATTTGCAAGGTCAGGCATGAAAAAGTAAGTAGCTAACAAAATTAAGACTTATAACAGAACATTTATTAATGTGAGTTCTGACTCTTTCTATTTTTCCACCTTAAAGCTGTTATACCAATTATTATTGTCATTCATCATTAACAGATACGGGATAACAATGTAATCAGTGGGGGTTGCAGTTGGGAGGGTCGGCATAGTAGTGAATGGAGTTGCAGTAGGTGAACTCGACCTGCTGCTTTATTCAATTAGTGGAAACAGGGCCCCAGTTGTTGTTATAAGTAGGGGGCCCAAAAGTTGGACCATATTGTTAGTCCCTATACTCTCCCATACATCCCTAATGACATTATGGTGCACAAGTATATCATAATGGGGCACATCTACTAAGGGTCTGTTGGACACATTTCCGTCGGGTTTCCAAAATATTTCCGGTTTGCACAGGGGTTTTGGCGCATCGGCGCCGGCTTTCATGCGACACAAATCAGGGGCGTGGCTGTCGGACAAACCACGGAAATTAAAATTCAAATTGTGTCGCAAAATCAGCCCTCACATACACCAGGAAGAAGATGGTGAACTCCGCGGACCTGAGTGGGGAAGCTACACATTCAAGAAATCGGGCGCATGCTGTAAGTGAATCGCGGCAGCTCTGAATCCTCGTCGGACATTTGGGATGGGTAAGTAAATAGGTCCCTTTCACATTTGTGTTTCAGATCACATCAGAGTCTGATCAGGGAGCGATCAGGGTTTGGTCAGTGAAAAACTGACATTTGAGTTCAATCAGTTTTCAGTCAGAGTTTGTTCAGTGTCTCAGTTTGAAATTTAAATGCAATTTCAATGCGTTTCTCACGTGTTTATCTGCACGTGAAAAGGACTCAGGACTGTGGTCTATCTTTTCTATGGCAATTGATTAGTGAAATGCAAAAAATACCGCAATAACAGCTATGTGCTGCACACCTCTCTCATTGAGCTACAAACAGTCAAGGGTTGATCCAGTAAACCCAAATTGTAAAACATAGAAAATAAGTTCTGACCGGAGCTCCTGATTCTCTTGCTTCCGTGTGTCTTTCTCTTCCAATATGTCACTCACAAAATAGAGTAGTTCACACTCCTCCAGCACAAATTCCTGAATCCTCTGATAAGAATGTACCGCTATTCAGACCAACACTCCTGCGTTTTTCCTGTGACCTCCTCCGTATGAAACATATGTTGCGGTAGATCGAAGAAATTCACCCGCAGATAGCGTAGTACAGTTTAACACTCAGTATTTATTTAGATTAAAAACGTTCTCGCTCGACCCTGGGTTTTGCCCTGTAAGGCTTCTTCTGGGGCGTTGAAGAAGCCATACAGGACGAAACCCAGGGTCCGGCGAGAACGAGTAGTTGGCGTCCCATGTTGGAATTTTATATGCACTTTTTATCGCTCTTTTGTGAGTATGTTTTTAATCTAAATAAATCCTGAGTGTTAAACTGTACTACGCTATCTGCGGGTGAATTTCTTCCAGCGATCTACCGCAACATATGTTGCATACGGAGGAGGTCACAGGAAAAACGCAGGAGTGTTGGTCTGAATAGCGGTATGTTCTTATTGGAGGATTCAGGAATTTGTCCTGGAGGAGTGTGAACTACAGGCGGTCCCCTACTTAAGAACATCTGACTTACAGACGACCCCAAGTTACAAAAGGATCTCTGGTAATTGGTACCTTACTGTACTTTAACCCTGGACTACAATGATCAGCTATTAAAGGTGTCTGCAATTAAGCTTTATTGTTAATCCTGGTTCTTACATCAATCCAACATTTTTAATTGTCACATAGACCCAAAAAAATTTGTCTGGGGTTACAATTATAAAATATACAGTTCCGACTTACATAAAAATTCAACTTAAAAACAAACTTACAGAACCTATCTTGTACGTAACCTGGGGACTGCCTGTACTCTATTTTGTGAGTGACATATTGGAAGAAGGACACAAGGAAGCAAGAGAATCGGGAGCTCCGGTCAGAACTTATTTTCTATGATTAGTGAAATGCGTTTTTGATGCATCTCCATAGACTTGTATGGTGTGTTTTTCACGCTCGTGACTTGCAAAAGTAGAGCATGCTGACATTTAAATGCACTTTAAAAAAAAAATGTGCATGTGTGAGTGAAAAAAAACATCTGACAAAACCCATTGAATACAATGGGTTAGAGTGCAATGCAAGTTCTGCACGTCATATATCCAGCGTGAAAAACACAGGTGTAAAAAGGGCCTTAAAGGGATCCTGTGACCACATTTTTCACAAATACAGGTAGTGACAGGTTCCCATAGAGCCCTAGTAACTAACTGAAACCTTTCTTTTAGCTAAAAATTGTTCCCCTGAGATTCCCATATTTTCAACTTCATAGTTTTGCCTGGTATCTGAGCATGGCTACAGCGAGTCGAATTGGTCATGGCCTCCTCCGGCTGAATCTAGCAGCTCCTCTCCATCCTATCTCTGTTTGCAGCTGTAATGTCATGTGACCAGGGTGACATCATCTTTCAACTTTTTAGCATTAGAAAACTGTACACCAAGCATATATCTCATGAAATCACAGCATATTGTAACACAAGAAATCACAGCAGCCTGCATGGAGAGGATTAGAAGTCCATGCAGGCTGCTGTGATTGTTTTATGTGGTCAGATATGTACATGGGGTACAGTTTGCTTATGTTTAGTAGCTTAAGGAACAGTGATGATGTCACCCTGGTCACATCACATTAGGCCATGCCCCCCGACTCGCTCCAAAAATGCATAGATACCAGGAAACATTATAACTCTGATTTTATGGGGATCTGAGGGAAACTTTTTTTTAGCTAAAAGAAGGGTGTCAGATAGTTACTAGGGCTCTATAGGAACCTGCAACTAGTTGTATTTGTGAAACATGTGGTGACAGATTCTCTTAAAGTGGTTTAATGACATTTGGAAGCAATCCATATGTATAAAATAGTATAAAATACTACTGTCTATGGAAATTATTTGTGAATCCTGTATCTTTTCCTCTGAACCAGTATCCTCTGAGAGATTCTGTAAATTTTAACTTGCAAAGTTAAACATTTTTTATGTTGTTCAAATTGAAGGCTCATCATCCGATCTCATTAGAATTCAATGTATCACATTCTTTTATTTTGCATTTCTTTTTGCGGCTTATATTTTATTGTGCATTGTAAACATAGGGCGTGCAACACAATTTAAAAGTAAAATACGGTGCTCAGTCAGAATCAGTCGGATAGTTCGATGGCACGCCCACTTATTTGTATCACATGGAAGCCAGCACAGCTGCACCACAAAAGGGTCGCGTGCTCCACAATCCCAGCGCACACACTTGGAAAGCCATTTTAGCCCTGAAAAAGGTGCACAGTCTGACTCTGTGCAGCATGACCCATTGTAAATGAGCCCCATTGTGTCATTTATATAGAGCTTGCCACCCAAGCTTTTTATATTCTTTACTTTTCCATTGATCTCTCTTGGTCCCCTAATGATGCCATCATGTTGCTACTCTTTATACTGTGACCCCAAACAGCCCACCCAGAAAATACAAGTAGCACACAAAAATAGTTATTCTAGTGCAACTCAGAAATAACTTTTCCCTGTAAAAAGTAAATCATATAGAACTGATACATCCTACATATTTCCCTTTACTATTTGTGCCACTAATACACCCCAAGTGTGGCCTAACAGGGAAAATGCTAAACTAAGATATACTCATTGATTAGTGTAAAAACACAGTATAGTACCCTATTTTGTCCTCCCTCACTGTATAATGCCACCTGTTTTGGGCCCACAGATTACAATGCCCGCATTGTAGTTCACACTTAGTAAAGTCCCTCAATGCGGCCTTCACACAGTATTCTGCCCACTGATTGTAGACCCACACAGTTTAATGCCCTCCATCGTGACCCTACACATTATAATGTCTACTACTGTGGCCTCCATACAATATAGTAACCTGCGTTGTAGCTCCTAGAGGGTAGTATGTCCTTATTGTCCCCTAAACTTTATACCCAACTTTTTGTAGCCTCCACAACACATGATAGCTCCCCCCCCAATTTTGGTCCCTACAAAGTGGTTCTAGAAGCACAGCTTGTTTTAATCCATCAAAGAAAATGTACTTGTGTATTCTTCCCCAAAGTGTGGGACAGAGATATGTTCGGCTACTCCTTTTTTGGCATTTTCCTGCTACCTTCTCACTTATCTGTTTAGGGATTTCTCTCTGACACCTATCAGAACATGACACTAAGCCAGTACCTCTGCAATGGCTGCTCCAGCTGATGGTACAACATTGTATAGTAACTACACAGTAGTGCCATTGACAGGGCTCAGTCTAAGGCTCACTTGCCAAACTCCAGTCATTTTGTTTGGACATAGACTGGACTACATTTCTTTCTTCTCTCAGGACACCATCAGCCCAAAAAGCCCAGCGCATCACGCTACCCTTTCTCCAAGACATTCCTATTAAAGACTGCTGCCAGTCTATCCACAATTCACCTTAGGCTGCAATCGCTGTCCACTGCACACACAACACACAAGTCATGCACAGGAATCACCCATGAAAAAGTCAAAAAAATAGCCACATAATGGATGCAATAATAACTTTTTAACCAAAAGTTGAATTTTTATCAAACACATGGGCCTAACATACCAGGAATTACACACCTAAGGCTGCATTCACACACATTCGATATACGACCCCCATACACTTCTATGGGCTCACGGCGCCCTAGGGGAGCGGTACGGTGCAGCACATGTGCGCCATATATCCCTATGGAAAGGGGCGGGGTGAGCAGTGCTCTCCCCCTCCTCCTCTCCTCGCGCGCAGCCGTGTGCCCGCCGTGCTACGGTGCGGCGGGCAACGGGAGTGTGCATGCAGCCTTACAGTGTCAAAACTCAGACTCAAATGTATGCCTCGCTGTCTCATAATCAATTGGAATTTCACAATTTAATACGGGAAATGTAAATGTGGTAGGTGAAACATTTTCTACATTGGTGGCTTCTAACAGTATGTGACATTTGGAAAGGCATTATAAACAATGATACAGCTTGGCGAGGAATGTCACATAGGACTGCGTATTTCTGAAGTGAAGGTCTAGCTACCTAATTGTCATTATCCTCACAAGGACATTGTGTGAAGGAAAAATGATTACTTCTCTCACCCTGCTATAAAAAAGAAAATCACTGCATCACAAAATCCTCTGCTTAAATCATTGCGAGAAATAACCCCACGAGGAGGACCTTAGTCATTAATTTCAAAATAAGAGTAATTAAAATGAGTCACATCATAGCGAGTTGCCGATAATATGACCTTCCTTCCACTTTAATTTTCATATAAATTTTTATTGAAGGTCAGGTTTATGCAATGAAAAAAAAGGAAACCTTTTGTTCTCAAGGGAGGATAAAATATGACTTGTTCACTGTTCTTCTCATAGCTCTAGGCTTAATGGTCCTTGACAAGGATAACCTAAGAGTTAATTCTACTCTGCGTCCAACTGCCATCATTGTCAGCCTCATCATACTAATATCTAAATGGTTCATATTTGGTGCAAGGAATTTTAAAAGCAAACACAATAACTTGTTTCATCAGGAACCAATTGAATGCTATTATTTCAATATGGCCATTGTGAATTGCATTTCTGTCTACATATAGGTCAGAAACCTCACTTTCTTTCAGTTACTTATTCAAGGTTAACAAGAGATGTTATAGAAGGAGGGTCTAGGAAAGTATCCAAATGTTGCATATTTTTTTATGAATATATCTATTTTCTGCTCTAGAAAATGAAAAATAAAGGATCTTTTCACTTTGGGTGTCAAAAAGGATTGAATGACAAATTTTACTTCTTTCTAATTTACTTTTGTGACTATTCCTCTCTTTTCCGAGGTATTTGGCTACTGTTAGTGAATGGTAATCATCACCAGTCTGTGAGCAAAACAGATTGGACATCAAAGCAATATATTGTAGATGTATGTAGCATAGGAATGTGCTATAGCCGCTGATGTATGTAGCTCATTACATTGAAATGATTGTATCTTTTTATCAAGGGAAATTTACACTAGGTCTGTATCAACAGCTCTTAATCTGCTAGTCACAATCTGCTAGTTTTCTGATGGTCTTATGGGCTGAGGCAGGACTCCCACTTCCCTTGTGTGGCAGCAGAGCTTTCAGCTCCTATGCTTCACTGCTCTCCATTCATCTGTGTCATACTGGTTGCTGTGCAGGCAGGGCCGGATTAAGGTTGGTGGGGGCCCATGGGCACAAAATCCGGTTTGGGCCCCTATTGATTGTAACCCAGACAGGGAACAGCAATCTCTATACACTGCTCCCCAGCGATAGCTATATACAGCCTCCCCAGTAATCACTATATACAGCACCCAGCATTCACTGTACAGGCAGTCCCTGGGTTACATACAAGATAGGGTCTGTAGGTTTGTTCTTAAGTTGAATTTGTATGTAAGTCAGAAATGTATATTTTATCATTGTAATCCCAGACAGAACTTTTTTGGTCTCTGTGACAATTGGATTTTAAAAATGTTGGGTTGTTATAAGAATCAATATTAACACTAAAGCTTAATTACAGACACCTGTGATAACTGTTACAGCTGATCAATGTAGCCTAGGACTAAAGTACAGTAAATTACCAATATCCAGAGGTCCGTTTGTAACTAGGGGTCGTATGTAAGTCGAGTGTTCTTAAGTAGGGGACCGCCTGTATATAGCTCCCCTGGCAATCACTGTATACAGCTCCCCTGTAATCACTGTATACAGCTCCCCTGTAATCACTGTATACAGCTCCCAGAAATCCCTATATACAGCTCCCCCAGCAATCACTATATAGAGCTCCCCCAGCAACCACTATATACAGCTCCCAGCAATCATTATATACAGCTCCCCAGCAATCACTATATACAGCTCCCCAGCAATCACTATACACAGATCCCCAGTGATCATTATATACAGTCCCCCAACAATCACTATATACAGCACCCCAGCAATCACTATATATAGCTTCCCCAGCAACCACTATATACAGCTCCCCAGCAATCACTGTATACAGCCCCCCAGCAATCACTATATAAAACTCCCTAGTAATCACTATATACAGCCCTCCTGTGATCACTGTATACAGCCCCCCAGCAATCACTGTATACAGCCCCCCAGTAATCAATATATACAGCTCCCCCAGCAAACACTATATACAGCCTCCCTATAATAACCATATAGACCCTCTATAATAACTATATACAGTCCTCTATAATAACTATACACAGTGCCCTGTATATAGGGGAACTGTTCTAGTTACCCATGGAAACTAATCAGAGCTCAGCTTTAATTTCCCCACATCTGTTTATAAAATGAAAGCTGAGCTATGATTGGTTCGATGGCACCTAGAACAGTTTTACCTCACTTCTAATAAATCTGCCCCATTGAGTGCAAATGTACCTATTTAATTCCCTTTAAGTCTTATTCTATACTCACATTCCATTAGAGAATGAATATAACAAATATATAACAAATAACATCATCCTTTTATGAAGTGAATAAATGTAAAACATGCCAACTTACATGTAAGCACTAATATGAAGAAATATTTGTTAAGGTTTCTACCTATGGCTAGTAATAAATGTGCTCACAAACCTTATCATATACATGCAGTACAGATGAAACAAACATTAAACGACATCTACCATCAACATCATGGACACTTGCTCATAGATCTAAGCACCGTTACTGTGGTAATCTCTTTCCTTCAAAAATCAACTTTTAAAATGATGCTAATGAGTAAAGCCAGATCACAGATGGGCTTTGGTAAACCCAGAGGCTCATTACCATAATTTTAAAAGTTGATTTTAGAAGGCAGGAGGCCATGGATAACAAATATAAGAAGATTACCACAGTGCATGGATATATGAGTAAGTGATTCTGGTTTATCGTACTTGATTTTGATTTCCTTGACCTACTGTAGTGTAAAAACTTTAAATGGGTTATCTTTGCAGAATTAGCAGCATTTTACTAAGCCTCTTCGGCTTCTGGGCTTGTTCTTGTTCTATATCTTTCCCCTGCTCCCTCAGCACCTCCCTCTTGCTGTGCCTACTGTTCTCTCACACATTGTAAGGGATGTAAGTGTGTAACATTTTGTGAAGATGCAAAACAGAGGGGCTCTTGTAACACCTCCTAGAGATATTCAGGCCCATTAGCATAATTGTAAAAGTTGATTTTAGAAGGAATGAGGCCATTTATAATACATTTAAGAAGATTACAAAGTCACAGTTCCTGGATTTCAGGGCCCTTAATTATCATGCTTGACTTTTTTGGTAGAAACGGCCATGGTACTGCATATGACAGTTCTAACATAAAGCAGAGTAATAGTTGTGATAATTGATTACAGGTGCATTCAGCACAGCAAATTTGTATGTATTGCCCAGTGTCCTGTTGTGGCTTCATTATTACCATAGAGGGTTTCCAACCAAATAGAGGACAAAACATCCATAAAAGCTAAAAGTTTTTGGCAGTAGTAGTTATTTAAGCCTATTTTATTTACGACAACTCCTGGTTTGCCACAGTCTTTTCAGCTTTGGAAGTGTGACCATGAAGAGCTCTTGACTGCTTCACAATCTCGTGTATTGAATGCAGATGATATATTATATTATTATATCATTTGTTTCTTATCTGGATAGTAGCCTTCCTGGAATGTTAAGCATTGGATTGGATTAGGAACAAAACATTTTGTTAATAGTTAATTTTGATCCAGGGGGTTATTCTGATGTCACACTGTCACCAGCCTTGTAGGGTTTTTTCTCTTCCTCTGGATCAATACTGAATGATCTACAGATTGAACTTGGACGGTCATCCGTTATAGCGCTTCTGGACTCCAGAGCTAAGGACGCAGCAGTGTGGTATGCTCATTGTGCAAAATGCATCAGGTAGAGCTACAAATTCTGTGATAATATTAACCCCTTAATGCATGCATGCATATTATTAACCCCTTAAAACATGCATGCCATAATGGAGGATGTTGGCTGCATTATGTTGTCAGCATTGCTGGGTGTGAACCATTTACCTGCTTCCTGCCATTCCAGGACCTGCCATTGGGTAGAATCTACAAAAGTGTTCTGGAGTCACAGTGTTATTGATCCATAGCAAATTCTCCATATACTGGAATACTGTTGTACTGCAGGATAGGATAGGAATGGTCATATCCTAGGGTTAAAGTGCCTTTGAGAGTCTAAAAAGTTGTAAAAGAAAAATAAATCAAAACTAAAAATTCACAGTCAGAATTTTGATTGTGGGGAGTGAAAAATGGAAATGTGAAAACAAAAAAGGGCCAGGTCGTTAAGGGGTTAATATTTACAAATGTTTATGTTTGGCGATGAACCCCTTAACGGAAAATATCGCACAAATGTCTGAAATGCCACTTTTCCGCTATTAAGCAAGACCAAAAAGTGTAATAAGTAATGAAAAGGTCTCATGGTCCCTAAAATTAGCAATCTAAACATCATCAAGGCCCGAAAAAAAATACTTTATAAAGGTCTGTTTTTTAAATCTATTTTAAAAAGTTTTTTTTTTAATCTATTTAAAAAACATAATAAAACCTCTATACATTTGGTATCCCCCTCATCTTACCAACCCAAGAAATAAAGTAGAAGTGTCACTTGGAGTTAAACCATAAAAGCTGTGTCCACTAGAAAATGGAGCATATACGTTTCTTCTGCAATTTTATCACATTTGGAGTTTTTTCAAATGTTTTCACCAGAAAGTTCAACTTGTTCCACAGAATATAAGCTCTCATGGAGCTCTCTAACAGCAAAATAAAAAAGTTATGGATTTTTAAAACGGGGATTGAAAACCGGAAACGCGAAAACCCAAAAATGGCTTGGGCCTTATGAAGCCAAAGTTAGTCAGAGTACTGTTATATCATTGAACCTTAAGATCCCAGAACATAGACAGTCAAGGATCTGGCGGCGTGCACCACCACAGGCATCGAGTGCAGGAGGATATCTAGGTGATTGGGTGAGCGATCCGATTTTTTCCTTTTTTGATGTTATCATTGAACCTTATACTAGCAAAATTATGTTTAATTGGGGGGCTTATAGTAATACACAATGGGGCACATTAACTTACCCGTCCCGTTGACACTGCTGTTCCGTTATGTCCGACGAGGATTCATAGCTGCCGCACTAAGATCGTGCGTCCAATTTCCTGCATCTGGGGCTTCCCCGCTGAGGTCCGCCGGAGTTCACCATCTTCTTCCCAGTGCATGTAAGTGCTGATTGCAACACAATTTTGAAAGGTAAATTCTGCGGTTTGTCTGAATCAGCCGGCTTGTCCGATGGCCACACCCTGATTTGTGTTGCATGAAAGCTGGCGCCGATGCGCCACAAACCGATCGCGTGTGCCAAAAACCTCTGTGCAATTCAGGGCAAATCGGAAATATTCGGACAAATCGGAAATGCGTCAGACGGACCCTTAGTAAATGTTCCCCAATAATAGATAAATAGATAGATAGACAGACAGATAGATATTTTTGCATTGGGTAAACAAATCATCCAAGGTTCTTGAGTCATTCCCTGTCACTGCTTTACAGTTTATTGTCTTTTCTTTATAAAATGTGGTAGCGCACAATGAAAGATACAGCTTTTTGTTCTAGTTTATAAGTCATTAGTGATTCACACCTAATAAGAGGATACTCTAAACGACAATCTGTTTAGAAGTGGTGAGTAGAGATATATCCATGTCCTTTCCCGGAACAGTTACTAAGCTCTAGTGTACTTTACTCAAAAGTCATTATCTGAAAACATGGGCAGAATTTACAAATAATACCATAGCAAGGTCAGGGTCACAGTCAGGACAGAAAAAATATATTGGTCAGGCCAGATATAAGTTTGAATAGTAATTTAATGCTGACATTAAGGCTGACCAGTTGCTATGGCAATCCAAGATTGCAGAGGAGGAAATCCGCCACCAGGACGTGTGAGCTGCCGGCAACTGGCATTGATATTATAGAGATGCAGTAGAAAGATTTGGATCAGGTAGCATATCAAGCCAATGCCAATGGCAACTAGAGCAATAACTGAAATGGTGATGGATACCACTATGATAGAATTAGGCAACACTCGACCAGTGTTTGTCAATGTGTCCAAAAATATGGCAATATTATTTAACCCAGGCCATTTTTCTTTCTTCCGTTGGCATTTTTCACTCCCCATCTTCAATTATTTTTTTTTCGTGCCCAGAGCAATATGAGGGGTTTTTTTCTGCCTAACAAATTGTAGTGACGCCATTACATATATTTCATGCCATATACTAGGAAGCTGGAAAAAAAATCCAATTGGAACAGAATTGTCAAAAACTGCGCCATTTTCTTGTGAACCCTGTTTTTATGCCTTTCACTGTGAGCTCTAAATGACACCTACCATGTATTGTTTGGGTTGATCATTGAGATACCAAATTTAATAGATGTTTAATAGATTTTATAAAAATGAAACTTTTTGTAAAAAAAAAAATCTTAACTTTGCCCTATTCTATTGCTAATTACTTTTTCATACTTCACTATGCAAGTCGTCATTTTTTGTGGGATGAGCTGGTGTCAGCGATGGGTCTTTACTGCATAATGTAGTAGACATGCGCCATGCATGAAAGTCTATAAACCCTCTTCATACATCCATACGTCATAATGCCTAAAGGGGTTAAAGAGGTTTGATTGCATTTTTACATTTTTACTGATCCTATATGATCTCTGTAAGGGCAAAGTATTTTTTTGTTTAGTTAAATAAACCTTTACCTTGTTTCCTTTACAAATCTTTGGCTTTGTTTTCCACTTTCCTAATAGCAAACTAAAACCAGTCACCTGCTACTATGAGGTTTAGATCTGAACACAGTGGGAGATATACACAGCACTAGCAGAGGTATAATGATAGCGATTGCAGTGGTCCCATATGTATCTGGGCCCATAAGCCAGTAGGACCATTAGCCTCTCTACAATTGAAAGCAAAACTCTAACTCTGCACTAAGCAAAAATAATCAATTCTCTAATTTACTCTAATTAGCTATCTGCAGGGGTTTTGCAGCTAGCAGAGGGTTTACCTTGCCCCCAGGATAATCTGCATGTGCCAAGCTTTCTCTAAATGACACCTTTCATTTATTGTTTGGGTTGATCATTGAGATACCAAATCGAATAAATGTTTTTATCAATTTTATAAAATTGAAACTTTTTGTACAAAAAAGTTATATCTGAATCTGATTTAATAAGAAATTATGTTAACTATACGAGATATATCTTAGGCTAGTAAGAAGCCAGCAGCATGATACAGGTATCGTTGGAATTGTTGTTAAAGGCTCTCTCCAGCTGTACTAACACTATTTTTTCTCAGTTACCAGGGGAGTAACTTTAGGGGGTGCAGAGGTTGCGATTGCACTTGGGCCCAAGTTGTTTAGGGGGCCCTTATGGTGTCACTTTCCCATATGAGAAGACTATTTGTCAGTAACTTTACAATTACTCTTTAAGCATTGTAAAACCTTCAACCTTACTCTACACATTAAGCTTTATGACACAATCTGCCAGAGGTGCAAAGACAAAAAAAACCCTAAAAAGATCATTAACCTTCTCATGTCAGAAACAGCAGTCAGCAAGTAAGTGAAGTAATAGAGACTATACAGCTACAATGGTAACAGTATTCATCCTTTCAGAGAAGATATGACTGCATGTAACACTTCTCACTGTGAATAGCTGGTATGCATACAATATTTAGAGGAGGCTACCATAGCTGAGCCAAGTTATCTAAGCTTCTGTTATATACCATACATAGGGCTCAGCCACTGGATCTAAGCTGCTGTAGGAGTGTGTGAATATTTCTTGTATGCTGTTACAGCCTGTCATATTGCCCATGCTGTTATTGGTCTTGTATTGTACATTCAGTCTGCAATGATATGTTCATACTCATGTTATGCATGCTGCCACCCAGTGGTCAAAGTTTTTATTGTTGGATAATTTGCTTGCTGTATCTTTAAGCTAGCTATCCCATCATGCACTGTTACCCAGCTTCTCCTCCTCTTTCTGTGACATCACTTCCTCCTTCTTCATGCTGTCCTCCATTTGTGACTGTAGCAGACATGTTCATCTTCACTGGGCAGTAGCAATGTGTTTTGACCGCATGGCATGTCATTTCTAAGGTAAAGGCATTAAACTGAACCTAAAGCACATCCATTGCATCCTCCCTTCATGCAAATGGCAACGCTGTGGAATGAATGTCAGTGAGTTCTACTATCTACCATCCAGTTTATACGGAGACTGCACTCACAACCTATCAGGGTCTTCTCCAGCGTATATCTGTGGCAGAATAGTCAAAACACAGCTGAATCTGCAGTTCCTGCAAGATCCACACATAGTCTGCAAGCAAGCAAATAGAGCTGCCGCCATCTTAGCAGCACGTGGCTTCCTCACCATTGTGAACAAGCTGCAACCCCACCTTAAAGAGACAGTACCACATTGACAAGGATTAACATGTCTACAAAAGGCTCTATAAAATCCTCTGTCACTGCACCTAGCAAAGTGCACCCTGTTACCAGACCCACAGATGTGCAAGATACAGAGTTTGTGTTCCAGGAAGAACAAATTGTACGATCTAAGCGTGTTACCAAACCCACACAAAAGATCAGAGAGAACTTTGAAGTAATTAAGGAAGAGTTCTGTGATAATCTTGATGATTTATGGCAAAGAATTGAACACTGTGTAGCAGCCATCTCACGCTATGACAGTGACGCAGCCAAATTAGGCACAACATTAAATCGCTTATCTACCACCTATGATCGCTACCAGCGGCTGTGTGCAAAGTACATCACATTCCTGAGTAACACCGAATTTGATGATGCCACACCAGAGCTAGCCAAGAGAGAGACTTTACTTCATACACAGGATACCATAGTGAAAGATGCCAAAAATAAGGCAGAAGTTCGCATTGCACACTTGCAAGAAGTAAGATCTCAACGGTCCACTTCAACCAAACATACACTATCATCTTCCAGAACCTCCCGCTCCAGTAGGTCTGCATTACACGACAAGATTATAGAAATCCGTGCTGATGCAGAGGAAGCTAGTGTCAGAAGTTCATTTGCCAAGAAAGAAGCAGAAATGGTGAAAAGACAAGCGGAGGCAGAAGCCCAACTGAAAATTCTCCAAATGGAAAAGGAGGAAGCAGCCGCCTTAGCCAAGCTAAAAGTTCTTGAGCAAGCATTAGTCCAAGTTACTGACCATGACTGCTCCATCCCTGCAGAAGTGGAAGACCCAGATGACCGCACTGCCAACTATGTGCTAAAACAATCATCTCCAGCACAATTTCAAACCTACCACACGGCCATGCCTGTAAAGTATGAGATGACGCCAGCTACCCAGAACAAGGTAATTTCTAGCATCACTCGAGTGGATCATCCTGAGACTAAAGTGCCGCTTAACCCTTATGCTACCTCATTTCATCCTGATTCATCTCAGCCCCATATGGCAGAGAATCTACATGCCCCAGGGATATGGCAAGGTAATCTGGTGACACAAGGTGGGAGATCAGATATGTCGGACTTTGCCAGATATATGATGCGCAGAGAACTGATAAACATTAGTCTCTCAAAATTTGACGACCATGCTGAAAACTATAGAGCCTGGAAATCCACCTTTGAAGCAGTTATCAATGATCTTAACCTCACTGCCAAGGAAGAGCTCGACTTGCTAGTTAAGTGGCTAGGCCCAGATTCTGCAGAACGTATAAAGACATTGAGAGCAGTTCATGTGGGCCACTCGCAGGAAGGTCTTGCTGCAGCATGGGAAAGACTTGAGCAAACTTATGGCAGTTCTGAAGCCATAGAAAGTGCCTTATTTAAGAGACTTCATATCTTCCCAAAGATTACCAACAAGGACAACCGCAAGCTTCAAGACCTAAGCGACCTATTAAAGGAATTGGAGTTAGCCAAAACAGATCCACGTCTGTCAGGACTGAGTTACCTTGATACGGCTCACGGTGTTAACCCAATAGTGTCCAAGCTACCATATGGCATGCAAGAAAAATGGGCAGATCTGGGCTCCAGGTACAAAAGAGAACACAATGTGTCTTTTCCACCCTTCTCCTACTTTTCCAGATTCATCAGCGACCAAGCTCGGAAGAAGAATGATCCCAGCTTTGACTTCACAGAATCTACTCTACCAGCTTCATCATCATGCTCAAGGTATGAAAACCAAACAAGCAAACGTAGAGACTTAAGAGGAACAGTGTCTGTTAGGAAGACAGACGTACCATTGACTGCATCCTACAACACTAGACATGACGCTCCTGTCCATAAAGACAAAGACCCTAACCGTATGTGCCCCATACACAAAAGACCTCATCCACTGAAAGAATGTCGTGGGCTTAGGGCAAAGACTTTGCAAGAACGCAGAGACATGCTCAAGGAACTAGGAGTATGTTACAAGTGTTGTGCTTCTTCAAACCATTTCGCTAAAGACTGTAAGGCTGTCATCAAGTGTACTGAATGCGGTAGCGACAAACATGTTGTAGCCATGCATCCTACCCCTTCTCCTGACATCCCACAAATTCAAGCAGCATCTAAGGCCGTCACAGTGCATGGCGGGGAGCCACCAGCTCAAGTTTCAGCTACGACCACTGTCTCCTCCTCCTGCATGGAAGTATGTGGCAAGGAAAATGGTTCCAAGTGCTGTGCCAAAGTGTGTCTGGTGAGTGTCTACCCAGAAGGGCAACCTGAAAGGGCCATCAGGATGTATGCCATAATAGACGAACAAAGCAACAGGTCTCTAGCAAAACCCAAGTTCTTTGAGACCTTCGGTATAAAGGGAGAAGCAATTCCATACACCCTTAACACTTGTTCTGGACGAGTACAGACCCTCGGCAGAAGAGCCACTGGATACATTATTTCTCCAATTAACAGGAATATCCACATATCCCTACCAACGTTAATTGAATGTGACCAGATACCTGATGACAGAGAGGAAATTCCTACTCCTGAAGCTGCTTATCATCATTCCCACTTGAGACACCTGGCTAAAGAGATCCATCCGATGGACTTGAATGCTGACATCCTTCTCTTGCTCGGGAGAGACATTCTGAGAGTTCATAAGGTACGTCAACAATGCAATGGCCCAGATGATGCCCCATATGCACAAAGACTTGATCTAGGCTGGGTAATCATTGGCAATGTGTGTTCGGATAAGAATCTTAGACCATCTCAAGTGAACTCCTTCAAAACCTTTGTGCTCAATAATGGTCGCACAACTCACTTTAGGCCATGTCCTCATCATTATGAGGTAAAGGAGCATCTTTCTAACTTTCATAAGGCACCAGACATCATTCTTACACCTTATGATGACTTAGGAGGATCAGTGTTTCGCACAACACAAGATGACAACAGAGTAGCTTCGTCCATAGAAGATAAAGAGTTTATCAAAATAATGGACAGTGAATGCTTCAAGGATCAATCTAACCATTGGGTTGCACCCTTACTCTTTAGGGCTGAAAGAGCCAGGCTTCCTAACAATCGGAAACAAGCATTATCCAGATTCATCTCCTTGCAATGTACATTAAGAAACAAGCCTGAGATGAAAAATCACTTTGTGGCCTTTATAGAAAGGATTAGAAAATCCTCCAACAGTGAACAATGGCACTATGTGTCATCTAACCTCAACCCTGCAGATTGTGCTACCAGACCATCGTCTGTTAGCGCCTTTGCCAAGTCTTCTTGGTTGACAGGTCCAAAGTTCTTGCTGAGGGAGAATAAAAAAGCATCTGACGAAGACGTCTTCAGTCTCCAAGATCCTGACAACGATCCTGAGATACGTCCTGAAGTGAGTACCCTCATCACAAAGTCTGAAAGGAAGTCCGGCTTGAACTGTCACCGATATGAGCGCTTTTCCAGATGGCTAAAACTTGTACGCACCATTGCAAGAGGACCAGTAAAGCAACTGAGATCTGACTGTGGGACCAACTTTACAGGTTGCTGCCGAGAATTGCAGATAGATGCTAAGCCAGTTCAAAACTACTTGGCCGACAACGGTTGTACGTGGGTCTTTAACCCTCCACACGCCTCTTCATATGGGTGGTTCATGGGAAAGAATAATAGGCATCACCCGTAAGATATTGGACTCCATGTTCAGAGGCTTAAACTCCTCAAGGCTCACCCATGAAACCTTAACCACCTTCCTGGCTGAGGTGTCCGCTATTGTCAACTCCAGGCCTCTTGTCCTTTTATCTACAGACCCTGAATCTCCTGTTCTTCTCACTCCAGCAACTCTCCTCACTCAGAAACTCGGATCTGTTCCTAGTCCACCTGAAGAGCTTTCATCTGGTAACATCTATCAGAAACGGTGGAAACATGTTCAGCATTTGGCCAATTGCTTCTGGAGCAGATGGAAAAAGGAGTATTTGGCTCTTCTTCAAGGACGAAGAAAGTGGCAGCAGGTCAAACCAAACTTGCAAGTGGGAGATCTTGTCCTGATGAAGGACCAGAAAGTGGAAAGGAATTCTTGGCCCATGGGGCTCATCTCTAAAATCTTTCCTAGTGAGGATGGTAAGGTTCGTAAGGTGGAAGTTACCACCATACGTCAAGGAGTCCCCAAGACATTCATTAGGCCTATATCTGAGACTGTCCTCTTGATACCAGGAATAAGTCAAGCAGAAGGGACAATGCAAGTACATTGACTCAGTCGCTCAACGCAGAACTATGCCAGGGACAGCGGCTTGCTGCGAGCTGGATTATCTACCATTGAACTGTTCCTGATCAGCAGTTTTCCAGTTATTGTTGTTTGATTATTTGCATTTTGTTTGCAGGGTTCAGAATCATCATTCTAAACCAAAGGACATTTACATAATGTTTGATCTATATATGTAGTGAAATCCAGGGATTTCAGACGGGGAGTATGCTGTTACAGCCTGTCATATTGCCCATGCTGTTATTGGTCTTGTATTGTACATTCAGTCTGCAATGATATGTTCATACTCATGTTATGCATGCTGCCACCCAGTGGTCAAAGTTTTTATTGTTGGATAATTTGCTTGCTGTATCTTTAAGCTAGCTATCCCATCATGCACTGTTACCCAGCTTCTCCTCCTCTTTCTGTGACATCACTTCCTCCTTCTTCATGCTGTCCTCCATTTGTGACTGTAGCAGACATGTTCATCTTCACTGGGCAGTAGCAATGTGTTTTGACCGCATGGCATGTCATTTCTAAGGTAAAGGCATTAAACTGAACCTAAAGCACATCCATTGCATCCTCCCTTCATGCAAATGGCAACGCTGTGGAATGAATGTCAGTGAGTTCTACTATCTACCATCCAGTTTATACGGAGACTGCACTCACAACCTATCAGGGTCTTCTCCAGCGTATATCTGTGGCAGAATATCTTGTATTCTTGTTTCAACTGTTTTTTGCTCAATTAAAGTGCTAGAAAGGGGCAAGGATTAGAATAAATCGCTCTCCTATAAACCAAATTAGAGGTGGTTCATACTTTTTTGCACTAACTATTATCAACAATATTTAACATACACCGGATTTCAATTGATAAGCTGCAGGTTTTGTGGATGGAATTTGTATACATTTTATCCACATTTCTGCCATGTAGATATTTGGAAATACCACTGCAGCTAACCTGCAGACATTTAATGTGTGCCCCCTATTTTATTTATCCACCAAAAAGTGCTCTTTGTAAATAGCCTAGAATTTTTACTGAAGATTCGCCTGCTCAAAAGTCAAAACTTTCTGTGCTGGATTGCCACTCAATACAAAACACAGTAAAACCAGGAGATGGATCTAATCCATCCCCCAACAGGGAATAGGGAATCCACACTTAGAATTATTGTCTTTTTTATCATTTGATTGCACACAACCTTCATCAGATCTGAGGGAACTGATCGTCTTATCAGTGTGGTACTGTAATATACATGATACTAGCTCATAAAAACATTGGGAAATTCTGAATTAAATGGTCATTCTTGTTTTATTTATATTATTATTATTATTTCATGGTACTGTATATCAGTGGTTTAAAAGAATTTTTTATGTCCCTTTAAAAGCATTACTTTATCAGTGCATGGCAATATTTCTTGGAGATCATTACATTCTTAGCTCTCCCCACTGTATAAAAAACCTACACATTCAGGGTTGGACTGTGATACCTCACGGTTCTTAGTTCGTAGGGCCCACCAGCTTTAAAGGGCACCTACCACCCCGATTCTACCTATAAAGGTAGAAGGGGTGGTAGGTGGATGGATGGGAAGTGAGGAGAGCCCTTTTTTGGGCTAATCCTCACGTCCCAGGTGTCTTTTAGAAAACTTTATTGCAGTTATATGCAAATTTTTATATGTGGCTACTGGGGCGTGGAGTAGCCGGACATGAGGCTACTAGTCGCAGCTACTCCACGCCCCAGTAGCCACGTTACTCCGCCTACCAGGTAATCTTCGGCGCGCAGCTCCTGGTTTTCGTCAGAGTACCCCGGCTACTGCGCATGCGCAGTAGTTGCGGCACCGGAGTCGCGCAGCCGAAGGCCTGCGTTCTACGCATGCGCAGAACGCAGGGGACCTGGACGAGGGCGCGCAGCTACCAGGAGCTGCGCACCTAAGTTTACCTGGTAGGCGGAGTAACGTGGCTACTGGGGAGTGGAGTAGCCGCGACTAGTAGCCTCATGTCGGGCTACTCCACGTCCCAGTAGCCGCATAAAAAAATTAGCATATAACTGCAATAAAGTTTTCTAAAAGACACCCGGGACGTGAGGATTAGCCCAAAAAAGGGCTCTCCTCACGTCCCATCCATCCACCTACCACCCCTTCTACCTTTATAGGTAGAATCGGGGTGGTAGGTTCCCTTTAAGCTGCATGTCACCAATATGCAACTTTCTAAAACAAAGGAGACACAAATTTCTTATTAACAGAGTTGATAAGGAATTTATTTTTTAAAGGCTGCAGAGGAGCTGTAAAATTAATACACTTATTATACTCACCTCTCTCCGTACTCCTGTTTGAATGCAGGGCTGATCATCACTGCCATTCTCTGTGGGGCCGTCCCAGACACAGCTGCGCACTGGAAACTCATGCTAGGGGTGCTATAAAAATAATAAACGTCTTATACTCACCTCTATCCACACGCCTGCTCAGATGAAGGGCCATCTGTCACTGCTGTTTTCTGTGAGGCCGTCCCAGCCACAGCCAGAGGTTACCATTGACGGACTGTGAAGTTAAGGAACTGGAGAACCAGAGGAGGTGACTATAAGTGGTTTATTATTTTTACAGCTCCCCAGCCTTATATAATTATTATTTATCCTTCGACAACCCAGTTTTTTTAAACGCTTGACTATGCATAAGTTGGTTGAGCTGCATGCTCAATATCTATATGAAGTACACTAAGTGTACATTCATGCAGCGGCTCAAGCGCTTTCCTAGCTCCAGATACCTTTGGGGGGGGCACTGCTTACCTTATGCATATAAACATATTTAGTGTTATTAAATGCTTATATTTTTTTTTCTTTTAGTTACTATTCTATAGATAAGACAAATCATAACTACTGTGCACTCTAATAAATTAAAAAGGAAAAACTTGGCTCTACTTTCAGTATCTGAAAGGTCTACAACTTTTCTAGTCACTAAAGCTTACAAGGACATGTGCTATTAGTTACTACGGTAACATGAAACAACCAGCATGTTTACGTCCTTTGCAAGGCCGAGAAGCTTTATAAAATTTAATGTAAAATGTCACATTAACCTACTTGGCCTCTCTTTAAAGAACAATAAGTGATTGGATAACATTTTCTGATTACTTTTTAACCCTTACAAAACTAGTACATCCTGACCTCCTGGTTCCATAAAAAGATTTAGCTTTTTTTATGTAATTTGTTCAATTTATCCATAGATATTTAGTTTTCCTTTCATGTTTTATTTCTGTTTATTTAATTTTTTTCCCATTATTTTCTTCACTTCATGGTACCTTGTATAATGATTGATGGGATTACTTCCAACATATAGTAATGTTTATAGAAGGTATTTCCATTTCATTGCAATCTATTATGTACAGTACCTTCCTAAGGCATAACACATATACCCCATAGGGGTGGAAAAAGGTTGGCTTATTATTATTTTTATAGACACCTCCTGGACACATGGGCTCAGGGGGGCACAGGAGGTGACATGGGGGCTCACGCAATCTTTGGCTTAGCACAAATTTCACTCACAACCCTGACAGGCTGAGAGACAACTTACATTAGCCCCAGTTAAACAGATGTCTGTCAACTAGTAGAACTGCCATTGATTCTTGTTAGTTATAAGATGGTCTGTAACAGGATGATATTTTGTTTGATGTTTTGAATATTCTCCCCCAGAAGCAAAAGAAGACCCTCATGTCTCCTGTTATTTGAAACCCTTTGCTGGATACTCCCTATGTATCCATGGATCCTAGTATCCTTCCCCTTGGGTAGACTATTTGGAACTTCCTAAACTTTTGATAGATCAGAACTCCTCAACATAAAGTTGTATGATAGCCCAGCCAATGCATTTTCGCAGCGCCATACATCAAGAGACTTGAGCCTCTTGATGTATTGGGCAGGGTCCTGCACAGCATTTATTTCTATGACAGGCCCTGCCTGCCATAGAAATAAATGCAACCGGCGACTTATCACGCTGGCGTGAAGGTGGTGGAGATGGCTTAATAATCGCAAGTGCAAGCAATAAGCTAGCATTTACGATTATTTCAGGGCTTTTACACCACTGACGTGGAGCAGAGGCCCTGCTAAATAAGCCCCAATGAGTGGTGGTACGGGTGTCATCAGATCCTGCTGGGCAACCAGCACATTTGGACAACAAGACAGGGCTACTTCTATGCTTCCATTAGGATTTCTGAGCATCTCCCCACCCCAGGGTCCCCAGATTAGAATCCAGTCATTTGATGTAATCCCAGATCCAGAAAATGTAGCCGATACACAGCAACTCCACAGACAAGATTCTTAAATATACTCTGGATAACAAGAGACATATTTTGATTTGATTCTTCTGGTACCTGTGACTTTGCTAAAGGAAGGTTCCCCACCTCCTACCATGCCATTAGAGAGAATAGGAGGAGATATGCTGTAGCCACTCTGATTGCCACATCTTTCCCTATTCAGGTATCGGAAGTAATTCTGGACCCCAAAGGGAGATATGCGATACTCCTTGGTTATCTGCTTGGCACCCCACTGTAATATTTATGCCCTGAACAGTGGTCAACTTAGGTGTTTCCACGAGGTGTTCAATAAACTGTCAACATTACCGAGAGCAACTTTACTAATGTTGGAAGACATTAATATTCCATACTCTGGCTAGGTAGAAAGGCTAGCAATGCAAGGTAACCCACTCTCTCCCTACCTCCTTAGGCTGACAAGAGAATTCCGTAAACTACTATGACAACACCACCTCTATGGTCTGTGGTGTATTGATAACCCCAGAGACTGCCCCAATTAATTCTACTTCAGCCCCCATGAGACCCACAAATAAAAGACCTCTTCTTGGGCACTGTTCAAACCCTTGACAGACTGCCATTTACCTTGACCACCTCCTGAGGCCTTGACAGCACTTAATGCCCCGATGTAGACCCACTGACTGCTCAAAGTACAGCCACTGCTAAACCCAAATTATAAACTGTTCACTTAAATATTGGCAAATAGACTGAAGTTATGGCTCCCACAATTTATAGATAAAGATCAAGTGGGCTTTGTGATGGGGATACAGGGGGGTTATAACACTTGGGGTACCATAGACTGAATTGATGTGGTCAATCAGGCACAGGGAGAGGCACTATTATTGATCCTGAATGCAGAAAAGGTGTTTGACCGCCTTGGTTGGCCGTTCCTTTTCCATACATTGGAGATGTTTGGATTCCAAGACCCCATCTTGGCAGCTATCGACAGCCTATACTCCAACCCATCAGCTTCTATTAAACTCCTTGAAACTTTCCCAATTATTATTTGTGTTATGCATTGAGCCCCTGGTGGCGGCAATTAGGCAATTGGAGGACAAACGGGTGGTCCACATTAGGAGCAAAAAGTTCAAATTTTATTAACCATTATGCGCCACATACTGCCCTCCCCAATCTCCATAGATTATTGGACCATTATTGAGAGTTATCAGGATACAAAGTCAACTTAATTAAAACTGAGGCGTTACCAATCAATATTCCAACCAAGGAATATGAGCCTATGCTCCAGTTATAACTACAGATGGCAGACAAAAGCCTTGAAATACCTATGGGTTTAGATGACTCCCTCTTTCTTTCTTCAGCAGAATTACAGCTAATAAACTGACAATTTTGCCAAAGCTGATATACTTTTTAAAAACCCTGCCAGTCCCAATTCCACTGAGAACCCTAGAGACTCTACAGGCCTCATTACTACGGTTCATCTGGGCACATAAACACCACTGACTGCATCGACAAATCCTAATTTTACCATAGGATACCGGGGGATTGGCAGTGCCAGACTTACTGAAATATTATTGGGTGACACACCTGAGGCGCATTCCAGCTTGAGGCTTATACCAGGTGGATGGAAATAGAGAAGTTATGGAGTGTCTCGATCCTTCCAAATGCCGTTCTCTGGGCCACAGCCTCTACCTTCCTGCCTCCTGTCATCCCACTATTGGGTCCCATGATGCATACTAAAGCAATGTGGAAGTATTGTGCTTCCTGTTTCCCACTACAGTCTGACCAATCTCCGATTACTTCATTTCTATGTAGTTAAGGTTTACCTGTAGGCCTCACGGGCCAGATGGCCAAACCCTGGCATGAGAAAACTTTATTTTGCTTCTCTGATATAGAGAACTAGGAAGCTCCCTATATGGCACCAATGGTCTCTAAGGCAACAGACTTTGAGACATTATGTAAGGAAGATATAACCACAGCAGTGCTCATATCCACAATCTAAAGAATTTTGGCAGATCCATACTCCAAGTACCCTCCCAGACATAACTAGACATAACTACATGCTTTGGATGGAGGCCTTCCTAGATAGAACACTAAACCCATCCATATGGTTTGGTATCTGGGAGAGAGCATCTGAAAATCCCCATTGTATTCAATAGAAAGAAAATTGATATAAGCTTATTTTATTCTGGTATCACACTCCAGCTCTCCTTCACCAAATTTATCCAAAAGGACCAGATATCTGTTGAAGATGAGTGTCGGGGGGGGGGGGGGGCAGATGTACACCACATACTTTGGATGTGCACCTTGATTATAGTGGGCCGGGTGATCCCTGAGGAGCCTGAAATATACCTTCTGAATGTTTTCCCAGCTGGTCTGGGGAAGCATAGCTCAATACTATTGCTGCATATCCTAATGGAAATTAAACAATGTTTAATTACTGCTAAATGGAAACAAGTGGCTCCCCCTTCTCGTGCTGACCTTTGCACCACGGAACAATCTAACAGCTCTTATGCAAAATAGAGTTGACAAATTTGACCTCACCTTGCCTCCATTGGATTTGTACTGGGCCACCACAGCATTGATTTGATGTGAGTGGGGTGCATGCCCCTCCTATATCCGTCATGGAAAATGAGGGTTTTCCACCTTCTTCCCCACCTTAATGTGTTCCTCTGTCCTGTCAAGTCTTGTATCTTTGTATATATATTTTCTTATCAGTAATGATACCTCACAGATTTATAACGGTTCCTGTTAGATTTTTCTCACTGAAAGATGCAATATTGCTACTTCTACATTAGCTATATAAAAAACAGATCCTGGTGAGGGTCTTCTTGTACTCAATGCTTTGATATGACTTTATTGGAGATGTACTTTTCCTTTCTTAAAAACCCAAGAAAAACACAGTTGATTAAAAAAAAAATATTTGCACCTGAGTGCCTCTTGGCATCGCCGGATTTTAATTTATTTACGGTAATTTATTGGCAGTAAATTTACATATTTTTAAAACTCTTTTTCTTTGTAAGTGTGCCATTTCTTTATTCACTAATAAAGAAATTTAGTATATAAAGAAACGTGCATGTATGTGATAGTATGTGAAACTGATGGTAGATGTCCTTTAAATGGGTTCAAACCTGGTGAGAGATTCCCTTTATACATAAAGCATTGCTGGATTTGAATTTATTCACACTGTAATGTCTGTTTGCAGGTTATTAATGAGGTGTGTATGTGTGTTATGGGATAAACATCAAGGTGTACTCTGGGTGTGTGCCAAAGAGGGGTATGCCATGAAGTGCAGTCTGCATGTGTTTGGGGGTAAACCATGAGTGTTGGTCATTCTGTGTGTGTTGGCATAATAATACAGTCTGTCTGTGTCTGTTGAAAGGGAGGAGAAGCAATGTGATAGGTGGCATGCAATATCCAATAAGTTTATGTGTAGGAAGGTAAACCATAAGCTGCAATCTGTGTGAGGGACAGAGCTGTTAAAGCCAAATGAAAGAAAAAAAATTCGCATTTTCTTCTTCATGTAAAATGTAAGTTATACATTTTAAACAGGAGCCTAGATTTAACATAAAAAGTTTAAAAGGGTTGTCCGAGACAAAAAACATTGGTGGCTGCTTAAAAAAATTAACATGTACTCACCTCCATGGTTCCTCCCAGCGTCCCGCACTGCCACCCCTCTAATCCGTGCCCTATGTAAACAAACAGGAAGCTATTTGAAGCTGAGCACAGGGCGGCTTATTTGCTTCTGTTTGCTTACAGGGGCACAGATCGGAGATATAGTAGCGCGGGACACTGGGAGGGACGGTGGAGGTGAGTACATATTTATTTTTTTAAATGTTTTGTTTCTTGGGCTCGCTAATTTAAACCCACTGGGTTTGTGCTCCCACCCCTTACTTTGTTGTGACTGCGAGGAGGATTTTCCTCTGCTTCCCCTGTTAATTAGCTTTTGGTAGTAGTTTTTATTTTTTTTTTAAATGCTATAACTCTTGATAGGAGAATTAAATAACTGTGCAACTAATATTGCCTCCAATCCACTGGGCACCTCATTATGTTTCACCCCATATCAGACAGGAGGGGTATTAGGTGATTTAGTGGAGTTACAGCTGTCCCACCTACTGCAAATTTTCTTGGATGATAGAGCTAGCTGGCCCCACTGACCTAATCCTGCTAGTGGAACCTGATAACTCAAGATTGTGTACAAGTTAGTAAGAGATATGTAATTCCCTTTATCCAAATTGTTTAGCTCTTTGTGCAGTTCAGGTGGAAATCCAAAGGAAGGACTGGTTCTGCCACCTACTGTGTGACCTAAATCTTTATCCTTATAAACCTATATATACTATTTGTGAGATGTGAACTTATCTGATTCCCTGGCCCTAATATTCTTTGATCCACCACTCCATGTGTGGATTGCCCCTGTTTCCTGGCCATACTGGATTACAGACAACTTGTCTCTGTCTGGGTTCTAAATATAACTAAAACACTAGGGGGCAACAATAAATAGATCATGTCCATATGCTATACTTTTACCAAAAACTGAATTTGAACACCTGAAAGTGGCAATGCAGCCTCATAAGGGTGCACTAGTGGATAAAACTTTAAAGTGGCATACACAGTTAATTGAATTTGCCTGCCATATATAAGTGTCTCTCAACTACACTGGATCGAACTGTTGGTGAGGCAGTAGGTTGTGCTCAGACACATCCTTTGCAACTGGCTGGTGGATATGCCGGAAGTCACCAGTATAGGCCATCAATATCAAAGTGGCGACAAACGTTTTATCCAGTATAAGGTTACAGCAACTGCAATAGATTTCTGTTGTTACATACTCATTGGTACAATTAGCAACTGTAGCAACTATAGTATATGGGTTACTAAAATGCTGTACATTTTCAATGAATAAAACTCACTTTATTGTCCCGATTCTAAGAACTGTTTAAAGGACAGACTTATGAGACAAATTGATTTGACAAAAGTGAGTGTGTATTTTCTCTTCTACATTAGATTGTCAGAATGATTCTTGATGGACTGATTTCCAGTTACAAGGTTGTATCTTCTTTCTTTTTATGCTTTTAAAACCAAGGTCAAACAGTAGGCAACATGAGTCCTTGAGGATGTCATTGACTGGAAAAGTATAGGCTCTGTAGCTACAGTACTAATTTACTGTTTAGATTGTTACGGATATGAAGAAAGATACAGGAGAAAGAGATAAAACGATTTATGTGCATGAAATAGTCACCTCTGAAATAAACTATTTACAGAATCTTTACAGCAGCAAATGTTAATGGTGTGGAAGTAGTTCATTAATATAAAGGTAAACTCCAGGATCACGGTACATAGATATTTTTAAACAATTTGAAGGAGTTTTTCAGAGAAAAAAAAAATTATTCTAAATACTTCAAAATGCTCATTCTGTTATGTATATTTAGATAAAAATACAAACTCATCTCAACCCCACCACATTCTCTCGGGTAAATCCTAAGCAATGACATGTTTACATATGACTGCCAATGGTGAACTTATCTTCTCTGCTGCCCAAGGTGAACTTTAGAAAGGTGCTTCATCTAACCAAATCAATAGGAACACATGCTGTATGCATATAAAGTGCAGCTCTGTCAGTCTCCCACATGTGCTCTGCCTCCAGACAAGTCTACCCTGAACCCCGCAAGATGTGTCTTATTCTATTTCTAAGGAGCAGGTCAGCATTGGGGGGTTCAACTTCACCTCTTATTCTGCCCCCTCTCTTTCCCAGTATGTAATGCTAAACTTGTGCCAAACTGGATGATTGCTGCAACTAAGCATAGAGTGCAACTGTTAGGGATAGGTGGGGTAAATCTAGGGTTTCGCAAGCATGTGTTATTTTTAAGGAACTGGTTTACAAATAATCAAATTTGAGTTAAGAGTGGAAACAACTCTAATAGGTTATACTTATAGTCAAGTCATATATTTGCAATGTTTAATCAGAATTAGGCTCTTGCACAGTTGTGCTACCAGATATCGGTACCCAGAGATGCCTATAGCGACTAGCCACAGTAAGGTGAGCACATATTGGGGCTTATTTACTAAGGGTCCGGGGACGGCACTTTTGTCAGATTTTCGCAGTTTTCAGGATTTGCGCCGCTGTGACAGGTATTCAACCAGGGATTGTGTCGCATGCGATTGGATTTTGGAGCAGCTGCGCTGGCTTTCATGCGACAGAAATCATGGGGCAGGCCGTCGGATGATCCGACGGATTTGGACTGAGCGCATGATTTAAGATTAAAATTGTGTTACATCCAATGCACATACACCAGGAAGAAGATGGTGAACTCCGGCGGACCTGAGCGGGGAAGTGACACATGCAGGATATTGGGCACACGATCTTAGTGAATCGCGGCACAGTGCATTATCGTCAGAGAATGCACTTTCGGGAACTCAGAGCGTTGCTCACTCCTCCTCTCTCTTGTGATGACTGTATGGCAAGTATACGTTCATGTTCACTGAGCCTTACTGAAGCCCCCCTTTCATGATGTGGATCAGTTAATAATAATAATTCTTTATTTATATAGCGCACACAGATTCCACAGCGCTGCACAGAGCATGCCGGATCTTCCCTGTCCCCAATGGGGCTCACAATCTAATCAACCTACCAGTACGTTTTAGAGTGTGGGAGGAAACCGCTGGACAGTTGCTGTTTGTTTTACAGTAACTTTTTTAATTGTTGCCTGTGGTATGTTTTAGATGTTTAAGTCAAATACATGTTTGTGTTGTCCATAATGTGACCTGCAGCAGCTGCCATTAACCTGACATGTGCAATTCTGCTTACAGGTTCTCTTTAAACCAACAGAAACTCATATACCTTAGTATTAGTAGAATCCAGATCAATGAATTGCTCAATTTTCTACATACAGCTCTTAATAGTTTACCTAAAGGTACCTTTAAAAGTTGATTTTGTGATATTCTTGCTCAAATAATGTGCATAATACACAGCATTCAAGTGAATGTGCTTTTATAAAATTAGTGATGACATTATGGAAATAATGCGGCCAATCGTCAAGGGACGTCATCGGGTAAGGGAAATCAAATGTGTTTTTTTGTCAATTTCACTGCACTTGGATTTCTTTCCAGCTTTCCAATATATTGTATGGAAAATTAAGTGGTCCCGCTAAAATGTACAAGTAGTCTCTCAGATAACAAGCCCTCATAAACCTCCTAAAAAGTTTTCACTTCTGGAATGAGGGGAGTAAAAAACAGAAATCCTGAATGGGTTAAAAAGTGCATAAAGAAAATCCAAATACATGTAAAAACTGCAATACACATAAAACAAATTCACATGAAATCCGCACATAAAATCAGTATATAAAATTTTTTATTTATATAAATTTGAAACTTAACAGTGTACACCAAAGTTGTAAAAGGATGGGGAAATATAGGTAAATGCTTCATGATGAGTAATTTTGTGTTAGTGTAGAGAAAAAACTAAAGGTTTAGAGTATAACGTGTCCATTTTTAACCATAATTTACAATATTTAAAACATTTACATATAAAAATATGCATACAATGTAAACTATTATAGTAATATGCATAACTATGTAAATATTTGGTAAACACTGAAAAATATAGTTAAGATAGGGGGATTGCATCATTAGGCAGCCATTGTGCACCAGGTTTTAGATTAATGCATATCAGATTTTTCAAAGCTGTTAAGAATGCTTGAAAAATCTGGCATATGAGGTGTTAAAGAGGACCTGTCATGCTAAAAAAAACACTCTAAGAACTGCTTACTAAAGTAAGCATCTCCTAGCGCTACCCCAGATGTTGGAGTGTTAAACTGCTAGCTTTATCGGAACCTTTCAATAAAGCTAGCAAACACTGGAGTGCATGAGAGGGGTGGTCCGGGGAAGAAGAAGCCTCTTAGACCGCCCCCTCTTGAATACACCGGACCGCTCTAAGCTCTGTCTGGTGTTTTCAGGGTATGGCACAGCAGTGTTTGCTAGCCTTATTGGAAGGATCCGATAAAGCTAGCAGGGTAACAATGCTACATCTGGAGTAGCGCTTGGAGCTGCTTACTTTAGTAGATTTAGATAACAGATTCAGAAGCAACTAATATATGCCATGACGGATTAGAGTGGATTTGTGCCTTCAATTGTGACTATTGATATGTGGACTCAACTTGAACACTGACATCAGGTTTTGGGCTCAGTATTTGGCTCTGCTCCCCCCCTGTTAAAACCTGTGATCGGTACCAGCAGCGATTGTGGTTGTTCCCAACTTTCAAGTTCTCTAAAGAGGTTTGCTCATTCCCATTTGTGACTTTTCAAAAAAGTCGCACATCATAAATCTGACTTGCACCTTTCCTTGATAAATCTGGTTTTGGTGAAAAGAAATGTAAAGTGTAGTAGGTAGTCGCAAAAAAGGCATAAATATGGTGCAAATCTGTTGATGCAACAATTCTGCAAAATAAAGTTCTAGAAAGCTGATGTAGTTACAATGATACATTCCCCCCACCCCATTGGCATATAACTTTCATCCCATGCGCCAGAGAATTCAGTCCGTACGCCATAAAATTCAATATTGTGGTGCAGTAAACTAGACTAATAGGAGGTGCAAAGTCCCACTCGCTAGTCTTCTACTGCACCAGATTAATCATCCAGCATCAGACACAGGGATTAATCTGGTGCAGTAGATATCTGTCTAGTTTTACGCTACACTGGTCTAAAGATTGCCACATTAATACATCTCCACCAATATTTTGGTCAGTTAATAAAGGGGGGCACAAATATCTTGGCAGCAGGTCTTGCAGTCTTCAGAAAAAGTTGTAATGGTGATCTGAGGCAAATAATAAAGAAAAACAAGACCTTGACTACAACCTAACATTAAATGTGGAGCAAGTGTATAGTTGAGATTAATCAGTAACTTCCACTGAGTCTAATTTTGATGGGTACTGTTATCTCTACTGCAGTTGGCAGTGTGCTAAATCTTTTTAGATCACTGTGGAGACCTGATATCTCACCACTTTATGGTCTCTGCATGGTGATATTATTAGTGATATTGAAGCTCTGACTTTATTGAGGAGGCCAGCTACCCTTATTTCTGAGTGTACATCTGCCCTAAATAATGTGATTACGAACTCGATTGTCTACATTTTTTTTCTTCTTGTTCTTCTTATGTTTCTGGTATGTTAACATATTTAGGGGCATGACCAGGTAGAGGGAATATGTTAAAAGGTAAAATGTTAAGAAGGGGCAAACTGCTTCAGTCACTTTGGACCAAAAACTACCATGTCCATGCAACGATCTGCCCTTCTTCCATATAAATAAGATTGGTTACCTTGGATTCTATTTATATGTATGACTGTATGTGGAAAACAAACAATGAATACTTCAATGAATAATGTTTTTGAAATACTCTATTCAGTATGCTTTCAGTCTCCGGTGGTTCTTACAATCTCTATATCAGAAAGAGGTACAGACTGTTCAATTTGGGTACCAATGGTTGCCTAGAAAAACAAAGACAGAAATAAATTCATTATATTATATATACACAAGGGGATATGTTTTCTCATTTTATCCTCCATGAACGTGTACATTTTCATTTTATTGTCAAAATTAAAAAAAATTCCAAATAGAACCTCCATTTTGTTTTTATTCTAGTGAGATGCTTAAAGAGCTAACAAGCAATGCTGCTTTTGAATAGTTTGAGGGGTGTGGTTATAAAAATGGGGTGATTTGTGGGGAGTTTCTTATAAATAGAACATTGAAAACCCTTATAAAAATTAACTGTCCTCTAAAATAATTGAATCTGAAATTTACTTAAAAATTTGGAAAATCGCTGTTCAATTTGTAAACCTGCTAACATCCTAATAAAATAAATTAACATATAAAGAATTATGTCAACAAAAAGCAAATATATGGTTATGGTTAGTTAGCAACCCATTTGGGTTGTTAGACTAACTGTATGAGGAGGATAACATTTAGAAATTAGAAAATCTCATATTTTTTCTAAATGTTTTCCAAATTTCCATTTTTTTAAATAAGTGCAAAAAACTAAATATAGCATTAATGTGAAGTACAATATGTCATGAAAAAACATTATAAAAAGAAACTTAGTCAGTTAAAGCATTCTAAAGTTATAACTGCATATCATGATACATGGCAGAATTTAAAAATCGGGCTGTGTCCTAAAGGAAAAAATGAGATGTGTCCTTAATGGGTTGAACTAACTGTTGTTTTTAGGAAAGAAGTGTAAGATAAGTGCCGATTAGAGATGAGCGAGCACTAAAATGCTCGGGAGGTGAGCAAGAAGCGCTGAAATGATTTCCTATGTGAACAAAAGGTTGACGGTATATTTAGTCGATAACACAGCATGGTGGCGACATAGTGACCAAGTTCCATAACGTATCTGGTGAAACACCCGAAAAATTAGCCTGACACAGCTCTTTTGATAGGGGGACGACATGTGGAGGCAGCCATGGAGACGACTTCCATGATTAGAAGCGACAGTATGGGGCATCCATATTGCGCTGCTATGATTGCAACTTCAGGTCTCCAGCATGGCGGCGACAGATGGGCCGAGTTCCACTATGTATCTGGTGAAACACCTGAAAATTCTGCCTGACACAGCTCGTATGATAAGGGGATGATGTGCTGCATATCCTCTCGTGCTCCAGCGTCTGGGGTATAGAGAGTTGAAAGTTGCACATGGAGACATTGGTGGACGCTGTGGAGGATCGTGGAGGCAAAAAGGACAGGAAACAGCAGGGGCAGCATGCATGGATGCCTCTGAGGCTGCCTAATCTTGGGATGGAGTTGGCGGTCCGCTGCCAGGCGAGCTTTCGCCTGTCCAAGCCCCTGTCTCTCGGCTCCTCCCCACCCATAATGGGCCTGGGGGCCAGAAGCGTTTACTTTGAAAAAATTATAATTTTCAAAGCAGGCCGGGTCGTTTGAATATTTCACCTAGGAATAACGGAATAGTATAGTGGTTCTATTTTTAATCGTTTTTTCGGAAATGGTTCCATGATTAAGAGCGACAGTATGGGGCATCCATATTGCGCTGCTATGATTGCAACTTCAGGTCTCCATTATGGCGGCGACAGATGGGCCGAGTTCCACTATGTATCTGGTGAAACACCTGAAAATTCTGCCTGACACAGCTCGTTTGATAAGGGAACGATGTATGGAGGCAGTGTAGTAGTAGTAGATTAAAGGTGCTGCAGTTAAAACTATGTTAGTTGGATCTTGGGATGGAGCTGGCGCTCCGCTGCCAGACGAGCTTTCGCCTATCCAAGCCCCTGTCTCTCGGCTACTCCCCAAACAGCACTTCTAAAAACCTTTTGTATAAGATCAAGTGTAGTAGTGTTCTTATAAGTTTGGGTTATGGCGGGTGAGGGGAATGTAAACAGATGCGCAAGAAGCGCTGAAATAATATCGGTAAATGATAAAAGTTTTCCAGTATATTTTGTGGATAACACAGCAGGGTGGCGACAAAGTTAACAAGTTTGATGTGGAAGCCATGAAAACAACCCAAAATTCTGCCTGACACAGCTCGTTTGATAAGGGGACCATGTATGGAGGCAGTGTAGTAGTAGTAGATTAAAGGTGCTGCAGTTAAAACTATGTTAGTTGGATCTTGGGATGGAGCTGGCGCTCCGCTGCCAGGCGAGCTTTCGCCTAGCCAAGCCCCTGTCTCTCGGCTACTCCCCAAACAGCACTTCTAAGAACCTTTTCCCCAAACAGATGCGCAAGAAGCGTTGAAATAATATCGGTAAATGATAAAAGTTTGCCAGTATATTTTGTGGATAACACAGCAGGGTGGCGACAAAGTTAACAAGTTTGATGTGGAAGCCATGAAAATAACCGAAAAATCTGCCTGACACAGCTCGTTTGATAGGGGGACGATGTATGGAGGCAGCTATATGGACGACTTTTGGAGGCAGCTATGGCGATGACATGTGGAGGTAGCAATGGAGACAACGTGTGGAGGCAGCTAAAAAGACGACGTGTGGAGGCTGCTATGGAGACAATTTAATTTGCCTGTGCCTGTATGTGGCAGTCCAAAAAAGTTTTCAAACCAGAGGAGCAGGTAGGTGGTCCCCCAGAAAAATTAAATAGATTGAGTGTCTGTATGTGGCAGTCCAAAAAAGTTTTCAAACCAGAGGAGCAGGTAGGTGGTCCTCCAGAAAAATTAAATAGATTGAGTGCCTGTATGTGGCACTCCCAAAAATTGCTTAAAACAGAGGACCGGGTATGTGGCCCTCCAGAAAAATTAAATACATAGAGTACTATAGCTAGATACAGTTGGCCCTGGCAAAAAATAGCCAGTTTCCTCTGCTTTAGTGTACAAAGAGGAGAAGAAGGAGGAAAATGAGGAGGAGGAGTGCATAAATTATTCAGGTTGAGCTTCCTTCACCTGGTGGAGAATGGAAATCCTGAGAAATCCAGGCTTTATTCATCTTGATAAGCGTCAGCCTGTCAGTGCTGTCAGTCGACAGGCGTGTACGCTTATCGGCGCGGGCAGGGGCTAGTCTATTCCTGGGTCACCTGATCAGACCAGTCAACCACTGCTATCGACGTGTAAGGGTACCACGTCATGCTGGGTGGAGTGCAGAGTCTCCTGGCTTGTGAATGGCTCTGTTTCTGGCCACCAAAAATCACAACGGCGGGAGATGCCATTTTCTCGAGCGGGCGAAATACTCGTCCGAGCAACGAGCAGTTTTGAGTACGCTAATGCTCGAACGAGCATCAAGCTCGGACGAGTGTGTTCGCTCATCTCTAGTGCAGATCTTATGTGTTTTCTGCGTGTTTTCTGTATGTATTTGACAGAACTTTTAAGGACAAAAGGACTTAGCAGGGTTAGTTTATTTACAGTCACATACAAAAAGACTAAGACAATAGTGAAAAGTGCCGTAGTCGAACAAGACTAACTCATAAATAGTATTGGGTATACCAGAGAAAATTCATTTAAGAGTGCCCTCGCAAATATGCAATTAAAAACCTAACCACCTGGATAGAGGGAAAGAAACTATTCTGTAAACATGATGTAAACAAATAACCTTTATTCAATTCCATAGATAAAATACCAATAAAAAAATCTCACAGGAGAGATACAAAGTAAAAGCGCACAGGAAATTAGTCCACAGGGAACAAATCATTTGGTAAGCAGAAAATTAGCAGCATAAATGTACAGTAGAGCGTATGTGTAAACATCGACTTGCATATGTAAACAAGCGTAAACAAAAATGGTCAGGTAACCAAGTACAACAGTATTACAGCAATTGGTAATCGTTCAAATGCAAGAGGATGACCCTGTGGAACATGTTACCTGGCGTTACTGGGGCCAGGTGGTTAGGTTTTTAGTTTATTTACAGAATATTGCCTGAGGCAAAACAATACCAACCATATCCAAGTGTTAATAAAAAGTAACTTTTATTCTAATATTTAAAATAAATAGCTTTTTAGTGTGAATAAACTATTAAAAACCCAAAGTTGTGTGGAGAGTTTTTATGGTTAATTCTTAATTGTTGTGATATTCACTATGTAGTTCAGTGTCGGATATAGGTGGTATTGTTTTGCCTCAGGCAATTTTCTGTATGTATGATACGTATATTTTCTACTTAGGATTTATTGCAACATGTCTGCTCCCATCCTATCTTGGCATTGCAAAATATTATTACTCCTTTCCTTTATATATTGGCACAGCATAGTACTACTACTTCTATTGGGTAGGGTGGTAGTTATAATAACCAAGGGGACACTGTGATTAGCTACTGTCACTTGGCTACTGTAGGGGATACTGTCATTTGAGCTACTGTTGCATATACCTTGACTAGGCTACTCTGGGGGACGACTTGACTTAGCTACTTTGGGGGCAACTGAATTGGCAACTATGAGGGCTTAGGTCACGGAGCTACTGCGGGCCACTGTGACATGGATGCATTAGGAGAAAATATGATTTGGCTACAGTCAGGGAAACTTTAACTTGGCTACTATAGGGAGAAACTCTGACTTGTCTAAAGTTGAGGCCCTGTGACTATTGGCTACTGTGGGGCCCCAGTAATTATAATGGTGATGTGGGACATAGTTTCTATGTTGGCTACCGTGTGGGGAACTGTGACTATATCAGTTGTAGTGGGTTGTGCACTGTTGTATAGTGGCTACTGTGGGGGCATAATAGTGATATCTAAGGAAGCAACAGAACAATATTAAATTTGCATTAAGAAGTTGCTAACATTTTTGTGTTGCTAAATCTGCAGAGACGAATCGTGGCTGAAAGAAGTTGACATGGCGGCCAGGGAGAAGCAAATTAAAGAGACACCACATGTAGGTGACCAGATTTACAGTAACAGCTGGTTTTACCCATTAGCTCACAAATCTGCAGGATTTCCCCTGTGGTGTGACTTTATGTTGGCTACATGGAGACAGTCTAAAACTATGTCAGATTTATCATCCTGCATCAGTATGTGATTCCAGAGCAGCTATATGAAGACAGCCTTATACTTAGTCAACACTGCGATAATTGGCACTGGCCAGCAGCTTTCTCTGATATATTCCCTGCCCCTTCCTATTTCCCCTGCCGGATCTTTGTGCCTCGGAGCCTTAGAGAAAGCTTGTCTGATGCCGTGTGCGATTATCCTGATTTCCCATTGTTACCCTGATTCTGTTCCTGACCTTGTTCCTGTACTGCCCGTCCTGATCTTCCGCAACATCCCTGACTCTGATCCAGTGCTACCTGTTTCGACCTCCTTCCTGTTCCCGACCACAAGTTTGCCTTACAGTTCTGTATTTCGCTTTGGCCACCACCGCGGACAAAGTTGCGCCTAAGGAACCACCTTGTGGTACTACGCCACAATAAGTACAACCTGCTTTGTGGCAGGATCTGGTGAAAACCGGGTACCACTTAGACTCCAGTCCCAGGTGTTGGCTTACGTCATTGTCCGCGGTGGTACAGAGGATTCACTACCACTGATCCTGACAACTCTATACCATTGGAGAGGCCACAATCCATATATACCCCAAGGCGCATGATAGTCTTAAACTTATACTACTACTGCACTACATAGCAAACAAAAGATGCAAAACTAACATGTGGAGGGAACAGTGGGGTCCTTAAATTTCCAGTGGCACACCTGAATGTGGCTATATTGTTAAAACTAGCTTATACAGTAGAAGAGACAAATTATGCATGTATTTACTAAACCTAAATTTAATGTGAGGCAAACTCAGCATTCATGCTTCAAACATTTCTTTGAATATATAGCAATAAATATAAAGATTTTAATCTCTTTAGGAATGGCCCAATTTTAATTTTTGCATTTATATTTCTTACTTTTTCAGGTTTAAAAAAGTAGTGTTACTAAGCCCATCATGTGTGTTAATGTTTCATGAGTTGTCCTTTAATAGTATGGGCATTTGTATATGGAGCTCCTCGGTTACTTTACCTTTCATTGTCCATCACTGAAAGTTTGCTTTGGTTTTACCTGTTCATGGCATTTGAGATGTAAAAGGACAGTTGTTGAAGCTGTCTTCAATGAAAATATTCACCATGTTGTTACAAGACCTGTTGCATCTGGCAAGTTGAGATTTTTTTGTTACAATTGAGGCTCAAAGAGGGAGATTTATCAGAAGCGTCTGAGAGCAAAACTATTATAGTTGCTTATGGCAACCAATCAGAGCTCACCTTTCATTTTCCCACTGTAGTTTATAAAACTAAAGTTCAACTTGATTGGTTGCCATGAGCAACTAGAACAGTTTTGCTCTCACACACATTTAATGAATCTCCCCCAAATGTTCTCAACTGCAACAAAACAACAAGACATTGTGGTGTTAAATCCCTCCCACTGACTCCAAGTTTTAGCAGTGTGAAACCATCCCTCGGTTTTATAGAGCTTTCAATGCCCATTGCAACATCTACCACACATGGAAGGGTAAATGTACCTACCATAAGGGAAAAAGTTGGTCCAAAAAAGTTGTATTGCTATATTTAGCATCCAACTGAGTGTGTCTTTTAAGTTTAATGTATATTGCAGGCTATTATTACTTTGTAATATTTCATTACAGTGAAAGACGTATAGGTACGTGTCAAATCCCATAACATAACCATGACCATAACCATGTAATTGCACAAGACCATGGCAATCAGATGGGAAGCCACGTAGTAGTGGGATGAAGCCAGTTTGTCTCAACCAACGGACTTCAAGGAGACCCAGGAAGAAGCCTGTTACCAATCTGCATGTTATTTTATTGGTGTTCACCAGAATGCTTCCGCACTCAGACTTGGGCATTTCTGCGGGGCTAAACATAATTCTTTTTGTGGCCCCAGAAATACCAAAACTTTAACTGTGTATAATTTTAATTCAGTGAATCAAATACAGAATCTAGCCGCTTGAGCACAATGTCATATACAATGAATAGTAATACTTTTTAAAATGTAATTTATACCTCTTCATGTCTAAGGTGTTATTTGAGTGGGTTAAAAAAAATCAACAGGTGGCCTGTAAAAAAACTAAACGTGCACTTACCTTCTCCTTTGTTTTCGTTCTCCCTTGCCACCATCAGCCAGTGTTACGCGCTTATTTATTTACTGGGACAGGCACACTTTGCTCCAATACTTTCCGCCCCTCTGGCACAGCCACCTATCCCCTGTCCATGCGCCCAATACACATTGAAATGAATGCTGTACGGTGCTGGGACAGAGGACAGGTGGGCGTGCCAGGCAGGTGGAGGTTTTTGGACAAGTTTATTTGTTTCTACAGCCCCCCATCCCCAGGCCACCTGTAGATTTTTTTACACACTTGGACAACCCTTCGAATGAACAATTGAATGAATGTAATAATTCTATCTTTTTGGATTTAAATGAATATTTACCTGTGCTCCTATATCATTTGATCCATTCATGTGCAAAAAAAGCTTTATATTTCGAGATGGATATGGGATTTGTGTAACTAGCAGTTTTTTCATATATCTGAAAACAATGATAACTTGCATTAAGATATGAACAATACAGTATGGTGACCTGATTATTCTATTTTGATATAAGTGAAAACAATAATGGGCATAGTAATAGCAAAATCCAAAGCTTGTACTATCAATTCATTACAGCGATGTCAAGAGCAGCACTAGTAAAGCTTTTGAGATTTGATAGATAAATGAGTTTACCTTTTACAAAAGTAGAAAGCTAGAGTGGCAAAAAAAGCCGGAACAATGACAATTAAAATCCATTCTGGAAACACATTTTTGTCTAGGAAACAATAAAGAAGTATTAAATTTCATGTATAATTTCCTAAAGAATGACTAGTGAATCAGATCAAGATTTGAAGTCAAATTCAAATGATTGGTCCTTGATACCCAATGGGGCAGATTTACTTACCCGGCCCATTCGCGATCCAGCGGTGCGTTCTCTGAACAGGATTCGGGTCCGGACGGGATTTATGAAGGTAGTTCCTCCACCGTCCACCAGGTGGCCCTGCTGCGCTGAAAAGCATCGGAACGCGCCGGAATACACCGAGCTGGACCAGGTGAAGGTAAGCGCTTCCCAAGCGACACATTTTCGGTTATTAAATGAGGCGGTTTTTCCAAATCCGTCGGGTTTTTGTTCGGCCACGCCCCCCGACTTCCGTCGCGTGCATGCGCGTGCGCCAAAATCCCGGGGCAAATCAGGTACAATCGGCGCAAATCGGAAATATTCGGGTAACACGTCGGGAAAACGCGAATCGGGCCCTTAGTAAATGACCCCCAATGTATATAGGTTACAGTACTAGGCACTATGGGGGAGCTTTATCAGCACACCCTCACAGTTTTTAGCACAAAACTGTCCTTATGACCTCCATCTTCATTAAGAAGTCAACAAGAAAAAAACTAGAAGATGGAAAAGTAAAGAGAACTTGTCAAAATTAACCTGCACCAAATAAATACTTAATTAGAAACTATGATTTAAAAGCATTGCCCTTAT
The DNA here is from genome assembly GCF_040894005.1 of Engystomops pustulosus. Lineage (NCBI taxonomy): Eukaryota > Metazoa > Chordata > Amphibia > Anura > Leptodactylidae > Engystomops > Engystomops pustulosus. Next base: position 206,230,606 of record NC_092412.1, on the reverse strand, counting down.
CATTAAATGGCTACCTTCTATTGCTGCAAAGTTAAAAAACTCAGTTTGTTAACTTATATGCAAATCACCAGACTTGAGTCATTCACTCTAAGTGAGTCATGCATATTAAAATTTACTTACATTGCCCCGCCTCCTTAGCACAGGTGAAAGTGCTTTGATATTCTGCTGTATGGAACATCATTGGGCACTTAAAGTCATGTATCAAGGATGACATTGTCTTACCCATGTATGTAGCTGATCACATGAAATCCAGTATTAAGGATGGGGAGAAGTAGAATTACATGGAGGATGGGGAGGAGTAAAAGTCCATGCAGGCATGCTGGGATTCCATGTGATCAGATACATACATGGGGTAAACATCAAAATGTAACAGGACCTTAGACTTTAAGTACCCTATGATGTTACAGAGCTATCTCTCAATGTTCCACACAGCATAATATCATAGCACTTAGACCTGTCAATCAGGAACAAGGAGGCAGGACAATGCAAGTAAAATTTACTATGCAAGACACACTAAGTGTAATTGGACTCACATCAGTTGATTTACATTTAAGTTTACAAAACATTTTTGAAACATTACAGCCATGGAAAGGAACCTTTTAGGAATGATTCCACTTAGGAACCCCAGGGCCGCCTGTGTTTACAATTCATTAGGCTGGGCCTTTTAGATAGATGCCTACTTAAGTAGTGCAGTGCATTATATAGGGGATCAAACTATCTCATGGGACTTTGACTAGGACAAATAAATACATTTTAAAAAGTTGCCCCTTTAGAAATAGAATAAACAGTTTTTAATGATTCATCATACAAAGAATTAAACAAATTGTGATAAAAATAACTTTATGAACCCCAACTGCATACAAATAAATCTACAGATCTTTTCTCAAAAAATAATCCCTCACACAGCCACATTGACAAAAAAAATTTAAAGTTATGGCGCTGGGGAAGGTGGTGATGCAAAAAGCTTTTTTTTTCCCCAAAAAGTATTTCACTATGCAAAGGAAGATCATTTAAAAAAAACCTATAATTTCAGTAAAGAATTATTCAGGTTTGACTTTGAAGGCAGAAAATGTCATATTTGCAGATATACTTCACATAAAGGGTTAATTAAAGTTCACCAGTAGGATACAGGAATGCCAAATAATTTTATTAAAAATTACATTTTATCCTGAAAAAATAAGACCACATACCACTTTAGTGACAAAAAAAATAAAACAAAAGTTATGGCTTTTAGAAGACATTGACGACAAAGCGAAAAATTCCCTGGCTATCACTATGGAAAACAAAACAAAAGGGTTTAAGAATGTTTCCTTTTTTAACTTGAAGGATGCATGTGGACTACTGACACGTGGCAGGAGCACCTGTTCTCTTCCTTCCTCCCTTTGCCTGATCTCACATATTGGAATGGGGAAGTGCTCCTGCACAGTGTGACAGCCTGTGAAGCTACAGCATAGAGGGTTCTTGGAAATCAAAATACTTTTAAGAGAGTAAAGTTTTCTATAAAATATACCTTTATTTATAAATACTGGTGTACTCCATTCTCCCCACATTTTGGTAGATTGATGCGTGTGCCTTGCCCTTATTTGTATATAATATTGTTTGTCCTTGGTCAGGTCTGTAAATATTTGTTCGTTTTTTAGAGTGTTATTTATTCGCTGTAATATGGAAAAAAAATAAAAAATATTTTAGTAAAGGCCATCTTTTTCTCATTAACATTCAGGATTTTTTTTACAGATAAAATTCTGTAAAATGATTTGCCTTTTTATATGATTGTGAGCCTATTTTCTGAGAAATGTATTTTCTGTCATCAGTATATTGTAATAGTAGATGTTTGGTATTTGCTATTGAGTGGTTTTGCTGAGAAAACAATTATAAAATTATGATAATGAGGTTCTGTCGCTCCTTTGGCTGGCTCGGAGCTGCTCCTCATACGCTAATAATGCACTGTTTCAGAGAACACTGTAATCACTGTGTAGTACCCGACAGGCAAAAGTAATCAATCGCTGCACCATCCCCCAGAGGCTGTATATGAGTCATCCAGCTCAGGTTGATTAGTCCTGTCTGGAGAGTTCAGGAAGCTCAGTGTAATGTGTTTTTTAACAGCAGCCAGTATACTTCCCAGCTTTCCCAAGGTCCTGAATTTTATAATTGTTTTCTGAGCAAAACCATTCAGATCAGGGATTAAACAAGATATATTTCTGCATTAGTGTGGCCACAGCAATCTTAAAGTATGTTTGGTTCACAATACATAAAAAACAAACACTAGATTTCATTAGATTTAAGACTTACATACATAAACACAGCAATGAAGTAATTCAGAATTATACAAAGGATCTGTCAGGTTCGCTAGGGAGAATGCTGGGACTTCTGGTTCTTCTGCTGGTGCCAGCAGCGTTCTCCGACCCCCGGCGCATATCCGCGCAAACTCCACCTCTCGTCCTGGGAAGCGGCTGTCTAGGAGTTGTGTTCGGAACTGCTGGGACTTTTGGTACCTCTGCATGGTGCCTGGTTGTTCTGCACCTTGAGGGGTTAATTCCCAGAAGCTGTCCAGCTCCTATCAGGTTCTGGAGGTGGAGTTCTGGCTGCATAAATTGCAGCTTCACTAGTCACCTGTGCCAGTGTTTGAAATCCCTTCATCACTCGCTCGCTGCATTAGGTTGTATTGCTCTGTATCTGTGTTGTTATGACCTCGGCTAGTTTTTGACATTGACTCTTTGCTTACTGATTTTGCTCTTGACGTACCCTCTCGTTGTGACTCCGGCTAGTTTACCATTCTTTTGTGTTTTATGTTTGTCAGTCTGTTTGTGTTTCCCTTCCCACACTTATCCAGTGTATTTCGAGTCTTCAACTAGTCGCCCCACAGTTTAGCGTGGGGGGGCTATAGGAAGGGACAGAGGTTGGGACAAGCTCAGGGCACACTATCCCCTGTCTTCTGTGTTACCCAACCCTAACAGGATCCCATGTTTAAGTCACACAATAGGTAAATATTCAACAGCATTTATAAAAATATAAAAGAATACAAAATGTCCCCATTTAAATCTTTATTATTATTATTATTATTATTATTATTATTATTATTAATAAAGTGGACCTGTCACCTATAAAAATGGCACTAAGAGCTGCTTACTGAAGTAGTGCTAAAACAGAAGCAGCAGTGGTACACTGCTAGCATCATTGGGAACCTCCGATTACTCTAACAGACCGCTTCCGGACCACTTCCAGCATAGAAGTATTTATGAGGGGGCGGTGACTGCCACATGACCTGCAGCATTGTCTACTAGCGTTAATAGTGGTTTTAGCACTAGTAGTTTCTTACTTTAGAAGCAGCTCCTAGTGCAGTTTTTATAGGCGACAGGTCCTATAAAAAGAACATTTACAGGGATCTTTGCTACGTAATTAACACATAAAAATTAACACATCATTTATCTATTTCTAAAAAGCAAATGCAGCAAAAACTTTATTAGTGCATTCTTCATGCATTATAGTACCGCTAAGTTGCTAAAAGTATGTGGTTATAGCTTTAACATATGTTATTAAAGTGAAAACGGTTTTTAGTGTGCAAAAGCAGCAAACCATAAAAGACTACATAAATTATATAAAGTTACAGTGAAAAAATGTATATAATAATTTAAATATATGAACACAAAGTAATGTGTTCTGTATGTACTCACCCTGAATATATGCTTTGATTTGTTCTCTACAACATGGATTTCATATTTAAAAGTCCTCTCCTTTCCATAGTCATATGTAGATGTCATTTCATCTTCTGAGCGAGTGATTGCTATACTCAATGGTGGATACCATTGTATTATTATATCTCCGTTTTTGGATAACACTTGAATATTTCTTGGAGGGGTAAGTATTTCTACAATTAACATTTTTTACATTACAATAAATACCAGAATAAATTTGCAATGTCCCATATGTAGAATACATGATATGGTTTATGCTGTTTAGTGTCCATCCATTTATAGTGATATAATTGGAAGAAGATGATTTCAAATGAATATGCCATAAATGTCCCAAATATGCAGGCCCTACCTCATACCTATTTCAAGAATGGCAATGGGGATACCTTCCTTCTCCCTGTGTTCTCCATTCATTTCTTTAGGAGTTCCAGAAATAGCAGATTTAGTTTCAAAAGATTTTATTTGGACTCCCATAAAAGTTAAATGCATGTAAACACTGTGACATCATCATTCCTGGAGTCCAAATGACTTTTAACACTGGTACCACTAGGTTGGCACACTTTTTGCCTAAACTTGAAATTACACTATTTTTAAAAATTCACATTTAGGCCTTTTTCACGCCTTGTTCATCCATCCTGCTTCCTGCTGGAAGGACCAGTATGTGGTCAGTGGACGCGATTAGAGGCTATAGGAAATGGACTATTTGGCATCCATCCACTGCCTTCGCCTTATGTACAGGGTGGATGTTTCCCCAGTTATGTAGCAGTACAGGGAGCAGGATTAAAATATAGGTAGATTGAGCATCAGCCTGGGGCCCCAGCTTTCTAGGGCGTCCATGGCTATCAAAACCACCCACCAAATTTTATGCAGAGAAGGACCTGTACCCATTAAATCTTTGTACATCTGTCCATGCTCTTAATACACATGTACACAAGAGTTTTGAAGATCATCCAAAGGTCCAGAAACTGCAGATGGAAAGCAGGCAGAAGGGATGCATCCTCCATTCCCCAAGAAGATTGATTCTAGAACCTTATGTAAGAAGTGAATTCCAGGCATGTAGCGGCTATAATATCCATATAGCCCAGTGCCCATGGCAGTCTTAATCCATCCCTTCGAGGGAGTCTCCGTGAACATTGTCAGCGGCAAATTACTGCCTACTGCAGATGTTCACTCCTCCAAATTTTCAAATTTCAGGGGGAGGAGCCAAAACAGATTATGTAACACTGAATGAGCATGTAGTGGGATAAGATGCTGCCCTATATTGTTAGAATATGTCTGAAATCTTCCTGAGTTATTCTTACTACGGAAGGAGACAAAGAAGTCTGAATGTAGTCTTACTAACTAGACACATTGAGAAAGTGTTGAGTGTGTATTTCTCAGGATATTTATTTAATAAACATTTATAAAATAAGATGGAAATGGAAAGAGATGGGAAAAAGCTGTGTCAATGTCAACATCACAAACTCTACAGAAACATCTCACCTACAGCTTCTGGCTGGAATGTTTTTGAAAAATTGTTTGAATCACTAAAGAATCCAATCGTTATCTTATCCGGATAGCCGCCATCTGAATATTCCCAAAAAACATCTTCCATATAACAGCCCACATTCTTTTTGTGTCTCTTTAAATAGTGTGTACAAAACACCCATTTTAAGTTTAACCTGTCCAAAGAACAAAGTGAGTGCTTTTTGCAGTTTTCCGGCATCTCAGAAAAAAACATCACCCAGTTTTATAATGCCTTACCTCAACGCAAAGGAGTAGTTGGTGTCTTGAGGGGCATTTGTTCTAAAGTCCCAGGAACAATTTAAGCTGGTAATACGGAATAATATGCACGACACATTGGTAATGTAAACTGAAATGAGAAATACACAGCTGTATGTTACACAAACGCTGAAAGAGAAATTGCACACAACTCCAGTCATCCACTTATAGACCTCTATGAATATGAAACTTAGAAAAATGTGATGTTGGTTACTAAATTGCTTATTAGATTTTCCAGATATGTTCGGCAAATAGTTCTGTTTTATTTGCTGATAGTATATGTAATTCTTTTCTTTTTTAGTCCATACAGTGCCATGTAGCCAGTCCTCTAGTAACAGAACTTACTGATCCACTTTACATCAGCCTCATGGCCATAAGAATCAATGATCTGGAGCCAACTATGAAGAGTTTTGTAGAGTACTCTCTGTAATTATGAGGTAGGAATAAGTTGCAAGTGATGGTGTTTTCTTTAGAGTTTTTTCTTCCACTGTACTCTTGCCTGTCTTGTCTATAATTTAAAAGATTTGGCTGCTATGTGGATAACCCCAACAGTATAAGCAATTATTAGTCTATAATCAATCCCAATGGGCAGAGTAAAAATTGCAAGATATAGTACTATTAAAAAATAATGGCATAGATGGAGTGAAACACTTTAAAACATTTTTAAAGAGTTTGTTTCACATTAAAATTTGCTTAAGTAAGTAAGTAAATACCGTATATACTCAAGTATAAGGCAAGTTTTTCAGCACAAAAATGTGCACTGTGGAATTAGGATCGTATCAGGTAAGCTGAAATTACTTTTTTAATCTCATCACCAAAAACTTCCGTATATAAATGAGTATAAGCCGACCCAAGTATAAGCCGAGACCCCTAAATTTACCACCAAAACTGGGAAAACCTATTGACTCGAGTATAAGCCGAGGGTGGGAAATGCATTGGTCACAGCCCCCCCAGTATATAGCCAGCAAGCCTCCAATAGTATATAGCAGTGATGGCAAACCTTTTAGACACTGAGTGCCCAAACTACAACCAAAACCCACATATTTTTCGCAAAGTGCCAATGCGCCAATTTATGCAGTAAGTTATTACTCCCTGCTCTATCACATGTTTAAATTGTATAGGCACCTGAGGACACCAATACAGTAGAAAGAAGGAGAAGAAGTTTGGATTATCATTGTAGCTTCCTTCTAGGGTCCTGGGCTGCCTGGGACTGCAAGAGGCCTTGAGTCTGGTCTGGCGAACTCTGCACTGGGGTGATGGCAAGGGTGCCCATAGAGAGGGCTCCGAGTGCCACCTCTGGCACCCGTGCCATAGGTTCGCCACCACTGGTATATAGCCATCCAGCTTCATAGTATGTGCCAGCCGGGAGATAACATGGCCGCGACCCTGGCTGCTGTACAAAATACCGAAGAAAAAAGAGGAGCGCTGGGGAAGACGGAAGAGGAGCGCATCAGGGAAATCGTGAGCTGCGCTGAGCATTGGGCTGCTGGAGGGTGAGTATATAAGTTTTTTTTTTTTAAGTTCTGGGTGGGCTGGCTGTATACGACAGGGTGTTGGCTGGGCAGGCTGTATACTACAGAGGGCAGGCTGGGCTGGCTGTATATTTCAGGGGCAGGCTGGCTGTATACTACAGGGGGCAGGCTGTGCTGGGTGTATACTACAGGGGGCAGGCTGGTCTGGTTGTATATTTCAGGGGCAGGCTGGCTGTATACTACAGGGGGAAGGCTGTGCTGGGTGTATACTACAGGGGCAGTCTGGGCTGGCTGTTTACTACAGGGGGCACGCTGGGCTGGCTGTATACTACACGGGGCAGGTTGGGCTGGCTGTATACTACTGGGGGCAGTCTGCCTGTATACTACAGGGGGCAGGCTGGGTTGGCTGTATACTACAGGGGGCAGGTTGGGCTGGCTGTATACTACTGGGGGCAGGCTGGGCTGACTGTATACTACAGGGGGCAGGCTGGGCTGGCTGTATACTACAGGGGGCAAGTTGGGCTGGCTATATACTACAGGGGGCAGGCTGGGCTGGCTGTATACTACAGGGGGCAGGCTGGGCTGGCTGTATGCTACTGGGGTCAGGCTGGCTATATACTACTGGGAGCTGGCTGGCTATATACTACTTGGGGCTTGCTGGCTATATACTGGTCTCGACTTATACTCAGGTCAGCTTATACTTGTGTGTATACTGTGGTTTAAGTAATTTCAGCTTACCTGATGCAGGTCCTAATTCCACAGTACACAGAACTGGTCTGGTATCCAGAAGAATAGTACATAAAAGGAAAAAGTAAGTAAGCCAAAACTTTATTACAAAGACATAAAAACCTAAGTGATCATGTCAGATCCGCCGGAAGGGACATCGTGTCTGCTGGTCCTTTCATCCTCCACACTGACAATGCAAGCGGTCTTCCCCGAGTTTCTGCAGATCTCCGCTCTGGCTCCATCCCTTGTGCGCAGCGAGTTACCCCTGCTGCATCCAGGACGCGTGCACTTTAGGGAAGTTAAGGCTGTCTGTCTTCTTTATCAACCTGGGATCCTGCTCCTATGGGAACTTGGGGGTGGATCTCAGGCTGCATAAATTGGATCTGGACCTTCCACCTGTGCCAGTGTTTGTCCTTCTGGAACTCACAGCCTAGCTGGATTCCTGGTCATCTGTGCCCCTTAGCGTTGTTGCTTCACCCCGATATTGTATTCGCCAGTTTGGTTACTCTTCTATGTCCAATGTCTGTACATTTTTAGTTCTCTTTTCTTGCGTCTGCTTTTGTTTCTTATGCTGTTTTGTATCCCGCTTGTTTCATCCTTGTTCATCCTGTTTTTTCCCTCTGTCTGAATACTGTCCTAACGCCCACACTGCAGTTTTCTGTCCGTACCACCTCACAGCGGCTGACAGACCTATTTGGGTTCCTCTCACCTCCCAGGGCCTTGCAGGGTAGATAGGAGGTTGCTGCGGCAGAGGCTCCCTACCTTCAAGGGGGTTTCTGCCTTGGTAGGGTCTAGACTGTAAATCAGTGCAGGGTTAGTTCGCCCTCTTGCTCCGTTCTGTCAGTTGCTCTCAGACTAGTGTGGTAGTTTGTTTTGTGTACAGTATTCCAGTTGTGAGTTTTTCCTAACAGATCATTTTTGCACATCATGAAGACAAAGGAAGGGTGACATGTTATGAACACGAATGAGCAGGACCGGATTAATGGGAGGGCTCCTGTGGCACGCGCCTTGGGGTTCTCACCACGATTTCAGGTTCAGACTTCCAAACTTGCAGAATGAAGTTTCAAAAAGGAGGGCTGATGGTGAGGGGAGAGCAGTGGTTTCAGCCTGCCCTGGGAACAGCAGACAAGCCTTGGAGCAGCAGACCAAGTGACTGAGAAAATCTCTGGAAGTGGTAGGTGGAGCTGAACAGCAGGAGACTGAGAGCTTGACAAACAAAGTTCAGAGTTATCAAGAAGAAGTTTAGGGATGTGAGGAGGAGGTGTATGCTGCAGTGAAAGAAGTGAGCATCAGGTGTGAGGAGAAGTAAAAGGTGTCATCACATCTTATGACTCCTGTTCCTGGTTTTGATGCTGTCCCCCTGTAATACATTTAGCTATGTTATCGCTTCTATGCAACATGTTACATTAATCATTTTAAAAAAAGCATCAAAGTAAAGAAAAATGAGTGGCAATCATTACTTTTAGAAATGAAGGTCGGTTAGTCTTAAAAATTGGGAAAACTTTGAAAGCGTCCTCAAGTGCAGTTGCAAAATTCATCAAGGGCTACAAAGAAACTGGCTTACATGAGGACTACCCCAGGAAAGGAAGTCCTAGAGTCACCTCTGCTGCAGAGCATAATTATATCTGAATCACCAGCCTCAGAAATCACAGGTTAACAGCCGCTCATAAAAAGAGACTTGTTTGGGCTAAAGAACACAAGGAATAGACATTATACCAGTGGAAATCTGTGTGTTGGTCTGTTGAGACCTGAGGTCGCACTACATTTTATCCCGAAGAGTAATAATACTCTTCTTACCATTGTTTCGCCGATTTCTACAATTATAAATAAAGTGTGAGGTAGGGGCATTATATAGTATGGGGGGGTGGGCATCATATAGTGTAGGGCAGTGGTGGCGAACCTATGGCACGGGTGCCAGAGGCGGCACTCAGAGCACTTTTTGTGGGCAACCGGGCCACTGCCCCAGCATACCAGACAGGACTCAAAGAATCTTCCTGCAGTTCCAAGCAACTTAAAAGATGTTGCTTTCAGTCATATTTTGATGCTGACTTCGCTACTTGGGACTGTAGGAAGAGGGAGAATTAGGCCCTTTCCACACTCGTGAGTGTGATGCGATGAACTCACATCACACTCGCAATGCGTGTTGCTCGGATCGCACGGCCAGAACACTGCAAACCGGAACTGAACTGAACATCACACTTGCGAGGATGGAATGGGCCTTAGACAGAGTCGAATTATTTTTGGAGGACCTCTTGCTGGTCCCATGATTCTCTGTGTACAGAGGGAGACTGGAAAGAAGCTAAAATGATGAAAAGTTTCCATCTTTCCACTGTGTTGCTGTTCTCAGGTTTTTTTGGTCGACACCTTGCGATAAATAAGTAGGGTTTTTGGTTGCAGTTTGGGCACTCGGCCTCTAAAAGGTTCGCCATCACTGGTGTAGGGGGTTATACAGTGTAAGGGGAGGGCATTATACAGTGAAGGGGGCCGGGATTATACAGTGCTTTTGTGCAATGTCAATATACTGCAATTCATGCAAAGCAATCATTACTGCACATAAATATCGCAGTAATGATTGTGTAACTCCTATTTTATGTGCAGGCACTGAGGGCATAAGAGATTGAGCAACTCAGGTGGTGCATTATACTGCGTAGTGGCACTAATTGGGAGTAAGAAAGAGGTGTTATACAGTGCGGGGGGGGGGGGTTATACAGTGCAGGGGGGGTTATACAGTGCAGAGAGATGGGCATTATACAGTGCAAAGGGGTAGGTTATACAGTGCAAGGGAGGGATTATCATTATATAGTGTGTGTGGGGGGTGTTATACAGTGAGGGGTTGGGCATTATACAGTGCAAGAGGAATGGGCATTATATAGTGCAAGGGGGATGGGCATTATACAGTCCAGGGGGGTAGGTTATACAGTTCAAGGGAGGGATGGGCATTATATAGTCCAAGAGGGGTAGGTTATATAGTGCAAGGGAGGGATGGGCATTATGCAGTGCAGAGGGGGGGGTTATACAGTGCAAGGGGGATGAGCATTATACAGTGTGGGGGGGCTTTATACAGTGAGGGGGGTTGGGCATTATACAGTGCAAGGGGGATGGGCATTATACAGTCCAAGGGGGTAGGTTATACAGTGCAAGGGAGGGATGGGCATTATGCAGTGGAGGGGGGGGGGGTTATACAATGCAAGGGGGATGAGCATTATACAGTGTGGGGGGCATTATACAGTGTGGCCGGTGGTTATACAGTGGGGGGGCATTATACAGTGTGGGGGTGGTTATACAGTGCAGGAAGTTTGACATTATACAGTGTGGGAGGGGGTTATACAGTGTGAGGGGAGGGGGGGCATTATATAGTGCAGGGGGAATGGGTGTTTTAACATAAATCATAGTACTGTGCAAGCAAACACACTGACACACACTACATTCATACATGATACATGTAAATAAACATGTACATAAGGCTGACATATAGGTCAGGCATCACACCTACATACACACACTGCACACTGCACAAAAACACATAAACATCAGAAACATACATACTTTTCAATGTTTCTGATGAAGATCAGGGCACTGACTGCAGGGCTGAGTAGTAGCTGGTCCGGGCTCACACATGCTTCCCTGCCCCTCCCCCTCCTGCTCTACTGATGTAGCAGAGTTTAGTGGGAGGAGCTGCTAACACAGACAGCAGCATAAAGCAAGAAGCTTTTCCCTAGCCCAATGCTACCGAGTGCCGATGCCTCTATCCTCCAAGTGCAGGCTGCCTGTCTCCTCTGATTTGGGTCATGCGACCAGAGCCTGTCCTAAGTAGCTGAGCTCCGGTCACATAATCTTCTATCCTGCTGGGAGGTACAGCAGTGACATGAAGAGGCTGCAGCTCCTGGCTCAGACATAGAGATTTGAGATTTGGATTTATATGCATCAGTAGATTTTCAAGGGGTAAAACTGTCTCTATATGTGTCAGAGATGCTTGTAGGGGCGTTAATGCATTTTCTGCATGAGTCCAAATTAAAGATCTTTTTTTTTTTTTTTTTTTTAAGTTTTTTTATTATCAATATGAAAAGTATACATCAATATAAAATATGACATTAGTTATTTTCAACAATCATTATCCATGTGCAATGTGGCATTAATTATTATCAACAATTCTTACTTTCCTTAATAAATATATAACAATTTACAATTCCAAATTAAAGATCTTTGGTTCCAACCACCGTATCTGTGTGCAACGCAGAAAACAAATGGACTCTACATGCCTGGTTCCTACCGTGAGGAGTAGGTGTGATGGTGTGGGGGTTGCTTTGCTGGTGACACTGTTGGGGATTTATTCAAAATTGAAGGTACACTGAACCAGCCTGGTTACCACAGCATCCTGCAGGGGCATGCTACTCAACCTGGTTTGCATTTAGTTGGACCATCATCAGGACAATGACCCCGAACATACCACCAGGCTGTGTAAGGACTCTTTGGCCAAGAAGGAGAGTGATGGGGGTGCTACTCCAGATGAACTGGACTCCACATTCACCAGACCAGAACCCAATTGAGATGGTTTGGTCCAGTGAGCTGGACCACAGAGGGCCAAAAGGGCCAACAAGTGCTAAGCATCTCTGGGAACTCCTTCAAGACTGTTGGAAGACCATTTCAGATGACCCCCTCTTGCAGCTCATCAAGAGAACACCAAGATTGTGCAAATCAGTAATTAAAGCAAAAGGTGGCTACTTTGAAGAACCTATAATCTAAGACATATTTTCAGTTGTTTCAAACTTTTTTTGTTAAGTATATAATTCCATATGTGTTAATTCATAGTTTTGATGCATCAAGTGTGAATCTACAATTTTTATAGTCATGAAAAGACAGAAAACTCTTTGAACGAAAAGGTGTGTCCAAAATTATAAATATATATTAGAGAGAAAGAGAAAGTCTCACCTGGTGGGGCAGTGTAAATAAATTTTGCAGGCTTGCTTTGGAATTTTATTCGTAGGTTGGAGTCACAGAGTCCATTTGAAACTGACCCCACAACTTGAGGATGCATGTGTAGTTTAATTTTGTGATCATTTTCATTTGTCATTTTTATCTTCAAAAAAAAGCAGAGAAAACCCTGTAAAACATTGCAATCACAAGGGAATACCTCTATCTATGAAGGTATTTATTATTCTCCAAATAACTGAAGAAATTAAATGTTGTAATAAACATGGATTGCAAGAAGAACAATACTGTGGAGACAAACATAGAAAATCACTGAGGAAGTAGTAGCTTTATGATGCGGTACCTTTAAAACCAATGTAGGTAATATTTACGCTGGAAATGTTTAAAATGATCTTTTCTGTCTATACTTATAGGGCTGCCATTTTGCCTGAGCTGCAATTAACAACATTTAGATATTGTTAATTCTCCCTAGCATTAGGCTTGACAAAGGGGACGTTCCCCAAAACATTGCACCACCTGATGGCTTGTTCACACACCAGCGCTGGATCCTGAGGCGTCCATGCTTATTCAGGTTGGATGGTCTATTTATATTTTAGAGACTATTGCTTGAACAAATTCTTGCAGATTTTGTGCCTGTTGTGCTACTGACCATCACTTGATGAGAAAGCAAAAGTAGTTTAAATGCAATATACTAGGCTAGCATAATTTTTTGGAATAAAATACTATGAATATGTCATAAATACTTTACATTTGATTAGCATTTTAATGTATCACATTATGTAGTAATTATCTATGTGTAAAATAGGAACCCTCACTAACCCAGGGATGGGAAGGGGGGGGGGGGGTAAGGTCCGCAACACAGTTGGAGCATTTGTAAAGTTCTGTTCGCTCCAAATGCTTGCAAATACAATTTATCTGGTTATCAAATAGAGGTGTATTTTTTACACATATAGGCCTTAATTTATAAAAAAAAAATTGCACCATAGGCAGTTTACTTCACTAATATGCAGAGTTCGCCAGATTACTTGTTGAGCACAGTCTTCATTAATACGGCGCATCCTGCACCCTGCACTACTCAGGTGTGCAGTATATTTTTGGTGTACCTTAAATATGCAGCAAGCAACACAATTCTGTCAAGTCGCAGTGATTAATGTGGAGCGCGGTACAAATCGGCACCAGAACGCCCCTTAAGGCGCAGAATTTTGTGGTGTGGCAGACACAGTGCAGCATGTGCAAATAGTTTGCATGTTCTTTTCAGTGCAAAGTCAGACAGAAAACTGGCACAAAGACTTTTAGTAAATGTGGGCCAAAGTTTTTTGATATTTTATAAAAATATATCCTATTCAAAGCTAATAACAAATGACAAGAATATAGTATAGTGAAAGAGCTTGTATGAAATATTAAACTGGATCCTGCCTGAAAGGTCTTTGCTAGGTGTATACATTTGGCCAAATTTATTGAAACTAGTGCAAACTAGTGCCCGTGGAGTGTGCAGAGTGCGCCAGATTAATTAAAACTGAGGAACAGTCTTCATGAATCTGGCGTCCCCTGCACTGCTCGGAAAGTGTGCACCTTTGTTGTGGCACAGACAGAACTGTGGCGCATTTCGGGAATAAATGTGGAGCAAACTCCGACTAAGCGCTAACACAGCCCTGTATGTGCACATTTTTTATGTTTTGTCGGGCACAGTGCAGCCTCAACAAAAAACTGGTGCAGACACTTTATAACTACATGTGCAAGCAGTTTGCACGTTCTTTTCAGGGCAAAGTCAGACAGAAAAATGGCGCAAACACTTTAATAAATGTGGGCCATTGTATCGCTTAAATCATTTTCTGAATCTAAATATCAGAATAATATTTGAGGTTAAGGATAACATTTTAAAATAAATATACATAGAATAAAACATTTCTTACCCATTGAAGTTTCTTCAAAGGTTTATCTGAAAATCCAAAGGAAAAATTATAGCAGACATTTAAATGTCCTTTTTCAACAATTTCTTCTGCTTCCCAGGACACTTTGATGGAATTGAAGCCAAAAGATGACACTGTAACATTAGGCTGTTGAAGAATAACTGCAAACAGGTCAACATTGATATTACTATGACAATGATAAAAAAATAATAACAATAAAATTAATATTATTGGTTAAAGGGGTATTCGCATCTGGGAATTGACATTTTATATAATTCAATTGCCATATACATACATTTCTTCAATTGGATTTTGTAAAAATTTGTTAAACTAATTTCCCATTAATGAAACCATGTTGTTCCTTGGAAAATAGATTGTTGTCATTGGATTCGACCACAGCTGCTGGAGTTGTTACACTTAGAAACAAATCAATTTTGCATATGAAATGGCCGTGAGATTCTGCATGTTCCGCAGGTGTTATGTAATAATGAACCTTGAATCCAGGGGGTCGGGCATGACTCAAAAGTACATGTGTGACCACTGCTGCCAGGGTGCAATGCTGGTCATATCCAGTGCAAACCATCTTGTTTTTAAGACACAGCTTGGCTTCATTCATGGAAAATTATCTTCACACAGAAACATTATTTTTACTAACATGAAATTGAAGAAATGTATATATATATATATATATATATATATATATATATATATATATAGGATGAATAAACCAAGTGATTGTTTTTCATTTAACTTTTCATTTTTTTTATTCCCCTTCTTCAAAAATCTACCACTATTTTACATTTCTAGAAGAACAAACGAAGGTAAGCTCCAGCGAGGATCCAAAAATGTGGGAAGTCAAGAAAAAATATATGAAAAAATCAAAAAAATGGAAGCATTAAAAACTAACTTTTAATTCATAAGGTTAAAAAACCATGTGCACATGGGAAAGAAAAAAGCCATGACGCGTTTCGGAAGTCAATCCTTAGTCATACTGGCGAGTATGACTAAGGATTGACTTCCGAAACGCGTCATGGCTTTTTTCTTTCCCATGTGCACATGGTTTTTTAACCTTATGAATTAAAAGTTAGTTTTTAATGCTTCCATTTTTTTGATTTTTTCATATATATTTTTTCTTGACTTCCCACATTTTTGGATCCTCGCTGGAGCTTACCTTCGTTTGTTCTTCCACATTGTCTCGGAGCGGCCCGACTTCTTTGCTCCGTGCGCCCGATCCTCATATGGCCTCCTACATGTCGGTGAGCTGAAAGAAAGACTTTATTTCCTTTTGTTTTTTACATTTCTAGAAACTTTACTATCAAGTAATGGTATTTTATATTCTGTAACATACTGGGAAATTTCCAAATGCTGTGAAAATGAGAAAAAAAACCCATTTGCAACAGTTTCTTGTGGGCTTCATTTGTACGGCTTACACTGTGAGCTCCAAATAACACTTCTACTTTATTCTTTGTGTTGGTATGATAATGGGGATAGTTTACATAGGTTTTATTTTAAAAAATATACGGTAAACGTTTTGTATAAAGATTCTGATGTCAATAACTTTTCCATACTTCAGCGTACAGACCTATGTAAGGTGTAAATTTTTGTAGGACAAAGTGACATTTTCGTTGCTACCATTTTGGGGACTGTATGACCTTTTGATCACTTTTTATAAAAAAAATGTATGTGTTGCGAAATGGAGATTCAGACATTTGTCAATATATTTTGATAGATCAGGGATTTTGCTATACGGCCATACTTGACAAACTATGTTTGTTTACTGATTTGTATGTGCTTTCTATGGAAAGGGGTTGATTTGAACTTCTAGGTTTTAAAAAAATTGACTTTTTTATATTTGGGGTTAGAAATACAGTGCAATACAATACAAAAAATTTTTAAAAATTAAATAAAAAATACTGTATATATAAAAGTTCCAAGGCAAGGCAGTTCCCAAATGCAGCCTTCATTTCAGTGCCACTAGGAATTGCATACATGCTTAACCATCATGAAGGCACCCATCAACACTGATCCTGAACTGAAAGCATAGACCAAGATGAGTATTATTTATAATTACTTAAAGTTTAAAACCACTGGAACCTAGTGTTTCTAAACATAACAGATGACACATCAATAAACTATGGCAGGTAATGAGACGAGGTACAATGGTAGGTAACAGAACTAGGAGCTAGTGCAAAAATGAAGGCAAGGTATTGCAATAGAACTCTAGAGTACAGTGTAAAATCAGAGTAGACATACACATAACAAGACAGAAAGCATAGGAACCATAACAAGAGACAACTCAAACATATTACCGGATTGACGGTCGAACAGCCAATCTGGCAAATTGATGGCCCTGGCAACTGCCCATGGCTATGCTTAGCAAGGGACACACACTAGTAATGAGGGTCTCTGGGCACCTAATCAGGGACACCTAAGCACTCTAGCAACTAGGCATGGCTATGAATAGCCAGGAGGACAACATGACCAATTACAGCCATAGCCAGTTGCTTTTGGGCAGCAATCTGCAGAATTGTCTGTTTCACTGCCAATCCGGAAGGTTGGCTCATTTCTAACTATAACCCTCAGCAAAACCAGTTTTATAAAGGAGTAGTTGCTTTATGCAACTAACCAACAGGTGAAGAGAACGGAACAGAAACCAAAGTTTTTATATCCCTAAAGAGCTAGTGCACCAAACCGAAAGCAGGAACATAGTGCCCAATTCCACAACAAATCAGCAGACAGGGAGAAAATGTTAACTAGTACAGCAAGCCATCATTACATTTCAGATTTTATTTTTGTACAGTATAAGCCTATTCTCAAGACAAGGAAGAGGTGTAGGTCCTGAGATTACCCAGAACCTCTGTCCCTGCCTACTTGCCCACACTGCGTTAATCTTCTAGTGACAACTGGGCAAAAGCCCGTATTCTGAGTATGTGCACCGAACAGGTAATAACCAAACAAAGAGATAGACAGACACAAGGGAGGTCAGGTTAATCAGGTCAAAACCAAGATGGCAACTTGTTACAGAATTGAAATGCAAAGAATATTCAAGAAATCAAATAGACACGGGACAGAATACATTGCAAAAAGCCCTGTAGATTAAGTAGAACTATAAGTAAAATGAAACCAGGATAACCAGCACTAAATTGAGTGGGGCATGTTTAAATGGTATAAATGTAGTTCCTGGTAGCAGATTGGTTAAGCAATTGATTATTCCAACAGCTCCTGAGATATACCCCCAGATTAAATATGTAGAAAAATGAATATTACCCCCTCTGCAGAGCAAAACACCTGAAAAATACATTATACAATATAAAGGCCAATTTTAATTTTAATAATTTCTATAAAATCAGCAAATCTTGCTGAGTTTTCTGCAATTTTCTCATCTCGTACTACACATTTCATTTAAATTATCTGCCCAATATATACATTTCTTCAGTTGGATATTATTATTATAAAAAAAAGTACATTTGTGAAGACAATTTCACATAAATGTAGTCATATGGTACCTTAGAAACAAGATTGTTGTCCTTGGAAATTACCACCTCTGCTGGAGGGATTGCACAAGGAAACAAACTGATTTTGCATATGAAATGTCCAGGAGTTGCAACATGTCCCACAACTGTCCTGTGGTAATGAACACTGAATAAAGATGGTCATTCAAGCAACAAGAGTGAATTCCTGGCCACCACTGCCAGGGTACAGGGGTGGTCGTACCCAAGGACAGCCATCCTATGACAAACCTCTTGTTTCTAAGAGACAACATGGTTACATTTACAGGACATTATTTTCAGACAGGTAGATTTGTGAGATGGGAATTCCCTTTTAATTCCAGCAATTCTGAAGTAAAATTGTGTTTTAAATTACTGTATTTTAAATGCCACACTGAGTCCAACTTTTTGGGATTTTTCTTGGATTTTCTGCTGGTCAGATGTATCTTAGCAGTTTTTCCTTATCAATGCATGTGGCGTTTGGCCCTTAGTGAATTTGCGAGTTTTTAAAACAAAAGTCACATAAAAGTCTCAAAAAGTTGCAATTATTGATGCTGCTATATGTACAATAAATAAAATGTACAATGTGAAAACCAAAAGAATTCTCAGATACTTACAATTCCCACTACAATCTGTTTCATCCACTTGGTTGAAAACCATCATGTTCGTCAGGTGTAATAGCAAAACATATTTAATTCCTTGATAAGCCATCATTCTCCACAATCCTCTAAATTAATAAAATATTATTTATAGATTATGCACTAATATCAATTTATCCATTGGATTATTTTTAAAATGTTGGTGAGATCTCTAGTTTCAGACAGAATTACCATGCAAGTTCATGTTTTCCGTTTTTTCCATTCTTGGGCTACATTAACTAAAAACAGTGCACACTGCACTACATGATAAATGTGTTGCACAGTCCAACTGTGACCGCAACATCCCTTTTAGTGCAGGAATTTGTGTCGCATGAAGAATAGTGCAGCCATAACACAAAGTCGCATGCAACACATGTGGAGCGGACACTTC
Source organism: Engystomops pustulosus (assembly GCF_040894005.1). NCBI lineage: Eukaryota > Metazoa > Chordata > Amphibia > Anura > Leptodactylidae > Engystomops > Engystomops pustulosus. Next base: position 206,211,602 of record NC_092412.1, on the reverse strand, counting down.
TTAAATACCGTATATACTTGAGTATAAGCCGAGTTTTTCAGCACCAAAATTGTGCTGAAAAAACCTAACTTGGCTTATACTCGAGGTTATAAAAAATTAACACTGTACTTACCTTTACGATGCCTCCGCAGTTCCTCTTCCTGCTTCGAGTGCTACGGCTCCATCTTCAGGTCCTCTGACTCCTCTACAGGTCCTCCAGCTCCTCTTCGGGTCCCTGCTCAATGCAGGTGGCACACAAACAATGACGTCGGCAAGCGGCTGACTTCATTGTGTGAGCCAGCTATGTGGGAAACTGAAGAGGAGCCGGAGGACCCGAAGCAAGAAGGCTTGGCATACTCAGGGCTGGCTGGCTATATACTGGGCGGGATGGACTAGCTATATATGGGGGGCAGGGGCTGGCAGGCTATATACTGGGGGGGCAGGGGCTGGCTGTATATTGGGGGGCAGGGACTGGCAGGCTATATACTGGGGGTATGGGCTGACCGGCTAATTACTAGGGGGCAGAGGCTGGCTATATACTAGGGGAGCAGGGGCTGGCAGTCTATATACAGAGAGAAGGGGGCTGGCTATATACTGGGGCAGGGGGCTGGCCAGCTATATACTGGGGGGAAGGGGGCTTAATAGCTATAAACTGGGGGGAGGCTGTGACAAATGTATTTCCCACCCTAGGCTTATACTCGAGTCAGGAGGTTTTAATGGGTTTTTAGTGTTAAAATTAGGTACCTTGGCTTATACTCAAATATATATGGTACATGTGCAAGCAGTTGGCACATAAAATAACGTGCAAAGTCTGAAAGGAAACTGGCACAGGGACCTTAGTAAATGGTGCCCATTATGCTTCTTTTTTGTAGCACAACTCAAAGTCATGATAATAAACTATTTAACATTTGTATATATTATGTGCAACACTGCTTTTCAGGACCCAAAACTTTATATCATTATGTTAACAGAATTGTGTAAGGGTATTTTTGTGTGAATATCTTACATTTTCACTAGTCCCATTTTTGGACAAAGTGATTTTAGAAAGTCATTCTTAACCTCTAGAGACATTAGAATTGTTTATAGAAGGTAGAGCAAATTTCTTAATTTGCAGAATATCCTGGAATTTCCTTGTAGATTTTGAAGTGGATCAATGAGGTGTATCAACTGCCTGTATCCCCTCTTGAATGGCCTAATTAAAAGTTATCACAGGCAGCTCAGGGGTCCTTCAATGGACCACAGGCAGAAAAGACCTTCCATTGGCCACCCACAATTGCACCTGTGGGGTGCCTATGTGTGTCAAAGGTCTCTCTCTCCATATTTGACCACTGTGTCTAAGAGGTTAAACACTCGAGTTGAGAGCGTTTTTGATCACAGGTGTTAATGCTAGGGCTGGGCTGTGATAACAAAGCCCAGCGGTGGCACAAGCAGAATGCTAAGTAATGCCGTGCCATAGAAGAAGTACACTTAATGACAGCCATAAAAAACCAATAAAGATGTTATTAAGGTGTTACGTTTGACCCCAACTAGATGGTATGTTTGACCTAACAAATCACTCTCTCCTAATTTTTTGGACACTTTTGGAAACTTTATCGCACATCTGCCCAAGAATTTTTTTCTATTTTACTTGGTGATGTAAAATCACTAAATTATTCGGGTGCTGAGACCCTTTTGTCAAGGGGGTCTGTCAAAATCTTTTGTCAAAAGAAAATTCAATATTTATGTATGTAATATAGCGTGGTAAACCATTAAACCATTTGTGAATTTGGTTTTTACTACGGTAATATCTTATGTTAATGATACCTAACTGTATAACTCTTTATGTAAAATTACCACTGCACTACAATGAACACCAGTGATAATCTGTCTGCTATCTCTGTTATCATGTGTATAAAAAATTTGATTGGATAGAATTACATATAATTTGTGAGTCAAGATCGGAGGTGGATTGACAGAATCGGGGGGGTGGTGGACCCACTGAACCACCACGAACAATGACATGAACCCACGCCTGGGAGTGGAGTCTAAGTGGCAACCAGTATTCCCCAGAGCCTGCCGCAAATCAGGTTGGACTTGCTGAGGTGAGATACCACCAGGGCACTCCAAAAGCACAACTTACTTGCAATAGTGGCCAAGGCGAGGTACAGAAAAGGCAGGCAGAATCAGAGTCGCAGTCAAGCAGGAGGTCAGGACAGGCGGCTAAGGATCGGAGTCGGGGACTTAGAAGAAGGTCAAGACAGGCGGCACAGAATCAAGGTCAGGAAACAGAGCAGAGGTCATAACTGGTAATAACAAGAGTCACAATAACATACTTTCTCTCAGGCAACAGGGCACAAAGATCTGGCAGGGGACAAAGAAAGAGGCAGGCTTTATATCAGGGCACCGACCAACCAGAACCAATTAGCTGCGGCGCTGGCCCTTTAAATTTCACAAAGCCAGCTTGTGTGCAATAGGGGGCAGGTTCGCACGCTCCGGACCAGAAGAGCCGTTGCTGGAGCGTGGACGGGTGAGTAACCCTACAGCAGCTGCTTACTGTAAGTTACAGTTATGAGTTTCATGTACTGCAGAATATTACATACCCCACTTATTATTTAGCTCCTAATGATTACAATGTCCTGAATATACAGTATATAGTTTTGTTATTTTTAAATAAGGTAAAAAAAAATGCAACTCTACAAAAAAAAAAGGTAAAATTCCAGTATTTCTTCACTGATACTACCTTTATTACTTTTTTTAAATTTTTATAGTTTCAAAATGGCAAAAAAGAAGTAAATTAAACATATGGAAGTTTTTTTCCTCTTAACGTTCACATTTAGTGATAACTAATGAAAAATCAAGCATTTGGTGTGCAGAGATGCCTAACATTTTTAGTTTTTTTTTTCTTTTATTAGTTTATATAAACTTTTCAAGGGGTAGGGTGTAATTAGAATTTACACTTTACATTTTTTTTCATATATTTTCTAAAATGTAAAAAAATACCGTTTGTATTCTTTCAATTGTGGGTGTTCGCAGTAATGTTTGCTGAAGTATGCAACAAAGAACCATTGCTTATGAAAAGTGTTATTCATCTACCATCTACAATTATAGTAATCTTGACACGCTTGCGTAGCTGAAAAAAAAAGAGTTATAAAAAGCAAACCCGAATGTGGGGATGCAATATCTGGTTCTCTGGACTGCTAAATATTCATGCCAACCTGGGAGAGGAAAGTATGGGAGTGGGAGGTGACATTACGCAAGTGGTGTGAATAATTAACAGCTTGCAGCTCCGGGCATCGCACACCCACTCTCCGGGTTACTTTTTATAAGGCACATTTTCAGCAATCCAAGATGAAAGAAGATCAGCTCTGGGAGGAGAAGAGGATTTTAAGTGAGTATCTGTTGTTAATTTTTGCTTACTGGTAATGGCAGATTTTTATTAAGGAAGACATTTCACCACTTACACACTCCACCTATCTACATCTGTTAATAGGTGCAATGTGCTGATTCTAACAAAGATAGAATTTTCTCTCTAGCACACTGTCAGGACTCGGGGTCAGTGAAACCCCTGGACCACCGCAGATGATGACTAGAGATGGCAGAATTGATACAAATTCAATTCGACCCGCTTCGCCGAATTTCCAGAGTAAATTTGATTCAAACAAAATTGAATCATAACGAATCACAGCATGTGACGTAACAGTATGTCACACGCCGGGTGCGGGTGCATGGAGAGGGCTCATCGGCTGAGCCTTCTCCACAGCCGGTAAGTGTTTGCTGCAATACCCCGCACATCGACGCTGACAGAGCTGCCAGCAGCTTCAAAAAGATGCCGTCGCCGCCATCTTGCAGAGGATTGTCGCTCCCCTGACATCATCGGGGAGCGGCGATCCGTCGCCATGACAGCCTCCGAAGCCCCGAGGCTGCTTCATTTTAACTCTTTCATTATAATGTGCGATCACCACATTGTAATGAATGAGGAGACAAATCAAACAAACAAAGTCAAACTATAGTATGGTAGTATATGATAGGATCGATCAGACAACCAAGGGTTAAAGTACCCTAGGGAGCCAGAAAAAATAGTAAAAATTTAAATTAAAAAAAGGTTAAAAAAAATGATAACAAAAAACCTAAAAATTTTAATCACCCCCCCCTTCCCTAAAACTGATATAAAAATAAATAAACAGTAAAAAACATAAACACATTAGCTATCACTGCGTCTGAAAATGCCCAATCTATCAAAATATAGTAATGTTTTTTTTCACTGTGTTTAACCCTGTAATAGAAAATAGGGCCTAAAGTCAAAAATGGCACTTTTTGCCATTTTGAAAAAAATAAAAAAATAAAAAAAAAACTGATCAAAAGGTCGTACAGTCTTTAAAATGAGAGAAATGAAAAGGGCATAAAAAGTCGCAAAGAAGACAACACCAACAGCTCCGTAGACCAAAGTATAAAAAATTTATTAGCGCCAGAAGATAGCAAAATAATTTTTGTGGGTTTTTTTGTGCAGGAGGTTTTAATATTTGTAAATGTATGAAAACATTATAAAAGCTTTACAAATTTCGTATCCCTACTGCCACACATTGAGGAACACTACCGCCATACAGTGAGGAAAACTACCGTCATACAGTGAGGATCACCAACGCCATACAGTGGGGGACACTACCCCTATACAGTGAGGAACACTACCCCCACACAGTGAGGAACATTACCGCCATACAATGAGGAACACTACCGCCATACAGTGAGAAACACTACCGCCATACAGTGAGGAACACTACCGCCATACTGTGAGGAACACTACCTCCATACAGTGAGGAACACTACCCCCATACAGTGAGGAACACTACCGCCATACAGTGAGGAACACTACCGCCATATAGTGAGGGACACTACCACCATACAGTGAGGAACACTACCGCCATACAGTGAGGAACACTACCCCCATACAGTGAGGAACACCACCCCCATACAGTGAGGAACACTACCGCCATACAATAAGGAACACTACCGCCATACAGTGAGGAATACAACCGCCATACAGTGAGGAACACTACCGCCATACAGTGAGGAACACTACCGCCATACAGTGAGGAACACTACCCCCATACAGTGAGGAACACTATGGCCATACAGTGAGGAGCACTACCTCCATACAGTGAGGAACACTACCGCCATACAGTGAGGAACACTACCGCCATACATTGAGAAACTCTATGGCCATACAGGGAGGAACACTACGGCCTTACAGTGAGGAACACTACTGCCATACATTGAGGAACACTAGCGCCATACAGTGAGGAACACTACCCCCATACAGTGAGGAACACTACCCCCATACAGTGAGGAACACTACCCCCATACAGTTTTCATTTTTCACTTCATTTTTCAATATATAACGTTTTAGTTTTTCCCTGGTAAGAGCTGTGTTATGGCTTTTTTTTCTGCGTAACAATATGCAATTCCTAATGATGGTATTTAATATTCCACTTACTATGAAGCGGAAAAAAATTGTGAATGCATTGAAAATGACAAAAAAAAACACATTTGTGCCATTTTCTTGGTGGCTTGGATTTTACGCCTTTCACTGACACCCCAAATGACATGTCTACTTCATTCTTTGGGGCAGTATGATCACATCGAAGCCATATTTGTGTAGGTTCTATAATGTTTTCATAAATTTACAAAAATTAAAACCTCCTGTACAAAAAAAACCATCTTCATTTTGCCATCTTCTGGCGCTAATAATGTTTTCATACTTTGGTGTGTGGTATAATTTTTTGTGACTTTTGATGACTTTTTCAATGCTATCATTTTGAGTACTGTATGACCTTTTGATCACTTTTTATTGAATTTCTTATATTTTCCCTAAATGGCAAAAAAGTTAAATTTGTAACTTTGGGCACTTTTTTATGTTACAGGTTTTAACGCCAGGAAAAAACTTTATTATATTTTGATAGATCGTACATTTTAATTAGATTTCATTTTTTTTTTTTTTTACTATTTTTCAGACCCCTTAGGGTACTTTAACCCTGGGTTGTCTGTTTGATCCTACCATATACTGTTATACTACAGTATGGTATAGGGATGTGCAAATCATACATTGTAATAGATAGCCTAAAACATGACAGACTCGGATCTTTGTGTGACCCGAGGCTGTCATGGCAATGGATTGCTGCTCCCCAATTACATCAAGGGGCACCAATTGCGAGTGTTAGCAACAGGTGTTTACTCCATTGTGCAGAAAACACCCGGTGAGTATGAAGAGGTGAGTATGAAGTGTTTTTTTGTCTGTTCATTGAGAAAACTACTATAGAGTTTATTGTAGAGTTTAAAATCTGCTCTCTTTTTACATTAAGGAACTGGTTACTGTAACTATTGCACAACACTATGGTAACTATTCCATAAACTTACGTAACTTGTATGTATGTTTTGTAAGAAAGAAATAAGTACACACAATAGCTCCTAGGAGAAAAGTCTATTAATAAGCTCAGACTGTAGTACAACAGCTTCAAAAGTAATAGTAATTGTAGAATTTTGTCACCTTGGTGGACAAGGATGTATCTAATATGTCCTAGATAGTAAGAGCTACAACTTTTGATTTAGAATCACAGTTCTGGTGGAAGCTGCAAAAAAAAAATTTTCAGGATTGTATTTCTAGGTGCCAGAGAACCTAAGATATTCATGGTTATAGTGAAGTTTGGTGTGCGATCTTTATATACACAACATTAAAGATCAGATATTTCATAGAGCACCTCTTAGGCCAGGCCTAAATTCATTATTATATTTACCAAAAGTTGCATTGCTGCAACATAAAAGACACTTTAGCCCATAAAAAGGAACTTTTATTCATGATTTTTATTTTAAAAATATACACTAATAGAATAAGGATTTTTAATAGAAAAAGTGAGAGTGCATGTTAAAAAATACATAGTAGTGGTAGTAGTGGTGTTTTGTTATCAATTATTGATTTACAATGTTTTTGGCTAGAGATTTCTGTGTGATTCTCATGCATATATTTTCAGATAACTCTGTGGCTGTAAGATAGAGTCATTATTATGAGTCCTGTGATAACATTACTCTTTTCACTCTAATATTTTATATTATACAGTATCGAGGTATGAATTCATTCCTGTATCTCATATCGCAGAACATACACAGTCTACTCTACAGTTTGTCCTATTGATATCTATATCACAAGATATAGCGGTCACTGGAGCTAGACCCAAGATCCCGCTAATCAACACTATTCTGTTACACCACTTAGTTCCAATTTAACACAACTAACTCTCACTGTATTGTTTAACTTCACTTGTTGCATAGACTCTTACTTATGGTCCTTACTCTATTAGTGTATATTTTTTAATAAAAGTCATGAATAAAAGTAACTTTTTATGCGCTAAAGGGCCATTTTCATTGCAGCTATACAACTTTTGGTAAATATCTTCATATACAGACACTGTCACTTTAACAGTTATTATCTTTGTTTGTTTGACACCTAGAAACAGAATCCTGGTGTCATACTAAAGAGAAAATTCTAATGTAGGTGCCATGGATCCAAAGTTATAGCTCTCTTTAATGTTGCATAGAGGGATCATTTCACAGCCTCCAGATAACCCAAATATTATCTGCTCCTGTTGCTAATATTAGCCCTTGCTTAGTCAAGGTACCGGCGTCCACACAACACACAGCATGGGTAAGCTGATTGCTACTATATCTACTGTAGGAAAGGCACATAGCACTTTAATAATATGTTACAGGAACATGTTGTGCTGGATTATCATGTACTGTTGCACTGGCATTTTATAGCAGATTTCCAATAGCTTTGCATGGCAATATATCCTGATATAAAATATTCACTTGCTGATTTGTTATGTGGGGATGCATTAGTGGAACTCCCGAGGACAACTTACCTTTTACTGTACTTCAAAGTCATACTGTTATACTGTTGTTTTAGATGGTAATAATTAATAAAAGGAGATTTAATTTTGAACAAAATGGTGTAATGAAATGTTTATGGACCAGATATCACTCATGCGGTTTTTTGAGGTTATATTGAGTTGTAAATGGAGTGGGTTCGCATAAAGAAATCTCATAGACAAATGTTGTTCTATCATTTTGTGCTAATCATTTGGTTTGGGGTTTCAAAAATATATGCGTGTAATCACTATATTTTGCAAGTTTTCTTAAAATTTCTAGTTAAAAAGCAGATTTTTAGTTATTTCAGCTATAGTGATTTTAAGATGAAAAATTAATGTGAACATATGACTATATGAACATTTCCATTGTTCTTGAAAATAAAACACTTGTTGTATAGTTTATTAAACAGATTTATTAGTTTTATCATATGTTCACTAAAGGAATCTGCACCGTCATGCTTACAATCACAAAATTTTGCAAAGGATATGGAGAAGCAAGAAATTCTGACAATTCCAACAATTCTCACCAATTATAGCTTGTGGCGCCTTCCATCTCCCGAGCAGCTCTTCTTTACAATTATTGTACATGCTTGTTATAAAGATATCAACAAGGTGAGAATTTTTATCTAACTAGGATACTTCATTTAATTAAGAGCTACACATGAATCTCGCACTTTCTTTTCCCCCTCTCTATATGGTATAGTTTCACCTCCGTTGAACCACCTCTAATCCTGCACTAAATTTGCACAGCTGCTCCACCCCCCCCCCCCCTCTGAATGCATTTTCCAAATACACTTATTAACAACCATATACGGCGCTATTGCCTGCTGGCTGCTGTGGCAGTTAGAAGCTGAGCTGTGATTGGTTGCTATTTTGCCACAGGTCATTAATATGAGCCCTGATCTTTGATTGGTTACTATCGGCAATAAATATAAGGCAGCTTATGTGTGAGATAATATGGATAGGGAAAAAATTGAGTGACAGAGCAACAGAGAGACGAACAGAGAGACAGACAGATAGACTGTCAGACAGACAAAGAGAGACAAAGACAGTTGGAGAGAGAGACAGTCAGAGACAGATTGCCAGAGACAGTCAAATACAGTCCGAGAGAAAGACAGAAAGAGAGTGTCAGAGAGTGACAGACAAAAAGACAGAGCGACAGTCGGAGAAATATAGATAAAGAGAGAGGTATAGCTAAGAGTAGTTATGGGCATCGCAAGAGCTACAGTTAGTATATAATATAATACACCCCTCATATTTATTTAAATACTTTATTATATCTTTTTATGGCACTACATTCAATATATTAAAGTTTGATACTACTGGTTTAGGGCTTATATAATAGTCTAAATTTGGTGTGCCCTCAAAATAACTCAACATACAGTCATTGGGTGAGATTTAGCTGTAGTGTTTGAGGTAAAACTGTTCTAGTTGTCCATGGAAACCAAAAAGTGTTTAGTTTTAATTCTAAACTGATGTGGGAAAATGTAAGCAGAGCTCTGATTGGTTGCCTTTGGTGACTAAAACAGTTATGCTTTCAGACACTTCTAATAAATGTCCCACATTAAGTCTAAATGTGAGTCAAAAGTGTCACTCAAAAGTGAGCTCACCCATAGTGAAAGTTTCAATATGTTCTTTGGCCACCATTATTTTCTAGCACTGGCTAAACTCTCTAGAGCTTTTCAGGTTACCGCTGGAATCCTCTTTCACTCCTCCCACAGACCGAAGCCATGCAACTTCCACCACCATGACTTTAGGCAAGACACACTGGTAGTGGCTCTACTCACCTTGATACTACCTCCTCACCGCACACGCTTGGTACTATATGAACCAAATAACTTTTTATTGGTCTCATCAAATGATAGGACATGGTTCCATTAATCTATGCTGGCAGCAAACATACGTCTGTTTAAAAAGATAGGATGCTGAACATGTACACCCAACTGTTTTGGTCAACCATTGCCGGGCCTGTTTTGAGTGGAACCTGTCTTGTTAAAACACTGTTTGGTTTTGGGCGCTGTGTTGTAGCTCAGTTTCAGGGAGTTGGCAATCTTTTTACAGACTAGGTCATCTTTATGTAGAAAAAACATTTCTGTTTATTCCCATGAGGTGCCATGTTGAATATCCAGTGACCAGTAAGAGTGTGAGAGATCAGTGACTCCAAATTGAACACACCAGTTCCTGTTTCACATCTGAGACCTTGTAAAACTAAGACTCAAGATGGAGTATGGATAATTGGGCACAATTTCACCATATTCACTTAAAGGTGTACTCACTTGTGTGGACTGATGTGCACCTGATACTTTATTTTGTATAATTATTTCCATAAACTTCTGTGAGATACTGTATATTTACACATCCACTTAAATGAAAGTTTAGTATTTTTTTCTCATTTGAATATCCCCTTTCAAATTATAACTACAAGGGCAAATTGATGTCCAAAAACTCTGAGATAGACTGTAGAGCTTCTACATAGAGCACCTCCCACTGCATTCTGCTTAGTGTAACTATTTTTTATATTTGACATTTCCACAGTTTTGAGTGGATCACTGGGGTAGCTGCTTCTATAAAGAGTTTGTCCAGATGACATACCTCACCTAAATAGGCAATATATTAGCAAAATACAAACCGACAACAAAAAAATATTTAATCTTAAAATTGACCAAATATTGCAAAAATTGTTTTATGGTTCTTGATAAGTTCTCAGTATGATTAAATGAATAATTATATAAAATAGCATATCTGTATATCTTTTAGAACACATACATCAATAATCATGTAACATTATGGATTTCGAAATTTTGTGAAACATTAGCAAGTTTGAAGTATCCACATAGCAAATTATTTCTTTATATGAGACAAACAGTATCAATTACTTACCCTTTTCTTCATGCATAATATTCTAGGGATCCCATCTCAAAAACATCAGTTTAGCTCGATAAGAGGTCCTACTTCAGATATATTCCGTTACTCCTATATTTTTATGCTGATAGGCTTGATTGATGTTACTCATTTGGACTGCCCGAAGCTTTACGTTATTAATAATGATCACATATAAATCACTAGTTCCTTACCAGAAACTTGTGCAATTCAAACTGAAATCTCACAGAAGACAAGGAAGTAAGTAAAAAGGAAATGTGTTGGTCATAAACTAGCAACGTGCAAACTTGGATGAGGTGGTTATGTAGCAAAATTATTGATCTAATGAGCTCACACATCAAAATTTTACCCTCAAATATTTTCAGTGGTTTGAATTCAAGTAAGCATGTGTCATATGTTGTACAACTAATTCGAGATAAACATCTCACAGGTATCCAGAAGCTCTCTAGTCTGTCTCAGAGTTTGAGGACATCAATGTGCCCTTGTAGTTGTGTGAATGTGACATTTCACAGGTATGCAGTTTTTTTTCATATTTAAACTTTATTATTTGTCTGAAACATGTAAGGACAAATAACAAACAATTTAGGGTGTAAGGTTACACCCCTAGCAGGAACACACAAAAAGAGCTCCCAGCCTGGGAGACCATTACTGAAGCATATAAGGCATAAGAAGTTGGGCTAAAAGAAAAAGAGAGAAGAATGAAAAGATTGGGGACCAGGAAGGAAAGATGAGTGTCATCAAAGTTCCAAGCCAGTCTGTAGAGAAGAAGGAGACCTATCATATTTTCAACCTATACGGATACAAGCATGGGCCACATTCAGTAGATGACTTGTCACAGATTTTTTTTTATACATAGACCGTGACATGTCTGAGATGGGAAATAGGGCTAAACAGGGGTTGTCTGTCAGATCGTGACCCATCATGTCATGAACCCAGTGTCTTATTATATTCCAAGATTGCTGCAGTCTTGGACATTCCCAAAAGATGTGCAGTATGTCTTCTTCCGCGGAACAACATCACCTGCATAGCATAGCATTTACATGGCAGTATTTTGGTCAGTAAGTTGCATAAGTAGTTGTAAGACCTTATCGACTAATAAGGTCACTGATGATTGTGAGCCAAAATCAGGAATGGTTGAAAATCAGGAATCATCTTTGCTTTATGTTGGCATCATTTTTTTAACATGACTTTATTACAACATTGGAAGACTTTCTACTTGAACAGCAATTTTCCTTATTTTAAAGGAAATTTCATATTCAATTATCTAAGGTGCCATTTCATTTTTATTTTTATATTTTGTAGGGGTTTCTAAAGTTCTACTTATTAGAAACTCTCCACAAATTTAAAACTGCACCCCTCAAACTACTAAAAAAAGAGGGGAAAGGAAGGAGGCTCATCAAGCTTTTGAAGAACAGATTTTGATGTTTTTATGTGAAATCACATGTAAAAACTGAAAAGTACCAGAAAAGTTGAAACCCCCCACAAATGACAGTATTTTTGAATATTCACCACTGAAAAAATTTACCAAAGGTTATATTGAGCATGTACAGATGCTTCATAGAAAGTAATAGCATTAGTGAATAGTGAGTTATATTTACCAAAAAAAATGCTTAAGCCCCCAAATTATTATTTTTAGAGGGGATTAAAGAAAATGCACTCCAAGGTTTGTTATTAAGTTTCTTTCGAAGGATGTAATATCCCAAATGTGGACCATCTGGTGGTTCAACGTATTCATGAGGGTGGCAGTCCAGGCAGTCCCCTCTCTTCTGTCACTCCCACGCCAGATGGCGCTTGATTGCCTGGCTTGATGCTGCAATCACTGCCTCCTCTGACAGCCTTAGACCCTCCTCATGAATAGGGTGGACCGCTGAAAGTTAGCTCAGTTGATTGGACAGCTATGTGCTACAGTGTGGCAGAGCTTTAGGGTATGTTCAGATAAAGACAGGCTGTTCACAGTAACATAAGTGAAAGAGGGCTAGAGCTATGCTTTCATTAGTATGTGCAGTGTGTTCATTTTAATTAGCTGACAGGTGTCCTTTAAGAGGTAATCAAAGTGTTTTTTTTTTAGTTTGTTTTTGTTTGTTTTTTTAATTTTCACAATGCACTCATATAGTTTGTGTTTCAGTTCCTCCCAATTCAAGGTTTTTGTTTACTGCTAGAAAATCAGAACAGTTATATTTGCATGAAGAGTCTCCATTTTTTTTTACACTAAAATGCTCGGGTACTCGTTATTCGAGACGAACTTTTCCCGATGCTCGAGTGCTCGTTTCGAGTAACGAGCCCCATTGAAGTCAATGGGAGACTCGAGCATTTTTCAAGGGGACCAAGGCTCTGCACAGGGAAGCTTGGCCAAACACCTGGGAACCTCAGAAAAGGATGGAAACACCACGGAAATGGACAGGAAACAGCAGGGGCAGCATGCATGGATGCCTCTGAGGCTGCTTAAATGCACCATTATGCCAAAATTATGGCCAACAGCATGGCCATGACAGAGTGACAGAATGAAGCTAGATAGCATCTAAAACATCCAATAATTGACCCTGACACTATAGGGGACGGCATGCAGAGGCAGCGGCAGCAGCGGAAGGCTAGAGAGTGGCATGGCGACATACCCTAAATGGACTCAGGCTTCAAACCAATGGGTAGCAGAGAGGAACCAAAGGAGGTGAGCAAGAAGCGCTCAAATAATATTGGTACATGATAAAAGTTTGCCAGTATATTTTGTGGATTACACAGCAGGGTGGCGACAAAGTTAACATGGAAGCCATGAAAACAATCCAAAATTCTGCCTGACACAGCTCGTTTGATAAGGGGACGATGTATGGAGGCAGTGAACTAGTAGTAGATTAAAGGTGCTGCAGTTAAAACTATGTTAGTTGGTTCTTGGCATGGAGCTGGCGCTCCGCTGCCAGGCGAGCTTTCGCCAATCCAAGCCCCTGTCTCTAGGCTACTCCCCAAACAGCACTTCTAAGAACCTTTCGGATAAGATCAAGTGTAGTAGCGTTCTTATAAGTTTGGGATATGGCGGGTGAGGGGAATGTAAACAGATGCGCAAGAAGCGCTGAAATAATATCCGTAAATGAAAAAAGTTTTCCAGTATATTTTGTGGCTTAAACAGCAGGGTGGCGACAAAGTTAACAAGTTTGATGTGGAATGCCCTGCAATAGCTCTTGGGCGGTGTGCCTTTTATCACCTAGGCTCAGCAGTTTGAGCACCGCCTGCTGTCGCTTAGCAACGGCACTGCTGCTGTGCCTAGAGCTACCGACTGATGGCGCCATGCCCACGGATGGTAATTCGGAGGAGGAGGAGGTGGAGGAGGGGTGGGAGGATTTGGAGGTATAGTAGGCCTTTGAGACCTGGACCGAGGTAGGTCCCAGCCTGCACCAAGTTAAGTGTAGTAGCGTTCTTATAAGTTTGGGATATGGCGCGTGAGGGGAATGTAAACAGATGCGCAAGAAGCGCATGATGCGCATGGAGCTGGCGCTCCGCTGCCAGGCGAGCTTTCGCCAATCCAAGCCCCTGTCTCTAGGCTACTCCCCAAACAGCACTTCTAAGAACCTTTTGTATAAGATCAAGTGTAGTAGCGTATGGCGGATATGGCGGGTGAGGGGAATGTAAACAGATGCGCAAGAAGCGCTGAAATAATATCCGTAAATGGTAAAAGTTTGCCAGTGTATTTTGTGGATAACACAGCAGGGTGGCGACAAAGTTAACAACTTTGATGTGGAATCCATGAAAACAACCCAAATTTCGGCCTGACAAACCTCGTTTGATAAAGGGACGATGTATGGAGGCAGCTATATGGACGACTTTTGGAGGTAGCAATGGAGACAACGTGTGGAGGCTGCTATGGAGACAATTCAATTTGGATAGTGCCTGTATGTGGCAGTCCAAAAAATTTTTCAAACCAGAGGAGCAGGTAGGTGGCCCTCCAGAAAAATGGAATAGATTGAGTGCCTGTATGTGGCAGTCCAAAAAAGTTTTTAAACCAGAGGAGCAGGTAGGTGGCCCTCCAGAAAAATGGAATAGATTGAGTGCCTGTATGTGGCAGTCCAAAAAAGTTTTTAAACCAGAGGAGCAGGTAGGTGGCCCTCCAGAAAAATGGAATAGATTGAGTGCCTGTATGTGGCAGTCCCAAAAAATTGTTTAAAACAGAGGACCGGAAAGGTGGCCCTCCAGAAAAATTGAATAGATTGAGTGCCTGTATGTGGCACTCCCAAAAATTGTTTAAAACAGAGGACCGTGTCGGTGGCCCTCCAGAAAAATTAAATGCATAAAGTACTATACCTAGAGCCAGTGGGCCCTGTCAAAAAACAGCCAGTTTCCTCTGCTTTACTGTAGAAAGAGGAGGAGAAGGAGGAAAATGAGGAGGAGGAGGAGTGGATAAATTATTCAGGTTGAGCTTCCTTCACCTGCTGGAGATTTGAAATTAGGAGAAATCCATGCTTTATTCATCTTGATAAGCGTCAGCCTGTCAGCGCTGTCAGTCGACAGGCGTGTACGCTTATCGGTGATGATGCCACCAGCTGCACTGAAAACCCGCTCTGACAAGACGCTAGCGGCAGGGCAGGCAAGAACCTCCAAGGCGTAGAGCGCCAGTTCGTGCCACATGTCCAGCTTTGAAACCCAGTAGTTGTAGGGAGCTGTGTGATCATTTAGGACGATGGTATGGTCAGCTACGTACTCCCTCACCATCTTTCTGTAAAGATCAGCCCTACTCTGCCGAGACTGGGGACAGGTGACAGTGTCTTGCTGGGGTGACATAAAGCTGGCAAAAGCCTTGTAAAGCGTACCCTTGCCAGTGCTGGACAAGCTGCCTGCTCGCCTACTCTCCCTCGCTACTTGTCCCGCAGAACTACGCACTCTGCCGCTAGCGCTGTCAGAAGGGAAATACTGTTTCAGCTTGTGCACCAGGGCCTGCTGGTATTCATGCATTCTCACACTCCTTTCCTCTCCAGGGATGAGAGTGGAAAGATTTTGCTTGTACCGTGGGTCCAGGAGAGTGAACACCCAGTAATCGGTGCTGGAATAAATTCTTTGAACGCGAGGGTCACGGGATAGGCAGCCTAGCATGAAATCTGCCATATGCGCCAGAGTACCAACGCGTAAGAATTCACTCCCCTCACTGGCCTGACTGTCCATTTCCTCCGCCTCCAACTCCTCCAACTCCTCTTCTTCTGCCCATACACGCTCAACAGTGTAGGACTCAACAATGGTCCCCTCTTGTGTCTCGCCAACATTCTCCTCCTCTTCCTCCTCATCCTCCTCCACCTCCACCTCCTCCGATATGCGCTGAGAAACAGACCTAAGGGTGCTTTGGCTATCAACAAGGGAATCTTCTTCCCCTGTCTCTTGTGAGGAGCGCAAAGCTTCCGACTTCATGCTGACCAGAGAGTTTTTCAACAGGCCAAGCAGCGGGATGGTGAGGCTGATGATGGCGGCATCGCCACTGTGTTGACTCCTCAAAGTTACTCAGCACCTGACAGATATCAGACATCCACGTCCACTCCTCATTGTAGACTTGAGGAAGCTGACTGACCTGACTACCAGTTCTGGTGGAAGTTGACATCTGGCAGTCTACAATCGCTCGGCGCTGCTGGTAAACTCTGGATAACATGGTCAGTGTTGAATTCCACCTCGTGGGCACATCGCACAACAGTCGGTGAGCGGGCAGTTGGAGGCGGCGCTGCGCTGCCCTGAGAGTGGCAGCATCTGTGCTGGACTTCCTGAAATGCGCACAGATGCGGCGCACCTTCGTGAGCAAATCAGACAGATTGGGGTATGTCTTGAGGAAACGCTGAACTATCAGATTTAACACATGGGCCAGGCATGGCACATGTGTCAGTCTGCCGAGTTGCAGAGCCGCCACCAGGTTACGGCCGTTGTCACACACAACCATGCCTGGCTTCAGGTTCAGCGGTGCCAGCCACAGATCAGTCTGCGCCGTGATGCCCTGTAATAGTTCTTGGGCGGTGTGCCTTTTATCGCCTAGGCTCAGCAGTTTGAGCACCGCCTGCTGTCGCTTAGCGACGGCACTGCTGCTGTGCCTAGAGCTACCGACTGATGGCGCCATGCCCACGGATGGTCGTTCGGAGGAGGAGGTGGAGGAGGGGTGGGAGGAGGAGGAGGCATAGTAGGCCTCAAACACCTGGACCGAGGTAGGCCCCGCAATCCTCGGCGTCGGCAGTATATGACCAGCCGCAGGGTCACACTCGGTCCCAGCCTCCACCAAGTTAACCCAATGTGCCGTCAGAGATATATAGTGGCCCTGCCCGGCAGCACTCGTCCACGTGTCCGTGGTCAGGTGGACCTTGTCAGAAACGGCGTTGGTCAGGGCACGGATTATGTTGTCTGACACGTGCTGGTGCAGGGCTGGGACGGCACATCGGGAAAAGTAGTGGCGGCTGGGGACCGAATACCGAGGGGCGGCTGCCGCCATGAGGCTGCGAAAGGCCTCGGTCTCTACTAGCCTATAGGGCAGCATCTCCAGGCTTAGCAATCTGGAAATGTGCACATTAAGGGCTTGGGCGTGCGGGTGGGTTGCACTATATTTGCGTTTCCGCTCCAGCGTCTGGGGTATGGAGAGCTGAACGCTGGTGGATGCTGTGGAGGATCGTGGAGGTGACGATGGGGTTTTTGTGGCAGGGTCCTGGGCAGGGGGCTGACTATCAGCTGACACAGGGGAAGGAGCAGTGGTGTGCACGGCCGGAGGTGAACGCGCTTGTTGCCACTGAGTGGGGTGTTTAGCATTCATATGCCTGCGCATACTGGTGGTAGTTAAGCTAGTAGTGGTGGAACCCCTGCTGATCCTGATTTGGCAAATGTGGCACACCACAGTCCGTCGGTCATCCGGTGTTTCCTTAAAGAACCTCCAGACTTCTGAAAATCTAGCCCTCGCCGCAGGAGCCCTCGCCACGGGAGCTTCACTAGTTGACACATTTGGCGCTGATGCACCAGCTCTGGCCCTGCCTCTCCGTCTGGCCCCACCACTGCCTCTTCCAACCTGTTCTGGTCGAGGACTCTCCTCCGTCTCAGAAGCACTGTGTTCACCCGGCCTCTCAACCCAGCTTGGGTCTGTCACCTCATCATCCTCCGATCCCTCAGTCTGCTCCCCCCTCGGACTTCCTGCCCTGACAACAACTTCCCCACTGTCTGACAACCGTGTCTCCTCATCGTCGGACACCTCTTTACACACTTCTTCCACTACGTCAACAAGGTCATCATCACCCACAGATTGCGACTGGTGGAAAACCTGGGCATCGGAAAATTGCTCATCAGCAACCGGACAAGTGGTTTGTGACTGTGGGAAGGGTCCAGAAAACAGTTCCTCAGAGTATGCCGGTTCAAATGGCAAATTTTGCTGGGAGGGGGCAGACTGGGGGGGAGGAGGCTGAGGTGCAGGAGCTGGAGGAGTGCCGATTTCGGTGACATGGGTGGACTGCGTGGAAGACTGACTGGTGGACAAATTGCTCGAAGCATTGTCGGCAATCCACGACATCACCTGTTTGCACTGTTCTGGCCTCAACAGTGCTCTACCACGAGTCCCAGTAACTTCAGACATGAACCTAGGGAGTGTAGCTCTGCGGCGTTCCCCTGCTCCCTCATAAGCAGGTGGTGTCTCACCCCGCCCAGGACCACGGCCTCTGACCCCTGCAGTAGTTGGACGCCCACGTCCCCGCCCTCGTCCTCTACCCCTAGCCCTCGGGTTAAACATTTTGAAAATGAGAGTTATAACATGTATTTTTTTTTTAACTTTTTTTTTTTTTTTGGGGTTTTTTAGTTTTTAAAACCAAACGATGCTATCCTATTGCTATGGCTATTTTCTAGCCAAGTATTACAGCACACTACTATGCCAGATGAGATGACGCTGAGTTATGAAAAAAATAAACGTAAAATAAAAAAGGAAATGGCAGACTGTGCCTAGTTGAAATACAACCCCGGGCCCTAATAAATTTTCCCACTTCGGTCTTTGCGATGGATATGTGCGTCACTAAAACACAGTGGTCGCAAGTCTGACTCCAAATTGCTCCCAATTTGATAGTAGATGCACTGCAGCAAGTACAGCCACCAGCAGATCAACCAGAAATCAAATATATATAACGCTACTGTAGGCGTAATTAAGACGTTTGTATTCTCCTATGGCTATTTTCTAGCCAAGTATAACAGCACACTACTATGCCAGATGAGATGACGCTGAGTTATGAAAAAAATAAACGTAAAATAAAAAGAAACTGGCAGACTGTGCCTAATTGAAATACAACCCCGGGCCCTAATAAATTTTCCCACTTCGGTCTTTGCGATGGATATGTGCGTCACTAAAACACAGTGGTCGCAAGTCTGACTCCAAATTGCTCCCAATTTGATAGTAGATGCACTGCAGCAAGTACAGCCACCAGCAGATCAACCAGAAATCAAATATATATAACGCTACTGTAGGCGTAATTAAGACGTTTGTATTCTCCTATGGCTATTTTCTAGCCAAGTATTACAGCACACTACTATGCCAGATGAGATGACGCTGAGTTATGAAAAAAATAAACGTAAAATAAAAAGAAACTGGCAGACTGTGCCTAATTGAAATACAACCCCGGGCCCTAATAAATTTTCCCACTTCGGTCTTTGCGATGGATATGTGCGTCACTAAAACACAGTGGTCGCAAGTCTGACTCCAAATTGCTCCCAATTTGATAGTAGATGCACTGCAGCAAGTACAGCCACCAGCAGATCAACCAGAAATCAAATATATATAACGCTACTGTAGGCGTAATTAAGACGTTTGTATTCTCCTATGGCTATTTTCTAGCCAAGTATAACAGCACACTACTATGCCAGATGAGATGACGCTGAGTTATGAAAAAAATAAACGTAAAATAAAAAGAAACTGGCAGACTGTGCCTAATTGAAATACAACCCCGGGCCCTAATAAATTTTCCCACTTCGGTCTTTGCGATGGATATGTGCGTCACTAAAACACAGTGGTCGCAAGTCTGACTCCAAATTGCTCCCAATTTGATAGTAGATGCACTGCAGCAAGTACAGCCACCAGCAGATCAACCAGAAATCAAATATATATAACGCTACTGCAGGCGTAATTAAGACGTTTGTATTCTCCTATGGCTATTTTCTAGCCAAGTATTACAGCACACTACTATGCCAGATGAGATGACGCTGAGTTATGAAAAAAATAAACGTAAAATAAAAAGAAACTGGCAGACTGTGCCTAATTGAAATACAACCCCGGGCCCTAATAAATTTTCCCACTTCGGTCTTTGCGATGGATATGTGCGTCACTAAAACACAGTGGTCGCAAGTCTGACTCCAAATTGCTCCCAATTTGATAGTAGATGCACTGCAGCAAGTACAGCCACCAGCAGATCAACCAGAAATCAAATATATATAACGCTACTGTAGGCGTAATTAAGACGTTTGTATTCTCCTATGGCTATTTTCTAGCCAAGTATTACAGCACACTACTATGCCAGATGAGATGACGCTGAGTTATGAAAAAAATAAACGTAAAATAAAAAGAAACTGGCAGACTGTGCCTAATTGAAATACAACCCCGGGCCCTAATAAATTTTCCCACTTCGGTCTTTGCGATGGATATGTGCGTCACTAAAACACAGTGGTCGCAAGTCTGACTCCAAATTGCTCCCAATTTGATAGTAGATGCACTGCAGCAAGTACAGCCACCAGCAGATCAACCAGAAATCAAATATATATAACGCTACTGTAGGCGTAATTAAGACGTTTGTATTCTCCTATGGCTATTTTCTAGCCAAGTATAACAGCACACTACTATGCCAGATGAGATGACGCTGAGTTATGAAAAAAATAAACGTAAAATAAAAAGAAACTGGCAGACTGTGCCTAATTGAAATACAACCCCGGGCCCTAATAAATTTTCCCACTTCGGTCTTTGCGATGGATATGTGCGTCACTAAAACACAGTGGTCGCAAGTCTGACTCCAAATTGCTCCCAATTTGATAGTAGATGCACTGCAGCAAGTACAGCCACCAGCAGATCAACCAGAAATCAAATATATATAACGCTACTGCAGGCGTAATTAAGACGTTTGTATTCTCCTATGGCTATTTTCTAGCCAAGTATTACAGCACACTACTATGCCAGATGAGATGACGCTGAGTTATGAAAAAAATAAACGTAAAATAAAAAGAAACTGGCAGACTGTGCCTAATTCTACTCAAACCCCTAATAAATTTTCCCACTTTGGTGTTTGAGGTGGATATGTGTGTCACTAAGAGCTAAACACAACGGTAGCAAGTCCCCCTGCTAATTCCTCACAATATGGTACTAGCTGCAAATAAAAAAAAAAAAAAATTATAACGTTATTGTAGCCCTAAGAAGGGCTGTTGGGTTCTTTAAGAATCACTCCTGCCTAACAGTAAGCTAATAGAACACCCTAACGCTTTCCCTGAGCAGCAGCAGCTCTCTCCCTAGCGGCATCCAGACAGAGAATGATCCGAGCAGCGCGGGCAGCGGCTAGTCTATCCCAGGGTCACCTGATCTGGCCAGCCAACCACTGCTATCTACGTGTAAGGGTACCACGTCATGCTGGGTGGAGTGCAGAGTCTCCTGGCTTGTGATTGGCTCTGTTTCTGGCCGCCAAAAAGCAAAACGGCGGGAGCTGCCATTTTCTCGAGCGGGCGAAATACTCGTCCGAGCAACGAGCAGTTACGAGTACGCTAATGCTCGATCGAGCATCAAGCTCGGACGAGTATGTTCGCTCATCTCTAATCCTAACATCAAGAACTTTTTATTGGTGCTACAATCCCAAATTATTTTAAAGAGGAGAGGATCTACTCTAAAGTATTGTGCAATGATTGTGTTTATATAGGTCTTTAAAACCAGAGATATCCACTGTTAAAGTCATAGTCAGGAACATGAGTTTCTTATACAGCACATGCTCTCAACTGTAAGATGTCTGTGACACCTACAGGTTATAAGTAGTTTTAAAGATCAGACTGCACTCCCATGGCCATCTGTAATATTTTTTCAGTCTCTAAGCTAAAGCAGCATGGAGGAGAAAGAGAGGCTGCAGGAGACTGCTATTTTATCAATAATTATTATATATATATTCAGTAAATATTTTATATATACACATGTGCCATCTTACTGTGCACGGGATAAAGAGCATGCTTTCCCAAATTTACGGCCGGGAGCTATGCCTCACTATAAAGGAGGGTGTCTCCTCCCCAGCAAGCGGCTGTGTTAGGGCAGGCTGAGCATGCGGCAGTGTGAAGTCAGTCTAACTGTAATGTCCCCCATAGACAGGCCAGGTAAATTTTGGTGCATTTACCAGCACTGTAGGGCAGTCTCCCCTATCTTAAAAAGAAAGAAGAATATGGCACAAGAGAAGAGGTACAATCCAAATGCAGTATACTGAATAAAAGAACAAGCTAGTTTATCAGGTGAGTAGTGGGGTTCTGCAGTGCCCATGTATACAGTGGGTTGTAAAAGTATTCTTTTACATTTTTCCCATTCCATTAGGTTATAGCCATCTAAACCAAGGATAGATCCAAGCAACTGGACAGTGGTAATCTTCTTATATGTGTTATCCACAGTCTTCTTCCTTCTAAAATCAAGTCTTAAAATTATGCGCATGAGCCAAAATGGCTCTGGTGGGCACCCCCATGCTGCAGCTCCACGGGATGTTTCACTGGAATAACTCCCTCTTCCACTATCTGCTTAGCATAATTTTAACTTTTAACATTATTGTGCTACGGTTTGTGCTATGTATTCTCTAACAAACCTCTGAGACCTTCACAAATTTAGGGTAATTATATTAAGAAAAAATTACATATATATTTACTAATGATACTTGATACTTTGCTTTACCACATAAAATATCAAGAAAATAAATTTGCGCCTATAACATTTAAAAATCTGGAAAAGTCAAGAGATATGAATACTTTTGCAATCCATTGTACAGATGGGTCTTATGACAGCTTTGTGGTTGCCTCCACTGAATATTTAACAGTTTTAAATAAAAATCAGTTTCCTTTCCTGTCACCATCAGAAGATAGAGTCAGCTAAGACTGGAAAGTCCCTAAATAAAAGGATGTGATCTTCTCATGTTCAAAGTAGTCATAGTCCGTGCAGTGAAAATTCCAATGTTTCATTACATCCTTGTTGATAAAGTAAACTTATACCGTATTTTTCGGACTATAAGGCGCACAAAAAATCCTTTGATTTTCTCAGAAATCAAAGGTGCGCCTTATAGTCCAGTGCACCTTATATATGAACCGTAACATTTTAGCAGGCATTTATTGATGATGCGTCTTATATTCCGGTGCGCCTTATAGTCCAAAAAAAATACTGTAATTGATGGGAAAGGAAAGGTATACTTTTCCACCATTGCCTGCTTTTAGATTGCAGTTTTCCAGCAATCAGTGCTCGACTTTCATGAAGCCTGGTGACTTGATTTGTTATTTAGCCAAACCAGTCCTATCTGCAGACAACAATATTTTTTGAGTACTTGCTCCTTATTGGTGCAGAGCAGAGAACTACTATGGCTAGCTGAGCTTCTTAATAGGATTGCTCTTACAGTGCATCAGCTTAAACTTTTAGTCATTTCAACATAATGTACTAAAGGGGTATTTCCTCAAAGACATGTTTAAATATACTCAGGATAACAAAATAACACATTCTCTATTTCACTGTTATTAACAAAAATACAGCATTTCACAGATATAATTCTAACCTGTCTTTATCAGTCCTGATGTACACAATTTGGTTGTCCCTGAATCTGACCATAAACTTTTGACTATGGCCCATAGATTTCCTCAGCTTTTCTTGTATTGCAGAAGGCGGAGGGATAGGAAGTAGTGAACACCCATTGGTTGTGGTGTTATATGCAACATGCTGGATACAATGGGGCTTATTTACTAAGGGTCCACGGATCGCGTTCCGAAGTTTTCGGGATTTGTTCCGCTGTGACAGGTACTTAACTGGGGATTGTGTCTTACGTGATCGGTCTGTGGAGCAGCTGCGCCGGCTTTCATGCGGCAGAAATCGGCCGTCAGAGGATCCAACTAATTCGGACTGAGAGCGGGATTTAAGGTTCAAATTGTGTCGCAAGACAATGCACTTACATGCACCGGGAAGAAGAAGGTAAACTCAGGCGGACCTGAGCTGGGAAGCGACACATGCAGGATATCGGGCGCATTATCCTGGGACATTATCCTGGGACACTGCTTATACTGGGACACTGCTTATCCTGGGACACTGCTTACTTCATGAACTCCTCCGGACGGGTAAATAAATGTGCTCCAATGTATTGTACTGGAGTGTGTCCATTTGGGGAGTTTGACAACATCATCAAGCACCAGAATCTAGACAGGAGCACAATGGACTCTATAGTACAACAAGAAAGAAGAAGCTCCAATGTAATGCTACCCAGATTAACATAAAGCATGCCTGTGCACCTTGCTACACCAGGTACTGTGACACCAGGTAATCCATTTACTTAGAAAACTCCTCCTGACACTTCTCCTTTCTGTGACTACTTGTACAGGCTCTAACTAACAGATCCCCAGCAAAACTTCCAAATCCACCTGCAGCACACAACTGTGCTTCACAAACTTTTCCCAATATCACCTAAACAGGAAAATAAGAGCTCTTTGCTTATTGGCTTGCCAGACAATGTTCTGGTATGATCTGGAAGAGGATATTTATCTCAGGTTGCCGCAGGTTGGTGCACACCATGCTCAGAGATGATTCAGTCCTGGACATTCCGGACAGCAATGTAAAAAATTAATGTCCCCTTCATTCCTCTGTGATTGGGTGTTCATCTATAAAGCCTTGTTCCTGTGACTCCTACCATCCTTTCCCCTTTTTCCTTTCCTCCACCCGCACCCACATATCTGTTTCTTATTCATTTACACACATAGCATACATATGTTACATGTTATGCATGTAATATGAGACTGTGTTCCAGTCTTGGATGCATCGCAGTATGTTGTATGTCTATTTTCTGATCACAAGTTTGAAAAATGAACAATATCTGTCTATAGAAAAAGAATGCCCCTATTCTAGCTAGTTTGAGTTCATTTTCACATTGAAATTGTTTCCTAATGAATTTGAAATGAGACAACAATTTTTCAGTGAGCAGCAGTACTTTCCTACCAGCCTTGCCAGCGAGAATGATACTCATTGGGGTAGATTTATCAAGTGTCTGAAAGTCAGAATATTTCCAGTTGCCCATGGCAACCAATCACAGCTCCCCTTTAAAATATTCATGAGCACTGGTGAAATGAAAGCTGAGTTGTGATTGGTTGCCATGGGCAACTGGAAATATTCTGACTTTCAGACTGCTTGATAAATCTGCCCCATTCTCTGTAGTTTTTCTTTTTACTAGGGTTTATGCCTCCATGTATTGACCTTCTACCAATACTGAGCATGGTTGCAAAATATTTGATTATTACCAGCAATGACCCTTTACACAATTACTTTCTTTGTAAAAAGTAGAAAACAAGTGTCATGGCTTTGCTCCTGGTGCACTAAGAAGCAAATTGGTAAGGGTAAAAACTGAATTTACTCATAATTGATGCATGGTTATATAAGAAATTTCTTGGAGTGAAAGATCGAGTTTTCCATAGCACACAAATAGGGGGTCATTTACTAAGGGCCGATTCACGTTTTCCCGACGTGTTACCCGAATATTTCCGATTTGCGCCGATTTTCCCTGAATTGCCCTGGGATTTTGGCACACACGATCGGATTGTGGTGCATCGGCGCTGGCATGCAAATGGCGGAAATCGGGGGGCGTGGTCGAACGAAAACCCAACAGCTTCGGAAAAACCGCCACATTTAAAAAAAAAAAAAATTGCTCGCACGCGCCATACTTAGGAAGGAAGAGATCAGTGAACTCCTACGCAACTCGGCGGACCCCAGCGCAGCAGCGACAGTCGTTTCTGAATCTTATGCTTGTAGTGGATCATTGGAGAGACTCCTCCTGCTTTCTTCTCATAACTTGCTTGGAGTTATGTGCAGAGGCGTTAGCTTGACAGAAGCGATAGGGTCGTAAGCACTGAAAGTGCCTAGGACACCACCAATACTAAAAATGACCCTGGTGTTATCCATGTCATATTAGTCAATGCCACCGGGAATCTACAATGGTTTAGTGCACTTTCAAACTTTAGCGCATTTTACCAAATGGTATACCATATAACACACATCCCAAATTTTAGACATATGAAGACGTATATCCTACGTTGTTATTTGACACAGTCACCATTCATATATTTCCCACAGGATTCCTCAATTGGAGACCCTTTTAGAAAATAAAATGAAAACTATATCAGTCGATTTGTGTCCATATGAATCCATCTCAGTTTACATACATTTTGATGGAAAAGAGGATAAAAGAACAATTCTTGTCGTGAAGGTCGGGACATATGAAGGCCTAATTTGAATGATGTTCAAGCAAAATAAAATGTAATATTTTCCATTCTTTATTCCATCTAATAATAATTCTGCATGTAAATAAATCCATACTGTTCATGCTGCAAAAGCTCCTAAGAGCTACTCTTGTATTATCTTTTATGGGTTTTGTTCAGTCTATTAAAACAAGTGCTGTAAATCAGACTTTCAAGGATAGGTAAAAACCTTGAACAGTGTCAGTTTTACAATACTGCCATGTTTAATTTGCTAATACCCATATTGTGCCACTAAATGAACAGACCCATTAAGAGTACTGTATTGTCAAACAATATTAGAGGTCAAATGCACCAAGGTGACTGGAAATATTCTTAACTTAATGCATATATTTATGTGACAAAGCTAAGACTGTAGACTGCTGTATTACAATGGAATGTCTGAAGGTTATCACGCCAGGCGGAACTAGGAATATTCAATGGCAACGCAACTTGTAAATGTTCTGCTTATGCAATGGATGTTATAGTCCTAATTTAATATTCAACAGATATGAGCACATTTAATATGGAATGTTATGACATAGGACAGTAGATTCTCGGGTACCATCATCCATGTAAAATAGTGCTCTGTAAAGGATTGAAACTGTTCATGTCACTTATTATAGGCAGTAGGCTACAAAGTTCCAACAATTATGTTGCACTCCAGTCACCGCTGAATTATACTTGATTTAGCTTTGAATGTAGTGTTCCTTTAATTTTAGAGACCAAGTGCTCAAATTACTACCAAAACCCACATTGCAAGGTGCCAACATGGTAATTGAAACATTAGAGGCTTTTTATCTACTCTGTCCTGTCACAGCGTTCAATCGTGTAAGCATCTTGAGGGCACCAGTACAGTAGAAATATTAAGAAAATCATTGTAGATTCCATCCAGGTTCTCCAGGAGGAATCAGAAGGCTTGGAGCAGGAGCTCCACTGACAATCCCGCTCTGTTCACACCTTCTCTCTTCTCAAGCAGTCCCAGGGAGCCAAGCATGTGACACCTTAAAATAGTAATGAGCTTGGGACATCCTGGGCTTCGTCTAACTACAGAACATTTCCCGGTATAGCGAACTTTGTGCAGGGGTGATGGCCTGGGTGCCCACAGAGAGGTCCCTGAGTGCCAGTAAATGTTAAATACCATAAACATGTTAGGTATCGCCGCTTCCCAAGTGTCCCAATCTATCAATATACGTATAAAAACAGTTATTCCCGCAACGGAAAATAGCGCCCAGATGTCTGAAATACAACTTTATTGTCATTTTGCAACTCATAAAAATTTTAATAAAAAAGTGATCAAACGATCCACATGCCAAAACATGAAAAAGTTATTAGTATCAGAATATGGCTAAATTAAGACTTTTATTTCTGTATAAAAGTTTTTAATTTTTAAAAATCTAATAAAAAAAAAATGTAATCCCTGTGATTATACCAATCTAAGGAATATAAGGGAGTTGTCTTTTGGATATGGTACAATACAACTTTATTTATTTATTGATCCCCTGGGGGAAATTCTTTATTTATTCTTTATTAAAGAGAACCTGTCACCGGGAATGTGAAATTTAGCTGGTGACAGGTTTCACTATCCTATGCTATGCTGATATTTAAAATGCCTTTGTCAGCATTCTGAATTTTTTCAGTAGTTTATAATAGTTTATTTTACATTACCTGCCTTCCTACCTACTTAAGTAGTGATTGCAAAGTATCACAATTGCAGGCATTACAAAGTATGACAGGGGTTATAATACAGTGCAAGGGTCATTAACCCCTTCCCGACATTTGACGTAATAGTACTGCATCGCGGGAGGTGCGTTCCCGCAAAATGCTGTACTATTACATCATGCTTCTGGCACGGGTCCTGAAAGGGTGTCAGCTATATATTATAGCCGACACCTGCCTTTAACACCCGCGATCGGAGACTTCTCCGATCGCGGGTGTTAACCCCTGACACTGACCGCGGCGTGCAAGGGGCATTTGAGAAGAATCGGGAATCCGTAACAATCCGTACAATAACTCAGAAACATTTTTGGACCCGCTCGGTGAATGCCGTAAAAACATTTTTATCCAGTAAAATTGTAAAAATAAATTAAAAACTATATAAATGAGGTATCACCGTAATCGTAGTGACCTATAGAATAAAGATAATATAGTATTTTTAGTGTCCGGTGTACGACCCCCAAAAAATACGAAAAGAAAGGAAACCAAAATTGACAATTTTCTTTTCACCCATACATTCAAGAGTTAATAAAATCTCATCAATAAGCTAATGACCCACTTAAATGAAGTATTTGTAAAGTGCATCTCATGTCGCAAAAAATAAGATCTTATATGTCCAAATTGCCAAAAAAGATTGTATAGCCATTATAAAGTGATAATGAATAATCTGCTCTGAATGGCGCAGCTTCCCTTTGATGCCCTGGCGTGTGCCCATACAGCAGGTTACCACCACATATGGGGTATTGTTATACGCGGGAGGGATTGGGTATCAAAGTTTGTGGAGCATTTTGGTATTTTATCCACTGAGAATTTGTAATTTTTTTTTAAAAACACATTCATTTAGCCAAAAAAATTTTACTTTCAAAATTGCATCCGATTTTGTTTTAACCCCTGTAAAACAATCAAAGGGTTAAGAAACTTCATAAAAGTTGTTTCACGTACGTTGAGGGTGTATTTTCTATAATGGGGTAATTTATGGGGTTTTACTTTTATTTAGGCCTCTCAAAGTGATTTGAAACCTGAGCAGGTCCTGCAATAGCAGGATTTTGCGTTTTTTTATGAAAATGTGAAAAATCGCACCTAACGTTCAAAGGCCCATAACATCCTACAAAAATAAGAGTATGCATAAAAAACAATGTCCATATCAATTAGACATTCGGTGAATGTTAGTTATTAAGTTTTTTTTGCGGTTATGACTATGTATGGAAAAAGTAGAACATTTTGAAGTTCGAAAATCAAGAATTTTTTCCAAATTTTCACCAAACATCTGATTTTCTCATAAATAAATGCAAAACATACCACCAAAATTTTTCAACTAACATGAAGTACAAAGTGTCACAAGAAAAAATTTTTAAAATCACTTGGATATGTTAAAGCGTGCCGAAGTTATAACCACTTGAATGGGCCGTGTCAGGAAGGTGAAAAGTGGCTTCAGCGTAAAGGGGTTAATGTAGGGTCTAGCATGTGGGAGGGGATTTTACAATTTGTTATACTAAAAAACACTTTGTAAAGAAGAAGATTGGGCCTGTGCTCCAAATCTTTTAAGAGCATAGCAACAGGAGAAAAAAAGGAGCAGAGAATCAACACAGAAGCTTTTTTCCTTAACAATGTCTCTCTTGTTCCCTCTTAATGGTTGTTCTCTTTATAAAGCCATTAGCGATAATAAGACACAAATACATACCGTACCTATTCCGCATGACCAAGAAAGCATTACAAGTGAAGCAAAAAGCAAATATTAAATCTGATTCTATATTGAGAAGTATGTTTGGGGAATGGCTGACATTTAACCATATATGTAAAATGAAACTCGCTGTTCATGTCCAACCCCCAAGCATGTAAGACCTCCTCTACCAATAATCTTTCAAACTGCAAAAAGTGCCCACCCCCCTTGATTGTAAAACATCTAGACTGCAGGACTTTCTGACTTTTAAAGCGATCAGGGACACTATCATTGGGCTTAAAGCGAACAAAATTTCCCCTAATAAACCTAATGATGTACTTCCTATTCCCAGAAAATTAACTTTGCAAGTCTACCTGTCACCCTGCCAAAAATTCTTATAACTTTCAGTCCCAGTTAGAACAACACCATTCTGGCTAACTATTGTTCCCATTTACCTGTTTAACATTTCCCCAAAATGTTAACATCTATTTTGGCTAACAGTCTTGTTATTGTCTGAGATTAAGAAATATTTTTTTAAAAAAGTCCCAAACTGTCTCACTACTTCCATGTCCCGTATGTTTTTGCTTATGTTGACATGACACGTCAGCAATGTACACAGACAGGACTGTTGTCAGCAGGGCCGCCACTAGGACCCTACTTTTTACCCTAATTTTACCCTAATCATGACTTGCAAATTTTGTGCCCCTCCTTTCCCTTGCACATTAGTTTCCCATGTTATCTTTGTGATGTGCTATAGTAGTAGTATTTAAGACTAACATGGATCTAGGACTGTAAAGAGATTGTGGCCTCTCCAGCAGTCTAGATTTTTTAAAAGATGTAATGTTTAGTGCCAGAACCAAGCTTAATACATAAATACAACACCAAAACCAAACTTACTAGGCAGATACGGAACCACAACCAAGATTATTAAATATATATGTTACCAGAACCAAGATTACTACATAGCTCATAGCTTTATTACCAGAAGTAAGATTACTACATAGAAACAGAGCTGGAACCAAGGTTACTATGTAGATGCATTACTGAAATAAAGCTTAATGGATAGATACAGTAGCAGAACCAAGATTATCAAATGCATATACGTTACCAAACAACATAGCTTACTACATAGACACAGGATCAAAATCAAGCGGAGTGAAACAGACAGCCTTATACTACGCAATATTCAACACATTGGGGCACATTTACTTACCCGGTCCGCAGAGTTCCACGAAAGGGCATCATCTGACGATAATGGACTGTGCCACGATTCACTAATATTGTGCGCACGTTATCCCGCATGTGTCGCTTCCCCACTCAGGTCTGCCAGAGTTCACCTTCTTCTTCCTGGTGCATGTAAGTGCTTGATCTTGCAACACAACTTAAAACTTAAATCCTGCGCTCAGTCCGGACCAGTCGGATCGTCTGGCAGCACGCCCCCCGAGTACTGCCCTCTGATTAAAGCCATCGCAGCTGCGCCAAAAAATGATCAAATGCAACACAATCTTAGCGCAAAGCCCTGTTAAATAGATGTTAAACCTGCGCAAATCCCGAAAACGACAAACAGCTCGATGAAATTGGGTTCTGTGACACTTAGTCAATAAGCCCCAGTGGGGTAGATTTATTAGAAGGTTCTCAGAGAAGAATTGTTCCAGCTGTCTATGACAACCAATCAAATCTCAGCTTTCATTTTCCCACAGCTGTTTATATAGTTAAATCTGTACTCCAATTAGGTGCCAACTAGGAGCAACTAAAACAGTTGTGATCTCAGATACTTCTGATCTCACCCTGGTTCTGATGCTAAATGATTGTGGGTTCATGGGTAATACTAGCACTTTCTACAAATCTGATGACTAACAAATGATGTTTTTGACGTTTATTTTCTTTGTTTACCTGGCCTTTATATCAGCACCTTCTTAACACAAACTTAATACTACTCTGCTGCTCCCTTAGAGATCACTACTAATATAGTAACATTGCCCACCTACTCTAACCAATATATTGAAGATGCAGCCAGATACATAAAGAGGCTTAGACCTCCTGATGTATCTGGCAGGTGGCTGCACCGGCGGCCATTCAAGGTGAAAATTCACATAGGTTAGGTAGTGCAAGGACCGCTCTGTCACCACCAGTGGCCCCTTCGCACCCTTTCCACGCTCCCACTTGGTGTGAAGATTGATGAAGGGGAAAATAATTGCAATTACTGGCATGTCAATAATTGTAATTATTTAAGGGCTTCTACGCCAGTTTTTAGGCATAGAAGTCTTGATAAATATCCCCCCAAACTCTCCATGTAGTTCTCTTTCCTGGCCCTAACACAAACAGATATCTCCTTTACATACTTCTCTACATCCATGTGCTGCAACATATCCTGCTGGTCTCTCTCACTGCTCCATTTCAACCCCTTCTAGCTACATTGTGCTCTTCATTTTGTCTCCCTCTCTTCACACTCCCCAATCTTACTGCTGTCTTCACTCTGCCCAATCTCACTGCTGTCTTCACTCTGCCCAATCTCACTGCTCTTTTCACTCTGCCCAATCCCACAGCTCTCTTCACAATGCCGAGTCTCACTGCTCTCTTCACTCTGCCTAATCTCACTGCTCTCTTCACACTTCCAAATCTCACTGCTCTCTTCACACTGCCCAATATAACTGCTCTCTTCACTCTGCCCAATCTCACTGCCCTCTTCACTCTTCCCAATCTCACTGCTCTCTTCACTCTGCCCATTCTCACTGCTCTCTTCACACTTCCCAATCTCACTGCTCTCTTCACACTGCCCAATATCACTGCTCTCTTCACTCTGCCCAATTTCACTGCTCTCTTCACACTGCCCAATATCACTGCTCTCTTCACACTGCCAAATCTCACTGCTCTCTTTACTCTGCCCAATCTCATTGCTTTCTTCACACTGTTCAATGTCACTGCTCTCTTCACTCTGCCCAATCTTACTGCTCTCTTCACACTGCCCAATCTCAATGCTCTCTTCACTCTGCCCCATCTCACTGCTCTCTTCACTCTGCCCAATCTCACTGCTCTCTTCACACTTCCCAATCTCACTGCTCTCTTCACACTGCCCAATATCACTGCTCTCTTCACACTGCCCAATATCACTGCTCTATTCACTCTGCCCAATATCACTGCTCTCTTCACACTGCCAAATCTCACTGCTCTCTTCACACTGCCCAATCTCATTGCTTTCTTCACACTGTTCAATCTCACTGCTCTCTTCACTCTGCCCCATCTCTCTGCTCTCTTCACACTGCCCAATCTCACTGCTCTCTTCACACTGCCCAATATCACTGCTCTCTTCACACTGCCCAATCTTACTGCTCTCTTCACACTGCCAAATCTCACTGCTCTCTTCACACTGCCCAATCTCACTGCTTTCTTCACACTGTTCAATCTCACTGCTCTCTTCACTCTGCCCCATCTCTCTGCTCTCTTCACACCGCCCAATCTCACTGCTCTCTTCACACTGCCCAATATCACTGCTCTCTTCACACTGCCCAATCTCACTGCTCTCTTCACTCTGCCTAATCTCACTGCTCTCTTCAGACTGCCCAATCACACTGCTCTCTTCACTTTGCCCAATCACACTGCTCTCTTCACTTTGCCCAATCTCACTGCTCTCTTTTCCCTGCCCAATATCACTGCTCTCTTCACTCTGCCCAATCTCACTTCTCTCTTCACACTGCCCAATATCACTGCTCTCTTCACACTGCCAAATCTCACTGCTCTCTTCACACTGCCCAATATCACTGCTCTCTTCACACTGCCCAATATCACTGCTCTCTTCACACTGCCCAATATCACTGCTCTCTTCACACTGCCCAATCTTACTGCTCTCTTCACACTGCCAAATCTCACTGCTCTCTTCACACTGCCCAATCTCATTGCTTTCTTCACACTGTTCAATCTCACTGCTCTCTTCACTCTGCCCCATCTCTCTGCTCTCTTCACACTGCCCAATCTCACTGCTCTCTTCACACTGCCCAATATCACTGCTCTCTTCACACTGCCCAATCTCACTGCTCTCTTCACTCTGCCTAATCTCACTGCTCTCTTCACACTGCCCAATCACACTGCTCTCTTCACTTTGCCCAATCACACTGCTCTCTTCACTTTGCCCAATCTCACTGCTCTCTTTTCCCTGCCCAATATCACTGCTCTCTTCACTCTGCCCAATCTCACTTCTCTCTTCACACTGCCCAATATCACTGCTCTCTTCACACTGCCAAATCTCACTGCTCTCTTCACACTGCCCAATATCACTGCTCTCTTCACACTGCCCAATATCACTGCTCTCTTCACTCTGCCCAATATCACTGCTCTCTTCACACTGCCCAATCTCATTGCTTTCTTCACACTGTTCAATCTCACTGCTCTCTTCACTCTGCCCCATCTCTCTGCTCTCTTCACACCGCCCAATCGTACTGCTCTCTTCACACTGCCCAATCTCACTGCTCTCTTCACTCTGCCTAATCTCACTGCTCTCTTCACTTTGCCCAATCACACTGCTCTCTTCACTTTGCCCAATCACACTGCTCTCTTCACTTTGCCCAATCACACTGCTCTCTTTACACTGCCCAATATCACTGCTCTCTTCACTCTGCCCAATCTCACTGCTCTCTTCACACTGCCCAATATCACTGCTCTCTTCACACTGCCAAATCTCACTGCTCTCTTCACTCTGCCCAATCTCATTGCTTTCTTCACACTGTTCAATCTCACTGCTCTCTTCACTCTGCCCCATCTCTCTGCTCTCTTCACACTGCCCAATCTTACTGCTCTCTTCACACTGCCCAATCTCAATGCTCTCTTCACTCTGCCCAATCTCATTCCTCTCTTCACTCTGCCCAATCTCACTGCTCTCTTCACACTGCCCAATCTCTTCGCTTTTTTCACTCTGCCTAATCTCACTGCTCTCATCACTCTGCCTAATCTCACTGCTCTCTTCACTCTGCCCCATCTCACTGCTCTCTTCACACTGCTCATTCTCACTGCTCTCTTCATACTGCCCAATCTCATTGCTTTTTTCACACTGCCCAATCTCACTGCTTTCTTCACACTGCCCAATCTCATTGCTTTCTTCACACTGTTCAATCGCACTGCTCTCTTCACTCTGCCCAATCTCACTGCTTTTTTCACACAGCCCAATCTCACTGCTCTCATCACTCTACCCGATCTCACTGCTCTCTTCACTGTGCCCCATCTCACTGCTCTCTTCAGAATGCTCATTCTCACTGCTCTCTTCACACTGCCCAATCTCATTGCTTTCTTCACACTGCTCAATCTCACTGCTCTCTTCACTCTATCCAAACTCACTGCTCTCTTCACTTTGCCCACTCACACTGCTCTCTTCACTTTGCCCAATCACACTGCTCTCTTCACTTTGTCAAATGTCTCCGCTCTCTTAACACTGTCAAATCTCATTGCTCTCTTCAAACTGCCCAATCTGAAGAAGCAGAAGCATGGACAGCAGGATTACTGGAAAACTGAAGCAGAGGATTGAAAAAGCAGGAGCATGAAAACAGGCACAAGGGAAAAGAAATCAGGAGATTGAAGAAGGAGAAGCATGGATAAAGAGAAACAGGATATTGAAGGCACATGAAATGATGGGACACCAGGGAGGACAGGCAGAGAATATTCATGTGACATCTACAGAGGGATGCTGCAGAGTGACAAAAGCAATGTAGACACGATGTCACTACAGAAACAAAGTCATGTGTTCAGGTAGAAAAACAGAGGAATGGAGAACAGTTAAAATAAGTGAATTAGGCATCTGAAGCTTGTCCATAGTAGAAATACAAAGAGGCATAAAATTTGGATCCCAGACAATCAATTTAAGTTCCTGCTCGCAACTCTTTTTTCAGAGTCACCATGCTCACTTCTTCCAGCAGCCCACATCACTCTGGGTATAAAGCCCCTGGCCAACTTGATGGGAAGAAACCTTGATAAGAATTAGAAACAAAAATGGTAATGAATATATATTATTTCATTATATTGTTTTATCTTCTGTAAAGTTTTTTGTGGGTTTTGTTGAAGGGGAAATAAACTTCCCACTTTGTTTTACTTCCACAATTATTCTAAGAAACAATTGCAACATGTAGTAAAGATGTCTCAATGCTTCTAAACCTAAATCAAAAATGCACACATAGATATGTCTGTCATTAAAATTAACACTCTGAAAATATTAAAAACTTTATGACATGATGGTACATGATTTATATTGTAATGAAAGTAGTCTTTTCACACTTGCTGTATTTGAGAGCTAACGGCTCCTTTCCTGGCCACATTTACTTAACCGGTCCGCGGCAGTCACCCAAAATGCATTGTATGATGATAATGCACTCTGTTGCGATTCACCAAGATCGTGCGACCGATATCCTGCATGTGTCCCTTCCCCGCTCAGTTCCGACGGATTTCACCTTCTTGTTCCTGGTGCATGTAAGTGCATTGTCTTGCGACACAATTTGAAAGTTAAATCCCGCACTCAGTCGGAATCAGTCGGATCATCTGATGGTACGCCCCCCAATTTGTGTCACATGAAGCGGCGACAAAAAATTATCACATGCGAGACAATCCCAGCGCAAACACCTATTAAATAGCTGTCCAAGCCATGCAATTCCCAAAAATGGTGCAAAGTTCGACGAACATAGTAGTGTGACCCTTAGTAAATAAGCCCCAGTAAGTCCATAGAACATATAGATACAGCTAAATTTTACTTGAAAACAAAATTACAAATATAAGAATACATAATTTGACATGCTTTTGATCGTGTCCTATGACCAATGTTTTTCTTTAGTGTTAGGGTGAATGCAAACAAATTGGTTGCTGATTAGCGTGTGGACAGTAAGCTGAGTAACACAGTACTATGAGATTTCAGAAATCCCACACTGACAGCCAGTGTCGGACTGGAGTACCTTGGGCCCACCAGAGAAAATTTTTTTGGGGCCCACCTTTCATGTAAATAGAAAGAATACTACAAAACCCAAAACACGTTGGGGTAGATTTATCAGAAGCATTCAACATTAGACAGAGTAAATAGAGACGGACAGATTTATACTGCACCAGGTATCATCCAGCCTCACGATGTATGAATCTGGATGATAAATATGTTGTAGTAATAATAAATAATTCTTTATATAGCGCACACAGATTACGCAGCGCTGCACAGAACTAGTCACATCAGTCCCTGTCCCCATGGAGGTCACAATCAAATCAACCTACCAGTATGTTTTGGAGTGCGGGAGGAAACCGGGGTACCCTGAGGAAACCCACGCAAACACGGAGAGAACATACAAACTCTTTGCAGATGTTGGCCTGAAGTGCTACTCACTGGCTCCAAGTCTTTTTAGAATAAATTTTAACCTTCTATTAGTTGGTTTAGATTAAATCAAAAAATAAGCCTGATTTTTGGGCACTTTTGAAACTAGTACTGAGACACAGCCCCTTTA
The DNA here is from genome assembly GCF_040894005.1 of Engystomops pustulosus. Taxonomy (NCBI): domain Eukaryota; kingdom Metazoa; phylum Chordata; class Amphibia; order Anura; family Leptodactylidae; genus Engystomops; species Engystomops pustulosus. The sequence goes on along the minus strand of NC_092412.1, from coordinate 206,174,577 downwards.
GTAATTTTATTTGCAAAACTGCCAAAAAATTGCACTACAAAGCTCAGCACACAAATACAGAACCAGAACCATATAAAATACAACATTTGTACATTGCCAATGACAACCTTGGTCATAACAACACAGGTGACATTACTGTACTGCAAGCTCCAGGCAGGGAAGATCTGGTTAGCATATCCACCAACCTTTAGATGAGAGACAGACCTAGGAGCGAAATCTAGAGAGTGCTAAAAAATTTCCATTGTGACCTATGCTCAATATAAACTACAACAATGTTCAGTCATCGCTTGGGACACATCCTATTTGGCTTCACTTAATGAGACTTAGTTAGTCTTAGTTAGTCTTATTTAGTGCTACATAACTATAGAGTGACAGCTGCAACTCTCAAGCTTCAATGGTGCTCCATGCTGTGTACTGCGGCTGTAGCTCCATGTATGGCTGTGTACTGCGGCTGTGTCTCCACGTATGGCTGTGTACTGCGGCTGTGTCTCCATGTATGGCTGTGTACTGCGGCTGTAGCTCCATGTATGGCTGTGTACTGCGGCTCTAGCTCCATGTATGGCTGTGTACTGTGGCTGTAGCTCAATGTATGGCTGTGTACTGGGGCTGTAGCTCCATGTATGGCTATGTACTGCGGCTGTAGCTCCATGTATGGCTGTGTACTGCGGCTGTAGCTCCATGTACGGCTGTGTACTGCGGCTGTGTCTCCACGTATGGCTGTGTACTGTGGCTTTAGCTCCATGTATGGCTATGTACTGCGGCTGTAGCTCCATGTATGGCTGTGTACTGCGGCTGTAGCTCCATGTACGGCTGTGTACTGCGGCTGTGTCTCCACGTATGGCTGTGTACTGCGGCTGTGTCTCCATGTATGGCTGTGTACTGCGGCTGTAGCTCCATGTATGGCTGTGTACTGCGGCTCTAGCTCCATGTATGGCTGTGTACTGTGGCTGTAGCTCCATGTATGGCTGTGTACTGCTGCTGTAGCTCCATGTGTGGCTGTGTACTGTGGCTGTAGCTCTGTGTATGGCTGTGTACTGCGGCTGTAGCTCCATGTGTGGCTGTGTACTGTGGCTGTAGCTCCATGTATGGCTGTGTACTGTGGCTGTAGCTCCATGTGTGGCTGTGTACTGTGGCTGTAGCTCCATGTTTGGCTGTGTACTGCGGCTGTAGCTCCATGTGTGGCTGTGTACTGCGGCTGTAGCTCCATGTATGGCTGTGTACTGCGGCTGTAGCTCCATGTATAGCTGTGTACTGCGGCTGTAGCTCCATGTATGGCTGTGTACTGCGGCTGTAGCTCCATGTATGGCTGTGTACTGCGGCTGTAGCTCCATGTATATCTGTGTACTGCGGCTGTAGCACCATGTATGGCTGTGTACTGTGGCTGTAGCTCCATGTGTGGCTGTGTACTGTGGCTGTAGCTGCATGTATGGTTGTGTACTTTGGATGTAGCTCCATGTATGGCTGTGTACTGTGCCTGTAGCTCCATGTATGGCTGTGTACTGCTGCTGTAGCTCTATGTATGGCTGTGTACTGCGGCTAGTGCTCCATGTATGGCTGTGTACTGCGGCTAGTGCTCCATGTATGGCTGTGTACTGTGGCTATAGCTCCATGTATGGCTGTGTACTGCGGCTGTAGCTCCATGTATAGCTGTGTACTGCGGCTGTAGCTACATGTATGGCTGTGTACTGCTGCTGTAGCTCCATGTATGGCTGTGTACTGCTGCTGTAGCTCCATGTATGGCTGTGTACTGCTGCTGTAGCTCCATCCATGGCTGTGTACTGCGGCTGTAGCTCCATCCATGGCTGTGTACTGCGGCTGTAGCACCATGCTTGCCCAACTTTAGCCAACATAGTAACCATGTCCCCAAAATAACCATTATAGACATAAGGTACCCAACAGTAGCCAATTAAATAACAGTGCCCCCAATGTAGCCACTGTAGTAAGTTTTCCCGCAGATATTAAAACTTTACAGTGCCCCCAATGTAGCCACTGTAGTAAGTTTTCCCGCAGATATTAAAACTTTACAGTGCCCCCAAAGTAGCCAAGATAGCCACCGGATCCCCTTAGTAATAAATATATGACAGAGCCCTTCACAGCAACCATTACAGGCCCCCCCTTCCCCCACAGCATCTATTCCAAAGCCCTCCCCTCCACAACATCTATGACAGGGCCCCCTCTCCAGCCCCTACCCCCCCCCCCCCCACAACATTCATTACAGGGCTCCCTCCCCTTCACGCAAACATCATCCATAACAAGGCCCTCTCTTCCCCCACAGCATCCAATACAGGGCCCCTCATCCCCCATGCCACCCACAGCATCCATTACAGGGCCCCTCATCCCCCATCCCACCCATAGCATCCATTACAGGGCCCCCCATCCCCTTCCCCCCACAGAATCCATTACAGGGCCCCCTATACCCTTCCCCCCACAGCATCCATTACAGGGCCCCTCATCCCCCATCCCACCCATAGCATCCATTACAGGGCCCCCCATCCCCTTCCCCCCACAGCATCCATTACAAGGCCCCCATCCCCATCCCACCCATAGCATCCAATACAGGGCCCCTCATCCCCCATCCCACCCACAGCATTCATTACAGGGCCCCTCATCCCCCATCCCACCCACAGCATTCATTACAGGGCCCCTCATCCCCCCACAGCATCCATTACAGGGCCCACCATTCCGTTCCCCCCACAGCATCCATTACAGGGCCCCCCATCCCCATCCCACCCATAGCATCCAATACAGGGCCCCTCATCCTCCATCCCACCCACAGCATCTATTACAGGGCCCCTCATCCCCCATCCCACCCATAGCATCCATTACAGGCCCCCCCATCCCTTTCCCCCCACAGAATCCATTACAGGGCCCCCCATCCCCATCCCACCCGTAGCATCCATAACAGGGCCCCCTATCCCCTTCCCCCCACAGAATCCATTACAGGGCCCCCCATCCCCATCCCACCCGTAGCATCCATAACAGGGCCCCCTATCCCCTTCCCCCCACAGCATCCATTACAGGGCCCCCATCCCCATCCCACCCATAGCATCCATTACAAAGCTCCCCATCCCCTTCCCCCCACAGCATCCATTGCAGGCCCCCCCCATTCCCCTTCCCCCTACAGCATCCATTTCATGGCCCCCCATCTCCCTCCCCCCACAGCATCCATTTCAGGGCACCCCATCCCCACATAGCATCCTTGACAGGGCCCCCCCATCCCCTCACAGCATCCAATACAGGGCCTCCCTCCCCCAATAGCATCTTGTACATGGCCTCCTTCCCCCCATAACATCTTATACAGGGCCTCCCGCCCCCGGCAGCTTACCTTACAAGGCTCCTTACGCTTACATCCAGCCTGTGGGGTCCACACTGACGCGCCACCGCGCACACTGATGCCGGCGGCGCGTACACTGATGACGCGCACGCTGATGCCGCGCATGCTAATGACGGCGGTGCGCATACACGGATGCCGACGCCGCAGACGACCGCGGAGTACACTGCAGCCTGCCTTCCTAGGAGCCTCCCAGTAGCTGTGCAGCGGCGGCATACTGTTTTACTGTGCAAGTGTCAGGACTTAGGGCCCACCGGAGGTTTCTCCGGTACTCCGCTGGGCCAGTCCGACGCTGCTGACAGCACATTCCATATCCACATAGAAATTGACAGTGCAGATTTCACATGTCAACTTTCTGCTGCAGGTTTGCAGAGATTTTATCTCTCAATGAGAGTTATTTGTCAGAGAAGGTAAGTAATAAGCCCTAACTCTTTCTTCTTCTGCTTTAACACCCTTCTCGCCACATTGAGTGTTTTGGCCGGAGAGCAGGGCAGGCAGATGCGGGCAGGGGCGGGCAGGGGCGGGCAGGGGCTGGATTGTTTGAGCCCGCTGTATGTTCTATAGTCTCCACCAGAATACTGGCGACTATAGATACAATCTGTGCCAATTCAGATCAGGTCTAAGCAATTACGATGTGGCGAAGAAGGGCTCCAGATCTGGGCCCCTTTCTACCAGTGGGGGGGGGAGATTAACTCCTTAAGGACGCAGCCTGTGTGTACATTAAGGCTCAGTCCTTTTTTTTTTTTTTTTAATTTGACCAGTGTCTCTTCCTGTGGTAATAACTTTTCAACAAGATATCCCTGTGATTTTGAGGCTGTTTTCTCAGAAATTATAGTTTATGTTAGTAGTGTCATTTCGGTGATCCGTTCCTTTTGTGGGGGTTAAAATTCAAAAATTTAGGAAAAATGTGAAAAAAATTACAATTTTCAAAGTTTAAAATGTTCAAATGTTTTTGCTAGAAACCTTTTGCCATTGGTCTTTTTATTTCCATAATTTGTTTTATGTTTCCATTTTTTTTTACGGATATGAGAAGGTTTCAAGTTTTAGTAGCAACTTAGTAGCTTTTGTACTATATACCCCCACAAGTGACACCATTTTATGAACCTAACATCTCAACCGATTCAAATCAGCATTTGAGAAGTCTGTTAACCCTTTAATTTTTTTTCAGAAGCAAACAGGAATGGATTGGAAATTCTGAAATTAAAATTTTTGATTACGATTTTTCTCATTTAGCCCTAAAATTAACATTCAGAAGGAATTTGAGGTAAATATACATCACATAATATACATCACATAATTATTGCCGTGCTTCTTCCGAGTACGGCAATACCAGACATGTGGATGGAAATTGTTGTTTTATCGCACAGTGCTGTCCAGAACAGAGTTCGTACTACGGGGTTTTTGGAAGGCCAATTTGGCTGCCAATGTTTTGTGGTGCCACAGTGTAATTGAAGAGAAACTCTGCAGAAACACTACAATAGAAAACCCCCAAAGATGTCACCATTTCAGAAACTAGACCCCCCAAAGAATTTATCTGTGGTTGTGGTGAGCCTTTTAACCCCTAAAATTCTGGCCAAAATCTAACGTAAAGTAAATGGTGCAGAGTTAAAAATGCGTTTTTAATCTAAAAAATGCCAACCCATGACACTTTAGACAAACACCCCAAAAATCATTCTGCGGGTTATAAGAGGTATGGCAATACCCTATGTGTGGCAATAGGCTACAGGCCGGGGACACAGCAGGGCTGAGAAAGAACAAGTAAAATTTTGGGGCACTCTTTTTACAAGACTGGTGTTGGGGTGCCCCTGAAGTACCAGTGCAATAGAAACCCCTGAGTAGTGACCCCATATTAGGAAAGGACACCCCTCAAAGTATTGGTGACAAATTTTTTTTTCAAATGTTCCCAAAACATTAGAATTTTTACCCCCATAAAAGGAATGGATCACCAAAATGATACTAGTAGCATAAACTACAATGTGTCACGAGAAAATAGTCTCAAAATCACAGGGATATCTTAAAGTGTTGAAAAATTACATGCTGGGGCACACGGAGGTACACGGGTGTGCCTGCGACCCGGGATATGTATCGCAGGGGCAACCATGACAGATATTTGGCACTGTGACTGTGGTAATTCTTCCTACTAAAATCAACTTTTAAAATTATACTAATGAGCATGATAGATGATGATGTTAGATCTCTCTAAAAATATGATCTTAATTGCTCTCTAATTCAAATGCAGAAATCCAGTCAATTTTAGGTTATTCCGGTAAAATGCACCTGGCTAATTAATTTTTGTAATATGGAATGTCCTGCTGGTCAGAGTAGGTTATACCATAAATATAACTGGAGGGGGGAAAACCCTCTAGAAATGGGTTTATCTTATTTATAGCATACTGAGAATTCTGAAGGTTAACTATTCTGAACAATAATTCAGTCTGTACTTAAACCTTCCAATACTTTATCATAATAGACCAATTGTTGTAGTTGCTGTAATGAATTTGCATAGCTGTAAGATATGTGTAAAATAGATTGCATTCAGAGGTCTAACTAGAGGTCATTTGTTGACAAAGAATATTTTAAAAGACCAAGGTCAGATCAATTAGCTGAAGCTATTAGAGCAAATGAAAGGCTATGGCATTATCCCTGCATTGGCACTAATGTAGTAAGTGCCAAGACTCCTTATAGGTGTTTTACAGATGAGAATACTGTAGCACTTTACCGAAGTTGTGCATAAGAAGTTGTACAAAGAAACAGAAATTATTAGCATATTATACAGATGTAATTACTTAACCCCTTAATGCCACAGCCATTTTCCATTTTTGTGTTTCCATTTTTCCAAACGCTATAACTGTGACCGTGATGGTGCTCTGTTGGCTTATAGTTATTCACGCCTGGCGCTTGTTCCATCCTCCTCCTTGATATCACCGGGTCTTGCGGAGGAGCATTGGGAGGAAGAGGAACTACTCGGCACTCGGCACTGCTTATAATTATTTACACTTCTGCTGGCTCTTGTTCTATTCTCCCTCCCATTTCCATGTGCAAGACCTGGTGACATCAGGGAAGGAGCAAGCACCAGCAGAGACAAAAAAAATGATAAGCTGACTGAGTGCCGATGACATTCACAGGAGTGGCCAAGCTATAATTTGCATATTTTTATAAATCAATTTTCTCTGGATTTGAAGATTTATAGCGTTACTGAAGATAAGATCCTGGATCAGGATCTTACCACCATCATGTTAATGTGATTAGCTAAAAACTATCTGGGGCCAGTGGTAGATTTACTTTAAAGTGAACCTATCCCCACCCACTTTGCCTTTGTTGAAACATGCTGTCCAGATGCTTGACAGAACTTGAGGACAAATAACACTCGGCATGATACAGTGCTCTCTAGATGTCCCAGCTTTAATCTGCCTCCCACCAGTAAATTTGTTCCTGCCTTTGTCTATGTTGGCCTCAACCACTGTTCCGTGGACCACTTCTGCATGGCCCTACCTATAGTGGGGTGCATGAAATGGGGACAAGATCTGCAGTTTCTCACACAGTGCTCACTTCTAAATTCAGCATTCAGTGGGAGGGAAAGTTTTCTGTTGAGGACAGGAAGTGGACAGGGATAGGACTTCCTGTCTACTCGGGCCGAGATTTATAAAGACACATAGCTGTTAATCAAATGAGGCATGGTTTGCTGGAAGCCTGGAAACAACATGACTTTTCTTTTCAGAATATGACTATTCTATACTCATTTGCAAATCAGAAAACCACTGTAATTAAGGCACAGTTCCTTAGTGGCAGATAAATTTTAGTTGATATGGGGAGGACTTTTAACCCTTTACCAGCATGTATTACGGGTTTGAAAGTCTTTAACTTTATTATACTTAGATGTGTATGTTGTGATTTTTTTTTCATAAGGCAAGCTGATGTTTTCATTGGTACCAATTTTTTAAAAGTTCGACCTTTTGATCACTTAAAATTAACAGTGGTGAATTGCTGGAAAAGCGGTGAAGTGGACATTTGAGGGGAATTAATCATGCAGTGGTGCTCGTGCACTGGCTTATGATAAAGGCCATATCCCAGTGTCTCACAGATACATCAATAAGTTTAGGCCTCTTGATGTATCCGTCAGGCAGCACACCCACCGGGTAAACAATGCCAAGTCAGTCCTGGCATTGTTTTGTGTAAAAACCTGCTAACAAAAGTCAGCAGGTTTTTAAAACGTATGCAGGCATGAGGCAGGAATTCTCTCTGCCGGTGGCAGGACCTCTGTATACCCTTCCACGCCCGTACAGTGCGCAAGAATTTGCAATTATTTCAGTGCTTCTACCCCTGCAAATTGGCATAGAAGCACTGATAAATGCCCCCTTTGACTTTTTGCTGCATTAACAAAAGCTCACAACATGAAATGATCATTTCAATATTTTGAGATGTGAGTATGCCTAACATGTTTATGGCACAAACACAAGAAGTATCCGTCACACTAGAACCCCGCAGGGATTTTTAAATCTTCCTTCTTTATCCAGAATAAAAATACATGCTTCATAAAGTGCATATTTCCAGACATAGCGTCTTATTCATCATCTCTTGTTTGAATAGTCATACACTAATTTTAAATTCCCTATCTATTACGTCACAAAATGGACGGTCCTATAATAGGTGGTCACCTATGGGGAAACACCCCATTAGGTGATGTGATTTCTACTGAACAGTCCATCAACAATGAAGGGCAAAGGTAATATAGAAACATTGCAGGCACGGATATACATAAAGATAGTAAAGATAGGGACCATAAAGATACAAATGCATTATATATATATATATATATATATATATATATATATATATATAAAACTATGACTAATATTAACATATCAATATGCATGATTAAAATTCACTAATCCTAATTGTTGTAAAACCTTCCACATGTGTTAATACAACAATAAATCAACATACCAACATATTTACCTTATAGCAATGCAGTAGATACATTGTATATACCACAATAAGTAATACATTAAACTAACACAAATACATTATGCCATGTGATTAATTTATGAACATATATTGACAAAAAAGTTGTTATTATTACTAACACACAGCATTCTTGTTCGTGTACTTACTAATAGCATGTGCATCTGCATTATTAATATGTCAGTATTAGATCTGATCTTTTATTAAATCCCCCAGTTTACGTGTTTCTAATGTGAACATCCAAAATGTTTACCGATTTAACAATTTGTGTTTCATGTCATCCCCTCTTATAGGTTGGGAAACCCTTTCTAAACTTGTTCATAAAAAAAACCTATAGTTTGTCATGCATATTACTGAAATGCTTGGATATTGATGATGCAGTAACTAAATTATTGCTAATGTCTGAAAGATGGTTCTGAATCCTTTTTTTTTTTAAAGGACCTTCAATGTGGCGCACATATTGCTTATTTCAAATGTCACATGATGCTACATACATGGCATTCAAATTGTTGTAGTTTATACAAGACTTGATACTGTAACTTTTTTCTGTTACTGATGAACGTACTGTTTTACCTCTCCCAGTAAACTGATGCTCTAGTACCTAAAGTAGGAGCAAGTCTTGGAATATATCTTACTCCTGATAAAACAATAGGTCCCAATGTCAGTTCCTGAATCAAAATGGGTATGACATTCTTGTAAACCAAACGTGGACAAAACTCCAGCGAAGATCCAAAAAATATAGGTCAAAAAGGTAGGTATAGAAAAAAAAAATCAAAAGAAAAAGAGAGCATAAAAACTAACTTTTAATCCATAAGGTTAAAAAACCATGTGCACATGGGAGAGGGTAGAGCCATGACGCGTTTCGGAAGTTAATCCTTAGTCATACTGGCGTTATGACATTCTTCACAACAGTCACTCTTTGAGTATGTTGACTACTGTATGCTGTTGAAAATTCCATTTTGATTGTTTTTATTTCTACATTTGTCATTGGCCATATTACAACAATCTTGTTTTCAGCTTTCATAATATCATATATTTTGTATCGTCTCTGTCTCAGTCTATCATTTAAGTTACGTTTCTCAATTTTTAAAGTCACTGGTACAATTGCATTGTAGACATACTAACTCACCATATTGTACATTTTTAACCAAATGAGTAGGATGGAATAATGAGGCAAGAAGAGTTGAATTTCCAGAAATATTTTTTCCATAGGAATTCACCTTGTTGTCAACCCCTGTCAGTTGTATGTCTCGGAATGTGATGGTATTTCCACCAAAAGAAGAATGAAACTTTTAAATTAATTTGATTGTGATTAAGGTATTTAACAAAAGATGAATAACTCTTCTGACCTTTTCAAACCCACACCAGGTCGTCAATATAGCGGCCAAACCACACTATCTACTCCCTGTGTGGGTTTACATCAAAGGAGAGACTATCCTCTTCCCATTGTGACATGTATATATTTGCAAGGGATGGAGAAAACTTAACCCCCATTGGGGCCCCCCCACTCACAAATAGTACCTGTGATCAAAACCTAAGAAATAGTTGTTTAACAGAAAATCAGTAGCCATTAAGATGAAACTTTTCAGGTTAGAATTGTGTGTGCTACCTTTTCATGTGTCCCTTTAATAACTCAATACCCAACTTCATAGTCTGAAGGACGTGTTTGGTGTCCTGCAGATAACTTGGAGTCACGTGTAAGAGGCTGTAGATAATGATACAGAATGATACAATACGATTATGACTTTTATATTTATTTGCATTCTAGGGAGAGGGGCCTAATTTTGGCTCATACAATATTTGGCTCATACAATATACTACAGTACAATTGTATTGTAATGAATTGTGTACTTCAACAGCAGGGATGCAGGGTTTATTGTTGTCATTACAAAGATTAAATTTCACACCGGAATATGGACCCATAAAATAAGTGACACACTGCTCATCATAACTCAGTGGCCTGCATTTATTAAAGCTTTCTCGGTCTGACTTTGCACCAGTTTTGTGTCCGACAAGACAGGAAAAATTGTGCTAAAGGGGCGTGCTAGTGCATAGTCAGAGTTTGCTCCACATTTATTACTGACGGGCGCCACATTTCTGTCTGGAACACAGTTCTGCCACATGAACAAAGTGCTCTAAAAAGAAATGGTGCACACTTCCCAAGTATTAAACTGCATGTGATACCTGAGTCTGTTATTCTTTAACAACGGGTACAATTTGTATCTGTAAGTTTCTGGAGTGATTTCTGTATGAAGTTGGGGATACAACTGTAACACCGTCCTGTAACCCTTGTAACCCAAAGACACATGTCATGTATTAATAGATACTCTTTTTATTCAATACTAATAATACAACAAATTGCACACAAAGTGAATAAAATGAATCAAAGAGTTGAGAGCTCACCTCTAGGGAAAGCACAACTTGTGATAGTGTGTGCAGAACAAGCAGTCCAGCTCCCACCTGGACAATGACCATAGAATCACTAATTGAATAAACAATTTTGCATATTTTGTCAAAGTATTCATGGGATAGTAAACTATTTACATAGAACGGGTGCTCAAAAAAATCACAACATATAATTAATAATCAATCCACCACTCTCCATGAAGGCCCGAGCAATACAATCATTTACCTTTTAAAACAAGTGGTCCGTCCAAGTTGGGGAACTGGGGTTTTTTGCAGTATGATAATTTTGAATTTTTTAAAACAATTTCAAAATCACTTTAGTAAGTGTTGGTGAAGTGTTAAAATGTAATAACCAGATAAAGCAATGCATGTCACATTACAAAAAAGGGGCTGAGCCTTAAGTCAAAACATGGCTGCGTCCTTAAAGGGTTAAGACACACCTGAATTCCCAAACCCAGCAAACAGCTATAATGTTTCCTTTTATAGATGTGGTCACACATGCTGATGATCAATTAATAAAGGACATGTGAACAACTGCATGAGTCTGCTTCATACTTTCTTAATTCCTATTGAGGAAGTAAGGAGTGTAAGGGCTACCCCTGTCCATCCAGTGTTGTGTAGGAGCACATTCATGTTTTTGAATGTATTAAAACAAAAAACCTCTTCCAGCAACAACAGAGTAAAGGCACAACACAGTCTTATGCCATTATGTACACACCAGTAATAAAAGTTATTTTGTATAAAATGTGTCAAATTAATAAAAAGATGGATTTGCAGTTCATCTTCTTTGTTTTCATTATGTCAGAAATTGTATCTGTACCTGCTTTCAGCAGGGAAAATTCCTTCTTAATAATTAATTTTTTTGTATGTGGTCATGTTAGGTCATGCAGTAATTCACCACTAGATGTCACTGGTAGTTGACACGCAAATTTCACTTGCCACAAGAGATTGTGGTGAGATTACAATATTCGTAAAATATAATCTATACGTTGAGCATCAGAATAATATTGAAATGATTTCCTGTTTTGAAGTGTACAGTATATTCTTCTGTTAGACCGGTTAGATGTTATCAAGTTGTACTAATTTTATTCCACTGACCAAATTTAAACACTGAAGCATGGGACTTTATCTTGCCAGGGTCAGATGTAGGGGACCCACTGAGCCACCATGAGCAATGATTGAGCCAATAGGGAATGTGGCAAAAGGCTAATAGAACTGAACAACTGAGTTTGTCAAGAATTGTAGAGATAAGTATGTCTGATGATGATGTTTATTTTTAAAAAAATAAATTCAAAGATACTGGTATAGATACACAAATTTAAAATTAAGGAAGGGGGGAATTTATTTATGTGTTGAAAGTAGTTTCCATCAAGAAATAAAAAGTCATATAAGATCTCTTAAATATTAAGGGGTTGTTCAGAATTATAGGGGTTTTATTTTCAGACACAGACGGTTCAGGAGCAACAATATGATGATAGCTCATGACTGCTGATTTCTATTATTAGCTTCAATTGTGTACAGCTTGGACCATAATTTGGCTGCAGCGGGGGTGACCAGGGGACCAGGTATATAGGCCATAGTTTGTGCATATTGGCCACTTGCACATAGTCTTCCACAGAAAAAGTGGTCCCTGCATGTTTGCTGCTTGCACTTATGCTGTACAATGCATTATCTTGCATGGAAAGTTTTTTATACTTTTACAGCTCGAATGATTGTAGTGAAAATCCTGCTAACCTACTAAGGACCCAGTAGTTAATGGAGCTGCATGTTCTTTTCATACTACAGCATTGACGTGAAATAGGAGGTAATCAGGTCATGGAAGCCATATCTAAAGCTTGAGCTCTTCATATTTTCTTGTGCTGCATAATCTGTAAGTGTCACTGCATTCTGTAAGGGGGCAGATAAATACTGTCACATGTCCTGGGCTGTATGAATATTATAGACCCTACAAGTCTAGAATCACTTCCTACATATGGCATACCTCCCAACCGTCCCGGTTTCAGCGTGACATTCACGGTTTTACACCAATGTCCCGCTGCCCCGGGCGGTTGAGAGATATTCACGCTTTTCCTGCCATTGTCCCGGACCGAGAGACGAAGTCCCGTCTCCTGGTCCCGGGACACAGTGCTGTAGATGCAGAGACACGGGCTCTGGAGCAGCGCGGCTGCAAGGAAGTGAGCTGACAGCTCCCAGCTGGCCAAGACTCCAGTATTGGCCAAGACACGCCCAATACACTAGCGTTGCATTTGTAAATGCAGCGCTAGTGGTACATGTAACCGCACTCTGAGGCTTTCAAAAATTATGTGATCACCTTTGTAAAATTCAGCTGAACAGCGAGAAGGGGGTGTGGCTAGGGGGTGTGGCCAAGGGCGTGGTTAATGTCCCTCTTTCTATTTGTGAAAAGTTGGGAGGTATGCATATGGTACTAGAATCAAGTTTCTTGGGAAATTTAGGGTGTGTCCCTTCTGCGGTTTCAGGACTTTTGGAGGACCTTCAAAGGTCCTGAGATGGCGCTTGTGAACATGTGTATTGAGAGCAGGAATAGATGTACAATAATTTTATTGTTAAAGGTCCTTCTGAGTATAAAATTGTGTGGGTGTTTTGGGTGGTAATGGGACCCCTAGAATTATAATCCACTCCTTATTCTGTAGGAGGCCTGCCTTTACTTTGCATATCCATAAAATGATCATTGTCTGTGCATTGCTTTATAAGTTTATGGCCACACATTTAGGTTTCTACTCATATTGATGGCTTCTACACCGGGAGGCATTTATCTCTATCTATGGCTTCTAAATTCTTTGCTTCCATAAATCCAACATAAATTAGGATCAAATCAGTTAAAAGACTTTTGATTGACAATTGACTGAAGATTTGTGTAAATATATTACTATAATTCTTTTGTATGGATCCATAGCTATAGAGCAATTGCAGCCCAGAGCTACATTCAAAGGTCCATTGAAAAAAAAGAAAACCTCATAGTATTCTCTGCAATGTGTTTATTCACCACCATAAATGACACAATTATCGGATTTATTCACTGATTTGAGAAACCAACGGAACTGTGATTAAGACGAATACAAGGAAACGACAGATTAATTCAAGTCAAAGAAACCAGAGATTCTACCAAAAAAAACTCCAATAACCATATTTGTCTGCAACGGGATTCTAATAAGGATCTTGATCTGTAAAACTTGTCAAGTTCAAAAATATTACATAATCTTCCACATTTCATTTGAAAAAGGACATATTGGGGCATATTTACTAAGAATGTGTGAAACTGCACTAAAAGTGCTCTCTGCCCGCTTATAATGCTTGGTGTGACTTATTCATTAAGAATGTGCCCTGGAAATCATGAATCTGTCGCTTCCCTGCACAGGCCCGACAGAGTTCACCAACTTTTTTGTGTTGCACCTTTAAGTGCGTGCAATAGACTTTGCATGTTAAATCAGGTGCACGGTCTGAATGAGTATTGGAAAGCCCCCTGTTTCCCATGGTGCTTAGTGCACTTAGTGCCACAAAATGGTCACATGCGACACAAATATGGTGCAAACATTAAATACCTGTGCAAGCAATTTCCAATAGAAAGAATATGCAAAGTCCGACAGAAAACTGGAGCATGGCCCTTAATAAATGTGCCTCAATGGGGGTCATTTACTAAGGGCCCGATACACGTTTTCCCGACGTGTTACCCAAATATTTCCGATTTGCGCCGATTGTACCTGAATTGCCCCGGGATTTTGGCGCACACAATCGGATATGCGCGCAACGGAAATCGGGGGGCGTGGCCGAACGAAATCCTGATATATTCGGAAAAACCGCTGCATTTAAAAACGGAAAATGTGTCGCTCGGGACGCACTTACCTTCACTCAGCCGGCCTCGGTGAATTCCGGCGCGTTCAGATGCTTTTCAGCGCAGCAGCGCCACCTGGTGGACGGCGGAGGAACTACCTTATTAAATCCCGGCCGGACCCGAATCCAGCGCAGAGAACGCGCAGCTGGATCGCGAATGGACCGGGTAAGTAAATCTGCCCCAATATGTTCAATAAGAGTTTATGTACCTATATATTTTAAATCTGGTGTTTTCCTCCTATTCTCCTCTAAGAAGGAATGTACTGGTCTGATGACACTGTGCCTTTAAGATGATGTCATAGACTGCTACACTGGAGTGTCGGCTGTTAGTTACTGTGTATCCTGATGCCGGTTTGGCTCCGATCTAAGCTGAATCGGCATGATATATCAAACACTGAGTGTTAAGTCACTGCGCTGAGTGTTAAGTCACAGAGCACTAAGGGGTTAAAGGGGTTGTTTCAGAAATAGAATAGGTGATCCATATGTGATTGGCAGGGATTGACACCCAACAATCCTGCCAAAAAGCTATTTCAAGTGTAAATTAACAGGGACGTGCACAAAACGAGTAGTAGTTTTGTTCATGTAATTTCACTTCTATGCGCTTTTTTATCATTGTTGGATGTCATAAGCATGTCATTAGGTAGGCTTACATGAAGGGACTAAGTGAATGTTTTCTTTTCTTCCACACAATGTATAGAAACTTTAAGTGTATTTCATCTAAAAGCAGGAAGAATCTGAGCTCTGTCTCTGAGGTCCTATAGCACTGTGCTAAGTGTACAAATTACTTCCTTAGCCTAAAGAAAAGGTTACCTAGTGACCAAATTGTGTTGAGACACAGCTCTTCTTAATACTTGTGAATTGTGACACACACTGGTTAGTCAGCTGCTGCTGTATGCTTTCGGAGATCCTTTTTTGGGTCTGATTCATCAATTGTATTAAACTTCAATTTCAGTGGCAGTGCAAATGGATGACCACAACGTGAATAAGTCTGACAGGGCATTTCGACATACAAAGGATTTCATAATCCGGTCAATAAGAGCAGATGACTATTAGATATCTTTATCAGGTTTCAGTGGGCCCCTTGGCAACATAACCTCTGTGGGCCCCTTTGCAGCAAACCCATGTGGCAGCATCAAAAATTCAGAAATTAACTAAAATATTCCCTAGTTTAATATTCTTAAAAAGCCTAGTCAATGTTATTTTACATACAGCCTCCTCACAGTTTAACTATATACAGCCCCCCGTGGATTCATTATATACAGCCCCCTCACCAGTTGCTGCCAGCCTGCTTGGGACTAAAATTGGACTGTGTGGCTCCTACCAGTAGGGTCCCTGACACTTGCCCAGGTATGCCTGGTGCTGGCTCCAACCCCGATCTTTAGCTAAGTCTTGGACACTGTAAAAAAATCTTTGGACACTATGTCAGGAATTTTGGCAGCTAGCATGGCGGACACGGTGATGGAACATCTGACTGGCTTGCCCCATTATTATACAACTTGAATAAAATTGAAAGTGCTCTGTTAAAATGATCAGTAGTCATTTTCTATGCTTTTTATTATGGGACACTTTTTTATGACCATGCGCATCATATAATCTGAAAATGATGTCATAAGCCGGAAGTAATGAGAACCTTAAGGTATAGGCCACAGAGGGCAAAAATTCCCCACTCAACAAAAAAAACATTCATACCCAAGTGTTGATTTGTTGCAGGTTTTTCTGTCCATGACAGCTTCCATTCTTTGCATTGCAAATCTTCTTGTAAATCCTTTTCCTTCATGGCAGCCATGGGCTATGAGTGTGTGTTATTACATTTCACTCACAAGTGTTAATGGGAAACAGGTATGTTAGTAGCATTGACAGATACTATTTAACTTTCAAATACACTTGCTGACATAAATGTGGTGCAGGGTGCAAATTAGCGCCGGAAGGCCCCTTGAGGTGCATGCTATTGTATCGTGTCGGCCTCAGTGCAGCCACAACACACTACTGGTGCACAAGCTTCCAAAATACATGTGCAAGCAGTTTGCACATTTTTTATGTGCAAATACCACCAGAATATTGATGCAAAGCCCCAAATTAATGTGTGTCAATAGGGGAGATTTATCATTAGGTCGGCTCCTTGTGACAGTTCTATGTCTGTCTTTGGAGTTCCGCTGCTGTCAGATTTATTAAAGTGCCTTTGGCTCTTAATAAATCCGCTGGGTACATCTTATGTTATGAGGGTTGTTTGTGACAGTTGCATAAAAAGTCACAGCACATAGACCAGGGTGGGGACTGGCATCAGTATGCACCAAAACTTGCGTCTAAAAGGAATTTCGCAATTCATGAATTTAGTTCTACTGTAAAAACTAATCTATGCAAATATTGAATTTGGTGCAAACAGGGTCTGTGACTTTGCAGAGTCCTATGTTAATTTGGTGCAATGGAAAGTCACTAAATATTATTTGCACCAAAAATGTGGCACACATAGACAAAATAAGCAATGTTGCTATTTACTGTATGTGTTAAATGAATACATTTTCCAAGTTCTTCAGGGTATTGCAGGGATCATTGACCCCTAATAATGGGGGTCTGCCTGATAACACAATGGGGCAGATTTACTTACCCGGCGCGTTCTCTGCGTTGGATTCGGGTCCGGCCGGGATTCATCAAGGCAGTTCCTCCGACGTCCACCAGGTGGCGCTGCTGCGCTGAAGTTCCCTGAAATGCACCGAAGTTCACGATCCTATCCTGGATGAAGGTAAGTGCAAGCTCCGCGACACAATTTCCTTTTTTAAATGCGGCAGTTTTTCCGAATCCGTCAGGTTTTCGTTCGGCCACACCCCCCGATTTCCGTCGCATGCATGCCGGTGCCAATGCGCCACAATCCGATCGCGTGCGCCAAAATCAGGGGCAATTCAGATACAATCGGCGCAAATCAGAAATATTCAGGTAACACGTCGGGAAAACGCGAATCGGGCCCTTAGTAAATGACCCCCAATGTCTCTGGAAATTGTTTATGACATTTGGATTCTTAACTATTTTAAGACAAAGGATACTTTTCAAACTTTAGTGTTTCTGAATTGTAACAATATAATTATGGAACACAAAATAAGCTCAGCTACACTATGGTATCAAAGCTACAACTGTACATATATTGTTTTATTTATTGGAACCAGTCAGAGGAATAACACAGTGGGGCACATTTACTTACCCTTACTTGTCACTGGAGTTCACAGAAAGTGCATTGTCCAACTATAATGTACCGTGCGACGATGCACTAAGATCGTGCGCCAAAAATCATGCATGTGTCACTTCCCCGCTCAGGTCAGACAGCTTTCACAATCTTTTTAGTGGTGCGTCTTAGGGCTAGGGCTTGTGACACACTTTAAAAGTTATATATGCCGCTCAGTCCGATGGCACGCCCCCTAATTGGTGTCTCACGGAGGCCAGCACAACTGCGCCACAAGAAGGGTCGCATTCGCCACAATCCCACCTCACACACTTATTAAATACCTGTGCAAGCCATTTTAGCCCCCAAAAAAGGTGCACATTCCGACAAAAGTACAGAACCCTTAGAAAATGAACCCCAGTGTATTACGCAGACAATGGGGGTCATTTATATTATCTCTGTGATGTGTTGCAAGTTTTTGCCAATCTTTTTCACCTTTGAGCACCTTCTAATTTATTATTTTGTCTTTTAGTTGGTGTTAAATTTGTGTATTTAGTTGGTTTTTTAATGAAATGTTGCACAAATGTTTCAAGTCATTTCATTTTTTAAGTTTTCCTTAAGTACATCTGGAATAGAAGATTAATATGTCTTACTGATGATAAACTAATGTTTGGCTGACTGCAGTGCAAAATGGTGCAAAAATTGCAATGCATCAAAAAAAGTCACAAAAAAGCAGAAAAAAGGAAGGAAAATAAAGATAAATGACCCCCAATATATTTTAAAGCAGGAGCAGTTCTACAGTTTGATATATAGTTTTGTTGGATAAGATTTAAAATACGGTAACTCGTTTATATTTTTTCAATCGTTCCCTAAGAAAATACATTATGGAGGTAGTCCTTACTGCAAGAGACAACTTCTGGCTGTACATATACAGATAGCTGATAGAAATGAATCTTTGGGGCATATATATCAGGGCCTCTGCGCCAAGTCAGTGGGGTGTGAAGGGGCGTGAAGGGGGGAATGACCCGTCAAACAGAGGGCCCGGCTCCACGAGTGGTCTCTTCATACACTCGCATATACAGAAAATCTACATCAACTAATAGCCTGCTTCAATGGGAGAGCTGGCATCTGAAACCCCTTATAAGAGGGATCCCGAAAGGGCAGTATCTCCGGGCTTGGAGGAGTTGTTCGGATCTCTCGGAATATCTATCAGCCGCTGCTGATCTCAAGATTAGATTTAGAAATAGGGGGTACCCGACAAATGTCCTTAAGGAAGCCCATCATGATGCCCTGAAGAGACACTTCTCTCGTTTAAGGGATACAAATGCTGACCCAATCCGCATTGTTGGGACTTATGATTCAAGATATCATGAGGTGAGACAGATTCTTTCCAATTTTTGGAAGCTTTTGCAAATGGATCCGGATATAGGAGGAAAGGTGGGTGATGGACCCACTATCACCTATAGAAGGGGCATAAATCTAAGGGACAAATTGGTCCACAGCCATCTTGAGCCACTGACCAATACGACCTGGTTACCAAATCCACAGAATGGCACCTTTAAATGTGGCTCATGCAAAGCATGCAAGTCTATTAAACAGGGGAAAACATATACCAGCAGTGTCACTGGACGTGTTTTCAAAAATCAGCAGTTTATTAACTGTAGAAGCACTGGTTTGGTTTATCTGTTGACTTGTAATTGTGGACTCCAATATGTTGGAAAAACGATTAGAGAATTCCGTGTTAGAATTCGGGAACATGTCAGGGACATAAAAAATGGCAATGACTCTCCCATATCCCGTCATGTATGGGAGGTACATCAAGGGGACCATATGTCCATCAATTTCCAAGGCACTGAGTTGGTTAAACCTCCTTGTAGACGTGGCGATCTTGACAAAATCGTCACACAGCGGGAGGCTAGATGGATTTATGTGATGGATACTGAAAAGCCTAATGGTCTGAATGATTCTGTAAACTTTGCCTGTTTCCTATAGCTTATTGCATCTTACTTGTTTCTAGATATGCAGAGTGAAGAACCTCAGTTTTACCTTTATTATCGTGTCTATTTGTGTGAATTTGTTCATTCATCTGTACCTGTGAAATTGTTCTTTGCCCGTGAGATTATTTTTATCTTTAGTCTCTCTGATATCAGCTCTTCTGTATACTTACCCAGTTTTGGTGAACCGCGATCAGATCCCCTAGCAACAAATACAGATGATGCAATGCATCTTGCTTTAAACTCTGAGCAATAGGCGGCTGTTTTCATTGGCTGCGAGAAGCGAGCCTCCAATGCACGTCATGTGTGGGTTCCTAAGCGGGATTGGAGGCGAACGTTGTAGCACCGCCCTGACAGGGAGGGGCTTCATCTTTAAATACCCGGCACTGCACGCGTGGCGTCTACGGCCGCTACAGTGCCGGCATGTCAGACACGGACAGTTTGGCAGACCAATGTTAGATAGCCAACAGCCTGTGTCTGATTCTATTTCTTCTGCCTAAAATGTACTCCTAGAGCCTCTGATGACGCATGGGCTAAAATAAAAAGAAACAAGTCCATGTAGAAACGCGTCAGGCAGGGAGGTTAGGCATGCTTGTGTGACTGATTGACGGTGTGAATGCCGCTCAGTGACAATTGATACATAAGAGTGGCGGGGTGTCAGATGTGTTTTTAGTAGTCAATACTCGACTGACAGTGATATATTATCTCTGATAGCACTACGTGCTCACCCTATTTAATATTGTGTAAACCTCTTGAGAAGTCATTACGTATACGATTCGGCCAGGTTACATAATAAGCCTGATTTTTGATTTATTTGGGTATTATGGGCCCCTGATTTTTTAAACATTGAATTAATAAAAGGACTTTTAAACGTTCTTTCCTTCAGGCAGTTTGTTATCATCTTAGAATGTAACCCCTTCATTGAGATTAACCCTTTGGATTTAAATTTGAATTTTATCTCTTTATACACACCATGATGTCAGCCGCTTGCCGATATCATAGTATGTGTGCTGCCATCGGCACACACTATTATGTCAGCAAGTGACTGATGTGAGTATCTTTGTAATAAACGACTAATATGAAGAAGCCAGTCAAGGGTCAGTGCCAATTATTCTTTATTCTACTTGAACTGCTTCAACAAATCCTGTTTGTGAGAATAGAACACAACAATCCACCACCCTATCTTTTGAACAAGAATCCAGATGTATTCAAGCCCCAAAATCACTAAGCCTATAAGTCATTGCCATTTGTAGTCTATCCTTCTGTTGCAAAGCAGTTAAGCTACAACAATAACTATTTTTCTTTTTCTTCTTAAGCCATTGTGGCTTAGTTTGGTTTTTCTCCCATACTATTAAATCTTTTAAACAATAATTTCAAAATATTTACCACAAATTCACAAATCTATGTCAAAGTGTACAAACTTTTTAGGTATCTAAGAAGTTTGCAGATTTATCTTGAGAAATCTGTGTCAGGATGTTTTTGTCAAGTCAGATAAAAAACGCACTATTTCTAGATCTTAGTCTTCTAAAATGTAGTTTGTGCTGAATGATAACATATAAAGGAAGCAGATAAACTTAATGTAGATACTTGCATAGTCACAAAAAAAACTAATTTTAACTTATTTAAAATCTTTACAATTCTTAGCTTTTTGCAAAATCTACAGGATGTAGAAGTAAGCAGGATATAAGATTAGAAGCTCTGTGCAACACTTTTTCTTTTTTTAGATGATTTTATTCATATTTTTGTTGATTATCTATCTTATTAGAAACAGCAATTGTTTCTGTGCAACTTCTTAGCAGATTTCATTTTAATGCCTTCAGGTTTTTTTGGTTTCTCTAAAACTTGGTTAACCAGCCTCATTCATTAATTTGACAATATTAGACATAAACCTTATTTGTGTTTTGTAATTGTGCTAATAGCAATTTGCCACCAGCAGTAGTCAACAGTGATGTTTTTCTAGTAGTACAATGCAAAAGATGGATCTTGACACTTATCACGCTTCTTTTAATTCAAGCTGAAATAAATCCAAATTCATAGTTGGGGTTGGTGATGCATCCATTGATTAATTGACCTTGATGGGGCATCTTATACAACGTAATTATTAAGATCATTAGTTTTTGTTTTGCTGACAGTGATTTTTCCTCTTTCGAATGGAATATTTGTGAAGTCTTTAATTTATTGTGATTCTGTATTGCTTTCATTTAGCATGTTCATATAACTTTTGAAAGTGGGTAAATGGAGTTGAGATATTTTTGTGAGCCTTACTGTCAGGCACTAGGGGTAGTGGACCCACTGGACCACCGTGGACGATGACATAAGCCGACACCTGGGACCGGAGTTTAAGTAGTACCCGGCTTTCCCCAGAGTCCACAACAAAGCGGGTTGGACTTGTTGCGGCGTGGTACCACCAGGTCGTTCCACACTGGCAACTTTGTCCGCAGTAGCGGCCAAGGCGAAGTGAAGAATTGTAAAGCAAACCCGTGCTCAGTGACAGACATAGCGGTAGCTCAGGGCAGGCAGCAAATGAGCCTAGTCAGGAACAGAACTGGGTTCACAACGGGAATTCAGAAGATAAGCACAGGGCATCGGGAATAAAGTCTTCTCAAAGGCACAAGGCACAAAGATCTGGCAGGGGTCAAAGGAAGAGGCTGAGCATTCATAAGTAGTCAGACAGCCAGCGCCAATAAGTGGTGTAGTGCACCATAAAATTTCAGATGGCCAGCACGCAAGTGCCCTAGGAGGAAGGGATGTGCGCACTGAAGTGAGGAGACACTGCAGCACGGCTAGGTTAATGAGGCAGCTGCTGGCTTGAGGGGCACATGGAACATCTGCAGTATGGAAGTGGATCAACAGGTTAAAACATGAAAATAAGAGTGACCAAGGGCTAGATTACAATTAAGATGCTGGGCTGTCTGGAGATACAGGTGATTTTTATGATCTGCTTATACACACACTGGATGGTGAGCTCCTTACAGAAGATAATGCCATTCTGATGGCCAATAGTTCTCTATCTCCTATGGAGAAATTCCTCGCTGCGAAGGAAAAAGTCCAAGAGAAAAAGCCGCAAGTGAGAGTTCAGCCTTTAGGCCCTTTCTTGGTGAGTGCTGCCCCTGCACCTAAGGAGGATGCATCAACAACAAGATGAAAGGGCTTCTCCATGTCAACCCTAGTGAGAAATGGAGCCGAGGCAAAGGCGGACTTCAACCTTGAAAAGGCTTCTTCAGCCACCAAGGAGCAGAGGTGGGTATTGGTGTCCTTCTTGGTGAGCACGATGATGAGAAACACCAGAGTGTAGAAATGCGGGATAAACTGCTGATAATAGTTCGCATACCCCAGGATCCTCTGTATGGCACATAGACCTTCCGGACGAGGCCACTGTAGAACTGCAGACAGTTTAGCAGCGTCCATATGGAGACCTCTATCAGAAATTATATAGCCGAGTGAAGGAAGGCTCCATTGGTGAAACTGACATTTCTCAAGCTTGCATAGAGACGATTGGCCCGAAGGCACTCAAGAACTTGCCTTATGTGGGACTGGTCGGTCTCAATGTCTGGGGAGAACACCAAAATGTTGTCTAGGTATAATATGACATACGTATACAAAAGATCTGTGAAGATGTCATTGACGAATTCTTGAAAAACAGTTGGTGCATTCACAGTCCGAATGGTATCACTAGGTACTCGAAATGTCCATCACAAGCGTTAAAGGCTATCTTCCATTCATCTGAATGAGATTGTAGGCCCCACAAAGCTTCAGCTTGGGGAAGACCTTGGATACATGCAGGCGGTCAAAGAGCTCTGTGAGCAATGACATAGCGGTTCTGAACCGTGACCTTGTTAAGCCTGCGATAGTCAATACAAGGACAGAGTGACCCATACTTCTTGGTCACGAAAAAGAAGCCATCACCAGCGGGAGAGGAGGACTTACAAATAAAGCCTCTTTGCAGGTTCTCTTGGATATACTACGACATTGCGGCAGAAACAGAGAGAGGAAACACCCATCCTCGGGAAGGAGAGGCACCCGGCAGAAGATCCACAGGGCAATTGTAGGGACGGTGTGGTGGCAAAGTCTCTGCTTACTTTTTGGAGAAAACATGGGCAAAATCCTGCAAACACATAAGCAGGCCCTCCAGAGACTTGGGAGCTATGGCGGAGACTATGACAGGTACTGGTAGAGGCGCCATCGTGCAGTGACACAGACACTACCCAATGAAGAATTTCCCCATCTTCCAGTTAAGGCTAGGTGAATGGAGCTGCAGCCATGGAAGACCCTGCAGGAGAGACGAGGTGGAGCATGGCAGCACATAAAAGGACAGTCTCTCCTTATGCAGAGCTCTCACTTGCAGGGAAATAGGCTCAGTGTGGTAACGGGCCGGATCAGAGAGAATTTGTCCATTGACTGAAGAGATGACCAGAGGCTTTTCGAGAAGACCCACAGAGATGTAATGCCGGGAGCAGCAGCCACGAAGTTCCCTGCAGAACAAGAGTCCAAGAAAGCAGAGACCTGAATCTGAGTGTGGGTGCCGAAGCACAGGAGTAGTCTGGCGTGGAGAGGCTTCGCTCACACCTAGAGATGCTTCTCCGAAAAACCGTCGGTGCTGGCCTTTCCCGGAAGCTGGGGACGGACTAGATAAGTCCCAGTGAAGTGCTCCGGACTGGCACAATACAGGCAAAGATGCTCCTGACGTCATCTGGAACATTCCTGGAGGGAGAGTTGGGCTCTGTCCACCTGCATAGACTCCTCTGCAGATGGTACAGCCGGAGGCTGGAGTGGCCTTTGGAAGGAAGGTGCCAAGCAAAGTAAATGTCAAACCTGGGCTTGCAGATGTTCGAGACTCCTCAGTGCGCTCTATAAACCATGCATCAATCCGAATGGCCAGTGTGATGAGACCATTCAGAGCAGACGGCAGGTCAATGCAGTCAATGGGGCAGATTTATCAAGCTGTATGAAAGTCAGAATATTTCTAGTTGCCCATGGCAACCAATCACAGCTCAGCATTCACTTTACCAGTGCTCATGAATATTTAAAAGGGGAGCTGTGATTGGTTGCCATGGGGAACTAGAAATATTCTGACTTTCAGACAGCTTGATAAATCTGCCCCAATGTGTCCTTAACTTCAGCCAAAAGTCCTTTTTTAAAAATTGCAGACAGGGACGTATTATTACAGGTGATTTCAGAGGCCAGGATACGGAACTAAACTGCATACTCCCCCACAGATTAGTCCCCTTGGCACAGGTTCAGCATCGCAGTCTCAGCTGAGGAGGCTTCTGCAGGTTCCTCTGGAATGCTATGAGTGTGGCCGTAAACCGGATCAACTCAGAGAGGGGTAGCCCAGGCCAGGGCCTTCCCAGAGAGGAGGCTGACGATGAATGCCAACTTGGAGTGTTCAGTGACAAACTGAGGTGGCAGTTCAATGTGCAAGGAGCACTAAAGCCCCTGCACAACTTGGGGTCCCCATCATATTTGGTAGGCATAGAGGATCTCAGCCTAGATTCAGTGGAAGGTAGACATGTCCGCAGTGGCAGCCAAAGTCAAGTTACAGAATCTGCAGGCAATCTTGTAGTCGGGGACAGGTAGGTAGTCAAAGCAGGTGGCAATGATTCAAGGTCAAGGACGGAGCAGGAGTTCAGGGCTGACAGCGGAGGAGCGAAGTCAAGGACAGGTCTGGGGTCACAACTGTGTCAGAACACAGGTAACTATCTCAGGAAGCTTTCTCGATAGCATATTCTCAAAGATCCGGCAGGGAATGCTTGGAGTAGCCGGCCTTTATGAAAACCCAGGAAGTGACCAGCGGCAATCAGTGGCGCGATGGCCTTTTAAATTTGCGGGTGCCGGCACGCGCGCCCTAGGGAGAGGGGACATGCACCCTGGGCAGCCTCGAAGGGAGCAGGAACGTGCCGAGGTAAGTGAGCCCGGGATGGTATGTCACCACGGAGAGGGGCATGGGTGCGCCGGCGATCCGAGGTGTGGATTGCAGGGGCACCCGTGATTCCTCATGAGCCTAATGTTTGTCTATTAAGCTGTGTTGATAGTTTACATACTAGTAAGAATGAACAATTCGTTTTTTCAAAATTTTTATACAAAGTTTAGAAGTGTAAAGCCTAACACTGTGGATTCACTGGGGATCAGAGAAGTTGTACTTAAGACCAATAGGGCCAAATTTATGGAGATGAAAGTCAGAGAGGGAGTATTCAAAAGTTCAAAAGTTTGAAAAACGGTTGTGTAGTGTAATGTTTTTCCACATGGGGTGATTTATAAGAGCTAGGACCATTTAGAATTGGGACGGAAGCGGGGAGTGGCAGACCTGAGATTGGGTGGGAGGGTGAGTGGAGGGGGGAAATAAGAAGTGAGATTAGTTACTGTTTTTGTATCACTATATTCTTCTTTGGTTTGCATGATGCTTTTATTCTATACATTACTGCTGTCGAGTGAAAATAAATGTTACATTATTTAAAAGAGTTTCCCATGTGTTTCTTTTATTATGGTATTACACATAATTAAAGACTCAAAGATGCTCTATTGGATTGAGATCTGGTGACTGTGGAGGCCATTTGAGTACAGTGAACTCATTGTCATGTTCAAGAAACCAGTCTGAGATGATTCCAGCTTTATGACATGGCGCATTATCCTGCTGAAAGTAGCCATCAGATGTTTAGTACATTGTGGTCATAAAGGGATGGACATGGTCAGCAACAATACTCAGGTAGGCTGTGGCATTGCATCGATGCTCAATTGGTAACAAGGGGCCCAAAGAGTGCCAAGAAAATATTTCCCACACCATGACACCACCACCACCAGCCTGAACCGTTGATACAAGGCAGGATGGATCCATGCTTTCATGTTGTTGACGCCAAATTCTGACCCTACCATCCAAATGTCGCAGCAGAAATCGAGACTCATCAAACCAGGCAACATTTTTCCAATCTTCTACTGTCCAATTTCGATGAGCTTGTGCAAATTGTAGCCTCAGTTTCTTGTTCTTAGCTGAAAGGAGTGGCACCTGGTGTGGTCTTCTGCTGCTGTAGCCCATCTGCCTCAAAGTTCGACGTACTGTGCGTTCAGAGATGCTCTTCTGCCTACCTTGGTTGTAACGGGTGACGATTTGAGTCACTGTTGCCTTTCTATCAGCTCGAACCAGTCTGCCCATTCTCCTCTGACCTCTGGCATCAACAAGGCATTTCTGTCCAAAGAACTGCCGCTCACTGGATGTTTTTTCTTTTTCGGACCATTTTCTGTAAACCCTAGAGATGGTTGTGCGTGAAAATCCCAGTAGATCAGCAGTTTCTGAAATACTCAGACCAGCCCTTCTGGCACCAACAACCATGCCACGTTCAAAGGCACTCAAATCACCTTTCTTCCCCATACTGATGCTCGGTTTGAACTGCAGGAGATTGTCTTGACCATGTCTACATGCCTAAATGCACTGAGTTGCCGCCATGTGATTGGCTTATTAGAAATTAAGTGTTAACGAGCAGTTGGACAGGTGTACCTAATAAAGTGGCCGGTGAGTGTATATAGCTGGGGGCTCTTTAAAAACAAAATGCTCCAAATTGCAGAAGCAACTGTTTTTCTATGGTCATAATAGGTCTCCTCCATGTCGGGTTTACTGGGAAGTTTTTTTTTTTTTTAATGTCAAACAAGTTATTTAGTCTGTTATCTTTTACCCTGGACAAGTCATCAGCAGACAACTGGAATAGTTGAATTATATGAAATGATTTATGGGTAGAGATGATTCCTAATGGAATGTATCCAGTACATTTTAAATTTAGCAGAAGCTGCTTTTTGAATATTTAATTGCTATGATTACAAGATTGAATAAAACATTTACAAACCGTTCTTGGTAAAACTTCCCTTTCCCACTAAAGAACATGTACTTCCTGGAGACATCATAGAAACAAGTAATATGTTAACTTTTTATTTTTAGTCACACATTCATCCCGAGTGCAGCATAATTATAAAGTATGTTCCCTAGGAAAAATATATCTCCACAACATAACAAAATGGACAACTCGTCAAAATTGGGTTTCTGCTTCAGCTGCCCAACTTGGACAGACTATTTGCTGCATCAGGTAATTGTACTGTTCAGGGTCTTCATTGTGAATGGTGGATTGAGTATTAATGATATGTTGTGATTTCTTGAGCACCTGTACTATGTGAATAGTTTACTATCCCATGAATGCTGTGACAAAATATACACAATTGTTTATTTATCTGCGCTTTCTATAGTCATTGTCCCGGTGGAGGACTTGGGCTGCACATAATATATTGTGCTTTCACTAGATATGTCATTTTGGTAAATTTTCCCCTTTTTAATTGATGTTATCTTGTGTGTAGTCTTTTTGTATTGACATTGAATGAAGAGAATATCTGTTAAATGACATGTTTCTTTGTTAGTTGTTGCATGTGACCTTATATAGCATGTCATAGGTTTTCTCATTTACTTTGAGTAGTGCCGGTCTTAAGATTCTTTGTTCTACAATAACTCCTCAAAATAGTGCTCATCAAAAAATTTGTCAATTCTCTTCCTCATATAACGGTTCAAGAATTAGGCAAATTGCCATGGCAGAATGACACTACGTTTTTCTGTGGAACAGATCTCGAAACAACAAAAGAGGAAATGAAGGGGAGCCGTTTTAGGACATGTTTCCTGGTCTTCCTAACAACTAAGAAAACCTGATAGACCAACAAGACCATTAAATGCTGACATCCCCCAGAGCTCTCTTTTTACTTTAAATCTTCCAATTTCAGAATTTTACTAAAAATCAAAGATAAAAATGGCAAAAGAAAAAGTTGCTCTATTTGCATCAGTCTTAGTTATTGAAACTGAGGTGGTTGGTTTGAGATTCTTTTTATATAGGACCCAGGGTTTTAAAAAAAACAACAAATCGCATATACTTACCATCCACGGCACTCTGCTTGGCACCACCCACCTTTGTTGGTAAATAGGGGCACAACCTTGACATCATACCAACAGTGCACTTAGCATACAACTGCTCATTAGAAATTCCTAAAAATTACCCTATTTTAAACTTTGCTTATTAAGTCCTCTACAGGCTCATGCAGAATAAAAAGAGAAAACACATCTCAAAATGGAGCAGTTGTGGACTGCAAATCCCTCAATGTGGACTGCAATTGGTAGGGTGCAGCAGGGAAGGACAGATATGGAGTTTTTAGGAAGCAGATTTTGATAGAATGGTTTTAACATGACATTACTTATTTGCAAAACCTGTAAGGTATCATTATGGAAGCAAAACCACTTAAAAATAGTGAGTGGTAAAGTAAGCATTTTAACCCTTACAGGTATTTTTCTAGAGTTTAATTGAAAAATTACCTTTATTCAAAAGAACATCACCTTGGCGCCAGTATTTTTATTTTCACAATGCTTAACACCTTAATGATATGCAATGTATCTATACATCACATATCTGTTAAATAGGACCTGTCACCTGTAAAAACGGCACTAGGAGCCGCTTACTAAAGTAAACGGCTCCTAGTGCTACAAAAGCACTCTGATAATGGTAGCAGACACTGCCACGATGTACAATCGGAATGCCGCTTTGAAAGCGGTGCGGCGTATTCATGAGGGGGCGGGATTAGGGGTGGTGACTGCATGATGGGGCTCAGCAGTCACCACCGGCCTATGGAGTGGGTGGGGCAGTCTGGGGCAGAGGCAGCGCATAGCCCCCGCCCCCCCGTCAGAGGCTTCTATTGTACATTGCTGCAGTGTCTGCTAGTGTTTCTGAAGGTTTCCCATACACTAGCAGTGTAACACTGATGCATGTGTTGTAGCACTAGGAACTGCTTACATTAGAAAGCATCTCCAAGTGCCGTTTTTACAGGTGACAGGTCCTCTTTAAGGATGTGTGGACCAGGCTCACTGGCCGAGTCCACTCCATACATAGCAGGACCTCATTGGAGGGTGTTAGCCAGTTGCCATGACAGCCAGGATCCATAGGAAAGGCAGGCTGTCAGCAGGCTCCATTATAGATATAGCAATATACCACAATACTGTCTAGAAATACAATTTAAAAAAATGTCCAAAAAGTCTAAAAAAAATGAAAATATAAAAAAAAAATGTCTAATTACCCTCCTTTCCCTAGAATAAAAAACAAGACCCCTTTGCGGAAAAATATGCCCAAATGTCTGAATCCCCATTTTTTTGATTTTTCACTTGTATAAAAAGTGATCAGTCAGACAGTCCGCAAAATGGCAGCTACGAAAACGTTGGCTCGTCCTGCAAAGAAAAATGAGGACCGATTTGGTGACTTACATGGAATTAACTGACAATTGCAGAAACTTAAAAATTAGATAAAGAAAAGAAACCCCAAAAAATGATGGCCCTCAAGTAATGTACCAAAAGTTATAGGGAGCATTTTAACCCTTTAAGTCCCGCCAAGGCTTATGGCAAGGGATATACTGTATAAACCTAAGTATAAGCCGAAAATCCTAATCTTAACACAAAAAACTGGAAAAACCTATTGACTTGAGTATAAACCGAGGGTGGGTAAAGCATTGGTCACAGCCTCCCCAGTGTATAGCCTGCCAGCCCCTGTAGTGTATAGCCTGCCAGCCCCCTATAGTATATAGCCTGCCAGCCCCCTGTATTGTATAGCCTGCATGCTCCTGTATTATATAGCCTGCCAGCCCACTAGTATATAGCATGATAGCCCCCTGTAGTATATAGTCTGCCAGCCCCTGTCCCCAATATAATGCCTGTAGAAAAAAAAACTAATAATGTACTCACCTTCCGACGCCCCCTAGCAGGTCCTCTTCTATACAGCGATGCTCCAGCACCAGCTCCGTGTCCCTGCACGATTGGTTGCAGGCACCATGACATCAGCCGCTTGCTGACATCATAGTGTGTGTTGATGCCGGAGATCATAGTAGAATGTCAGTCATGATCTCTGTGACACACAGCGTGGGGACACAGAGCTGATCCCGAAGCATCACTGTATAGAAAAAGGACCAGCTGGGGGTGTCGGAAGGGGTGTACACTGTTTGTTTGTTTTTTTCTTGACTTGAGTATAAGCCGAGGTGAAGTTTTTCAGTGCCCAATCAGCTTTGTCATACTTTTGTCAATGGAGACACAAGTTTGCTCCAATTAACACTGAAAATGGATGAATCTCACCCATCTCAATGTATTGAGCACTGAATGGCTTATTTTTGAAAAAAATTGTGATCCATACCTATGTACCCAAAGAGCAGTGTATGCCTATATGCCTATATATATATATATACTCACCGGCCACTTTGTTTGGTACACCGGTCCAACTGCTCGTTAACACTTAGTTTCTAATCAGCCAATCACATGGCGGCAACTCAGTGCATTTAGGCATGTAGACATGGTCAAGACAGTCTCTTGCAGTTCAAACCGAGCATCAGTATGGGGAAGAAAGGTGATTTGAGTGCCTTTGAACGTGGCATGGTTGTTGGTGCCGGAAGGGCTGGTCTGAGTATTTCAGAAACTGCTGATCTACTGGGATTTTCACACACAACCATCTCTAGGGTTTACAGAGAATGGCCCGAAAAAGAAAAAACATCCAGTGAGCGGCAGTTCTGTGGGCGGAAATGCCTTGTTGATGCCAGAGGTCAGAGGAGAATGGGCAGACTGGTTCGAGCTGATAGAAAGGCAACAGTGACTCAAATCGCCACCCGTTACAACCAAGGTATGCAGAAGAGCATCTCTGAACGCACAGTACATCGAACTTTGAGGCAGATGGGCTACAGCAGCAGAAGACCACATCGGGTGCCACTCCTTTCAGCTAAGAACAGGCTACAATTTGCACAAGGTCATCGAAATTAGACAGTAGAAAATTGGAAAAACGTTGTCTGGTCTGATGAGTCTCAATTTCTGCTGCGACATTTGGATGGTAGGTTCAGAATTTGGTGTCAACAACATGAAAGCATGGATCCATCCTGCCTTGTATCAACGGTTCAGGCTGGTGGTGGTGGTGTCATGGTGTGGGGAATATTTTCTTGGCACTCTTTGGGCCCCTTGGTACCAAATGAGCATCGTTGCAACGCCACAGCCTACCTGAGTATTGTTGCTGACCATGTCCATCCCTTTATGAGCACAATGTACCCAACATCTGATGGCTACTTTCAGCAGGATAATGCGCCATGTCATAAAGCTGGAATCATCTCAGACTGGTTTCTTGAACATGACAATGAGTTCACTGTACTCAAATGGCCTCCACAGTCACCAGATCTCAATCCAATAGAGCATCTTTGGGATGTGGTGGAACAGGAGATTCGCATCATGGATGTGCAGCCGACAAATCTGCGGCAACTGTGTGATGCCATCATGTCAATATGGACTGAAATCTCTGAGAAATGCTTCCAGCGCCTTGTTGAATCTATGCCACGAAGAATTGAGGCAGTTCTGAAGGCAAAAGGGGGTCCAACCCGTTACTAGCATGCTGTACCTAATAAAGTGGCCGGTGAGTGTATATATATAACATTTTGTGGTTTATTCTGGGTGCAATATTGCTATATAGAGTATAAGAGCATAAAGGTCAATGGTGGCCATCAAGGTGAGAAGGGAAGCAGCAATGTGTAGGCTTTTGGAGAACATGTTTGGTTATATTTTAGGTGCTTTGCTGAATTTGCAAAGTCCCTGAGATACCATGACATTAAAAAGCCCTAAAGAGAACATGGCTCTCTCTGTGCAGCACCTGCACCCCCTGCCGAGAGTGGGATAATGTCCTATTCTCATGATAACCAGGAGGGAGACCTGCAGGAGATGCATCGCTGGATTGAATTCTTGGCTCATTTCCATTACATGTGTTGTTGAGGCATTAGTATAATAATTTGAGAAGCAATGGCTTAGTGAAACTTTGTATAACCCTGGATTGTGATTCTGGCAGCAAGGAAATTAATACATTTATTCATTTCAAGCTTTTAGATGACTTCTGCAGATCATAGACCATGAAATGAATTAGAGAATTTATATGGATATTTACAACAGCCATTAGTAATAAATGTATAATATGCAGTAATACGTAATCTCCTTATCTGCAAGTCACCACTTCCCCTCACCACCACCTCCCTCCTCGATATCCTTCTTCCTGTTTCTTCTCTCACTTGAATGTCTGTTTTCCCTCTGAACATGCAGCTCCCTGCCTGACATGGTAAAAAAAACACTCTGATTTTCTGTTCTTTTCTTCAATGATTTCCGATGCTTTTATTGCTGAGTATATGCATGAGCAGTTATCTTATATATTGTTTAGCTTGCTTCTGATGGAAGATTAGAAAGCGTCAGATCTGAGTCATCACAAAAAGAAGTTAGCTACTGAAAATTTGCATTCTGCTTAGTTTACAACTCTATTCCCAAAATATTCTGTTCACAAAATTTCACATTACTTCACTTCTTTTATGGAGTCTTAACAGTTTTCTTTCTTAAGTTCTTTTGTTGTGTGATCTCACACTGCGGATAACATTCAAGTAAAAACTTTGTTAGATTTTTGTGTTCAAGAGATTAAGAATCACATTGATGTTATGAAAAAGTTGTAAATTCCTGGAAATTCCATTAGGGGACTAGGGGACTTTTGTCCGGTGACTGTAATGTATTCATGTTAGTATTCTGAAATTTTTGCTTATACTGTAATTAAATATCATCTTCATTCTTGGTTTTTAATAAAGTTTTTCTTTCTATAATTTTTGTCTAACTTTCCAAAAAAACTTACATGATGGGTATATTTGAAGTGAGTGCTCAGGGTGTAACTTTGACACGTGGTGCCTGAACACTAACTTCAGTCAGATGTTCGGGTTCAGGTTCAAACCTGTAGGTTATCTGTACTGGCACTGATCGCGGGTATCACCACTGTAAGTGCCCCCGCCATGGGTCAGTGACATCAATTAAATGCATTTAAGTGCCACAGCACACAAGACACCAGAATCACACTCTGCCAGTGGTTAAGGTATGTTCGGTTTATGGCTAAGATGTGTTCGGATTTGGGTAACCAAAAAAAGATGTATTCCAGCAGATATATTTTATTTTCTATATTTAAAGGCCTTCCAAGTGTACACCACCAATAATTATTTAAATAGTATGTGCTATATGAAAAGGGAGATGGAAGGGAAAAGTGGCAGGTTAATATAACATATAAAGTACAAATAGGGCCATAGTAGTGTTTGTAGTGCAGTAAATGGACCCCTGTCAATTTAAAGGGGTTATCCGAGACCCTGTGAAGAATAGATATGTGACCGGTGGGGGCTGCTTAAAAAAATAAACTTGTACTTACCTCCACAGTCCCTCTCAGGGTCCCGCACCGCCTTCTATCCGGTCTGTGCCCTTATTTGTTTACAGGGGCATGGCCACACCCACCAGGAACCAGCGCCTCATACAGCACTGGGAATGGTGTGGGGTTGCCGTAGCCCTGTAAACAAACAGGGGCACGGACCGGAGAGACAGTGGCGCGGGACACCGGTATGGACCATGGAGGTTAGTACAGGTTTATTTTTTAAGCACCACTCCTTCCCCTATTTTTTGTAAGGACAAATCCTGTTTTATTTTAGTTTTTAACCCCGCCGCAGAGCTATGAAGGGTGTATGAAGAGGGCTCACGGACTGCAAATTGCAGCAAAGACCCATCACTAACACCCGCGGTCAGTGCTTGCAACGATCACGGGTGTTAACCTCTTGTATGCCGCTGGCAAAGAAACTGGCTGCACTTAAAACATGGCGGCGTATTCTTCCAACTGCTATAGAAATAACATTGTGCAGTTTGGCAATTTCCTTGGCCAAGAAACTGCTATAGATGAGCAGGATGACGCTGTTTCTCTTTTATTGGAAAATCTTTTACCTTTAACTTGGAAATCAACCTTATAAAAAAACTGAACTGTCTAGGGATGTGAAGACAGTTAATTAGTTGTATTGAAGAAGAAAAAGATGTAGTAATATGACAAGAATTTGTGATTAAAGCTGTAGTGGATGGTTAGATATGGAGCCTGAGTTAAAAACATTAGGGCACATGTATCATAAATCTGGCTTTGTCCATCTTTTTATTTGGACTTTTTTTTTGTCTTTTATGCTGGTCAGATGTATCTTAGCGGGTTTTCCTTATTGATACATGTGGTTTTTGATGAATTGGTAACTTTTTACAACAAAAGATTTGGACCAAAATTTGCAACTTTTTTGTGACTTTTTAAAAAAAATCACAGCTTTCACATCCGGATTCAGAATTTGACTCATGGAACACTTCAGAAAACTAGACAACGGCGAACTTCGAAGGGAGACTGTCTTAGGTGCAATAAAGTCTCAAATGAGCAAAAGCACCATGCAAAGTCTCTAAAGAAATGGCAAGCCAAAAGTTTGATACATGCGCCCCATTGTTACCCTTTTGCTTGTCAGTGTGTTATTGTTAAATAATTCTCTTAGTTATGCAAATATTTGAGTTTCATGTAATGCAAGAAACAAATAATATATATTATGGTTAAAAAAACAGTAATAAAATTGTGCCAGTTATAAAAGCTGATAGGATGTGTTGCAATAGCTCCTCTCATCCCACTAGCTTGTGTCCTCCCCTTCTAGAGATATCTATCTCTGCTCTAATTGGACCTTGTCTTTCTCAGCTAAAGCCCAATGAGAACTTATAAACGTCTTATTTTGACAATGAGCCTGCTTTTTACGAAGAACGTCAAACAATATCATCAAACTGAGGTGAGTAAATATTGATCTTACCAAATTAGGCAAAAGCAGAGGTGGTAGCAGATATATCAAAAAGAAATAAAATGTGATAAGTAGATAAATCAGGGTGAATGAGACACAGTATTTATCATTAGACCAGCCACTTGGGCCAGTTTTATGTCTATTTTTGGAGCTTTGGTGTCCATTAGTTTCATTAAAGTGCCTTTGGACTTTAATAAATGTATGGTCTACTTGGCTTATTTTTTCAAAAAGTCCCAAAAGTCTCAAAATGCATAAAAATGTCTCAGCACATAGACCAGCAGGGACCTCAAGTCATGAATCTGGCTTTGCACGGTGTTGCACTAGCAGTAGTTCTATGTTTACGCCAGATTAATGAACAGGTGTATATAGTCCGATGAGACTTTCTAGCATTGAAAAGTCTCAAAAAACCACAATGCGACTATTTTGAGACTTTTTTAAAAAAAAGGCCAGCAAAACCAATAACTAACCCCTTATATCTGTATTCTGTTATAAAACTGTATGTAGTTAAATAAATTACGTCGTTTAGTTTCAGTGATTCTACATTTTTTCAATCATTTTTCCTATGCCTGCATCAATAAGGTAAGCAATCATGATAAGTTCAGAGTTACTTTGGCTATGACTATTCCGGATAGTATAGGGAAGCCTGTTCAATAAAATAGAGAGCATAAAACAACAGGTGGAATACCCTCACAAAGATCTTTAAGCTGCTGTTGCCAAGACTTGGTTTGTTTTTTGAATCCAGATTTGGACTATAATCTATGGAGGCGGCTTAAAGGAAACCTACCATTTAGAATGGTAGGGGTAAGCTGTAAGTACCGAGCACCAGCTCAGGGTGAGCTGGTGCCGGTACTTACTTTCGTTAGTGTTATAAACCGCGATATCGCGGTTTTAACACTTTTTAAACTTTAGAGCAGAAGACGCTTCAGCGCCTACATAGGAAATACCGGAGATGTTGCGCGCGCACGGTCGCGCGCAGTGCCAAAGCCTCTTCTGCTCTAAAGTTTAAAAAGTGTTAAAACCGCGATACCGCGGTTTATACCACTAACGAAAGTAAGTACCGGCACCAGCTCACCCTGAGCTGGTGCTCGGTACTTACAGCTTACCCCTGCCTTTCTAAATGGTAGGTTTCCTTTATGTTCCCCACGCCCCAATGCGTGTTTCTCTTTGGCTTCTTCAGGAAGTGTGTAATAAGCGTTGCAATGTTATCATTAGACTGTTGTGGCCCCTTCCGCAGGCACATTAGGTTTCCATCTTATGTTTGCAATTTGGTGTAGTAGTATAAATCTAAAACAATTACAGGCTCTTGGCTGTAAAGAAATTGTGGCCTAGAGTTTTTTAATGACCTGACCTAGTGTATAAAAACAGTAATATAACAAAACTTGTGGCACAGAAACTATAACATAGAGAATCAGGACCAGAACCAATCTGACAATATACATCTAGTAGGAGAAGCATGCTTAAAGGAAATCTACCACCAGGATCAAAGATTATAAACCAAGCACACTTTCATGTTGGTGTGTGCTCTCTCTGTAAGGATCTGCTCTTATTTTAGATCCTTATGCCCTTGTAATTACAAAAGAGGGCATAAAAAAATTATGCAAATGAGCTTGAGAGGCTCCAGACTCAAATAACAGCTATGGAGCCCGTAGGCTTGCATAATTTTTAAAGTATTTTAAAAAAAAACAAGGAAATAAAGAACTAAAAGAAGAGCAGATCCTGCCTGTCAGTGGGCTTGGTTTACAATCCTTCATCCTGGTGGTAGATGTCCTTTAATACATAGAAAGATTACCAAATGTAGTATACTGGGGAGGATAGTATAGACCTCCTACCCCCTTCACCAATCTTGTTGAAACTAGTAAGTACACAGAGGGTGAGAAAACAATTTAAAACTTAGCTTTTAATGTAATCCAAAATCATAAAAAGTAGAAAATGGTGATAATGTTATAAACAGTGAGATAGTAGCCCTCACGGGGCTGTGCCAGTCAGCATATAACACCTTGAAGTATTTGTATGCTAGAGTACTTTATCCATGTCCAGATGGTTCTCAAACTACATTATCACCATTTTCTACTTTTTATGATTTTGGATTACATTAAAAGCTAAGTTTTAAATTGTTTTCTCACCCTCTGTGTATTTAATAGATAGATTACCAGTACCAAGATTACTATATATATCCAGCAGCAGATGTATACTTAATACATAGATACGCCACAAGAACCAAGAGTACTACACAGAAAAAGCACTGAAAACAAGCTCACTAAGATGCAGGACCAGAAACAAAATAGCTACCTAGATATACTTCCTGAACCAAGCTTACTACATAGATACAGCACCGGTATCAAGCTAACTACATAGATACAGCACCGGTATCAAGCTACAGTAGCAAAACCGAGCTTACAACATAGAAACGAGGGCTAGAAAAACTTTTTAGAACAATAAACAAGCACAGTGAGACGGACCACCTTATTCTGCATCATATGTATCACTGTATCTGGTGGATGATAAATCGGACGTAGAATAAGACTTTCTCCATGTAGCTCCCTCTCATATAGCTCCAGCTCTTTTTTTAAAATTCTAATGCCCTTGTTTCTATGGGAAAACGCTTTAAAAATGATGCATATGAGCCTGAGGGGATCCGGGCTCCATCTCTGTTAACTGAGCCCAAAGCCCCTCAGACTCATTTGCATAATTTTAAAACATTTTTTATGTTAAACAAGGGCATAAAAAGCTAAAAGATGAAAGGATCTTACCATAGGGGGCACACACCAGCATGTAATTGTGCTTGGTTAACAACACTTAATCCTAATAATAGATTTCCTTTAAGGATTAAATTAAAGGGGTTGTCCACTTTCAACAAATATTTGATATGGTTTGTGTAATTTAAAGTTACACAATTTTCCAACATATCTTTTGTATCAATTGCTCACAGTTTTCTAGATCTCTGCTTGCTGTCATTCGCTAAAAAGCTACTGTTTAGTTCCAGAGGATAGACATTTGTCCCTGGTCATATGATGGACATACAGGTATAGGAGCTGTTAGTATCACACAACTCTGATTACTCTCTGTGATAATAATGTCTTGTGTACCTATCACATTTCTATCAGATTTCTATTTACTGGAAGTAAACATAGAAGCTTCCTATAGAAGTACAGCAAGCAGAGATCTAGAAAACCTTGAGAAATTGATACAGAAAGTATATTTAAAAAATTGAAAAACGTTTCATTACACTACAGTAAAGTGTTACACTGCTATCGCTATCGGAACTCTCCGATAACACTAGCAGACACTGCTGCACTGTACACTAGAAACACCGGACTGCTCTCAAAGGCCGGACAGGAATACACCAGAATACTAGGAGCTGCTTACTTAAGTAACTCATAGGGGGTCATTTACTAAGGGCCCGATTCGCGCTTTCCCGACGTGTTACCCGAATATTTCCGATTTGCGCCGATTTCCCCTGAATTGCCCCGAGATTTTGGCGCACGCGATCGG
This sequence comes from Engystomops pustulosus, assembly GCF_040894005.1. NCBI lineage: Eukaryota > Metazoa > Chordata > Amphibia > Anura > Leptodactylidae > Engystomops > Engystomops pustulosus. Next base: position 206,135,723 of record NC_092412.1, on the reverse strand, counting down.
ATTGTGGCGCATCGGCGCTGGCATGCACCCGACGAAATCGGGGGGTGTGGCCGAACGAAAACCCGATGGATTCGGAAAACCGCCGCATTTTTTAAAAAAAATCTGTCGCAGAGCTTGCACTTACCTTCACTCAGCCCGGCTCGGTGAACTCCATTGCGTTCCGATGCTTTTCAGCGCAGCAGCGCCACCTGGTGGACGGCGGAGGAACTACCTTAATAAATCCCGGCCTGACCCGAATCTAGTGCAGAGAACGCGCCGCTGGATCGCGAATGGACCGGGTAAGTAAATCTGCCCCATAGTGTCGTTTTTAAGGGTGACCGGTCCACTTTAACAAAGTAATATAACCTCAATGCTATCAGCATGTAACACTGAAAAAAGTCTTATTTTTCTACTGGGTAATTATCTGTATTTTTTAATCTCAGTGTTAAATATGCCGTAATAATCCTATTTTTTTTTTTTTAATTGTATTTTTGCTTTTAAGATCTGCAGCATTTAAAGAAGAAAATGGTGCATTCATCTTGTATATTATCTCTTATCTGTGTGTGGTTTCCTCTGGCGACAGCTTGCTATTCAGGAAGGGTTCCTAAAGGTAAGCAGCTCTTTAGATATTCATTTTATCAAAAATGAAGGCACAGTAAAAGATTAGCAATTCTATTCAGTACAAATTTCACTGGGAACAAATCGAATCTGAATATTTTCTAGGTGGAATATGGCAAAATGGGAGCTAACATTGTTTTACTGAGTTGGATAAGGCAAACACCCTAATGAATGAGCCTCTGTGAGCCAATCAGTGTGTACTACTGCAAGGAGTCAGGAAACATTTAGGGGATCCCCATTCTATCTGCTGGTTGTGAACCGAAAACACCTTTGGAAAACAAGTTCCAATTTTTTGTTTTCACGGCTTTCACTGTGCAATCCAAATGACGTGTCACCTTTATTCTTTGGGTTGGGATGATCACAGGAATACCAAGTTTGTATTGTGGCAAGAGACCAGTACAATAGCAGCATCAGAGTGGGGCGGTGTGATAGCCAGGAGTTGGAGCCCTCCACCTCCTGGCTATCACACCACCCCGCTCTGATGCTGCTATTGTACTGGTCTCTTGCCAGATTACTCATAATGTATACTAGGGTTTTGCCTCTGTTATCCTATTCCCCCTTGATTTTGGTTGTGAATTTTTAATTTTTGTGTACTGTATATACTCGAGTATAAGCCAACCCAAGTATAAGCCGAGGCCCCTAATTTTACCACAAAAACCTGGGAAAACCTATTGACTTGAGTATAAGCCAGGGGTGGGAAATGCATTGGTCACAGCCTCCCCAGTGTATAGCCTGCCGGACCCTGCCCAATAGTAAATAGCCAGCACCTGCCACCCCAGTATATAGCCCGCCAGCCCATATCCCCCAGTATATAGCCAGCCCCCTGCCCCAGCATATAGCCAGCAGTGGGGGAAGCCAGAAAGGTGAGTTTTGATATATATTTTTATACTCAAGTATAAGCCGAGTTTGGGTTTTTCAGCACATTTTTTTGTGCTGAAAAACTAGGCTTATACTCGAGTATATAAGGTACTTTATAGGCATTGACTTGTATGTTTTTTATTTCTATGGCAGCTTGACAGATGCATATGCACTTTTTACCTGTTTACATATCTCTTTGGTGTGGTCTGGGTGCATTTAACCCTTTCAGGAGGTGTTATGTTAGTATGTAATTGTATGTAATTGTATCTACTTTGGTAAAATTTTAATTGATTTTATGCTCATGTCTGTGTTCAGTTTTGGATTTCAAAATTTATTTCATGGTTTTTGTACAATTATGTCAGTGACACACTACCTTGTCTTTTTTTATAGTTTTTAAAGCCACTTTTTCTTAAAAACAAGGGCATAAGAAACTAAAAGAAGAGCAGTTCCTGCCAGAGGGGGCACACACCAGTATGTCAGTGTGCTTGGTTTACAATCTTAGATCTGGTGATAGATGCTCTTCAACGAATTTGGTGACTTGCTTTAAAAAGCGTTTTTAAGTTTGTGGTACAGTGGTACAGTTTCTGAGCTACAAATTATGTTTTTCTATTAATGTTGCCATGTGAGGTCTTTTATTTTGTGGAATGAACAGCATTTTTCAGTGATACCATTTTGGGGCAGCTATACCTTATTTACTAAAAAACAAACATCAGTTCTTTAATTGATGTTTGCCTTCTTGGTGTTAAAGGAAATCTACCACTTAGAATGGTAGGGGTAAGCTGTAAGTACCAAGCACCAGCTCAGGGTGAGCTGGTGCCGGTACTTACTTTCGTTAGTGTTATAAACCGCGGTATCGCGGTTTTAACACTTTTTAAACTTTAGAGCAGAAGAGGCTTCGGCGCTGCGTGCGCACGATCTTGCACGCGCCTACATAGGAAATAGCGGAGATGTTGCGTGCGCGTGGTCGCGCGCAGCGCCGAAGCCCCTTCTGCTCTAAAGTTTAAAAAGTGTTAAAACCGCGATACCGCGGTTTATAACACTAACGCAAGTAAGTACCGGCACCAGCTCACCCTGAGCTGGTGCTCGGTACTTACAGCTTACCCCTACCATTCTAAATGGTAGGTTTCCTTTAACAGCAGAGCCCAATGAACATGTTACCTTCATTCTATTTTAGAATATTTTATTCTTCTATTTTATTATTTATTCCTTTATTCATATAGCGCTACACAGAGCTTGACAATTCAGCTTTGACTCCCTACTGTAGCAGCTACTCGGGTGGAGGACCCTTCTGTGAGATATAACACACTGGTGCACCAGAGTGCTCAAAGTCCCACTTTAATCCTGGAATAAAAATGCATTTTTTACAGTTCTGCTGTTAAAAGAATCATTAACCCCTTGGGGTTTGAGGGTTTTCAGTGTGTAAATCCATTTGCACTCAGAGTGTGATAACTAATTGCCAAGATCCCCTCCTCTCATGTCCAGGGTAATGTTCCCAATGGCCAGGGGCGTAACTTGGGGGAGTGCAGAGGTTGCGGTCGCACCAGGGCCCAAGAGGTTTAGGGGGCCCTTATGGTGTCACTTTCCCAGACTATTGCTATAAACCATACATTTTAGTCAGGGGGTCTGGCACAGACTTTGCACTGGGGCCCATCAGCTTCTGGTTACACCACTGCCAAGGGCCCTACCTCTGAAATGTTATGTTTTGCCTATGTGGTCCTGGAACGTTTTTAATTTTTGAGTATCTGGCATGCCGCAAAGAAACCACATGGGTAAACATCTAGGAAGTCAGTTGTTTTTTTCTTATTGGGATTAGTGAAGTGGCTTTTCACAAGAGCATTATTCATAGTAAATACCTTCCTGTAGCCACTTGAAGCTCAATCTTCTAGGGAGTTTTTGAGGCACTGATCCAAGAGGAAAATGTTCCAGTGCTCACACAGAATCTCATTTGTCTCCAGCCATTTACTGTGGAGTTCGGTGATGCCGGTATGTTTTTGTCTTTTTTCTTTTCCTTTTTATCTTGAGAACACTGAACCTATCTGTAAATAAAGTTTCTTTCTAAAAAATCAGATTTTGGGGCGCCAAACTCGGCATTTGCCCTAGGCCCTCTTTATCTATCTATATATCTTCTATCTATGATGTATATCTGTCTATATAAATAGAAAATAAGCAGCACTCCCAAACATCAAAACTTAAGGTAGAAAGCTGTGGTGTTTATTCCTGGGGGGCGTGCTCCCATCATTTTTTATATTGTTGACTGTTTGGATTTTATTCAAGTATCTACCGTATATACTCGAGTATAAGCCGACCCAAATATAAGCCGAGACCCCTAATTTTACCGCCAAAAACTGGGAAAACCTATTGACTCAAGTATAAGCCGTGGGTGGGAAATGCATTGGCCACAGACCCCCCCAGTATATAGCCAGCCAGCCCCCTATAGTATACAACCTGCCCCCAGTAGTATACAGCCAGCCCAGCCTGCCACCAGTAGTATACAGCCTACCCACAGTAGTATACAGCCTGCCCCAGTAGTATACAGCCTTCCCAGCCTGCCCCCAGTAGTATACAGCCTGCCCCAGTAGTATACAGCTTTCCCCCAGTAGTATACAGCTTGCCCCCAGTAGAATACAGCTTGCCCTCAGTAGTATACAGCCTGCCCCCAGTAGTATACAGCCTGCCCCAGTAGTATAAAGCCTGCCCCCCATAGTAAACAGCCTGCCCAGCATTAAAAAAAAAAAAAACTTATATACTCACCCTCCGGTGGCCCCGATGTGCAGTGGTGCTCCCCCCATGGCCGCGCGGCTCGTCTTCTGGCTTCCGCGCCTGTCTTCTTTCTTCTGTAACATTGTGCTGGGCGCCGCCACCGCCCTCTCCCGGCCGGCAGGCGCCTAGTATGACGCGCCACTGCTGACGTCATACTAGGCGCCGCCCGGGAGAAAAACATGGCCACGCCCAGCACAGGCGTTAGAGCCAGAAGAGGACCCGCGCGGACATGGGGGGAGCAGCGCTGCACATCGGGGCCACCAGAGAGTGAGTATGTAAGTTTGACTCGTGTATAAGCCGAGGGGACGTTTTTCAGCACATTTTTTGTGCTGAAAAAGTCGGCTTATACACGAGTATATACGGTATCTATCTCCTATTTATTATCTATCCATCTATTGGTAGCTATAAATACTTGGGCGTGATCATAGACAATAAATTAAGCTGGCATGAGCATATAGAAAAGGTATCCAGACGTGCTAATAGTTATCTATTCTTTTTACGTAGACTAAGAGCATTTGACATCCCAAGGACTATGATGGTCAGTTTCTATAATACGGTTATGGTGAGCGCATTTGCATTTGCCCTATCGGCTTGGGGTAACTGTATCTCTAGTAGGGATTGTCAAAGGATTGATAAGATAATTAAGAAAGCCTCCTCGATAGTGGGTCTGCAATTCGATAGATGGGAAAAACTTGTACAGTGTGGGATAATAAGGAAATTAAAGGACACCTGTCATCAAGTCTGTGTCACTTGTCCTGTCACCTCTACCTGTTGGAGCAGCTCACAAGGATACCATCCCAGCCTTTATCTAGTTATTTCATACATTAATCATTGTAAAATCATCTATTTTTTATCATGTAAATGAGGCTGGTCACATGGTCAGAGGCAGTGATGTCACCCCTGTTACCCCTCCCCTCTCCTCCCCCTGCTCATGTCTGTGTGTAATGTATAGTTAGTGTGTGTGCTGCATCTGCTGACATGCTGCATCCTCCTAATATACAGGTGAGAGACACAGACATCAGCTACACATGTACCTGACATGTTCTGCTGTAACATGGCTGCCTGGAGCTGCTGTATCTCTCCAATACACACACACACACATGCACACACAGGCTGCAGGGGGCGTGGCCACCAGCACCAGGAAGCACATCCTTATACAGCCTCACATCATTATACAGGCTGTCAGTCATGCACTGGGGGTGTGGCTGTGCCTCCCACTCATGAATAGAGTGGACAGCTTGAATATGCTAATGCTTCATTGGACATTTCACAGGTCATTTGCATACAGCTTTAGGACCTCATTGCTTAGGTTTACAGGCATGTAGAGGGACAATAAAGGGATAAAGGCAATGCTCTCTAATGGCAGTTCATGAAAATATATTTAGTTTAGGGGGGTTATTTTGCATGACGGGTTCTCTTTAAACAAAATTAGAAATAACAGTGATCACCCAATGCATGGTGTGCTGCAGGCACAGGTCAGTGGTTTTAGTTCTCGTTTTATTCTCCTGCGATTCAGGTCGGAGAGATTTAAGAAGACGTTTATACCGGCCGCTCTTAAGCTGTCAAATACAGCAATTAGGGGTAAAATAGGAAACTTTTAAAATTTACGACTATTGGAACGAGGGGTACTATTTTAATTACTTTTATAATTCATTTAATTAATTATTTATTGGAAACCAAATGAAATGTAAATGTATATTTATGTGTACCAGTGTTTCTTTTGTCCTATGGTATATGTGTTTTTGTGTGAGTTTTTTATATATGTGATGTCTTGTCAAATTGATGTACTGTGGATGTGACACTTTAAGTTCCCGTCTGGGATAATAAAGTATTATTATTAGTATTATTATTAATCAGTCAATCTTCTAACTGACTTCTACTGCATCTTTCTATATCTAATATCTATCATCTATCTAGCTATCTAGCTATCTATATATAATCTACGTATCTATAAATCTAAATCATATTTTATATTTATTTTCTACCACTAATCTCCTATAACATTCTCCTACAGAACCATATTACAGATACTTACCATACTACTGTGGATAAACTACAATGTGTTATTATTGTGCAGGGCTAAAGGAGCCTCTTACTGACTGTGACTCTTCATAATATAGTTTTATTTTGAGGCCCCACTTTTAGTTTTGCCCAGGACCCCACTTTGTCTAAAACTGGCCCTGAAAATCTATTTTTAACATCGTTAACTATATATTGATATAATTTGATTAAGTTGGTCCATAAATTCAATAAGATATTTTTCATGCCAAATTAAAGCAACATTGTCAATACCATATATACTCGAGTATAACCGACCTGAGTATAAGCCAAGACCCCTAATTTTACCACCAAAAACTGGGAAAACCTATTGACTAGAGTATAAGCGGAGGCTGGGAAATGCTTTGGTCAAAGACCCCCCTCCCAGTATATAGCCAGCAAGCCCCCAGTAGTATATAGCCAGCCCCCTATAGTATACAGCCAGCCCAGCCAGCCCCCTGTAGTATACAGCCAGTCCCCTGTAGTATACAGCCAGCCAAGCCTGCCCCCAGTAGTACACAGCCATCCCAGCCTGCCCCCAGTAGTATACAGCCAGCCCAGCCTTCCCCCAGTAGTATACAGCCAGTCCAGCCTGCCCCCTGTAGTATATAGCCGGCCCAGTCTGCCCCCCCGTAGTATACAGCCAGCCTAGCCTGCCCTCTGTAGTATACAGCCAGCCCAGCCTGTCCCCAGTAGTATACAGCCAGCCCAGCCTGCCCCCAGTAGTATACAGCCTGCCCAGCCTGCCCCAAGTAGTATACAGCCAGCCCAGCCAGTGCCCTGTAGTATACAGCCAGCCCAGCCTGCCCCCAGTAGTATACAGCCAGCCCAGCCTGCCCCCAGTAGTATACAGACAGCCTGCCGCCAGTAGTATACAGCCAGCACAAAAAAAAAAAAACTTACATACTCACCATCCGGCTGCGCCCCGATGCACAGCGTGCTGAAAAATTCGGCTTATACATGAGTATATCTTTTCCAGATTAATAGCAACCTAGTGTAGTCCTGCATGTCCTCTCTGAATAGCCTTTTTTCCTCCCACCACCCAAGGAACAGGTTAGCAACTGTGGGCGCACATACTACCCCCACTGTGGTTCCATGTATCTGGGGGAAGAACCGGGTATCAAGTTGTTATGGTGTAGTACGAACTGGAGGGATCCTATAATAAATGTCTGTCTCTGTACCTGTAAGACTGCTTTGCAACCTGCTTTGTGTCTTATGCTTGAATATATATATTTTCCAAGTTGTAATTGGCCAGGATTTCATTCTATTCAACAGTCATCATGTTTTCATACTTTGCAAGATTTGCATCGTGATGTGAGGTCATGCTATTTTCTTTGGGGCCAATAGACCTCTTCTGCAATTCCTTATTTAACAGATGCAATTAATTTGCTTGTTGGATCACTTCACTGAATACAGTGAGCCCTCTCCATACAGTGCATTGAACACGTAGGCACAAGGAAAAAAAATACTACTCCACTCACTCTGCCACAGTTGGACTGTTTTTGTATCTGGCTCCCAGAAAGCAACTAGGTTATTTTAGGCACATTAATGTTATGCAGATTCAGTTAAATATCATTCAGTATGCTTTGCTTTTAAAATATGCAGCTTATCAAGAAATCAATTACCATTATAAATACCTATAATAATGTGTTTAAGAAATTGTTTAACATTAATATTTTTTAACTTTGCAGAAAACAATAGTGTTCCATTGCTTCAAGATTTTAAAGTTAAACTCTCCCCTGGACTCATTCAACTTACCTGGCACTGCAACATAACAAAGTCAATGGAGGAACTCCAATATAATGTTGATCTTCAATCAGGACATTTGGAAAAACTAAATGTAAGAAAAATACATTCACATTTTCTCCAATGTATAAAGAAATACAGATTTTGAATGTTATATAGCAATCATCTTTTTTCTATAAACATCCCTGTGCATTTCATTGAGATCAGTTATATCTGGCTGCCAGGGAACCAAGGGTAGTGGACACATTGGACTACCAAGGACGATGACATAAGCCGACACCTGGTTAGCACCAGATCCCGCCACAAAGCGGGTTGGCCTTTCTGCGGTGTGTTACCACCAGGTCGCTCCACAGGTGCGGCTTTGTCTGGGACAGGAAGAAGGTCAAGACAGGCAGCACAGGATCGGAGTCGGGAATGTAGCAGTAGGTCAGGACAGGCAGCACGTGAGTGTAGTCAGGAAAGGAATCGAGGTTGCAACAGGAAATCAGGATAATCCCAAAGGGCAAGGAACATGGCTTTCTCACAGGCATAGAACAAAAAGATCCGGCAGGGAACACAGGAAGGGGCAGGAATTTATCAGGGCAGGCGGCCAGTCAATGGCAATTATCAGCACGCTGGCCCTACAAATCTTACAGAGCCGGCGCACAGGAACGCGCTCGCCGGACCACAGAGACTGTGGATACCGCTGCAGGAGCCGGGAGAGGTGAGTGATCATTCAAGCAGGCTCTGGGGGCACAGGAAGGCACACATGACACTGGCATTCCCTAAACTAAAAAGAGAATTGGCAAGCAGAGGATTAGAATGCACAGCAAACTCCATAGGAGTTGTTTATGGGGAAAACATAGGAGGGGAAAACTCTTTAGGGCATGTCCTTAAAGTAAATATCACAAATCAAACATTTATCACTTTCCATTCAAAAACTACTGCAGATCTGGAGACAAAGTAAGGCTACATTCACACAAAGGTATGCCCACAGGGCATATTCTATCTTTTCCCCGTGTACGGAGCGGTACGGTGCTGCATGTGTGCTGCACCATATTGCTCCGTCAGCCATTGCCGTCCTATGGGGGACAAATGGATTGGCCGCAAACTTGCGCTTGTATATATGTCCCCCTACCATCGTATGATTGCAGACTAAGGCATATGACATCATGTGAAAAAGAATATACAATCCTTTTTAAATGTTGTTTGACTCTATGTTACAAATCAGGAAATATACACATCACCCTATGTCTTAATTTTAGGTTTTATGTAACAATTTTAGCAGGATTCCTCAATGTCATAATTTATGCAAAAAAAGATATAAATGAATATTTGTAGAACCATCTTAAAGGAAACCTACACTGAGGAAGTAGATCTGATGGTAGATATCTCCAGCCTACCTATGCACTTATCTGTAATTTAATAATCCTGGAACCTAACCTAACTTATTGAAAATTTTTTTTAGTAAAATGTAAATTAACTGCAGAGGTTACTGGGGCATCTTGTAGCCTCAGCTCTCAGTGCCCAGCCAGGCTCGTATACGCTCCATTAGCCACAGTATAACCCCCAGGCTCATCAGCATAAAGTTAAAGTTGATTTTAAAAGGAAGGAGATGATGGATAACAAGTATAAGACATTACCACAGTCACAGTGCTTGGATCTGTGAGTTTGTCATTCTTGATTTTGAAGGTAGATGGTAGACATTTATCCATATAGTAACTACCATATAAAACCACGCCAGCAATTGTTTTTTTATAACCGAACCCCTTTATAATCATAAAGGGATTGGGTTACAAAAAAAGAACAATTTTGTGCTGTAGTACCCCTCTACCACTCTAATTCTTCATTTATATGGTGTTGGTACCCCTTTCCCACTCTAAGGCTTCATTCACACGCGGTATGCCCGCTGTGCTGGAGGAAACAGCGGGGCACACCCACACACCATGGAAAAGATAAAGCATGTTCTATCGTTTCCTAGTGTGCGGCGCGGAACAGTGCCACACATGTGTGCCACTGTACTGCCGCCGGGCATCCAGTATATGGTCGCATATACCTCCCTGCTGACGGCCGTGTAAATGAGCCCTAATTCTGCGTTATATGGTGTTGGTAACCATCTATCACTCTAATTCCGCTCTTTATACGCTGTGGTACCTCTCTATCACTTTAATTCTGCGTTTATATGCTGAGGTACCCCTCTATCACTTTAATTCTGTGTTTATATGCTGTGGTACCCCTCTATCACTCCAATTCTGCATTTATATGGTGTTGGTAACCATCTATCACTCTAATTCTGCTCTTTATGCGCTGTGGTACCCCTCTATCACTTTAATTATGCGTTTATATGCTGTGGTGCCACTCTATCACTCCAATTCTGCGTTTATATGGTGTTGGTAACCATCTATCACTCTAATTCTGCCCTTTATTCGCTGTGGGGCCCCTCCATCACTCTAATTCTGCTTTTATATGGTGTTGGTACCGCTCTACCAATCTAATTCTGTGTTTATATGCTGTGGTAACCGTCTACCACTCTAATTCTGCGTTTATATGCTGTGGTACCCCTCTATCACTCCAATTCTGTGTTTATATGGTGTTGGTAAGTATACTGCTTGGTCGAGTATTAGCATACCCCGCCCGGCTCGTTGCTCGGACGAGTATCTCGAGATCGAGCATTAACCCCTTCCCGACATTTGACGTAATAGTACTGCATGGCGGGAGGTGCGTTCCCGCAAAATGCAGTACTATTACGTCAAGCTTCTGGCGCCGGCTCCTGAACGGAGCCGGCGCCAGAAGCTGCGGGTGTCGGCTATATATTATAGCCGGCACCCGCCTCTAACACCCGCGATCGGAGTGTTAGAGGCATTTAAAAAACATTTCAAGTGAATCGGACCCCCCCGCGGCGCCTACCGGGGGGGTCCGCAGCTCCGATCGCAGCCCCGGGACTGCCGGTGCCCAGGGCTGCGCGATCTTCCTCCTGGTGCCGGGTCCGTGCCTCCTGGCAGGACCCGGCTGTAAGACACTGGGCATGCGCAGCAGGCTCAGTGTCTTACATTACACAGTGCAATACATCTGTATTGCACTGTGTAACCTGTAAAAGAGCTTGAACAAGTGATCAGAAGATCACTTGTTCAAGCTAAAATGTCAGTTACTTTAAAAAAAGTTAAAACAATAAATAAAGTTTTTTTTAATAAAAATAAATAATAAAAGAAAGTGAAAGTCCCCACAAACACCACATTTCCCTGTACACAAGTAATAAAGTATAAAAAACACTAAATCACAAAAAAAAACCACTTATTTGGTATCGCTGCGTCCGTAACAATCTGTACAATAAATCCTAATCATAATTGGACCCGCTCGGTGAACGTGGTAGAAAAAAAACCCAAAAAACTTGCCAAAAATAAAAACTTTTTATCAAATTGCTTTACAAAAAATGTTCTAAAAAGTGATCCGAAAAAGTTACAAGCACCAAATTGATACCACTGAAAAGAACAACTTTTCACGCAAAAAATAAGCTCACAACCAGCTCTGTAAATCAAAAAATACTATAGTTATGCTGCTATAAAAATGGCAATACAAAAACAAATGCAATTTTTTCTATTCTAGTTTTCCTTAAATAAAATTGGACAAATATAAACAAAACTATATAAATGAGGTATCACCGTAATCGTAGTGATCCGTAGAATAAAGATAATATATTATTGTTATGCTACAGTGAACACCCCCCCCCCCCAAAAATGCTAAAAATCCAAAACAAGAATTGATGATTTTATTTTCCTCCACACGTAAAAAGTTAATAAAATTGCTTCAATAAACTAAAAACCCACTAAAATGAAGGGTTTTTTTTTACAGTGCATCTCATCTCGCAAAAAATAAGCCATTATGTGTCTAAATTGCTTAAAAAATAAATAAAGATTGTATAGCCTGTTCCCAATGCGCGTTGTTATAGAACGGTGCGGCGGGTAGTGACTTTCCAACACCGGTCAGACACAGTGATCAGGGCAAGATGGCGGCTGATCCTGACAGCCATCCATCCTGCCCCATGGACCAGAATGGTTCCGTCCCCCCCACACCCCCAGTTCATGATCGCTGCTATTGGCTCATCAATTCAGACCAGCCAATAGAAGCGAATTTACTTATGACGTCAGTAATACCGATCACCATGTCTGTAGACACGGTGATCGGGCAGGGTGGCGGCTGTTCCTGACTGCCACCAATTGTGCCTTGCGGTCCAGGATTTTGCTGTCCCCCTCTGTCCATGTTTGCCGCTATTGACTGGTCGATTTGGTCCAGCCAAAAGCAGCAATATTCGTCACAATGGGCATCGCTAGGGTGAATAAGAGCAACACTTGGCCATAATTTCCCTACGAAAACGAAGATATGGTACAAAAGTGCTGGCCGTGCACATTGTTCAGATGATGCTGTACAACTCTTACGAGCTGTTCCAATGTGCAGGTCCTGCCGTATCATTTCTCCATTTTCAAGAGGAAGGTATTAGGAAACTAATATTGGGACAAGAAGGACGGGCCCCAGTACCTCTGGTTTAGATGTTCTAGGACAGCATTTTCCCGGTGAATTCTGCTGCTTCTAAAGGTAGGACTCAATAAAGAGTCTGTTCCAAAAGAGGAGTCAGGATGGACACTACATACTACTAAGAGACCTGCGACACCTCCAGAGTGACAAAAGTTTAGTTGGTCCCCTGGTATATTCTACCTCCTTATACGCAACACATTCACAATTCACGCCCAACCTGTTGTGAATTCATTTATGTAAAATGAATAATTGTAACAACTGTTATGTCCCGTTGCTCCCTATACCCCTCCATTATTTCATAAGGGGCGCCACATAACGGGCACTGAACTTTCCAGAAATAATTGCAATTTCCATCTTGGACTCCGTTGCACATCATATTTGGAAACCACCTGTATGTTCAAAATGCTCATTTCACCACGTGTATTACCCTACACCACATATTACACCTTGCTATATTCCCCAAGGGGTGTACATTCAACAATTAGGGTCACTTTTCAGGTTTTCCTCTGTTTTGGTACCACTACAGCTCTCCAAATGTATCCTGACACATGTGAAGGATTTCTGTCAAATTTGGCCTCTAAAAGACAAACATCCCTCTTTTCCTCTATTGTGCGCCCATAAAGTATTTTATATGCACATGCGGGGTACTTCTACACTCGGGAGAAATAGTTTTACACCTTTTTCGGGGTTATTTAATATATTATCCCTTGTGGCTTACAAAAATTAGTGGTAAAGTGACATTTATAGGAAAATTTCCACCTTTTTAATGTTTAGTGCCTAATTGGATCATTCACCTGTAGGGGCAAATACATATATTACACATTGCAAAATTCTCTAAGGGGTGTGCGTTCAAAAATTAGGGCCACTTTTCGGATTCTTATCTGTTTTATACCACTAGGGTTCTCCAAATGCATGTCAAACATTTCTGTCAAATTTGGCTTCTAAAAGGCAAACATTCCCCTTTCCTTTTACTGTGCGCCCATACAACATTTTATATACACATGTGGGGTACTTCTACACTCGAGAGAAATAGGTTTACACATTTTGGGGGGTTATTACATATTTTTATCCCTTGTGGCTATAAAAAATTAGGGGTACAATGACCTTTATAAGAAAATTTTCACCTTTTTCCTATTTAAGTCCTAATGAAATCAAACAACTTTACGGACAAATACACATATTACACCTTGCTGAATTCTCTAAGGGGTGTACTTTCCAAAATGGTGATACTTGTTGGGGTTCCGCTCTGTTTTGGTACCGCTACGGCTCTCTAAATGCATCCTGAGGCCAACGCCCCTCTTTCCCTTCTGAGCTTCACTGCGTACCCATACAACATTTTATTTGCATGTGTGGGGCAATTTTATACTCGGGAGAAATGCTAGTACACATTTTTTGGGGTTATTTTATCTTTAATGCCTTATGGGATACAAAAAATAGCCGTAAAAGTGACTTTTTTGGGAAAATGTTCATATATAGGGACCTAATTGAAGCAAACACCTGTAGGGGAAAATACATATATTACACCTTGCTAAATTCTCCAAAGGGTGCACTTTCCAAAATGGTGACACTTGTTGGGGTTCCCCTCTGTTTTGGTACCACTAGGGCTCTCCAAATGCATCCTGACACATGTAAAGGATGATTGTCAAATCTGGCTTCTAAACGGCCAACGCCCCTCTTTCCCTTCTGAGCCCTACTGTGTACCCATACAACACTTTATATGAAAAAGCGGTGCAGTCCTGTGCTTAGGAGAAATAGTTTTACACATTTATGGGGGGTTGTTTCATCTTTTATCCCTTGTGGCTTAAAAAAAATTGGGGTAAAAGTGACTTTTTTGAGAACATTTTCACCTTTTTTCCCTTTTGGGGCCTAATTGAATCGAACACCTGTTGGGGCAACTACACAAATTACACCTTGCTAAACTCTCCAAGGGGTGTACTTTCCAAAATGGTGTCTCATGTTGGGGCTTTCCTCTGTTTTGGTACCATTATGGCTTTCCAAATGCATCCTGACACATGAAAACTTTTTCAGCCATATTTGCCCTGCAAAAACGAAACAACGCTCTTTCCATTCCAAGTGCCCCCCTGTGCCCGTACAGCAGGGTACAGTGACAAAATGGGTATTGGCATACTCAGGAGGAATTGCCTTCAACATTGTAAAATGCATTTTCCTTTTTAACCCATTGTGAAGGTGCAAATTTTAGTGTTCAATGAATCTATAGTGAGATAAAATTACATTTCTGTAATTTCACTTTCATTTATCTTTCACCCTCATGAAACGCTCATAGGGTTAACAAAATTCCCAAAGGTTGTTTTGAATATTTTGAGGGGTGTAGTTTCTGAAATGGTGTCATTTGTGGGGGGTTTCTGTCATGTGGGCCTTATAAAGTCACTTCTAACTAAATTGACCCTCCAAAAGTAGGTTTTGATAAAAATCTGAAAAATTGCACCTAAAGTTATAAGCCTCCTAACATCCTAAAAAAAGGAAAAGATGTTTGAAAAATGATGCCAAGTTAAAGCAGACATATGGAAAATGTTAGTTATCAAGTTATTTTAGTGATATGACCAACTTTCCAAAAAGTAGAAAATGTAGAATTTGGAAAACATTATTTTTTTCAAAAATTTTGCCAAATTTCCATTTATTTCATAAATAAATACTAAATATATTGATTAAATTTCTCAACCAACAGGAAGTACAATGTGTCACAAAAAAACAATCTCAAAATCAACTGGATATGTTAAAGCGTTCCAAAGTTATAACCACTGAAATAGACGCATGTCAGATTTTTAAAAATGGGCCGTGTCAGGAAGGTGAAAAGTGGCTTCAGCGTTAAGGGGTTAAATTAATAAAAGACAGTGAAGAACAGTGTTTACAGTGAAGAATACCACATTACACATGTTTACAGATGTTTTCCTTGTAAGAACACATTGAAATAACACTATTCTTCACTTTCCAGGTGTTCACGCATGTCTTCCGCTAAGTTAGGAGATGTGCACGAACATCTGGAACGTGAAGAATAGTGTTCTTTCAATGTGTTCTGCATTTAAATGCTCCTGTGTTCACTGTTTTCACTGTTTTTATTCTATTTTTCACTTTGCAGATGTGCGCGCACATCTCCACACTTATCGGAAGACACGCGCGAACACCTGCAAAGTGAAGAATAGAATAAAAACAGTGAAAACAGTGAACACGGGACCATTTAAGTGCAGAACACATTGAAAGAACACTATTCTTCACATTCCAGATGTTCGTGCACATCTCCTAACTTAGCAGAAGACATGCGTGAACACCTGCAAAGTGAAGAATAGTGTTTTTTCAACGTGTTCTTACAAGGAAAACATCTGTAAACATCTGTAATGTGTTATTCTGCACTGTTCTTTTAATGTTTTCTTTCAGTGAAAAAATGTTTGAGTCTCCCATTGACTTTAATGGGGTTCGTTATTCGATACGAGCACTCGAGCATCGGGGAAAAGTTTGTATAGAATAACGAGCACCCGAGCATTTTAGTGCTCGCTCATCTCTAGTAACCATCTATCACTCTAATTCTGCTCTTTATGCGCTGTGGTGCCCCTCCATCACTCTAGTTCTGCTTTTATATGGTGTTGGTACCCCTCTACCACTCTAATTCTGCCTTTATATGGTGTTGGTACCCCGCTACCACTCAAATTCTGCCTTTATATGCTGTGGTGCCCCTCCATCACTCTAATTCTGCTTTTATATGGTGTTGGTACCCCTCTACCACTCTAATTCTGCCTTTATATGGTGTTGGTACCCCTCTACAACTCTAATTCTGCCTTTATATGGTGTTGGTACCCCTCTACAACTCTAATTCTGCCTTTATATGGTGTTGGTACCCCGCTACTACTCTAATTCTGCCTTTATATGGTGTTGGTACCCCGCTACTACTCTAATTCTGTGTTTATGTATTTATGTTTTTCGTTTTCAAAAGTCAAATCTTTTTCATATTTTTGTATTGATAAAATACAGTAGACACCAGCCCTGTATGTAAAGGTTCAGCCCATGAGACCTGCCCATAGTTCCTTAAAGGGGTTAGTGGTCTAGATAGTGGGTTAACCCTATGAGGGTGTTTTTTTCCACTGTAGTTAGGGCTCTAAGATCCAGAAATTTAGCAAGGCTGAGTTCACCACCACTTGCCTAGTTCTGGCTAATTATCTGGACATCACGATGACATATTGTCATTTTCTTACAATTTTTTTTTTTACACTTGTGAATATATTTTTATATTTTTATCTGCATGGAGGAGTTTCTTCTTCCTATACATTGCTATGAGTATTATGTGTTGATGTAGTAATATTGCTGAATATTTGAACACTGTTTTTCTTCACTTTGTAGGTGTCAAGGTGTTCATTTGAATATGATATTCATAAAAGTATAGAATTCATAGTACACAAAGGGCTGAGTGTTGAACTTCAAGTGTGTAGCGGTTCAAAACTTTTATATATTGGAAAGCAATTAACATATATGCCTGAAGGTAAGTCTTTAAAGGGGTTGGCCACTTTAGCTCATGTTTTTTGTAAGGTGTTTGTAAGTGTGGAGGGCAGGATATTAGGCTATTTACCTATATATATATCTAATAGAAGTTCTGAACAGATTTCTTGATATCCTGTCTTTTACCTTATGAACCAGTCATTTACTAAGGGCCCAATTCGCGTTTTTCCAATGGGTTACCGAAATATTTCCGATTTGGGCCGATTTTTCCCTGAATTGCCCCGGGATTTTGACGCACGTGATCGGATTGTGGAGCATCGGTGCCGGCATGCACGCAGCGGAAATGGCGGGGGCATGGCCGTAAAAAACCCGACGGATTCGGAAAAAACGCCGCATTTTAAAAAAAAGTGTCGCTTGACACGCGCTTACCTGCACCCAGGGTAGGTCGGTGAAGTTCAGTGCACTCCGACGTACTTCAGCGCAGCAGCGACACCTAGTGGACGTTGGGGGAACTGCCTTAGTGAATCCCGGCCGAACCCGAATCCTCCGCAGAGAACGCACCACTGGATCGCGACAGGACTGGGTAAGTAAATCTGCCCCATTCTATCTATAAAATGTCTGCAGATGGAGCGCCATGTAATCTCTGTCCATGAACAATCGGTTCATTCAGTATTCATGAGTATAAGATTAAGGTCCTGGCAGGGCGATTGCTCATGGACAGTTAGAGACCACATAACCCTCCAGCTGTGGCATTTTTATGGACAGGAATAACCTTTTTAAGATTGTGAAACTTTTAATGCATGACTGAAATACAAGATGTTACAAGCAGGCTTTCAAGACTGCTAAGGTTCCTACATAAGGTTGTATCATTCCTGATGCCCTGGGGAAGGCGGTATGGGTGGAGCAGGAGCACGCCTTACATACCGAGAATCGTTCACCTTTTCTGTAGCAGAGTCATCAGGACAATGATATAGATGAGCTGAGAACCACATAATGGAGTAACTGGAGTGAGATGAGGATAGAGAGAGGCAGGAGAAACATAAGAGAGTGAGTGCTGGAGTGCAAAAAGAAGATGATGGCACATCCTGTATGAAGAGGGGACTGTGTATACAGCGGTGTGTGTAATGTCCATCACAAAGGAGCCCTAGAGTTACTCACCCATACACATCAGCATGCTGTAAGAGGAGATAAGAGATCATTTACATGTGCAACTGGCTCATTGTTACAAATTTACAGAAACCTGAGGCTGTCATGACAACCGATCGCCACCCCCCAACAACATTCCGGGGAGCGACAATCGGAACCAAGATGGTGACACACATGTGTCTTTTAAATGACACAGGCGGCTCCACTGGCAGCATCAGCAGGGTTAATACTTGCGATCGGTGACCACTGGTATTAGCGGTGGGTGTTTGCTGCAATATGCCTCTGTATGAAGAGGACACAGCTTCATACACTCCCTGCACCTCTGCACCATACAACAAGGGGTTAAATCTTCCCTGTGTGCCTCACACTCTCTCCACAGACCCATGTTCATGCTTGTCCCCCAGAGACCCTAGGGCTAGTGCACCCAGTCAGGTTTTTGGGGTTTTCATACACTGTACGCTGGTCACAGAAATGAATTCTCAGACTCATGACTTCAGCACAGTGTTCAATTCTGTTAAATGTGGCCTTACAGATCTCTCCTTTCAATAGAAATTGTGGGGGGGATATATATATATATATACATAGCTCCCAACCGTCCCGATTTTGACGGGACTTTCCCGTTTTTCTTACCTCTGCCCCGCGTCACGGGCAGCTATGAGATTGTCACGGATTTTCCCCCCCGGTCCCGCTGTGTCCCAGCGCTGTGTCCCCATAGTAAATACTTTGAAAGCCTGAACTCACAGTACAGAATGGCTTCTACAGACATCGGGAGGGAATCCTTTTCAGAGAAGTGTCGGGCTTAGCGGAGAGCAGGGACCACGTCATCAGCTTCAGATCAGCATCTGTCCATATATGGTCACTGCATCTCCTAGGGTTCCCCAGAGCAGACATCTTTCAGAGAAGTGTCGGGCTTAGCGGAGAGCAGGGACCACGTCATCAGCTTCAGATCAGCATCTGTCCATATATGGTCACTGCATCTCCTAGGGTTCCCCAGAGCAGACATCTTTCAGAGAAGTGTCGGGCTTAGCAGAGAGAGCAGGGACCACGTCATCAGCTTCAGATCAGCATATGTCAATATATGGTCTCCAGGGCTTCCCCAGACACAAGCTCTTTATATAATTAAATTAAATAAAGTTTTGCCCAGGCTGAGATTCAAACCTGGGACCCTCTGCACTGTAAACAGGAGCTTAACTAACTGAGCTATAAGCCCAGTGATACAGAGCTGAGGATTTCTGGTAACTAAGACATGTTATCTGCCATTTACACTGTGACACAGACTTACTGCACTGATATATAGAGAGGGATCTTCTCAGAGGTTATTATTGTAATTATTGAGACTATTATTATTATTATTATTATTATTATTATTATAAATTTTATTATTATGGAGGTGATTATTAATAATAGTAAAAATAATAATAATCATCTCCATAATAATAATGATAATAATAATAATAATCTCCATAATAATAATAATAGTCTCAATAATTACAATAATTTCTGAGAAGATCCCTCCCTATATACCAAGGCATTAAATCTGTGTCACAGTGTAACAGTAGTCATAGTTCTCAGTTACCAAAATTCTACACCTTGTTAATCACTGAGATTATAGCTCAGTGGGTTGGGGCACTGTGTCATTATTATACATGGACACTGCAGGTTCTGGGTTCTAATCCCAATGAGGATAGTATTTTTTTTTTTTTTTTATTGAGATCATTTTTATTATTATAATATGGCTAAAATTTGGGGCGTGGCCAGGGAGTGATTGGGGGTGTGGCTACGCATGCCGCCATTTTGTCCCTCTTTCCCTTTCACAAATGTTGGGAGGTATGTATATATACCCTTATCAATAATAATATCCTGCAATCCAGATCTAACACGAGGCTCTGGCCTCTTAGTAGATCAAGAAAGTACGCCTGTATGACCTGAAGGAGATTTCAAATAAAGTCTGGCATAGACAATATAAATATATAAAAGTAAAAAAGTAATATAAAAATACTAAAGTAAATATAGCAACCTGGGCATACAGGCCCATCCGGCTTCGCACCCTGTCATTCACAAAGTGGCAAGTGGCATTTAAAAATCCTCAAAACAGACAGAGATAGGGCTTTATACATACAGTACCTTCTCCACCAGAAAACAGCCTGAGAAGGCATAATATATTTCCTCCTCCATATGGAACACAGCTAGAGGCCACCTGCCCCCAAACATGTGTATCAAGTGCCGCTAACAATGGACCTGCATTCTGTTTAGGATATATTTGTTATCAGATTCTGAAGTCACGTACCAAAGACAGAAGAAGAGACTGTACTAGCCAAAAATATTGTCCAATAGGACCTGCTCCATAATTTGTGGTTCTGGCAGATGGCTCATACATGGATCCATAAAAACCACAGCCCTGTGTATGATATACATGGAGCCAATAAAAAAAACAGCTAGCACATATTCTGAAAAAACAGTCATGGGCATGAGGCCAAATCCAGACAAAAGACTATGCAGATTAACAATGTAATTCAAGAGGGAGAGGAAAAAAAAGAGGATCCAGTAGCCGGCACTGCTCACACCATAATTAGCAAACACATTTGGCAGACAAATAGAAGGAGACTAGGCGTTAGGGGAGTCCATCCGGCCCGGGGTGCACATCCAGAATATACAATCAATTGAACCAGAAAAAGGCGATAAATGCGGCACTCACCGGAGTAATGTTAGACACTAGAGATGGCGAATTTGTTAAAATTTGTTTCGTCCCGATTCGCAGAATTTTTTGAAAAAATTCATTTCGACCCGAATCCAATCAAAACGAATCACGTTAAAAAACAGGCATTTCCTGCCTGCAGAGAGCCTGAAGGGTGTTGTAGAACGTTGTGCCATGCTTAAATATGCTTAGGGAGCGTGGTTTGGTCTTCAAACAATGCTGTGTTTTAGTATGACACGCACATGACAGCTGCGGCTTTTAGAATCGCTTCACTCTTCACTTCCATGTGCACTTACATAGGCCAACTTCCCCAAATAAGCGAAGCGGGAACGCAGCCTGACAAGGTAACGTCTGTGCCAGCTCGAAAGGACTGAGCTGAGGGCCAAGATCCCACTATAACATCAAAGAGTGCACTCTTTTTACACTGAGTGGCACAATGATATAGTGTGAAGGTGGCATCAGAAGAGCGGCAAAGTGGCACAATGATATAGTGTGTTGGTGGCATCAAAAGCAGCAGCAGCAGGAGCCCGCAGAGTGGCACAATGATAAAGTGTGAAGGTGGCATCAGTAGCAGCAGGAGCCCGCAGAGTGGCACAATGATTTAGTGTGAAGGTGGCATCAGAAGCAGCAGGAGCCTGCAGAGTGGCACAATGATATAGTGTGTTGGTGGCATCATTAGCAGTAGCAGCAGCAGCAGGAGTCCGGAGAGTGGCACAATGATATAGTGTGAAGGTGGGATCAGAAGCAGCAAGAGCGGCAGAGTGGCACAATAATATAGTGTGTTGGTGGCATCAAAAGCAGCAGCAGCAGGAGCCCGCAGAGTGGCATAATGATATAGTGTGAAGGTGGCATCAGAAGCAGCAGGAGCCTGCAGAGTGGCACAATGATATAGTGCGTTGGTGGCATCAGTAGCAGCAGCAGAAACCCGCAGAGTGGCACAATGATATAGTGTGAAAGTGGCATCAGTAGCAGCAGGAGCCCGCAGAGTGGCACAATGATATAGTGTGAAGGGGGCATCAGAAGCAGCAAGAGCGGCAGAGTGGCACAAAGATATAGTGTGTTGGTGGCATCAAAAGCAGCAGCAGCAGGAGCCCGCAGAGTGGCACAATGATATAGTGTGAAGGTGGCATCAGTAGCAGCAGGAGCCCGCAGAGCAGCACAATGATATAGTGTGAAGGCGGCATCAGAAGCAGCAGCAGCAGGAGCCCACAGAGTGGCACAATGATATAGTGTGAAGGTGGCATCAGAAGCAGCAGGAGCCTGCAGAGTGGCACAATGATATAGTGTGAAGGTGGCATCAGAAGCAGTAAGAGTGGCAGAGTGGCACAATGATATAGTGTGTTGGTGGCATCAGACGCAGTAAGAGTGGCAGAGTGGCACAATGATATAGTGTGTTGGTGGCATCAAAAGCAGCAGCAGGAGCCCGCAGAGTGGCACAATGATTTAGTGTGAAGGTGGCATCAGAAGCAGCAGGAGCCTGCAGAGTGGCACAATGATATAGTGTGTTGGTGGCATCATTAGCAGTAGCAGCAGCAGCAGGAGTCCGGAGAGTGGCACAATGATATAGTGTGAAGGTGGGATCAGAAGCAGCAAGAGCGGCAGAGTGGCACAATGATATAGTGTGTTGGTGGCATCAAAAGCAGCAGCAGCAGGAGCCCGCAGAGTGGCATAATGATATAGTGTGAAGGTGGCATCAGAAGCAGCAGGAGCCTGCAGAGTGGCACAATGATATAGTGCGTTGGTGGCATCAGTAGCAGCAGCAGAAACCCGCAGAGTGGCACAATGATATAGTGTGAAAGTGGCATCAGTAGCAGCAGGAGCCCGCAGAGTGGCACAATGATATAGTGTGAAGGGGGCATCAGAAGCAGCAAGAGCGGCAGAGTGGCACAAAGATATAGTGTGTTGGTGGCATCAAAAGCAGCAGCAGCAGGAGCCCGCAGAGTGGCACAATGATATAGTGTGAAGGTGGCATCAGTAGCAGCAGGAGCCCGCAGAGCAGCACAATGATATAGTGTGAAGGCGGCATCAGAAGCAGCAGCAGCAGGAGCCCACAGAGTGGCACAATGATATAGTGTGAAGGTGGCATCAGAAGCAGCAGGAGCCTGCAGAGTGGCACAATGATATAGTGTGAAGGTGGCATCAGAAGCAGTAAGAGTGGCAGAGTGGCACAATGATATAGTGTGTTGGTGGCATCAAAAGCAGCAGCAGGAGCCCGCAGAGTGGCACAATGATATAGTGTGAAGGTGGCATCAGCAGCAGCAGGAGCCCACAGAGTGGCACAATGATATAGTGTGAAGGCGGCATCAAAAGCAGCAGCAGGAGCCCACAGAGTGGCACAATGATATAGTGTGAAGGTGGCATCAGAAGCAGCAGGAGCCTGCAGAGTGGCACTATGATATAGTGTGGAGGTGGCGGACAATTCCAGTCCCTGGTAAAGATGGTAGGAGGCAGATGGTGCAACTAGCAGCAGATGTGTGGCATCAGGCAGGTGGCAGCATCAAAATATTAGCTGAGGCAGGTAGTTAGAACCCTGACTCATTTCTCAACGTTTGGAGGAGGCATCATGGCTGATCTAATCTAATGCATTAGGCATTGGTAAGTTGAAATCCTGGTCGATCCAAGCCTGATTCATCTTGACAAAGGTCAGTCTCTCCACAAGCGGGTTCTCCTGGGGGTAACGATGGCAGCTACCCTCCTCACTTGGCGGGTGAAGGAAATTGCTCATTAAGGAATCCAGACTTTTGATGGAACTGCTACTGCTCCTGCCCCCCCCCCCCAGCTCCCCACAGCAGCCGTGGTAGTAGTACGTGAGCAATGACTGCCAGGAATCCCCCGGTCAGACCTGACAGAGGATGGACAATGGCGCACATAGGCAGCGGCCAACTGTGTGCTCAGTATTTCTCTATAGTATGCCAGTTGTTCCTTCCTCTCGGAAGCAGGAAAAAAGTCACCCATTTTGGACCGGTAGCGAGGGTCAAAGAGGGTGGAGAGCCAAAAGTCATCCCTATGCCGGATGTTGACTATTCGGCTGTCACTAGTTAGGCAAAGCAGCATGCTGTGGGCCATCTGCGCAAGTGACTCTGAGGGACTCCCGGTCTCCATATCCACAGTATACTGCCATGGTGCTTCTGGGTCATCTGCCTCGTCTTCTACCTCCTCCGGATGCTCCTGCTCCTCCTCTCCTGTCACCTGAGTAGAAAAACCACAAATTGCACCAGACTCTGCTTGTGCTCCAATGTTCTCCTCCTCCAGTTCAGCCCCCAGCAGACTCATGTGGCCATGAGATGTAGTCTCCACTTCTCCAGTGCCCTGACCAGACAGATTTTGCAGCATGAGTTCCAGGACATGAAGCAGTGGAATGACGTTATTCATCCCGCAGTCCTGGCGACTGACAAATAACATGGCCTGTTCAAAATGCCTGAGCAAACGGCAGGTGTCACGCATGAGCTGCCAGTGGCTGACATCAAAGTTACACAAGGGAGTACTACGGTCCGCTTGCATCATCAAAAAATCATTAATGGTTTTTCTCTGTTCATACAGGCGGTCTAATATATGAAGGCTGGAATTCCAACGGGTGGAAACATCGCATATCAGACTATGTTGGGGTAGGCCGTTCTGACGCTGCAACTCGAGGAGGGTGTTCTTGGCTTTGTAAGAATGGCTGAAGTGCGTGCACAGTGGCCTGGCCATTTTTAGAATGTCTTGCAAATGGGTGTAAGACTTCAGGAACTTGTTGACTACCAGATTGAACACGTGCGCCATGCAGGGCGCATGGACCATCCCTCCTCGGTGCAGCGCGGACACCATGTTCCTCCCATTGTCTGTCACCATGGTTCCGATTTTTAGTTGTCGCGAAGAAAGCCACACATTGATTTCTTCTTGCATGACGCGGAGCAGTTCCTCCCCTGTGTGACTTTGTTCGCCCAGGCAAACCAGGTGTAAAACTGCGTGACACCACTGTGCCCTGCAAATGTGGTATGATGGAGCAGCACTTGTGGAGGCTGAGGTGGTGGTGGAGAAGGAGGAGGCGGACACTGGCGCAGGAGCAGCAGTTTGACAACGTGGAGCAGTGGGCACATTCACCCAGTGGGCCGTAAAGGACATATACTGGCCCTGACCATAATTACAGCTCCACACGTCCGCGCTGCCGTGCACCTTGGAAGAAACTGATAAGCTCAAGGACTGGCTCACCTTCTGTTGTACATATTGGTGAAGGGCTGGCACTGCCTTTTTGGAAAAAAAATTGCGGCTTGGAACTCTCCACCTCGGTTCGGCCCCAGCCATTAGTTCTCTGAAGGGTGCAGAGTCCACGACTTGGAAAGGGAGAGACTGCAGTACCAACAACTTCGACAAGAGCACGGTCAGCTTCTGCACCTTAGGATGGCTGGATGCATAGAGTTGTCTTTTTGTAATCGCCTCGCTGAACGACTGCTGGCGCAAATCGTAGCGAGGAGCAGGAGCATCTGGACCGGGAGATGATGTCAAAGACAAACAGCTCCCTTTGGCAGACGTGCTGGAACCTTGGCTTGCTGAAACAGCATGTGTGCCACTAGGTGCTGCTGCTGTTGCTGCGCCTGCAGGATGGACCGCATCTGACACCCGTTTCTCCCAGGCCATTGGATGGTGATGCTGCATGTGTTGGTGCAGGGCCGTGGTGCCAAGGTTAGCTCCCTGGGCATGCTACACTTTCTGCCCGCGGATACCACCTATACCCACGCTCGGCTCCTCTGGTGTCTTTACAAAAAAACTGCCACACCGCTGAGGTGGTAATTTTACCGGCAACACTCTGCACTAAGCGACTACTACCGCCACTGCCTCGCTGAGCCCTTGTGCCACTGCTCATTTGGGCCAGCGAATCGGGATTTGTGCCCCGCGGACGTTTGGCTCCCGTCCTTGCACTGCTGCCACCCTGCTGACTCACAGAGACAGTAGCAACTCCCTGCCTGCTCCGCAAGCTGACACTCTCTTCGCCCGACGATGATGAATCCCCTGCTGCACCTGGCTCCCAAGTGCGATCGGCTACATCATCGTCAATTTGCGTTTCCCGGTCACTGCTACTCTCCTCACTGATGTCACTATGCAAAGCCTGCCTACTGCAGAAAGCAGCGGAAGTCTGCCCCACCTCTTCACTGCAAAGCAGCTGCTGACTGTCCTCAAACACTTCGTCTTGCTGAATAGTGGTGCTGAGCCCAGACCACCTAGTAGCTCTCTGGCTGCGGGAAAGGAACAGGACAGAGCCGCTGACCTGCAGCGGGTGAAGGCCGCTGACCTGCTCCTGGGCCATGCCAACTAATTGTTGTATCAGAGGAACCCGCGGTCTCTTGGCTGGGGTTGTCAGATGTTATATTTGAGGAATTGGATGACCTAGTCAACCATTCAACAACCTTTGGGTTGTTGATCAACACACTGCCACTAGATGACAACGGCAGTTCTGGCCTCACAGAGTCACCCCTGCTGCGACATCCCCTTACTGTGCTGCCACCTCTGCCTTCTCCACCTGCCACCTTTCTGTCTGACATAGTGGTTTATAAACTATGTGGATTTGACACGTAAATCTGGCTGTAAACTAGAGCCCCCAAAAGGTATTGCAATGTGCATTATACAGATACCCCACAACTGACAGTGTAATTTCAGCGAAAATCACTGTATAAACTATGTGGATTTGACAAGTAAATCTGGCTGTAAACTAGAGCCCCCAAAAGGTATTGCAATGTGCATTATACAGATACCCCACAACTGACAGTGTAATTTCAGCGAAAATCACTGTATAAACTATGTGGATTTGACACGTAAATCTGGCTGTAAACTAGAGCCCCCAAAAGGTATTGCAATGTGTGTTATACAGATACCACACAACTGACAGTGTAATTTCAGCGAAAATCACTGTATAAACTATGTTGATTTCACACCTAAATCTGGCTGTAAACTAGAGCCCACAAAAGGTATTGCAATGTATACAGATCCCCCCTAAAGAACAACCAGGGATTGGTCCACCAATCGCTACTGCAGATGCATGAAAGTCAAACAGATTTCTTCCTATTCGATTTTGTTACTAAATAGAACCGCTATTTGGGGTATACAGATCCCCCTTAAAGAACAACCAGGGATTGGTCCACCAATCGCTACTGCAGATGCATGAAAGTCAAACACATTTCTTCCTATTCGATTTTGTTACTAAATAGAACCGCTATTTGGGGTATACAGATCCCACCTAAAGAACAACCAGGGATTGGTCCACCAATCGCTACTGCAGATGCATGAAAGTCAAACAGATTTCTTCCTATTCGATTTTGTTACTAAATAGAACCGCTATTTGGGGTATACAGATCCCCCCTAAAGAACAACCAGGGATTGGTCCACCAATCGCTACTGCAGATGCATGAAAGTCAAACACATTTCTTCCTATTCGATTTTGTCACTAAATAGAACTGCTATTTGGGGTATATAGAACCTCCTTAGAGAACAGCGAGGGATTGCAGCAAGAATCACACAGCACAATAGCAGCAGCTGGACGCTACAACATGAAGTGTGAAGTGCTGAGATAGAAAATGGCTGGGTTTTAAAGGGCTGTGTGACATCACATAAGCCTGCCGGTCGCTGATTGGCTTACAGGTCTGCACATCGGGGGAAAAAAATCAACTTCGTTCCCGCGAATCAGCATAAACTTCGGCTTCGCCCATCTCTATTAGACATACTTCTTTTATTGTGGCAGAGGTAACAGGACAGAGTGAGGAGCTGCCTCGGAAGGAAACGCGCCATTTTGAACGTACACACACGCTTTCTCAAGCCTTCACAGAATAACAATGTATTACATTTTATAACCATTTTTTTTAGGGAAAAACAACTCTGCGGCTGAAAATTTTGCATGTGTCATATACAATGTGTACATTATGAACTGCTCGTGGACTGTGGGCAAAGAGGCTCCAGAAGATGTTCAGTATTCTCTGGTTCTCTGGTGAGAGTAAAATTTATTATAACTGTTCTATATTAATATAGTTATTATTACAGCTAGTTTTACTTATTATGACATAATAGTACTTCAATTATAAAACCATTATTATTATTACTACTACTATTACTATTTATTATTATTTAATGTATATTAAGCTTATTGTTCTAACAACACATGACTATTACTATTCTATTTGGGATTAGGCAGAAGAAAAAGAATATTGACTGCCAACAATACCGATGTGATTCCTTTGGGAGGCAAGTGGGATGTGTTTTTAATCATCCAAATATTAACTATGGATCAAAAGTTTATGTGGAAGTACGGGGATTAAGTAACCAAACTTCAGTTCAGTTCTTTGATAAAGTGTATTGGCCCATTGAAGATGGTAAAGGTAAATGTGACAAGTTTATCATATTTTATTGTAAACATTAATTTCCAAAAAGCTACTACTGTAGAATGTATTGCTTCATAGGGCATCTATGTAAACACCAATCTATCATTTAATGTATATAGTAAAAGTGTAACTAAAGCTTCAAAGCTATTATTTAATATTACAGAAGGTGATAATAGAAAACATTGTAATATACTTTGTTACGTAAAGCAGCTTCTTTGCACCTTGAGAAAAGAAGACTAATAATTAACTCTTTCCATACCTAGGGTATATTTCCCTTGATGTTCTCTGGGGTCATATGACTATTCATACACTGCCTTTAAAGAGTTAACTCATTAGAAACATTATCACATTTCTTTATCTCTAAGTTTTTAATTTACTACTAGAGATGAGCGAACATACTCGTCCGAGCTTGATGCTTGTTCGAGCATTAGCGTACTCGAAACTGCTCGTTGCTCGGACGAATACTTCGCCCGCTCGAGAAAATGGCATCTCCCGCCGTTTTGCTTTTTGGCGGCCAGAAACAGAGCCAATCACAAGCCAGGAGACTCTGCACTCCACCCAGCATGACGTGGTACCCTTACACGTCGATAGCAGTGGTTGGCTGGCCAGATCAGGTGACCCTGGAATAGACTAGCCCCTGCCTTCGCTGCTCGGATCATTCTGTGTCTGGATGCCGCTAGGGAGAGAGCTGCTGCTGGTCAGGGAAAGCGTTAGGCTGTTCTATTAGAATAGTGTTAGGCAGGAGTGATTCTACAAGAACCCAACAGCCCTTCTTAGGGCTACAATAACGTTATACTTTTTTTTTTTTTATTTGCTTGTGGCTGGGCTTGCTGGTACTAGTAGTGCAGCTAGTACCATATTGTGAGGAATTTGCAGGGGGACTTGCTACCGTTGTGTTTAGCTCTTAGTGACACACATATCCACCTCAAACACCAAAGTGGGACAATTTATTAGGGGTTTGATTAGAATTAGGCAGAGTCTGCTGATTTATTTTTTTTTTTTAACCTTTATTTCATTTTATAGCTCAAATTCATCTTGCAAAGCAGTGTGCTTTCAGTGTCGGATACAAAATAGCCATAGGAGAACCCCAATGGCTTACTTAGGCCCACAATAGCGTTATATTTTCCTTTTTTTGTTTGCTTGTGGCTGGGCTTGCTGGCATTAGTAGTGCAGCTAGTACCATATTGTGAGGAATTTGCTGGGAGACCTGCAACCGTTGTGTTTAGCTCTTAGTGACACGCATATTCACCTCAAACACCGAAGTGGGACAATTTATTAGGGGTTTGATTAGAATTAGGCAGAGTCTGCTGATTTAATTTTTTTACCTTTATTTCATTTTATAGCTCAAAGTCATCAGGCACAGCACAAAATCCAGTTGTGTGCTGTCAGTGTAGGTTAGAAACTAGCCATAGCAATAGGATAGCATCGTTTTGTTAAAAAATAAAAAAAAATAAACACAAAAAAACTAAAAAATTAAAAGTTTACACTTTAATTTGGAAAATGTTTAACACGAGGGCTAGGGGTAGAGGACGAGGGCGTGGACATGGGCGTCCAAT
This sequence comes from Engystomops pustulosus, assembly GCF_040894005.1. Classification (NCBI taxonomy): domain Eukaryota; kingdom Metazoa; phylum Chordata; class Amphibia; order Anura; family Leptodactylidae; genus Engystomops; species Engystomops pustulosus. Next base: position 206,106,027 of record NC_092412.1, on the reverse strand, counting down.
TACTGCAGGGGTCAGAGGCCGTGGTCCTGGGCGGGGTGAGACACCACCTGCTGATGAGGGAGCAGGGGAACGCCGCAGAGCTACACTCCCTAGGTTCATCATGTCTCAAGTTACTGGGACTCGTGGTAGAGCACTGTTGAGGCCAGAACAGTGCGAAGAGGTGATGTCATGGATTGCGGACAATGCTTCTAGCCATTTGTCCACCAGTCAGTCTTCCACGCAGTCCACCCATGTCACCGAAATCAGCACTCCTCCGGCTCCTCCACCTCAGCCTCCTTCCCCCCCAGTCTGCCTCCTCCCAGCAAAATTTGGCATTTGAACCGGCATACTCTGAGGAACTGTTTTCTGGACCCTTCCCACAGTCACAAACCACTTGTCCGATTGCTGCTGAGCAACTTTCCGATGCCCAGGTTTTCCACCAGTCGCAGTCTGTGGGTGATGATGACATTATTGAAGTAGTGGAAGAAGTGTGTAAAGAGGTGTCGGACGATGAGGAGACACGGTTGTCAGACAGTGGTGAAGTTGTTGTCAGGGCAGGAAGTCCGAGAGGGGAGCAGACTGAGGGATCGGAGGATGATGAGGTGACAGACCCAAGCTGGGTTGATAGGCCGGGTGAACACAGTGCTTCTGAGACGGAGGCGAGTCCTATAGCAGAACAGGTTGGAAGAGGTAGTGGTGGGGCCAGACGGAGAGGCAGGGCCAGAGCTGGTGCATCAGCGCCAAATGTTGCCCGTAGTCAAGCTCCCGTGGTGAGGGCTAGATTTTCACAAGTCTGGAGGTTCTTTAAAGAAACACCGGACGACCGACGGACTGTGGTGTGCAACCTTTGCCAAACCAGGATCAGCAGGGGTTCCACCACTACTAGCTTAACTACCACCAGTAGGCGCAGGCATATGAATGCTAAACACCCCACTCAATGGCACCAAGCCCGTTCACCTCCGGCCGGGCACACCACTGCTCCTTCCCCTGTGTCATCTGCTAGTCAGCCCCCTGCCCAGGACCACGGCCCAAACACCTCCCGTGCGAAAACCCCATCTTTGCCTCCACGATCCTCCACAGCATCCACCAGTGTTCAGCTCTCCATACCCCAGACGCTGGAGCGCAAAAGGAAGTATAGCGCAACCCACCCACACGCCCAAGCCCTCAACGTCCACATCTCCAAGTTGCTTAGCCTGGAGATGCTGCCCTATAGGCTGGTAGAGACCGAGGTCTTTCGAAACCTCATGGCGGCGGCCGCCCCTCGGTATACGGTCCCCAGCCGCCACTACTTTTCCCGATGTGCCGTCCCAGCCCTGCACAAGCACGTGTCAGAGAACATCATCCGTACCCTGACCAACGCCGTTTCTGACAAGGTCTACCTGACCACGGACACGTGGACGAGTGCTGCCGGGCAGGGCCACTATTTATCGCTGACGGCACATTGGGTTAACTTGGTGGAGGCTGGGACCGAGTCTGACCCTGAGGCTGATCATATACTGCCGACGCCGAGGATTGCGGGGCCTACCTCGGTCCAGGTCTCAAAGGCCTACTATGCCTCCTCCTCCTCCCACCCCTCCTCCACCTCCTCCTCCGAATTACCATCCGTGGGCATGGCGCCATCAGTCGGTAGCTCTAGGCACAGCAGCAGTGCCGTCGCTAAGCGACAGCAGGCGGTGCTCAAACTGCTGAGCCTAGGCGATAAAAGGCACACCGCCCAAGAGCTATAACAGGGCATCACGGCGCAGACTGATCTGTGGCTGGCACCGCTGAACCTGAAGCCAGGCATGGTTGTGTGTGACAACGGCCGTAAGTCCTCAAGTCTACAATGAGGAGTGGACGTGGATGTCTGATATCTGTCAGGTGCTGAGTAACTTTGAGGAGTCAACACAGATGGTCAGTGGCGATGCCGCCATCATCAGCCTCACCATCCCGCTGCTTGGCCTGTTGAAAAACTCTCTGGTCAGCATGAAGTCGGAAGCTTTGCGCTCATCACAAGAGACGGGGGAAGAAGATTCCCTTGTTGGTAGCCAAAGCACACTTAGGTCTGTTTCTCAGCGCATATCGGAGGAGGTGGAGGAGGATGAGGAGGAAGAGGAGGAGAATGTTGGCGAGACAGAAGAGGGGACCATTGTTCAGTGCTTCACTGTTCAGCGTGTATGGGCAGAAGAAGAGGAGTTGGAGGCGGAGGAAATGGGCAGTCTCCAAAAGTCGTCCATATAGCTGCCTCCATACATGGTCTCCTTATCAAACGAACTGTGTCAGGCAGAATTTTGGGTTGTTTTCATGGATTCCACATCAAACTTGTTAACTTTGTCGCCACCCTGCTGTGTAATCCACAAAATATACTGGCAAACTTTTATCATTTACCAATATTATTTCAGCACTTCTTGCGCATCTGTTTACATTCCCCTCACCTGCCATATCCTAAACTTATAAGAACGCTACTAGACTTGATCTTATACAAAAGGTTCTTAGAAGTGCTGTTTGGGGAGTAGCCTGGAGACAGGGGCTTGGATTGGCGAACGCACGCCTGGCAGCGGAGCGCCAGCTCCATCTCAAGATCCAACTAACATAGTTTTAACTGCAGCACCTTTAATCTACTACTAGTTCACTGCCTCCATACATCGTCCCCTTATCAAACGAGCTGTGTCAGGCAGAATTTTCAGGTGTTTCACCAGATACATAGTGGAACGCGGCCCATCTGTCGCCGCCATGCTGGAGACCTGAAGTTGCAATCATAGCAGCGCAATATTGATGCCCCATACTGTCGCTCTTAATCATGGAACCATTTCCGTAAAAACAATTAAAAATAGAACCACTATGCTATTCCATTATTCCTAGGTGAAATATTCAAACAACCCGGCCTGCTTTGAAAATTATAATTTTTTCAAAGTAAACGCTTCTGGCCCCCAGGCCCATTTTGGGTGGGGAGGAGCCGAGAGACAGGGGCTTGGACAGGCGAAAGCTCGCCTGGCAGTGGACCGCCAGCTCCATCCCAAGATTTGGCAGCCTCAGAGGCATCAATGCATGCTGCCCCTGCTGTTTCCTGTCCATTTTGCCTCCACGATCCTCCACAGCGTCCACCAATGTCTCATTTCAACTCTCTATACCCCAGACGCTGGAGCACGAGAGCATATGCAGCACATCATCCCCTTATCAAACGAGCTGTGTCAGGCAGAATTTTCAGGTGTTTCACCAGACACATAGTGGAACTCGGCCCATCTGTCGCCGCCATGCTGGAGACCTGAAGTTGCAATCATAGCAGCGCAATATGAATGCCCCATACTGTCGCTCTTAATCATGGAAGTCGTCTCCATGGCTGCCTCCACATGTTGTCCCCTTATCAAAAGAGCTGTGTCAGGCTCATTTTTCGGGTGTTTCACCAGATACGTTATGGAACGTGGTCACTATGTCGCCACCATGCTGTGTTATCGACTAAATATACCGTCAACCTTTTGTTCACATAGGAAATCATTTCACCTCCTTTGGTGAAACCTGAGTCCATTTAGGGTATGTCGCCATGAGACTCTGTAGCCTGCCACTGCTGCCGCTGCCTCTGCATGCCGTCCCCTATAGTGTCAGGGTCAATTATTGCATGTTTTAGATGCTATCTAGCCTCATTCGGTCACTCTGTCATGGCCATGCTGTTGCCCATAATTTTGGCATAATGGTGCGATTAAGCAGCCTCAGAGGCATCCATGCATGCTGCCCCTGCTGTTTCCTGTCCATTTCCGTGGTGTTTCCATCCTTTTCTGAGGTTCCCAGGTGTTTGGCCAAGCTTCCCTGTGCAGAGCCTTGGTCCCCTTGAAAAATGCTCGAGTCTCCCATTGACTTCAATGGGGCTCGTTATTCGAGACGAGCACTCGAGCATCGGGAAAAGTTCGTCTCGAATAACGAGTACCCGAACATTTTAGTGCTCGCTCATCTCTATTTACTACCTTTTGTTGAACCCTTATTACCTTAACTTATTGTACATTTTAGTTCTTGCATTTCATAACCAATACTTCCAGATCTACTACTACTGATGAGCAGTCCTCCATAATCTCATTGACTATCCATCATATGCACTACTACAGTACAATGGTAGAAATGGACGGCAGGTGGGCAGAGATAGAAATAGTGCATGAGTAATGAATGGAAATGAAGGTTACCTTAATCATTAACATTAACCTGAAAGTAACATACAACAGAACTTGGCTTTTCTATCAATACCATACTATATGCTTTCCTTAATAAAGGCAGCATAATGATGATGTCAGGTGGCACTACTGGGTGTAAAATTCCGACTTAGGTACAAATTAATTTATATGGGGCAGGTACCCTTGCAGATCCTCTCCAGTACCCTCAGATTGGATGGGTTATGGTCAGGACTCTGGCTGAATCAGTCATAAATGGTCACAAAGTTGTTCTAAAGCTACTGCTTTGTTATTTTAGCAGTGGGCTTAGGGTCATTATCTTGTTTTTAAGGAGAACCTTCGGCCTAGTCTAATGTACAGAGCACTCTAGAAGAGGTTTTCATCCAGGATATCTCTGTACTTGGCTGCATTCATCTTTCCTTCTATTGCAACCAGTCCTCTTGTCTCTGCAGCTGAACCTCCACCCCCACCACCACCATGTTTCACTGTTGGCATTGTATTTGGCAGGTGATGAGAAGTACTTGGATTCTCCATGCTTACAGCTTGGAATTTACACCATAAAGTTAAATCTTTGTCTCTTCGACCAGAAAACCTTATTTTTTATTGTCTGGTAGTCCTTCATGTGTTTTTACAAACTGTATACAGGATTTCATATGTCTTGCACTGAGGAGAGTCTTCCAAAGATGATCTATACAATAAGGCAGCGACTGGTAGAGGATGCAGTGATAGTTGACTTTGTGGAATTTTCTCCCATCTCCCTACTGCATCTCTGGGGCTCAGTCACAGTGATTTTGGGGTACTTCTTTACCTCTCTCACCAAGGCTCTTTTCCCATGATTGCCTAGTTTGGATGGACAGCCTGGTTGAGGAAGAGTTGTGGTCGTCCCAAACTGCTTCCATGTAAGGACTATGTAGGCCACTGTGCTTTTACGAGCCTTGAGTGCCGCAGAAATTCTTTTGTATCCTTGGTCAGATATGTGCCTTGCCACAATTCTGTCTCTGAGCTCCTTGGGCGGTTCTTTAGACCTCACCAATAGCGTCGCACCAGCACCCCTACTGTAGTACCCCCTGTGTATGTCTGTCTAGCTTGTGTCTATTTGTTATTGTCTCTATTGTATTTTGTGCTATAATTGTTTCACATTATGTAATGTAATATGGTCTTGTTAACCTGTACTGTCCTGTAACTGTTTGTTTGCAACTAAGGAACTAGCAACATGCCTCCCGTAGTGTATGTATACTGTAAGCCTGTACATGTGTGTAACAACTGCTGGAGCAATTTTCCCCTGGGGATCAATAAAGTATCATTGTATGATTCTTAAGTGCTCTGACATGAACTGTGAGCTGTGAGGTCTTATATATACACAGGTGTGTGCATTTCCTACTCAAGTCCAATTAGTTTAATTAATCACAGCTGGGCTCCAATGAATGAGTAGAACCATCTGAAGTGGGATCAGAAGGAAATGGTCATCATGTCAGTTAAATATGAGTGACACAGCAAAGATTATAAATACTAATGACCATGTGATATTTCAGTTTTTCTTGTTTAATAATTTAACAAAAATATCTACATTTCAGTTTGTTTGTTTTTTCAAGATGGGAAGCTCAGTGTGCATTAATGAGAAAAAAAATAACTTTTTTGCTCTTACGAATTGGCTGCAATGAAACAAAGAGTGAAACATTTAAAGGGGTTTGAATACTTTCTGTACCCAAAATAATTGCATTTAAAAACACAACCAACATACCGTAATTTACTAACACTAGTGCAAAAAGAGCCATACTCCTCTAATATTATCACTAATTAACCCCTTACCGTTGTGTGATGTATTAGAATGTCACACAATGGCGCGCATATTGTGGCAAACACCAAGTGGCAACACCCGTGATCAGTGCTAGCACCAAGCCATATTACCTTAGATTGTTGCTCCCTGTGACGTCATCAGGCTGGGGCAATCTGTTACCATGACAGCCCGGGTCATACAAAGATCCAAGGCTGTTTTGTTTTAGCCTATATATTACAATGTGCAATTTTCACATTACATAGTGTGAATATATAATGTGGAAAATCACCATATACTGCCATAAATACAGTTAAAAAAAACATAAAAATTCAAATCACCCCCCCCCCTTTCCCCAGAACTGATATAAAAATAAATAAACAGTAAAAATTGTAAACATGTTAGGTATTTCCATGTCCAAAATGTCATGGCATTTCAACCCATAACTGAAAATAGAGCCCAAAGTTGAAAATGCCATTTTGCAATATATTTAAAAAAATGAAAGAAGAGTGATCAAAAGGCCGTACATTCTTAAAAATGTTATCATTGAAAACGTCATCTCATCTTGCAAAAAATGATACCACAAGCAGCGCAATACACTGAAAACAGTTAATAGCACCAGAAGGGAATTTTTTTTTGTACAGAAGGTTTTAATTTTTGTAAATGTACGAAAACATTATCAAACCAATATAAATTTAGTATCGCCATAATTGTACCAACCCAAAGAACAAATGAGACATGTCATTTGGGGCGCACAGTAAAAGACGTAAAAGATTCCCAGTAAAGGGCATGAAATATTAAATACCGTCACTTTGAAGTGCAATTTGTTACACAGAAAACAAGCCCTCACAAGCCCCCATGTAGCTCTTTACATAAAAAACTAAATAAACATAATAAATAAAAAAAATTATAGATTTTTGAAGGTGGGGGGTAAAAAATGGAAATGCAAAAACGGGCTAAAGGGTTAAAACAATAATGGGACAAATAGGACAATGGTGACTATACACATACATTTATAGTACATTGTTACTTTTTTTGAAGTACCCCCAATTTTTACAAATTAAGATAATTGGTATATAACAAAAATATAACTACACAAAGGAACAAATACAACTTGCAAAAATAGTTTTGTGCAAAAATGTTAGTGCCATTGTCAGCAATTTAACATAATTTAATTCAAAGAATTACTGATTCATGATTTTTCTATATATACAAGTCATTTTAGATCCTCCAAGCAACATAACTCTAACATATCGTTCAGATGATCTTGAAATTAAATGGGAGAAACCAGAAATACAGTCAGAGCCTGATTCATGTTTTATGTACAATATAAACATCAACAACAAAGAGGTAATGCAACCAATATGTGTTTGATTAATATCTACTTAATATGTACTAAGAAATCTTGTATTTCTTTTATAATCTTCCCATAATACCTCACTTGGGTGACACCAGAAGGACTCAGGGTAATTCCTATAAAAAGTGTCCTTTATTGCCATCACCCAGGTTTCAGAATACAGATACAAAATACTTGCATATGAAATTATGCTTTAAAACAGTGGCCCCCACCTATTTGGACCAGAAACCAGCTGCTTGAAAGAAAATTTTATAGGACTAGTATCAAAAATTTCCAATTTATAAATGCTGTTCTTAAATCCCTATCCCCGTCCCTATCCCCGTCCCCTATTGTGTCACAAAGTATTTTACTCATTGACCCACATAGCAAAAAGCCCTTGTGCTTCGGCAGCCCACTGTGCATAATGCACCTTTTTCTGTAACCCCCTCCTAATAATTCCCCTTTTTCTTTAGCTCCAACCTATATTGTCCCATTTTCTCTAGGGTCCATCCTATAATACCCCTTTTCCCTTGCCCCCTGTGTTCATACAGAGATCTATTGCAGATGCTACATCTCCAATGTTCACAAATTTCTTTGGAAGATGCAGTCTGTTAAGGAAGGCAATGTAATATAACATGTTACAGTGTATAGTTCTATTATTGGAGCATCTATAATAACTAATACCTCCAACTGTTTTCGTTTATTTCAGGAAGTAAACATTTCAGAAAAAAATATTTATATTACTCCAAAATATCATCAAAATGAAAGAATTTATGTAACTATAAGAGTTAAATGGAATGAAGACTGTTCAAAATACCAGGAGTGGAGTGCATGGAGTAAACCATATATAATAGGTGATAATATGAAGGGTGGTGAGCTGGTGAAGCTTTTCAATATCTACATTATTCTTTACACCTTTCACAATGGAAGACTGTGCATTTGTGATAAGTCTGATAATTTACAGTAAGTCTGGTAAAAATGGGCGCACACCAGTATGTCGGTAGCTTGGTTTACAATCCTTGATCTGTTTATAGATGTCCTTTAAGTCAGCTTATGCATTTCCAGCGTACAAACGCTTTTTGCATATACTATGAATAATGGTGTTTGTACACTCGAAATGTGTAAGCTTACTTAAAGGAAACCTGTCAGCACAATTTTGGACACTAAACCACCTACCTGACCTTATGGATCAGTAGTTTAGTGTCCCAAATAGCCCAAACTGCCCCTAAACTGCAATTATAAAGACATTTTAAAGACTACAGGGATTCCATATTTGGATACACCTAGAGGTACAACAGGATTCCCCGCTGCACATTGAGACACCACTCACAGGACTGTTGGATCTATACTGGCAAACCTCGAGATATTGTAGGGGTGAGCTATGTCTTATCTAATTTTACCTCTTACATACCAAAACTTTCAAACCTCCCTTCTGCAGGGGAAATAAGTTGTACCCACAAGGGGTCTTTGCAATCAAATCTACCCACACAATACCTGCCTTGCGTGGCAGTAACTGCAGTCTTCAGAAACATTGACACACCTAACTTTTGGAAAGTCATGTTTGAAGATGTTGAAAGTGTTGGAACGTCACATTTTATGTTTTTTTTAAAGCTTTCAGAAATTGGCCTTGGAAGACAGAGTTTAAACACACAGGAATGAGTATTTGTGGCTCTCGCTTTGTGGCCTAAATGACACATTGCCATTTTTTCAGTACAATTATTGAAAGATCAAATAAATAGTTTTTGATACATAACTTAAAAAAACTCTAATCTTTCCATAAAAAAAATCTCTATATATTATTTTCCTCAATTCTGACACCTGTAACACCTGTAAGGAATTAATTTTTTGCAAGACCAGCTGAAATTTTAATAGATACTATTTTGGGATACTATTCAAATTCTATGGTTGGAAAATGTTTTTCATTATGGCATTTACATTATGGAATAGTTACACTGCCAAAATAGCAACAGGTGAACCCTCCCCAAATGACCCATTAACACACATTACTCTTTACTTTTCCCTGTACTTGTCCCTTTTTTACAACCAACTTACTGAATTGTATTGTCTATCTAATATTGTAAATCTAGACAGTCTTATGAAGGTCGCAAGAGCTAAAATTTTAAAGCAAGGAGCACAACTGCAGTACTTGGAATAATCACTATACTGTGTCAAGAGACATCTGCTACCTGTTTCATCCCCAAAGTAGCTTGTGGCCCTGGGACTATGTGGCCCTGGACCCTAGTTGGCACTCAGAGACATCTCTGTGGATATGCAAGCTGTCTCCCGGTTCCTGCAGTGCAGGTAGTGCCGGGCTATTTTAAAGTGACCCATCTTGGGCTGTCTAGGACTCTAGAAAAGAGAGTGGGCAGGGTTGGTTTGGAAGTATTGGAGAACTTGCTCCAGGCCCCCACGATTCTTCCTGTTCAGGGGCCCTTCTCTTTCAGCGGTAATGGGGTCCCCAGCAAGCTGATACTATTACAAGCTGTGGCAGAGCAGATGGCAATAAGTTGCTGCTTAAATTGCTGTGTTGACACTTTGGGAAAACTTAGAGGGTTTTGGGTCTCATTTTGGGCACTTGACCTCTAAAAGATTTGCCATCACTGTCCTAGGTGATACTTATGACCTATTCTGAGGCCATCAGTATCAGGAATCATTACGTAGGATCTTACTCCAGTTTTTTGGAGTGTCTTAGGACATTGTCTTATAGAAGCTTAGACAACTTGATAAATGTGGCCCATGAGGATTTAATGCCTGTAGTTGATATGCGTTTTAGTTAAAGAAGTCACACAAAAGTCCCAAACTTGGTACCACCAGTTCCTACATTTTTCTTATGCCACCTGGGAACTGGAGTGGAATTAAAGGGAACCTGTCACCAGGAGACCCATTTTTAGCACTCCCCCAGTCCCCACAGAGCATAGTACATACACTGCCAAAGTGTTTTTGTATAAAAAATAGGTTTTACAGAAAAAAAGATATGTTATATTGTACCTTTCATTAGCATCTGCTGTGTGACTAGGCAGTTGCCAAAAGAGATAACTCCCATCACTCGGGATTGGCTGTAGAGGAGCAGGGGGCGTCGCTAAGCCCAGTGATTGGTGTTTTCATATATTTGAAAAGGTCACATGGAGAAGCTGTTCCCCAAGGGTAGGGGGAAACTGCTCCTTACCAGACCCTCCCTTTTGGCAACTGCCTAGTCACACAGCAGATGCTAATGAAAGGTACAATATAACATATCTTTTTTTCTGTAAAACCATTTTTTTATACAAAAGCACTTTGGCAGTGTATGTACTATGCTCTGTGGGGACTGGGGGAGTGCTAAAAATGGGTCTCCTGGTGACAGGTTCCCTTTAAGCCTAAATGTGCAACTTTTTATGAAAGGATAAATCTGAAGTTGGATAAAACTGTTGTAACTGTAATGATACATTTGGTGTTTCCCAGCCTTCTGACAAGGTTTACATAGTTTCCATGTACTGCCGTGTGGTGGAAGTGCCTGGAGACAACTGCATCCTATTACACACATTGGCAGCATTTCTGTATCTCTATGGATGAAATATAATGATTTTTTTTTCATGTCATTGTTTGTTTTCTTCCTTTTAGGAGATGATTCTACGCAGTTAACACCTCATCACATACTTATTGTAATTGGAGTTGGCACAGCTATTATTCTCATTGTTATAGTACTTGTGTGTTATAGGTAAAGTATTACTTAGTCATAGTTGTTATCTTTTTAAGTTTTTAAGAGTAGTTTATTCAGATACTTCCCAGAGTTCCCCAACTGTCAATGACCACCTATAGCTATTACAAAACATTTTCAGGTTAATCTGCAATACAGTTGACTTTTGGAAACATGGGGTCCATGATTTCACTAATGCAAAGAAAAACTACCTGGTGTATTTTACCCAGCACATTTATTATCTGGTTTGTACCAGTTTTCCGGTGCAGATTGCTTGTACATATGTAAGGTTTATGCCAGTATTCTGTTGTGGCAGAGCTATGTGCGCCACAACACAAGACTGTGCATCTAAAGGGCCATTCCGGTGCACATTTGCATTGGCTCCCACATTTATGTCGGCAAGTCCAACATAATTGTGGCACACGCCCGTTAAACTTAGTTTGTGCACCTTTTGCATGTGCAGGGTGCACCAGATTGACTGTGCGCTGGTCTTCATTAATCCCGCACACTGCATGAAGTGCAGTTTGCCTCCCTAATAGTAAATGTGGGCCAATGATATGTGCTCATAGACAATTATGACATTTAGTTAGCAACTAAGAACTGCAAGATTGCAGGATAAATGAAGTAGAAAATAAGACCAGCAAAAATATCATAAAAATATGTCACTCCTCAAATTCTTTCTAAGGTTTCGAATATGGAAAAAATTGTTTCCACAAGTTCCCAAGCCATCAATGAAACTGTTTGAACAAGTTGAAGAAAATCAAAAAGCAGTAAGTAAATTTTCACAATCTTCCATTGTTTTATAATGCCTTGTACACCAGTTTTCTTTTTGAGTGTTTTCCTCCCCTAAAACGTCTTTTATGAAACGTAGGCATGGTGGGGCACACTACATTTACCATAATGCGCACAGATTAAAATGAAATCACAGTATGGAGGCATGAAGAGGAGTAGAAGTTCATAGAGGCATGCAGTGATTTCATGTCATCAGAAACATACATGGGGTACATTTTGCAAATGTAAATGGTATAGGACTTTAAATGACATCACCCTGGTCCCATGACATGAACTGCTGAATAGTAAGGAGGCATAAGGCATGGGGAGAGGTAGATCAGGGGGGCTGTCCAAGCAGCACACACCCCTTTGATGCCCGGTAATACAACCTAAAGTTGATTTATGGGGATGTAACGGAAACAATTTTTAGCTAAAGGAAGAGTGTCAGTTAGTTACTAGGGCTCTATAAGAACCTTTCACTAGCTTTATATGTGAAAATGTGGAGACAGGTTCCCTTTAAGTATGGTTCAGTTTCAGCCACTGGATCTCTGCTTTTTTTATTACAAGTCCCAAAAACGTATATGCACATTACAATAGTAATGATATAATATAATTTTGTCATGAATACCAACAATCCAAGTTGTATTTTTGTGTACAGTGTATTATCAGCTGTGTTTTCAAACATGGTGCAACCAAACCTTACGTTTTTATTAAAGCTTTACCTGTAAATATCCATGACCTAATCTGGGATATAGCTTGCAACTACCAGTATTAAAAACATTGCACATATTAAAAGTTCTGTGTAAATTGCCAAATTCATTTCTTTATTTCTTTATTTAGGGACAGAAAATGTCAGCAGCTGAAATCCCTTTAATGACAAAAGATGAAGAAGAATTCACATGCTCTAATGTGACTGAAATCCCAGAAACAATATCATTTTAAAGAGAAAGTCAAAAATATGAATTACAGGTGGTCCCCTACAGGACACCTGACTTACAGACGACCCCTAGTTACAGGCGGACCTCTCTGCCCACTGTAACATCTGATGAAACTCTCTGGCTGCTTTTCTTAAGTCCCAGGCTGCAAAGATAAGCTGTAAGGTGTCTGTAATTAAGTTCTATTGATAATCCTTGGTCTCATTACAGCAAAAAATTTCAAAAACTTCAATTGTCACTGGGACAAAGAAAGAATTTGCCTGGAGCTACAATTATAAAATTTACAGTTCCAACTTAGATACAAATTCAACTTAAGTACAAACCCAAGGAACCTATCTCGTACTTAACCCGGAGACTACCTGGAAAAGGGCATTTTGCCCATTCAGTAATACATGAGCCTGTCCCTCAATGGGACCCCTGGACAGCTTCTTATCTCAGTTTTTTTAAATAAAGTTAACAGGCCCCGTTAGAACTATGATAGTGGCCAGTTTGTTTTTTAATCAATAAAGTACATGAGATGTTACCCAAACTACTGAACATTGACTACATTTGGGTTTCTTCATTCAGTATGGTGGTTCAGTGGTTACCAGAGTTTCCTTGTAGCAATGGACTCTGGATTTGAATCTGACCAATCGGAACATCTGCCTGTGCTTGTGTGGGTTCTCTGGTACATACTACGAAATTCAGATTATGAGTGGCCGAGGATGCACCAATAAACATTGTTCTGTCTTTACTGGTGTGTATGAACACTGGTCCATTACTTCATGGCAGTATTGATTAATTATGCACCACACCCAGTTGTCTCATATCTGGTTAACTAATGGGTTAACCTACTGTGAGGGACAGAATCCTTATCCTATCAGAAATTCTGACATCACATAAAAGATTGTGGGAATATCCTCAGTGCTGAATGCAATCTGTCTACTTATATCTGGTATCTTCTCACCCCTCTACTTGTCTTCCTGGTTATCCCTTTGTCTATCAATTTGGTACTTATTTGTCCTTTCTTTTTGTTTGTCTGTTTGTTTGTCTTCTCCTCGTCTGTTGTTATCACATAGGGTAGGGATTGTCACCCAGTTACTCGGCACAAGCTGTGGTGGTTTTGAGCAAATACGTAGGGACCGTCTAGTGGATTCAGTTTTTGGTCTCACAGTCTGTGTCCATTTTTCTGTTCCCAGTCTGCCCCTTACATAAGCAATAAATAATGATTATTTTCCTCCTTTTCCAAAATCATGATTTAACAACAAATTTATTATCATACACAACACTGCTAACATTCATTTTGAATATAAAAATAATTTCAATAAAAATAATCATATCAAGACTTCCATTTCCTATTTTAATGGCCAGTTCCAGCTGCTGAATACCCTGTTTCTTTATGTTTCTGTGATGTACTATAAGGGTAAGTCACCACTGCATACAATAACTTGCCTCAGTGGTGACCTCTACACAAACACAAGTGCTGTAGGTCTAGATTTCACTTATTTTACTACAAAGCTGCCTATGTGTATGTGCTCTGTGTATAGCAACCTCTTTAAGTTTTCCTTTAGCAAATTTTCATTTTGTCTCGTCAAAGGACATACTCATTACAAAGGCTAGTATGGCAGGACTCCACTGGGATCCCCACCAAGAAGCAAGGCACAACAATGTTGACTTAAAGTATGAAGTCATCGCTGACCAATCCAAAAGAGGTTTCAGCAAGTGGAAAAAAAGAGATTGGTTACCCCATTATAAATTATGCCTATCACAGAGGGCGTCTAGGGGTTTGTGGGGTCTGGGCAATAAGAACAGTCCATAGTCTACAATGGATTTTTATCAAATTGGCTTTAGGAAATTATGATAAATTGTCACATTCTACCATCTACTGGAATTCCTCATGTGTTCACTGTCACTGCCCCCTAGTGTTTTTATTTTTAATTGTAGCCCTTCTGTAAGTGACATTTCTTCCTCATTAGTGCAACTTTCTGCATTATCTATGCATAAGTTAAATGTGATGGGCTTTGGAAAATGTGATATTACAAGACTGTAGATGCTTTATCATTAAGATCTATTTCATTCTGCACTTGTGCAGTCTAGAATTGTCATGATAACTATATTTATGTTACTATTTCTTACAGCATGATACCAATATAGAGCGTACAGGTTGATGGCAGAGTGTAAAATTTGTGTTACTTTACTGTGTGCTATTTTTGGAGTGTTACAATTTTATTTTATTGTTATTTAATAAAACTTTTCAGAACTTTTCTAATAATTGGTAATTTATTAAAGCTACACAACAGGAGTACACATTAAAAGTATGTGATGCGTACAAGAAACAGATTCAGACCTTCCAATTCTTCTGGTGGCAAACATTACATTTCAGATATGATAAACATATGTAAATGTTGGAAAGCAAGGCCCAGAAATCCAATTCAAGTAAATTCTACTCCAATACTAAGAACGTTAGGGAAGGGGCAACCAACACTCTAAACTTCAGGAGGGCAAATTTTCAGCAACTAAGGGAAGACCTTAAAGGCATAGACTGGGATAATGTTCTCAAAGACAAAAGCCCCCCCCCCCCAAAATGGGAATTTTTCTCATATATTCTGATAAAGTCCAGTGAGAAACACATACCTTATGGGAAAAAGCATAAGAGGAACAAGAAACAGCCAATGTGGCTAACTAGTCTTGTAAGGAAAGCAATAAGCGAGAAAGATAAGGCGTTTAAGGTGCTAAAACGTGAAGGTAGCGATGAGGCATTACAGGATTATAGAGAGAAAAATAAATCCTGTAAAAAGCAGGTAAAGGCCGCAAAAATAGAGACTGAGAGAAAAATTGCCAGAGAGAGCAAAAATAATCCCAAATTATTTTTCAAGTATATAAATGATAAGAAACTAAAAACAGAGAGTGTGGATCCCCTTAGAAATAACATGGGGGTCATGGTGGAAGGAGATGAGGAAAGGGCCAGTCTACTGAATGTCGCCTTCTCAACTGTCTTTACCCAGGAAAATCCCCTGGTGGAAGACACAATGAGGAATAATGTAAATTCTTTTTGGAATGTCAACAGTTTAACCCAGGAAGAGGTACGGCGCCGCCTCGCAAGCACTAAGATAGATAAATCACCGGGGCCAGATGGCATACACCCCCGGGTTCTGCATGAATTATGTACCGTGATAGACAGACCGTTATTTTTAATATTTGAAGATTCACTGAGGACTGGTTATGTTCCACAGGACTGGCGCATAGCAAATGTGGTACCAATATACAAAAAAGGATCAAATAGCGATCCTGGAAACTACAGACCCGTGAGTCTAACTGCTGTGGTGGGGAAAATATTTGAGAGGTTTGTTAGAGATGCTATCCTGGAGTATCTCACTGTGCACAACCTTATAACCCAGCGTCAGCATGGGTTTATGAGAGATCGGTCCTGTCAGACTAATCTGATTGGTTTCTACGAGGAGGTAAGTTCAAGACTGGATCTGGGGGATGCTGTGGATGTTGTATATCTGGACTTTTCAAAGGCATTTGACGCAGTGCCACATAAAAGGTTGGTATATAAAATGGGACTGCTGGGAATAGGAGAAAATCTGTGTATTTGGGTAAGTAATTGGCTTAGTGATAGAAAACAGAGGGTGGTCATTAATGGCAGATTCTCAGATTGTGTTGATGTTACCAGTGGAGTGCCACAGGGGTCAGTATTGGGGCCACTTCTTTTTAATATTTTTATTAATGACCTTGTAGTGGGTTTACACAGTCAAGTTTCAATATTTGCAGATGATACTAAGCTGTGTCAAGTAATAAATACTGAGGTCGCTAGTTTAGCATTAAAGAGGGATTTGTGGAAGCTTGAGGAGTGGGCAGAGAAATGGTTGATGAGATTTAATGTAGATAAATGTAAAGTTATGCACTTGGGCCATGGAAACAAAAAGTATAATTATGTTCTAAACGGTCAATTACTTGGTAAAACTGGAGCTGAAAAGGACTTGGGGGTATTGGTGGATGGTAAACTTAATTTTAGTGACCAGAGCCAGGCAGCTCCTGCCAAAGCAAATAAAATTATGGGATGTATCAAGAGAGGAATAGATTCTCATGATAAAGACTAGAGATGAGCGAACATACTCGTCCGAGCTTGATGCTCGTTCGAGCATTAGCGTACTCGAAACTGCTCGTTGCTCGGACGAATACTTCGCACGCTCAAGAAAATGGCAGCTCCCGCCGTTTTGCTTTTTGGCGGCCAGAAACAGAGCCAATCACAAGCCAGGAGACTCTGCACTCCACCCAGCATGACGTGGTACCCTTACACGTCGATAGTAGTGGTTGGCTGGCCAGATCAGGTGACCCTGGAATAGACTAGCCCCTGCCTGCGCTGCTCGGATCATTCTGTGTCTGGATGCCGCTAGGGAGAGAGCTGCTGCTGGTCAGGGAAAGCGTTAGGCTGTTCAATTAGAATAGTGTTAGGCAGGAGTGATTCTACAAGAACCCAACAGCCCTTCTTAGGGCTACAATAACGTTATACTTTTTTTTTTTTATTTGCAGCTAGTACCATATTGTGAGGAATTTGCAGGGGGACTTGCTACCGTTGTGTTTAGCTCTTAGTGACACACATATCCACCTCAAACACCAAAGTGGGAAAATTTATTAGGGGTTTGATTTCAATTAGGCACAGTCTGCCATTTACTTTTTATTTTACGTTTATTTTTTCATAACTCAGCGTCATCTCATCTGGCATAGCAGTGTGCTTTCATACTTGGCTAGAAAATAGCCATAGGAGAATCCAAACGGCTTACTTAGGCCTACAATAGCGTTATATATTTTATTTCTGGTTGATCTGCTGGTGGCTGTCCTTGCTGCAGTGCATCTACTACCATATTGTGAGGAATTTGTAGTGAGACTTGCGACCGTTGTGTTTAGCGCTTAGTGACGCACATATCCATCGCAAAGACCGAAGTGGGAAAATTTATTAGGGGTTTGATTTCAATTAGGCACAGTCTGCCATTTACTTTTTATTTTACGTTTATTTTTTCGTAACTCAGCGTCATCTCATCTGGCATAGCAGTGTGCTTTCATACTTGCCTAGAAAATAGCCATAGGAGAATCCAAACGGCTTACTTAGGCCTACAATAGCGTTATATATTTTATTTCTGGTTGATCTGCTGGTGGCTGTCCTTGATGCAGTGCATCTACTACCATATTGTGAGGAATTTGTAGTGAGACTTGCGACCGTTGTGTTTAGCGCTTAGTGACGCACATATCCATCGCAAAGACCGAAGTGGGAAAATTTATTAGGGGTTTGATTTCAATTAGGCACAGTCTGCCATTTACTTTTTATTTTACGTTTATTTTTTCGTAACTCAGCGTCATCTCATCTGGCATAGCAGTGTGCTTTCATACTTGGCTAGAAAATAGCCATAGGAGAATCCAAACGGCTTACTTAGGCCTACAATAGCGTTATATATTTTATTTCTGGTTGATCTGCTGGTGGCTGTCCTTGCTGCAGTGCATCTACTACCATATTGTGAGGAATTTGTAGTGAGACTTGCGACCGTTGTGTTTAGCGCTTAGTGACGCACATATCCATTGCAAAGACCGAAGTGGGAAAATTTATTAGGGGTTTGATTTCAATTAGGCACAGTCTGCCATTTACTTTTTATTTTACGTTTATTTTTTCGTAACTCAGCGTCATCTCATCTGGCATAGCAGTGTGCTTTCATACTTGGCTAGAAAATAGCCATAGGAGAATCCAAACGGCTTACTTAGGCCTACAATAGCGTTATATATTTTATTTCTGGTTGATCTGCTGGTGGCTGTCCTTGCTGCAGTGCATCTACTACCATATTGTGAGGAATTTGTAGTGAGACTTGCGACCGTTGTGTTTAGCGCTTAATGACGCACATATCCATCGCAAAGACCGAAGTGGGAAAATTTATTAGGGGTTTGATTTCAATTAGGCACAGTCTGCCATTTACTTTTTATTTTACGTTTATTTTTTCGTAACTCAGCGTCATCTCATCTGGCATAGCAGTGTGCTTTCATACTTGCCTAGAAAATAGCCATAGGAGAATCCAAATGGCTTACTTAGGCCTACAATAGCGTTATATATTTTATTTCTGGTTGATCTGCTGGTGGCTGTCCTTGCTGCAGTGCATCTACTACCATATTGTGAGGAATTTGTAGTGAGACTTGCGACCGTTGTGTTTAGCGCTTAGTGACGCACATATCCATCGCAAAGACCGAAGTGGGAAAATTTATTAGGGGTTTGATTTCAATTAGGCACAGTCTGCCATTTACTTTTTATTTTACGTTTATTTTTTCGTAACTCAGCGTCATCTCATCTGGCATAGCAGTGTGCTTTCATACTTGGCTAGAAAATAGCCATAGGAGAATCCAAACGGCTTACTTAGGCCTACAATAGCGTTATATATTTTATTTCTGGTTGATCTGCTGGTGGCTGTCCTTGCTGCAGTGCATCTACTACCATATTGTGAGGAATTTGTAGTGAGACTTGCGACCGTTGTGTTTAGCGCTTAGTGACGCACATATCCATCGCAAAGACCGAAGTGGGAAAATTTATTAGGGGTTTGATTTCAATTAGGCACAGTCTGCCATTTACTTTTTATTTTACGTTTATTTTTTCATAACTCAGCGTCATCTCATCTGGCATAGCAGTGTGCTTTCATACTTGGCTAGAAAATAGCCATAGCAATAGGATAGCATCGTTTGGTTTTAAAAACTAAAAAACACAAAAAAAAAAAAACACAAAAAAAAAGTAAAAAAAAAATTAAAGTTATAACTTTCATTTTCAAAATGTTTAACCCGAGGGCTAGGGGTAGAGGACGAGGGCGGTGACGTGGGTGTCCAACTACTGCAGGGGTCAGAGGCCGTGGTCCTGGGCGGGGTGAGACACCACCTGCTGATGAGGGAGCAGGGGAACGCCGCAGAGCTACACTCCCTAGGTTCATGTCTGAAGTTACTGGGACTCGTGGTAGAGCACTGTTGAGGCCAGAACAGTGCGAACAGGTGATGTCGTGGATTGCCGACAATGCTTCGAGCAATTTGTCCACCAGTCAGTCTTCCACGCAGTCCACCCATGTCACCGAAATCGTCACTCCTCCAGCTCCTGCACCTCAGCCTCCTCCCCCCCAGTCTGCCCCCTCCCAGGAAAATTTGGCATTTGAACCGGCATACTCTGAGGAACTGTTTTCTGGACCCTTCCCACAGTCACAAACCACTTGTCCGGTTGCTGCTGAGCAATTTTCCGATGCCCAGGTTTTCCACCAGTCGCAGTCTGTGGGTGATGATGACCTTCTTGACGTAGTGGAAGAAGTGTGTAAAGAGGTGTCCGACGATGAGGAGACACGGTTGTCAGACAGTGGTGAAGTAGTTGTCAGGGCAGGAAGTCCGAGGGGGGAGCAGACTGAGGGATCGGAGGATGATGAGGTGACAGACCCAAGCTGGGTTGAGAGGCCGGGTGAACACAGTGCTTCTGAGACGGAGGAGAGTCCTCGACCAGAACAGGTTGGAAGAGGCAGTGGTGGGGCCAGACGGAGAGGCAGGGCCAGAGCAGGTGCATCAGCGCCAAATGTGTCACGTAGTGAAGCTCCCGTGGCGAGGGCTCCCGCGGCGAGGGCTAGATTTTCAGAAGTCACTCAGTGGCACCAAGCCCGTTCACCTCCGGCCGTGCACACTGCTCCTTCCCCTGTGTCAGCTGATAGTCAGCCCCCTGCCCAGGACCCTGGCACAAAAACCCCATCGTCGCCTCCACGATCCTCCACAGCATCCACCAGCGTTCAGCTCTCCATACCCCAGACGCTGGAGCGGAAACGGAAATATAGTGCAACCCACCCGCATGCCCAAGCCCTTAATGTCCACATCTCCAGCTGCTTAGCCTGGAGATGCTGCCCTATAGGCTAGTAGAGACCGAGGCCTTTCGCAACCTCATGGCGGCGGCCGCCCCTCGGTATTCGGTCCCCAGCCGCCACTACTTTTCCCGATGTGCCGTCCCAGCCCTGCACCAGCACGTGTCAGACAGCATCATCCGTGCCCTGACCAACGCCGTTTCTGACAAGGTCCACCTTACCACGGACACGTGGACGAGTGCTGCCGGGCAGGGCCACTATATATCACTGACGGCACATTGGGTTAACTTGGTGGAGGCTGGGACCGAGTCTGACCCTGCGGCTGGTCATATACTGCCGACGCCGAGGATTGCGGGGCCTACCTCGGTCCAGGTCTTTCAGGCCTACTATGCCTCTTCCTCCTCCCACCCCTCCTCCACCTCCTCCTCCGAACTAGCATCCGTGGGCATGGCGCCATCAGTCGCTAGCTCTAGGCACAGCAGCAGTGCCGTCGCTAAGCGACAGCAGGCGGTGCTCAAACTGCTGAGCCTAGGCGATAAAAGGCACACCGCCCAAGAACTATTACAGGGCATCACGGCGCAGACTGATCTGTGGCTGGCACCGCTGAACCTGAAGCCAGGTATGGTTGTGTGTGACAACGGCCGTAACCTGGTGGCGGCTCTGCAACTCGGCAGACTGACACATGTGCCATGCCTGGCCCATGTGTTAAATCTGATAGTTCAGCGTTTCCTCAAGACATACCCCAATCTGTCTGATTTGCTCACGAAGGTGCGCCGCACCTGTGTGCATTTCAGGAAGTCCAGCACAGATGCTGCCACTCTCAGGGCAGCGCAGCGCCGCCTCCAACTGCCCGCTCACCGACTGTTGTGCGACGTGCCCACGAGGTGGAATTCAACATTA
The DNA here is from genome assembly GCF_040894005.1 of Engystomops pustulosus. Classification (NCBI taxonomy): domain Eukaryota; kingdom Metazoa; phylum Chordata; class Amphibia; order Anura; family Leptodactylidae; genus Engystomops; species Engystomops pustulosus. Next base: position 206,084,688 of record NC_092412.1, on the reverse strand, counting down.
ACCATGTTATCCAGAGTTTACCAGCAGCGCCGAGCGATTGTAGACTGCCAGATGTCAACTTCCACCAGAACTGGTAGTCAGGTCAGTCAGCTTCCTCAAGTCTACAATGAGGAGTGGACGTGGATGTCTGATATCTGTCAGGTGCTGAGTAACTTTGAGGAGTCAACACAGATGGTCAGTGGCGATGCCGCCATCATCAGCCTCACCATCCCGCTGCGTGGCCTGTTGAAAAACTCTCTGATCAGCATGAAGCTTTGCGCTCGTCACAAGAGACGGGGGAAGAAGATTCCCTTGTTGATAGCCAAAGCACCCTCAGGTCTGTTTCTCAGCGCATATCGGAGGAGGTGGAGGAGGATGAGGAGGAAGAGGAGGAGAATGTTGGCGAGACACAAGAGGGAACCATTGTTCAGTCCTTCACTGTTCAGCGTGTATGGGCAGAAGAAGAGGAGTTGGAGGAGTTGGAGGAGGAGGAAATGGGCAGTTAGGCCAGTGAGGGGAGTGACTTCTTGCGCGTTGGGACTCTGGCGCATATGGCAGATTTCATGCTAGGCTGCCTATCCCGTGACCCTCGCGTTCAAAGAATTTATTCCAGCACCGATTACTGGGTATTCACTCTCCTGGACCCACGGTACAAGCAAAATCTTTCCACTCTCATCCCTGGAGAGGAAAGGAGTGTGAGAATGCATGAATACCAGCAGGCCCTGGTGCACAAGCTGAAACAGTATTTCCCTTCTGACAGCGCTAGCGGCAGAGTGCGTAGTTCTGCGGGACAAGTAGCGAGGGAGAGTAGGCGAGCAGGCAGCTTGTCCAGCACTGGCAAGGGTACGCTTTACAAGGCTTTTGCCAGCTTCATGTCACCCCAGCAAGACACTGTCACCTGTCCCCAGTCTCGGCACAGTAGGGCTGATCTTTACAGAAAGATGGTGAGGGAGTACGTAGCTGACCATACCATCGTCCTAAATGATCACACAGCTCCCTACAACTACTGGGTTTCAAAGCTGGACATGTGGCATGAACTGGCGCTGTACGCCTTGGAGGTTCTTGCCTGCCCTGCCGCTAGCGTGCTGTCCGAGCGGGTTTTCAGTGCAGCTGGTGGCATCATCACCGATAAGCGTACACGCCTGTCGACTGACAGCGCTGACAGGCTGACGCTTATTAAGATGAATAAAGCCTGGATTTCTCATAATTTCCAATCTCCACCAGGTGAAGGAAGCTCAACCTGAATAATTTATGCACTCCTCCTCCTCATTTTCCTCCTTCTCCTCCTCTTTGTACACTAAAGCAGAGGAAACTGGCTATTTTTTGACAGGGCCCACTGGCTCTAGCTATAGTACTTTATGCATTTAATTTTTCTGGAGGGCCACCTACCCGGTCCTCTGTTTTAAACAATTTTTGGGACTGCCACATACAGGCACTCAATCTATTCAATTTTTCTGGAGGGCCACCTACCTGCTCCTCTGGTTTGAAAACTTTTTTGGACTGCCACATACAGGCACTCAATCTATTTCATTTTTCTGGAGGGCCACCTACCTGCTCCTCTGGTTTGAAAACTTTTTTGGACTGCCACATACAGGCACTATCCAAATTAAATTGTCTCAATAGCAGCCTCCACACGTTGTCTCCATTGCTACCTCCAAAAGTCGTCCATATAGCTGCCTCCATACATCGTCCCCTTATCAAACGAGGTGTGTCAGGCAGAAATTTGGGTTGTTTTCATGGATTCCAAATCAAAGTTGTTAACTTTGTCGCCACCCTGATGTGTTATCCACAAAATATACTGGCAAACTTTTATCATTTACCAATATTATTTCAGCGCTTCTTGCGCATCTGTTTACATTCCCCTCACCCGCCATATCCCAAACTTATAAGAACACTACTACACTTGATCTTATACAAAAGGTTCTTAGAAGTGCTGTTTGGGGAGTAGCCTAGAGACAGGGGCTTGGATTGGCGAAAGCTCGCCTGGCTGCGGAGCGCCAGCTTCATCTCAAGATCCAACTAACATAGTTTTAACTGCAGCACCTTTAATCTACTACTAGTTCACTGCCTCCATACATCGTCCCCTTATCAAACGAGCTGTGTCGGGCAGAATTTTGGGTTGTTTTCATGGCTTCCACATCAAACTTGTTAACTTTGTCGCCACCCTGCTTTGTAATCCACAAAATATACTGGCAAACTTTTATCATTTACCAATATTATTTCAGCGCTTCTTGCGCATCTGTTTACATTCCCCTCACCCGCCATATCCTAAACTTAGAAGAACGCTACTACACTTGATCTTATACAAAAGGTTCTTAGAAGTGCTGTTTGGGGAGTAGCCTAGAGACAGGGGCTTGGATTGGCGAAAGCTTGCCTGGCAGCGGAGCACCAGCTCCATCTCAAGATCCAACTAACATAGTTTTAACTGCAGCACCTTTAATCTACTACTAGTTCACTGCCTCCATACATCGTCCCCTTATCAAACGAGCTGTGTCAGGCAGAATTTTCAGGTGTTTCACCAGATACATAGTGGAACGCGGCCCATCTGTCGCCGCCATGCTGGAGACCTGAAGTTGCAATCATAGCAGCGCAATATGGATGCCCCATACTGTCGCTCTTAATCATGGAACCATTTCCGTAAAAACAATTATTCCTAGGTGAAATATTCAAACGACCCGGCCTGCTTTGAAAATTATAATTTTTTCAAAGTAAACGCTTCTGGCCCCCAGGTCCATTTTGGGTGGGGAGGAGCTGAGAGACAGGGGCTTGGACAGGCGAAAGCTCGCCTGGCGGTGGACCGCCAGCTCCATCCCAAGATTAGGCAGCCTCAGAGGCATCCATGCATGCTGCCCCTGCTGTTTCCTGTCCATTTTGCCTCCACGATCCTCCACAGCGTCCACCAATGTCTCATTTCAACTCTCTATACCCCAGACGCTGGAGAACGAGAGCATATGCAGCACATCATCCCCTTATCAAACGAGCTGTGTCAGGCAGAATTTTCAGGTGTTTCACCAGATACATAGTGGAACTCGGCCCATCTGTCGCCGCCATGCTGGAGACCTGAAGTTGCAATCATAGCAGAGCAATATGAATGCCCCATACTGTCGCTCTTAATCATGGAAGTTGTCTCCATGGCTGCCTCCACATGTCGCCCCCTTATCAAAAGAGCTGTGTCAGGTTCATTTTTCGGGTGTTTCACCAGATACGTTATGGAACTTGGTCACTATGTCGCCACCATGCAGTGTTATCGACTAAATATACCTTCAACCTTTTGTTCACATAGGAAATCATTTCACCTCCTTTGGTGAAACCTGAGTCCATTTAGGGTATGTCGCCATGAGACTCTCTAGCCTGCCACTGCTGCCGCTGCCTCTGCATGCCGTCCCCTATAGTGTCAGGGTCAATTATTGCATGTTTTAGATGCTATCTAGCCTCATTCGGTCACTCTGTCATGGCCATTAAGCAGCCTCAGAGGCATCCATGCATGCTGCCCCTGCTGTTTCCTGTCCATTTCCGTGGTGTTTCCATCCTTTTCTGAGGTTCCCAGGTGTTTGGCCAAGCTTCCCTGTGCAGAGCCTTGGTCCCCTTGAAAAATGCTCGAGTCTCCCATTGACTTCAATGGGGCTCGTTATTCGAGACGAGCACTCGAGCATCGGGAAAAGTTTGTCTCGAATAACGAGTACCCGAGCATTTTAGTGCTCGCTCATCTCTAATAAAAACATAGTTTTGCCCTTATACAAATCGCTGGTCAGACCACACATGGAATATTGTGTACAGTTTTGGGCACCAGTGTATAAAAAGGACATAGTAGAGCAGGAACGGGTGCAGAGGAGAGCAACCAGGATTATTAGGGGAATGGGGGGATTAGAATACAATGACAGATTACAAAATTTGGGATTATTCAGTTTAGAAAAAAGACGACTGAGGGGAGACCTCATTACAATGTACAAATACCTGAACGGACAGTACAAGGATCTCTCCAAAGATCTTTTTATACCTCGGCCTGTGACCAGGACAAGGGGGCATCCTCTACGCCTAGAGGAGAGGCGATTCTACCATCAACATAGACAAAGGTTCTTTACTGTACGAGCAGTGAGACTATGGAAGTCTCTGCCGCAGTAGGTTGTTATGGCGGACTCTATGTACATGTTCAAGAGAGGCCTGGATACCTTTCTGGAGAGCAAAAATATCACAGGTTATGGGGATAAAACATTTATTTAATTGTTAAAGGTTGGACTTGATGGACTTGCGTCTTTTTCCAGCCTTATATACTATGATGATACTATGAATAGTAGTTTATTCTAGTTTATTCTAAAACTATAGTCACAAAACTATAGAAAGTTTAATAGTTATGAATCTCTGACAGGCAAATAGATAAGATAATGTGGTTACATTCCCTTGGAAGATAGACAGCTTGTCACGGGTACCCCTGCGACCCCCTGCGACCCATGATCACTGCACTACCAGAATCCAGATCTGCTGTTTGACCGTTTTGGCCCGTTTCCTGCTACCTGTTGATCAATAAAGAACTGTCATTTGATTTGCATAACGTTGCCTCAGTCTGATCCCTGGATGCGGCTGTCACCACCAGGGGCTTCCTCATCCATTACCCAGGGACTTATCTTACAGACACTGAGGGGTTGCCCCAGGGAGAACCAGTACATCAGCCTCTCCCTCCTTATTTCTTGCATACACCACCTGCTGGAGACCTGCCAGGCTGTAGGACAGCCCTCCGGTCCCCATACCAACCACAGTGACAACAGCGTGTACTAGGCCGCAATCGCCAGCCACTCCGGTATTCTGGGCCCCAGCTGCCTCCAGGCCCTAAGAAAAGGATAGGCCCCGGTGGGGGATGTTACAGTAGCTGGTTGTCAAAGCCCCCCTCCAAGCCACATATTTTATTTTTTCTTATCCCTAGACAACCCCTTTAATGTATAAACTCACTACAAGAAAGGAACTTGTATGGAAAATTACCAGAACAACACTCCACTCCTATAAATCACTAGCCAGAAGTTTGTTTGACCTAAAAAATAGCATTTTAATTTGTTGTAAATGAGTGCTCTTTTTATATGACCATGGACTATGCATTCCCCAGGCTTTGACTTCTATTTAACAGCACAATGTGAAATGAAACATATTTCATTAAAAAATGTGTACAAATTACTGTATTTTATGGTGGGAATGTCTAACATGTATTTCTTCATAACAGCAATGCTTATAATATGTCTGTAGAGATTGCTCAGTAATAAAGTATTCCTGAGAATTATTTTTAAAGGCTGAAGCCATTAACCTTCTGTTTCCACTTAGGTTTATGTCGCTACAGCTAAAGCTATTTAGGAAATGTGCAGTCATTATGACCCCTGCTCAAAGCAAATGCTATATGTCAGGACAACATTCTCTATAGAAATGACTGGAAATTTCAATCAAGTGCTCTTTAACTTGGTCGTTTTTCAAATTTCTCAACAAATATAATAGATTTCAAGGTGTAACCTCTTAAAGGGAATGTGTCTCATTGGGGCACATTTACTTACCCGTCCTGAAGAATATACAGAAAGTGCATTGTCGGATGACCATGCACTCTGCCGTGATTCACTAAGATCATGCGCCCGATACCCTGCATGTGTCGCTTCCCCGCTCAGGTCCGACAGAGTTCACCATCTTCTTCCTGGTGGATGTAAGTGCATTGTCTTGCGACACAATTTGAATCTTAAATCCTGCGCTCAGTCTGAATCAGTCTGATCGTCCTATGGCGACAATTTCTGTTGCATGAAAGCCAAGCCAGCGCCGCCACAATCCAATCGCATGCGACATAAACCCAGCGCAAACCCCTGTTAAATACCTGTCAAAGCTGCGCAAATCCCGAAACCAGCGAACAGTCCGCTGAAAGTGCAATCCGCGACCCTTAGTAAATAAGCCCCATTGTTGTATTATGTTGAAACTAAGCTTTTACATTAAGTCCTTAAAGCAAACCTTTCACCAGGAATGCCATTTTTGGCCTTTAAAATATACAAAGTTTTTCAGAATGAGATAAGGAGAACCACGCATCTTTTAGCTACCTTGTTAGATTTTTAGCTAGTGACAGGTTCCAATAGCCTTTTCTATGCTGATTTCTAAAATGCCTTTGTCAGCATTCTGTATCATTTCAGTACTTTATTTCACATTACCTGCCTTACTGCCAGCAGTGTGTGGTGAGTGCCGGTTAGGGGTCAGGTGGGTGCAGCAGGCAGCATGTGCCAGCATGTGTCAGTCTCCTCTTGCATTCTTCCTCTTCCCAATATTAATATTGCCACCTACACCTATAGTGCAGTAAACCTAGGAAAAAGTAAGTCTACCAAGCGAAGTCAGTCCATTCCATAGATCCCTCTACCCAGGTACCCATGCCAGATTGGTGGGAGGTGTGTATCTCATGGTGAGCCAATTAAGTGTCATAAAATCTACACTGCCTCCATCTGGCTAATAGGACATCACCCATATTATCCCTACAACCAAATTAGTGAGAACAAGCCCAAAAAAAAAAATTCCCAATAGACGCAGCCTGAAATTTGCTGACATGGGAGATTAAAAAATAAATACCATAATAAAAAAATTTGTATCGGAAAAGAAAAGAGAGATGCTTCATTTCCTTTACATTTATAATACAAAAAGAGAAGATCCGTAACCCACCCAAAATAAAGACTTCATTAAAATGACTATGATTAAAAAGCATTGCTCTTATGCTTAAATGGTTCCTTTCCATGGCTGCAATGTAAAAAAATTATTAGATTGTGAGCCCCATTGGGGACAGGGACCAATTTGGCGAGCTCTGTGTAGCGCTGCGTAATCTGTGTGCGCTATATAAATAAAGAATTATTATTAAAATCAGTTTGTTAACGTATATGCAACTTACATTGGGTAAGTCCAATAATAATAATTGAGTCCTGCAAATTCAATCTTCCTTGCACTGCTCTGCCTCCCTAGTCCTGATGAGCAGGTCTCAATGATACCACTATGGAACTAGTACATAGGGATTGTCTACCAATATTCAACTACAGACATGTAGAACTATGTTTACTTAATATAAGGGGTAGGAAATACTGGGGACTAAGGGTCCCGCAGCTGCATTTTCGTCGGGATGGGGGCCGTTGGATTCGGACTACGCGCGGGATTTAACATTTACATTAGTGTCACAAGCCATGCACTTACATGCACTCGGAAGAAGAAGTTGAACTCCGGTGGGCCTGATCAGGGAAGCGACATGCGGCAGAGTTCATCCTCGTTGGGCAGTCTGGATCGGGAATTGCGCAGGGACTGGGTAAGTAAATGTGCCCCACTGTGTCAAATGTTTTACACAGTGCCTTACTGGAACGTTGAGAGAGACCTCTGTTCATGACCAGGGTAATATCATCTAATGCCCTTTACCCACTATTATTTGTAAAATATACCCCATGTACACATCTGATCAAATGCGGAGGAGTCAATGTATAAATATACACATACTATATAAATATCCTGGTGATACACCTTCTTTTTGCTTGAGTAGGTTTCAGGTTGGGAAGCTGGAACCTGAATAAATCCGCTTAAACTTTTTGCACATTTTTTGGAGTGCTCCCGTGTTTTGTAGTTTGATATTGCATGAAGTTTTGCCCTATTTTGATGGCAGGCACCCTATGGTAATATTTTTATATAGCAGTGCCGCTTTGTATTCTTCTTCTTTCTTTCTCTCTCTCTTACTCTCTCTCTCTCTCTCTCTCTCTCTCTCTCTCTCTCTCTCTATATATATATATATATATATATATATATATATATATATGTATATATTCTTTATGTTATTCATCAAATATTCACTTTCTGTTTTCATTTTGAAACTCACGGTGAACAGTATGGCTGGTTTTTTTTATAGTTTATACACTTCTGACTCCACTGCCAGAATTGACACAATCTGATACAAGCTATACCAAGCTACTCCCTAACAAATTAATATGGTCCTGGGTCCTTGGATGCATAAAAATTATGGGGCAGATTTATAAAAAGTGTCCTAAGGTTGGACAGTGCAGAGTACTACTAGACAGTCTTATTCTGCACCACATTTAGTTAGGACACATGTCAGGTTAGCACTATTTCTGGCGCATGGACCTTTTTGGTGCAAGGCCACGCCCATTTTGTTGAGCTAGATGTAGGAGAGCCAAAAAACTGTCTCAAATTTATTGAATTATAAAGCCATCGGACCCCAGAGCGTTTTTTCTTGTCCCAATGGCTTGTTTAACCTTATTTAGCCCCTTACCGACATGTGACGTAAAAGTATGTCACATTGCGGCTGCGGGTGTATGAAGAGGGCTCACAGGCTGAACCCTCTCCATAAAAGAGCATATTACAGCAAACACTCACCGGTAACACCCGCGGTTGGTGCTGGCAAAGGCATTTAAATCACAACGGCATATGGTCACTGCCATCTTGGATTTGATCACCGCCCCATGTGAAATAATGGGGGCGGTGATGGGTTGTCATGACATGTCATATAACGATTTGCACATTCTAATAAATGTTGTGGTAAATCCCTTTATACTGCCATACTGTAGTATGGCAGTATACGGTGGGTTCAATCATACAACCTAGGGTAGTAAGTACCCTAGGGGGTCTTAGAAATAGTAAAAATTAAAAAAAAAGTTTTAAAAAAATTATATTAAAAAAAACTCTAAATTCAAATCACCCCCTTTCCCTGGAACTCCCAAATGTCCGATCAAAATATAATAACGGTTATTCCCGCCACTTAACCCCATAATGGAAAATAGTGCCCAAAGTTGAAAATGCCACTTTTTTTTGCCATTTTGAAAAATATAATAAAATCAATAAAAAGTGATCATAAGGTTGTACAGTCCTTAAAATAGTAGCATTGGAAACGTCATCAAAAGTCGCAAAAAATGACACCACACACAGCTACGTACCCCAAAGTATAAAAAAGTCCCGGTGCCAAAAGATTAGCACCGGGATTGCATTGACCCAAAGAATAAAGGAGACATGTCATTTGGGTCACACAGTGAAAGCTGTAAAATCCGAGCCCACAAGAAAATGGCACAAATGCATTTTTTCACCATTTTCCCTGAATTTGGAATTTTTTTCCCACTTGCCAGAACACATCATGGAATAGTAAAAACCATCACTATGAAATGCAATGTTAGACAGAAATCAAGCCCTCGCACAGATCTTTACAAGGAAAAATAAAAAAAGTTATGGATTTTTGAAGGTGGGGGGTAAAAATGGATACACAAAAATTAAAAAGGGCCTTAGCGTTAAGGGGTTAGTGAGTTGTCAGCGCCTAGCATTTCTCTCTGAGTTAATTTTGGAATATCTAAGGAGGTTACAAATTGTTCACTGCTCTATCTGGTCTTTTCAGCTAGAGAAAATGAATCACATAACCTTAGGCTGCAGATAGATAGACTTCCCCATAGTGCTTTGTAGGTGTTTTATTATGTGCTTCTATGTCTACTGGAGCTCATCTGCTGTGGCTTCTGCACCTATATTACTACTAACCCTACACAACCAAACATCTTATTTCATCTCCATCTAGTTCCATACTGCTGTGGGACAGCCCATCTACCCCTACTACATAGCTGACATCATGTTCCAGGGTATAATGTTTGTATGTTTTTCATTTTTAAAAAAAAAGTCATTTTCGAAATTCAACATTAAAACTCTTTTTTTTTAAATGATACTTAAATGATATTAAAGTTTGCTCCATGCTTTGCTAGATCTTCTGCTAGACCTACACTGCAAAAGAAAAATATGATAAAACTTAAAGGGCTTGTCCACTTATTTCATAAGATCACACTAACATTAGTGACCCTATAAGGGTTAATACTTACCCTGTTAAAGTTTTGTATTAGTGTCCATTTAATCTGCTTGCGGATAATAGTTTTTTCATGTTTTTTTGAGGTTTTTCTTGCTTTTTTTTAAGCCATTGTATTTTCACTTTCTACCACACTCCAACAAACTGTTACTGTGACATAAAATTGTGGTGGTTTTTGCCTTTACAATAAAACCAAACCTGTTGCTAAGCCTAAAGATTGATCCTATTTAGACCGCTTATAAAAGTCATTGTTCCTTTTAATGTCTTTATGTGGCTATAAACACCAACAGGCATTTTTCTTCATAAGAGGATACATTTTGTAAACTTCTTTCATTTTATAAAGCTTTTACCGGCTACCATGCATGTACCCATACCCATATATATTGTTGTTACTCTGAATCCATTGCTATAGAAAAGATGAAACAGCACTTAGCAATAAGTTATGGCCTTGCTCTTTGAATTGAAGTTCAAAACAACCCTCGCCTGTAATACCCCCGTCCCCCTGTGACGCTCATAGCCTTCACATATCAAAAGACTTCTGAATTAAAAGGGATAGTGTCTTATTTTTCTACATATTAAATCATATTAATTTTATTGAACTCATATGGCCAGATATAAATTAGGAAAGTACAAATCAAAAACAGATTCTGCTCATCATGAAAGTTACAGAGAACTGATGACATCCAACTATCTGTTCTCCTTTCTGTGGTTCTTCCAGTAGTTTCTTCTATTATGGGAAGTCCCTCACTATTGTTACTAGTCACTGGTGATGTTACTGCTTTTCACAACCAAGAAATCCTAATTTTATGTCCTCAGAAGATAATAGTCACAAGCTCAGATGAAATGCATGGACAAAGGATGTAGGTGAGTGGGACGCTGTAACCTCTGTGTAACTTCTGTACATGTAGAGATATATCCTCTTGTATCCATCCTATGTCCTGGACATGGGGACAAGTGTAACAAGCGGCTTTTTGAATATGTTAATGGAATGTATTAGTGTTCCTATTTTTGCCTCTAAGTGGTCCACCATTGGAGCATTCAGGGCTTTTTGTTATCATGTCGTGATATCTGCTAAGTTGGTTTAATGAGAAATCGTATTATCTGTGGACATTTCTGTATAAGTATGAGTAAAATGCAAGTTGTGTGAACAAACAGCATATAAACATCTAAGAACAAGATCCTACCCGAATAAATTCTTGACTTAATATTTAGCTAAAACTTTCAGCTACTTTAAATAAAGTAAAATGAAAGGCCTGGAGAATAATGATCATTGAGGTGGAGGGGGATTGCATGTGCTAGATGGCAGATTGGAGGTCCATGAGGGAGATAACAAATGTATTGTGTGTCTTGGTGCACGTATAATCTCTGTACGACACAAGGAAGTCACTGCGCCATGTCATGTCCTTTTTCCATGGAAGAACTCAAGTCTGTGATGGGTAATGATTCAATAGTTTGGTTTTGGTTAAATGCCGTCGTCTTAGGGCTAATGATGGGGCACTGTGAATACTATATTAAATAATAAAGGGGGATGCATAACTCTATTGATTAATAAGAGTAGCTACTGTACTGTATAATCGTATTATTAAATAAGGGGGCTTCTCTTCTCTATGTTAATTAATAAAAGGGGGCGCTGCAGCGTTGAGTTGAGGAGGAAACTGTGCTACATACTAATTAAAGAAATAGGGGTGCTGCTGTGCTGCATGTTAACGAGGAGGGGTTATTGCTATGCTACACAATTAATGAGGAGGGGTTACCACTATGCTACATATTAATGAGGAGGGGTTACTGCTGTGCTACATATTAATGAGGAGGGGTTACCGGTATAGTATATAACCAAGGAGTTAATGCTAGGCCTGTACATAAATAAATTGAGGGGTGTATAATATAATTTAATGTGGTGATATATACATAACAAAAAGGGGGGCACAGAATGTATTAATAATTTAGTTGGTAAAATATGTATTTATCCAGGGGTTACCATATTATGCTTTATTCAGTAAATATAGTAAATAATATATTGAAGGGGTCCCACTGAATAATTTGGTACTTGCAGAAAACTGGTGTAGAAGCAGTGAGAAATCTTCCCTATATATTATTTAGCAACACAGTGCCAGGCCTGCACAAAGAGAAAAAAGAGCAGCTGCAACTGATATATACATTAATAATTGATGTATCAATAATTATTGAAGCATGTGTCTGCCTGATGGCCGCCCTGGTGTGAAGTACATTTATTTTCCCTATATATATGATTTTTAGTACTTTATATGCATGGTATATATGTGAGCAGTACATTCATTTCAGGTATATATTAATGAGTGTGATCTGATATAATACAGTGTAATACTGTAGCCAATGTATTGTGCAGGTGTTTGTAGCATATATATGATGCATGTGTGTATATTTCTGTGTAGCATATATATGGAATATGCATATTCTCTATTATAATGTAGAAGGTGTGATGAGGGTGAGGACCCCAATCCAAAGTTTTTATTGGGTCCCATCAGAGTACTTGTTACACCATTTTGAAAGGTCAACATGCTTCTAGAGGAATTACGAACAGGACATTCATGAACTACAAAAGTCTTATCTTTATCCCATTTAAGAATACTACAATTTGTAGATGACTACAACAGTTTTGCTCTCAGACAGTTGTGATAAATTTCTCCCTAATTGTGACACAACTTGTCAGTCATTTCCCCTTTCCTCAAAGCCACAGCCCCTTGATGTACCCAAAATAATGGCCCCAACTAGGTGGTGTTCCTTACACTAAGTAAAGCGGAGTAAAAACCAGGAGATTCTGAGACAAAATCACTAAGCAGAGAATAAACAAAGACCAAGCCAAAAGTCACAACAAGATGCCTGCAGGCCGGCTGGAGGAGGCTTTATACCTGGATTATAAGCTTACTAAGAAGCAGCTGAGAAAACAACACTTATGGCTTAAAGGAAATCTACCACCAGGATTAAGGATTATAAACCAATCACACTGGCATACAGGTGTGTGCCCCCTCTGGCAGGATCTACTCTTCTGTTAGCTTCTTATGTCCTGGTTTATTTTATTAAAAAAGCTTTTAAAATTATGCAAATGAGTCTCAGAAGCACCATGCTCCATTAACACCTATGGAACCTGGAGCCCCTAAGGCTCATTTGCCTAATTTTAAAGCCTTTATTTCTTAAAAAACAAAGGAATAAGGAGATAAAAGAAAAGTACATCATGCCAGAGGGGGCATACAACAATATGTCAGTGTCCTCAGCTTACAAACCTTCATCCTGGTGGTAGATGTCCTTTAAACATTCTTCTACCTTACAATTCAAAACAGATGATGTGAAAAATATGGTGGCCTCTGGTAACATCCCCCTTTAGGCTCTTTAGTATAATTTAGAAAGTTGTTTTAGAAGGAAGGAGGCCATGGATAACAAATATAAGAAGATTACGGTGCCTGGATCTATGAGTAAGTGTCCCTCATTAATCATGATGGATTTTGTTGGTAGGTTTCCTATAATGCCATTTCAGCTACATATATCTTTGGAGGAGACGTACCACAAAAAATATATCATGTGCAGTGCCAGTTAGACAAAGTGGGGCCCTGGGCAAATATATATTATTTATAATAATATTGACAAATTTAATTGGGGACATTTATCCTAGTAGATGCACTAGGTTTTGGCTCAACTTTGACACAAAATTGTTGCTTTGGGGTTTGGGGCACTTTTAAAGCAGTTGTTCAATTTCAGCAATTAATTAATATTGTTTGTGTAATGAAAACGTATACAATTTCCCAATATATTTTCTATATAAATTTCTTACTGTTTTCTAGATCTCTGCTTGCTGTCATTCAATAGCAAACTTTACTGTTTACCTCCAGCAAATAAAAAATGGTCACACTGACGCTCAGTTTGTTATATCCCTGGCCATGTGATGTCACACACGTGCACGGCTCTTTAGTACCGCAGAGAGTAATCATGATGAGCTGTGCACATGTGTGACATCACATGACCCCTTCAAGTAAACAATGAAGCTTCCTATGAAATGACAAGAAGCAGAGATCTAGAAATATGTGACCATTTGTTACTGGAATATAGTTTAACTTTTCATTACACAAACAATACCAATTATTACGTAAAAGAGGACAACCCATTTAACAATGTCTGCATAGACATAAACCCTAAGTAACATAAGTTACTAACGAGTCTGCTTATGCAAGGCAGAACAACATTAAATATATGATGTCAAATTTTTTTGGAAAAAGTCTCAAATTTAGGCGCAAACCCAATCCAGTCAACCATAGCATTGGAAAAATAGTTTAAAACTAGTTGCATCAAAATCTGCTACTTTTATGCGACTTTTCACATAAAAAGTTGCAAACAGACTTATGACCTTAATACCCCATCTGTCAGATGACACAAGCAGGCTGAGCCTCTACCATAAATTAGTTGGGCAGTAGAGCTTAAGAAATTTTCAAGAATATAGTGTACTTTATACAGTAGATAATATAGAGGAAAAATATTGACATTGTGCTACTGCCAAAATTGTGGCATTTTGCTACAGTTGAGCTGAAGCATTGTAAGACAAAAGCTCACTGTCTGCTTATAAGAGCTGATCAAGTAGCGTTTCACATTTGACTTGTGTAACATTCTGCCAAGCACAAAATTACAGGGGAAAAGGCATTTACCAACTTTGAAGAAAGCTTAATTTAGATTTCTCAAGAATCACAACTAGTTTCAAGGACACAAATGCCTTTTTATCATGTGACTGTAGCTTGTGAAATCACAGTTTCTGTTAACAAGTGATTCTACTCATATAATATCACTTCCCAGTTTTAGGGGTTTGTATTGTGCTTATATGTCCTCCTGTATAGGAACTGAAACCGAGCCGTCCAGACAGTCTAAAATCTTAAAGGTAAACTAAAGTGAGTAGGAAGAATTCTGTGTAAAATCCACATACTTTCTGTAGTGATTTCTGCTTCAATCCCGGGGTGTCCGTTTTGGGGGATCTGTATACCCCAAATAGTAGTTCTTTTTATTGCTGAAGTGAATAGGAATAAATCTGTGTAAAATCCACATAGTTTCTATGGTGATTTTTGCTCCAAGTCCTGGGTGTCCATTTTAGGGGAACTGTATACCCCAAATTTCAGTTCTTTTTTGGCAAAGACATATTATTTTCAGGGAAATTATAAGGAATGATGCATGTGGCATATCTCATCTTTAAATTCAAATTTAAATTAAAATTTCTAACTTCGAATTCATTTCAAACTTCAAATTCATTTCAAACTTCAAACTCTGTCATTGTGCCAAACTGTGGCCTACCATGTTGCTGCCACCACCAGAATTTGTCATTGTGCAACTCTCTGACCTCCTGCTGGTGTTGACGCCACCTCCACACTCTGTCATTGTGACACTCTGCGGGCTCCTGCTGCTGACACCACCTCCACACTCTATCATTGTGCCACTCTGTGGGTTCCTGCTGCTGCTGCCGCACCTCCACGCTTAAGAATTTGTCATTGTGCCACTCTCTGACCTCATGCTGCTGCTGCCATCTGCACACTTTGTCATTGTGCCACTCCGTGGCCTACCAGGTTGCTGCCACCTCCACACTTTGTCATTGTGCCACTCTGTGGGCTCCTGCTGCTGCCGCCACCTCTGCGCTCTATCATTGTGCCACTCTGTGGGTTCCTGCTGCTGCTGCCGCACCTCCACGCTCTATCATTGTGCCACTCCTTGGGTTCTTGCTGCTGCTGCTGCTGCCACACCTCCACGCTCTATCATTGTGCCACTCTGTGGCCTACCATGTTGCTGCCACCTAAAGAATTTGCCATCGTGCCACTCTCTGACCTCCTGCTTCTGCTGCCACCTCCACACTCTGTCATTGTGCCACTCTGTGGCCTACCATGTTTCCGCCACCTCCATAATTTGTCATTGTGCAACTCTGCGGCCCACTCATGCTGCTGCCAACTGATCGCTGTCTCCCTAGAACACCCTGCAATTTCCATAATGCTGTTTTCACCCTCCACCACTTAATGACATTGCCACTGTTTGGTTTTCCCCTTCATTTCATCTGTCAGAAGGAATGAAAAGCCTCAGGATTGATAGCCAAAAGCAGGAGTGGATACAGAACACAGAGGACATGCAAATATCCCATTTATTGGTCATCTCTGTTGTGGATCCACTACTGTTTGTTTTTGGCTTTAGCAATACTGATGGATTATTCACAGACAAGGATGAAATGAAGGGCAAAATGATTAGTGACGTCAATGCAAAATTACTGTCGACACCCTCTCCACTCTTTGGGGGGTTTCTACATGTATCTGCATTTAAAAGAACAGGTTCTGTCGTAATCTACGGAATCATCTGATGTCAGTGTAAATAGAGTGCACTCTTTGATGTTATAGTGGGATCTTGGCCCTCAGCTTGGTCCTTTCGAGCTGGCACAGACGTTACCTTGTCAGGCTGCGTTCCCGCTTTGCTTATTTGGTGAAGTTGGCCTATGTAAGTGCACAAGGAATTGAAGAGTGAAGCGATTCTAAGAACGGCGGCTGTCATGTGCGTGTCATACTAAAACACATCATTGTTTGAAGACCAAACCTCACTCCCTATGCATATTTGAGCATGTCACAATTTTTTCAAAATATTCGGCGAATCATGTCGAACCGAATTTCAACAAATTTGCCCATCTCTAGTTATAACCACATGGAACTCAATGGAGTCAGTTACACATTGCCATAAGCTCCCTATTATGTGTTAAGAAAATCCTTGAAAAGACATTATCATTCTGGAACTTTTTTTCAGGTCTTAACAGAATAACAGGACATGCATATAAGAATGTCTATGATATTTCTTTGGATACTATGTCAGTGTTTTCAATATCATCTGTGCTGCAACCTTCATGGTAAGTCTTAAAAAACTGATATTAACTGATTGTCAACTGAAATGAACCCCATAACTGGAAATGGATAATCTAGAGTGAAAAATAGCACTCTTTTTCATGTTTTTATGTTTTGATATTTTTTTGTCTAGTTCATGCAGCTTATTATGGAAGTAAGGGGCATCTGGCCTAAATTGCTAGATAAAGTATCATAGAAGTACACTCGACAATACTTTGGGTAGAGAGGTTTTATAGACATGTTTAATTTACTGTACAGGGATCATTGTGTAGCAGATGGAAAATAGATAGGGTGGGAATATCATCTATTGTAACTAGTGGTCTATACATAGTGATTACCTGTCATTGTCAACCTGCTGAGATAACTAGCCCCAAAACAAAAACAACTATGATCAAAGTGTTAGGCTAAGTAGACCTTGACAAGTCTCACCTAACAGTGTTGTTCTAGAAGGTCCCTCTGGGTCGGACACCAAGTAGGGCATGGCCTAGTAGCACTAGCATAAGAGGAAACAGGAAAAGTTGTATCCGGCAATCCAGGCTAAACAAAAATGACCTTTTATTAAATATCCATTAAAAATATAAAGTATTGCATAGTCTAGACGAGGTGTATGAGCTTATGATTTGTAAAGCACTACGGAATTTGGTGCTATATTAATAAAGATTATTATTATGCAATTCTTTATCTTTTTAGTTGATATTTTATAAAAGCATATTTTTATTAGCCTGGATAATAAACTTTTCCTGTTTCCTCGTATTTTTGTCTGCCAACAAGATTCCCAGGGATCCTTGCAGATGGAAGCAATCACATATCTACACCAGGCATGCTCAAACTTTTGTTACTACGCAGTAGGATAAGATTACTAAGAAGTAGTTATATCTCGTATCAGGGTCGGACTGGGGTATTTGGGGCTCACCAGTGAAATAGATTTTGGGGGCCCACCTCCTGCTAAATAGACATATTCTGGAATCAGATTATGACAGATCATTATTTTTAGGAATAGTATAAGAATTACCCCTGGTTTCTGGGGCTTTCTGCTGGAGGCTGGGCTATGGTTAGGGATGCAAATGTTAGCACTCCACACCAACCTACCGGTAAGAAAATGCTAAAAACCTTTACAATAACCCCACACTACATACACAAGTCACACTTGTTTCACTGACCCTAAGGATGTGACTGTACATAGGCTGAGAGCTGTCTCACACTAGAAAATTTGGCAGTAAATACAATACTGATGTGATAGTCTTCTCCTTCAAATCCAAAGTCATTGCAAAATGTTGCTGCAGAATTTTCTGGCAGATGTCTTCAGCTCCCAGCAGCACATCCACCAAACAGCTTCCCTAAAAATATCACAGTTACTTACAGCAAAATGTCACCTGGATAACAGAAATATCCCCAACTGTACATAGCAAAATTGGTTACACGGTACCCTCCCCCAATATACCGCCTTACAAAACCACTCTGTGCCCCTTGCATATATCAAAAATTCAATTGTGACCCCTAAATACATTACTATACTACAGACCCTTAATAAATAATTCTGTACCCCTAAAAATTAGATGTGGTGCCTCATAATTATATAATATATGGTTCCCCTTTGAATTGTTTTATATACATTGTTTTATATTATTGTACCTATTTAATGCCTATTCTTTCTATACAGCACCACCTAATAAACTATTTTATACAAAATGTACTTATAAATTTATTATAGTGTGCTCATTTTTATTATACATATAGTCCCCTTCAAATTATTAATATGCATATAACTGTCAGAGGCTCAGAGGTAGTGGATCCTTTGAACCACTGCGGACAATGACACAAGCCACTACCTGGGACCGGAGTCTAAGTGGCACCCGGTTTTCACCAGAGCCTGCCACAAAGCTTGGACTTGCTGCAGCGTGGTACCACCAGGTCATTCCACAGGTGTGATTTGTCCACAGTGGCAGCCAAAGTCGAAGTACAAAAACGCAGGCAATCACGTAGAAGCAGGAGGTCAGGACAAGCAGCACAGGATCGAAGTCGAAGACGTAGCAACAGGTCAGGGCAGGCGACAAAGGAGCGAAGTCAGAAACGGAGCCGGGGTCACAACGGGAATTCACAGAAATAGCGCAAGGCATCAAGCACAGCTTTCTCTAAGGCACGAGGCACGAAGATCCGACAGGGTTTGCAGGAAGAGGCAGGCTTATATAGAATTTTACGGAAATGACCAGCACCAATTAATGGTGCGCTGGCCCTTTAAATTTAAAGAAACCGGCGTGCCCTAGGAGTCGAGGACGTGAGCGCACGGCAGACGGTGAGACAGGAGCCGGGACATGTGACCTGCGCGGGCGATGTAGTAGTGGGGGCAGAGCCCACGAGCCGTGTTATGGGTCGCCAGACCACCCATATTTGTTGACCTTAGTGTCGGCAGGAAGTATTTTTTTAAAGAAATAATGAAACTTATCTTTTAGATGTTTCTATTTCTCAATGGTAATCTTTTGTGCAGGCAGATTTCCAGGAGTTCAGTCTTGTGAGCTTCTGGAATATATTAGTTGACATTTTTAAACCATGTAATTTATATAGGTACATTTTAAATTTTTTAGGCCATGATATGTTAGGTGCACTACTGAAAAAAATATCCAATTTTTACATCTCTCCAAAATTTCTTCCAGATCTTGAATATGACTTTGGGTTAAAGAACCTATCAATGACAATCAAGAAGAAAGAAGCAATTGTAACTTGGGATTGTGATGTTCCCATGGAAAAATTAAGTGATGTTTCGTATGCAATCTACTTGCATTGGGAATATGAAATGGAAGTAAGCTACTGTCTCTGTATGCATTTAGATTATTTTTTGTTGACTTTTAGGACTTTTGTAAGTTTTTCTTCCTGTACTACCAAATCATATTTGAAATCTTCTCCTTTCATCATACTTTAGAGAATTAAGATGTCCAACAAGGTAACCTCTAGATTTACAAAGGGATGGGGGTTCAGTTCCTAAACCAATCGTTGCCTCATAACAATGATTCTGTTGTGCCTTTAGGGTACAAGGGTGTCCCTTGCCATAGGTATGAGCTAATGGTACTTCAAAGCATCATGTAAGTCATTCACAGCATTAAGTCTCCTTGGGGTCACAAAAAAGTGATGATCAAAGATTACACAAAAATACAGCACAATCTTTACATTTCAATCCCACAAGGCCACTGTTTATTTGGGACTATGGACATAACTTATGGAGGCATCATACAAGGGCACTAAAAATGTGTATTGATGTTTAATATTAAGCTGCAATCTGTTACTCCACACATGGTCCATGCATAAGGTTCTGTTGTTTGCACATCATCTTAGAAAAAAAGTCTCCTATACATTCATATGCTATGTGTATAGACCTTTTAACACAACATTAAACTATTTACCTGTCCCAATTTCTGTTTGTTAAACAGGTAAAGGGTTGCGGAAAAGAGATAGTCCTGATTCTGCCAGATGACCTACCAACTCCAATCTGTGTCCAGGTGGCTCCTGTTTTACATGATAAGAATTGTCCAAATGCTTCAGAAATTTGTCTCAATCCAGGTGATTTAAACTGGCATCATATACATCTACATTAAATTTCACCTCTGAAAATATACACTCACCGGCCACTTTATTAGGTACACCTGTCCAACTGCTCGTTAACACTTAATTTCTAATCAGCCAATCACATGGCGGCAACTCAGTGCATTTAGGCATGTAGACATGGTCAAGACAATCTCCTGCAGTTCAAACCGAGCATTAGTACGGGGAACAAAGGTGATTTGAGTGCCTTTGAACGTGGCATGGTTGTTGGTGCCAGAAGGGCTGGTCTGAGTATTTCAGAAACTGCTGATCTACTGGGATTTTCACGCACAACCATCTCTAGGGTTTACAGAGAATGGTCCGAAAAAGAAAAAAACATCCAGTGAGCGGCAGTTCTGTGGGCGGAAATGCCTTGTTGATGCCAGAGGTCAGAGGAGAATGGGCAGACTGGTTCGAGCTGATAGAAAGGCAACAGTGACTCAAATCGCCACCCGTTACAACCAAGGTAGGCAGAAGAGCATCTCTGAACGCACAGTACGTCAAACTTTGAGGCAGATGGGCTAAAGCAGCAGAAGACCACACCGGGTGCCACTCCTTTCAGCTAAGAACAGGAAACTGAGGCTACAATTTGCGAAATTGGACAGTAGAAGATTGGAAAAACGTTGCCTGGTCTGATGAGTCTCGATTTCTGCTGCGACATTCGGATGGTAGGTTCAGAATTTGGCGTCAACAACATGAAAGCATGGATCCATCCTGCCTTGTATCAACGGTTCAGGCTGGTAGTGGTGGTGTCATGGTGTGGGGAATATTTTCTTGACACTCTTTGGGCCCCTTGGTACCAATTGAGCATCGTTGCAACGCCACAGCCTACCTGAGTATTGTTGCTGACCATGTCCATCCCTTTATGACTACAATGTACCCAACATCTGATGGCTACTTTCAGCAGGATAATGCGCCATGTCATAAAGCTAAAATCATCTCAGACTGGTTTCTTGAACATGACAATGAGTTCACTGTACTCAAATGGGCTCCACAGTCACCAGATCTCATTCCAATAGAGCATTTTTGGATGTGGTGGAACGGGAGATTCGCATCATGGATGTGCAGCCGACAAATCTGCGGCAACTGTGTGATGCCATCATGTCAATATGGACCAAAATCTCTGAGGAATGCTTCCAGCACCTTGTTGAATCTATGCCACGAAGAATTGAGGCAGTTCTGAAGGCAAAAGGGGGTCCAACCCGTTACTAGCATGGTGTGCCTAATAAAGTGGCCGGTGAGTGTATGTATTGTGTATATGTTCATTTAGTAAAAGCAGTGTAGAGTAGATACATGCGTTAGGGGCAATGTATAATACTGTACTACAGTGACATTGAGTCTATCTAGACTGTTGCAGAGAGGTAGAAATGTATCAAAAAGAAAATATTAGCATGGTTCTGTAATATGATCCTACTACAGAGATCATTCATGGAAGCACAGTGCTTTTATTAGTACCTTTATGGATTATGAGTTTTTGTTAATTGTGTATTCAATTTTGTTAGATGAGCAGATTTTCTGAAGGGTTTTTTGGTGGTGTTTTACGGCATTCCCTTTGTGGGTAGTATAAAGGAGAGGTTACCAATAGCATTTCCAAGAAGAGGATCGTGGCACATCCATAAAAAAAATTCCTACTCGTTTCAAGCATCTGGTGCTTTTAGTCATGGCATACTAACAATACATCAGTGTAAAGATTTAAATAAAACATCAACCAATCCCACACAGGGGGATGTGTATACCACGTGATGCAATACATCGCCAATCCCAAGTAGGGTGTGTGTGTACCATGTGGTGTGATACGTCACAAAGGGAGGAAACCTTCCAGGACGCATCACCACCCACCAAAGCATCTTCCAATATAATGAAAAAGCTTTGTTTGCATTAAATACAGGTAAATTTGTTTAATATCGAGCAAATGGCATCTTAATAGGAATAATGTTAATTTAAGTTTTACCTATAATGTCAATAAAATTGACGTTGCCTTCTTAGAAATATTATTAAAGGATTGTCCATCAGAGGATAAAGTCATTACCACCCTATAAAGAAAAACTACAGTGGGGAATACTACATTAAGCGCGTCTTGTTACCATTTTAATCACACTGTGAAATCTATTCCACTGGGAGAATTCACCAGACTAAAAAGAGCTTGTACAGATAATAAAGAATTTTTACATCCGGCTGAATTACTAAACCACAGATTATTGACCCGAGGGTTATCCCATGTGGATGATCAATAGGTGTTTTGAAATTGTGAAATGCAATGTAAGATTGTAATATCCTCTTATCCAGAAACAACAAACCCTCAAGAGATTTTGGCAAATGAAAAGCTACTTGCCGATTTAAAAAAAAACTGCCGATTCTATGCCAAGTCGATAAATTGGATGTAATTTTGTTTCAAGAAGGGGACCAAAATTAGGTTCTATATTATCCCTCAGTCTATTTACCAATGATCAATCAAATACAGGCACCTGGTTGGATACAAAGGGTTTTCAATACCGCGGTACCGCACGGTTCAATGTTTGCATATATACAAAACACATGAATTTTTTTTTGCACTGTGGACAATTCAGGAAGATTTTCAATTAAATCTTTCATTAATTGTGATTCTACATTTACAGTTTATATAATTAGATGCATTAATTGCAATTTCCACTGTCCGTAAACTCAAAACTAGAATTGTGGAACAATTGTGTACCAAAAACATACAGAATACCATGTCAGGAGCATCTAGACACTTTGCCAGTACACATGCAGGTGAAAGTTCTTAATTTCGTTTTTTACGTCATTGAAAAAATATATTCTCATATTTGTCATATAAATTTGTTTGTTAAATATGTGTACATCATTTCTCCTTAAATTGAATTTAAGATCCTGTTTTTTGCAAATATTGCCATTTGCTTAATATTATACGGATTTACCTGTATTCAATGCAAGCAGAGCTTTTTCATTACATCGGAAGATGCTATGGTAGGTCATGATGCGTCCTGGAAGGATGATATATATCGCACCACATGGTACACACATCCTAATTGGGATTGGTGATGTATTGCATCACGTGGTATACACACCTCCTGTGTGGGATTGGTTGATGTTTCTTTTAAATCTTTACACTGTATTGTTAGTATGACATGACTAAGAGCACGAGATGCTTGAAATGCACAGTTTGTCTACTACCATCAGACTATCCATCAGACTCAAATAAATTAAACTTGCTTTCATCAATAAACTGTGGACCACTTCTCCTCTGTCTACACAACATGCTTCTCAACAAAAGTGAGTCTTGCCTTTTGATTCTTTCTACTAATGAGAGGATTGGTCACTCCACAGTGAGCTTCCAGTATAAATGCGCTTAAATGTCAAGACAAAGATAGATCCTTACCCTGTTCAGGGCTGCACTGGCCAGCTGCAGTGTTGAAATGACTACCCATGGAGATTCTCTGCATTATCCTGTCCTCTCTTACATTTGTCTTTTGAGGGTAACCAGCCTTCTTTTGAACTTGAATTAGTTTGTGATGTTATAAAGATGCAATTTTTTAGAAATCACAGACTTGGAATGACCAACTTCCCTTGCTATGGCCTTCATCTGGGCAACCAGCAGTTGGAGTATTTCAGTCACTTGGGAATAGCACACCATTTTTGCAATGTCCGTGAAAACTGGAAAATTAGGCTGCCATTTAAATAGGGTTTGTAAAATAATTTATGGAACAAGAACCAGGTGCCAGATTAACACCAATATCTGAAAGTAATTTTGATTGTGTTCTAGTACAATTATCACATTTACATTTTTATTTTGTGTGCTTTAGAATATGTACAGTTTACAAAATAAGATCAATTCTGCTATTTTACGCTATTTTATGTTAGAATATATTCACATTCAGTACTAAACAATGTCCTTGACATTTAGAAAACTGTATGTTCTTTAATTTTGATCTCCAGTGTATACAGGAAGAAATGAGATGGAAGAAAATATTCAATGTATTACTTACAACATCTCCTCTATAAAATGTACATGGACCTTTGCTAAAAATTTACCACATGAAACAAACTTTTCACTAACTTTAATGTAAGTATAAGACCATTTGTATAAAAATTAGCAAACTTCTCTTATTCAACTTATGGTGAACTTCTGTTTTTGTCGCAGCCAAGATGCAACCATCATACATTGCCAGCAATATGCATATGACATGGAAATGAGGACCGGCTACTGCTCATTTCATGATTTGACCATAAATTATTTTGAGAATGTGCTCGTTATGTTAAGTAAAAAAGGTTCTAAAGATCATGTGTTAAAAGATTACTTTAAACCTGCAGATAAAGGTATAGTATATCATTACATGTAATCTGTGGTTTTCTGATGAGTTATTCAAACAGCATAAAGGCAATATACCTCCTTCCTCAGCTCCTGCTCTTAGGACACAATCTTCCCAACTTAAACAGATTAAACTTCATACAACTATTTCACTGCTGGTTTCTACTACTTTTTACAAGTTTATTTTTCTTCATGTAATGAAAGCAAGTCTAGTTACACAATAGATCCTGTATGTAGACACTACACTGAAATCAGTGGATTTTTTTAAAATTAAAATCCGGCCCCAATCGGCTTATAGTAATAATAAAAAAATAAATCTAGTACTTACCCCCAGTGGAGGTTCAGTGGAGAAATCAGCGGATTTACATGTTGGAATATTACTGGGTTTACTGCTAAGTCACTTCGTGAGAGAAATAAGGGAACTGTGGGCAGCCTACAATTCACTCCATTATAGGACAAAGAAAGGAAGAGGTTAGTCTCTACCCACTTCATGGCTGATGTCAGAATCACAACATAGACATAATTCTGTTTGTTTTGAAAGTTGAAATCACATATGACAATTTGGTAAAATTTATCATAAAATAGGAGTTACACATTAAAGAAAAACATATTTATCTATATGCAAATTAGGGACTGACTTTCTATGTTACCAATCATTTCCAAGCACCATCCCATTTCTGAATGATTGACATTTTGTATTCCGTAGCCAGAATAAAATGGGTGCAGGTGCAGCGAAAACCCTTTCCCAGTACACAAAAGAACTTACTTGCATAAAGATAAAATTCAACTACTGGTATTCTTTAGTTGTAAAACAAGAAATTATGTCTGCAAAGCTTATAAGTTTTCCTATATAATTCTGGTTTTACATGCGGAATTTTGTAGGTGGTGTATTCCTTCCTAAAATCCTTTTTGCGTTGATTCATTCTGGAATTCAGGGTCAAATCAAATTGTACCACACATGGCCACATGCGTCCTAAAAGTAGACTTTTGTAGGTGTAATCATTTTAACGGATTGGACATTTTTGTTTTTGAGTTAAAGGGAACCTACCACCACGGATCTACCTATAAAGGTAGATTGGGTGGAAGGTGCATCTATAGGACGTGAGGATAGCCCTTTTAAGGGCTATATAGGTAAATTCGTGGTGGTAGGTTCCTTTTAAATGGAAATTTTTTGTACAAAGAAAAATTCTTTGTGCCATCATGTTCCCCAATAATGTTATGATACTTTGGTGTACAAAGCTGTGTAATTTTTTGTGCAATGAGCAGACATTTTAATTGACATCATTTTGGGGACTGTACAACCTTTGTGTCCCTTTTTGTAGTGTTTAGATAACAATTAAAGGGAGTGTATCACCATTTGTTATCTTACAAATCTGTAGACAGTTTTTTGTAGCAGTCCTGGTGAGTTGTGTAACCAGACCTCTATGGATGTCAGTAGCAATAGCAAAATGAAAAATTCATTGAGATTCCAGGATTGTTACTGAACTTTAAGCATGGTGGGAGCATTAAATGACTGCTCTGTAAGATCTCTGCATTTACATGTTCCAATGCCCCATCTCCCTGTTCTGAATAAAGGAAGTAGCAGGCTTTTAAATGAAAACTACAACTGATACTAAGAGTAAGGGGAGGGACAGTAGAGCAATTTAATACAGAGATCTCGTAGCAAAAATGTTGAGAACACTCACCTATGTACTAGCTACAATCCTGGAATTTTAATGTTTTTTTCACAGTCCTTCTGCTACAAACAAAGCCCACAAAGGTATGGTTGTGCAGATTTCCAGGACACTGTTTTTACATTCTTACTAACTTATATATATACATTTAATTTTTCAAAGAACTTTTCAATCCCCCAAGAAACCTCACACTGACATATTTAGAAGACAATGTTCTATTGAGCTGGAAGCCTCCTCATACGCAGTATGATGTTTCTGAATCATGCTTTATATACCAAATGGAAAAGAACAAGGTAATACAATGGATGATTAAATGGCTGATATGTTATGGATGTGTGAATATGACAACATAACTGGAAATGATGATGGCATAGTAGTTGATGAGCTGGAAATCGCTATGTTACAAGGTAATTGTAAAATTCTCCAATTCTGCCTCACAGTTCACAGAAACTGGTCTTCTCATATAGTCATGTGGGACATTATTCAAGCCAGGAGTGGTCAGTCCATCATAACTATACGGCAACCTCATATGTCACTTGAATATTCGGTAGCTGTTAAAGTTTTTATTTTCATGTACAGTGCTGAATCTCCCAGAATACATAAGAACATCTTTGTGATCCTGTTACAGGTTTATGGAAGTTTGTTAGCCTAAATCCTCATTACAGACTTTGTTGAAGCAAAGTGATTGAGAGTGATTTACTCAATCATTAAAGAAAACCTATCATTCAAATTAACCCACCCAAAATAAACACTTCATAAAAAACTAAGATAAAAAGCATTGCCCTTATTCTTAAATAGTTCCTTCCCATGGCTCCAATGTTAAAAAAAGTTAAGTTGTAAACGTATATGAAACTCACTTGATGTGAGTCCAATGATAATGGAGTCCTACATATGCAGTCCTGATTGACAGGTCTCACAGCTACCAGTCCTTAGTAGTGTAGATTTAGGGTCCATTCACGCGCGGTGTGCTGGAGAAGAGGAGGAGGTGACCCCTCCTCCCTCCATAGAGAATAGCGGCGCACGGCCGCACAAACGCCAAAAGATAGAACATGCTCTATCTTTTTGCGGTGTGCGGCCCGGATCATGTGTGGCACCGTATATGCGCCGCGCCAATATTGCCGTCTATGGGGACCCCGCAGACGGCCATGTGAATAAGCCCTTATACAGTGTTAGCCATGGAGAGCAGAAGAAGAGTGATGAAATCATCAATACCGTTTTGAGGCTGAGTATTTTTGATGGCGAGCTTTTGAGAATACTAGCTCTCTTCGTCTGATAAAGAGAACTAGTATTCTCGAAAGCTCACCATCAAATATACTCAGCCTCAAAAAGGTATCATCTGATTTCTTCACTTTTCTTCTACCAGTACTTTGGGGTCTTCTGCCAATATTCAACTGCAGACATATACAGCTCTGTAGGAAAAACTAATGAAGTGCTCAATGGTGAGAAGAGGCATAGGACATGGGGAGGAGCCGTGGGACTCGGCTGAGGAGGCCACACCCCCTCACAGCTGTATGCCAAGTAAGATAACAAAGTCAATTTTATGGGGATGTCAGGGATACAATTTATAGCTAAAAGAAGGGTGGCATTTAGTTAAAAGGTCACTAGCTGTATTTGTGAAAAATGGGTGAAATGTTCCCTGGAAGATGAGAGTTCTTACAAATCTTACACATCTCAGCAATTCTCTACTGCTCCCATTGTGATTTTTATTTGTTCTTAGCGGCTCACAAACCTTTTTTGAGATCACTCTCCTTAAGTGACTTTTAGTGAAAATAAGTCTAAACTTGGGTTTCAATCATATGGTATTGTATCATTGAAACTGAAAGGGCCCATTTCAACTTTCATATGGTATTGTATCATTGAAACTGAAAGGGCCTATTTCAACTTTCATATGGTATTGTATCATTGAAACTGAAAGGGCCTATTTCAACTTTCTTCTCGCTATTGATTTTCAAGTATCTAGAGGACTTGTATGTTAGGGGGAACTACAAGGAGAAATGAAAGCAGATGTGATTTGCTTGTTATTAAAGATGAGATATTAGGATTATCAAGCATGTGGGTTTTCATTTCCACAGCCTACTGTATTACAAATAACCTCCCTGACATCTTCAAATCAACATTTAGATTATCTCTTTAAAAGGGAATCTGTCAGGGCGATTTTGGACACTAAACCACCCAGAGATTCATATGGACCTTTGGTTTATTGTTCCAAATCACCCCGGCTTCACTGAGCAAGTAGTAAGACCAGGGTACTGCCCAGGCTTCACTTCCTGCATTTCGAGAGGAGGCGTCTGAGCGGGATCTGACGATGTGAGTCCGATATGCTTCATCTAGGTAAGTATGAAAGTTAACTTGCAGACTTCAAAAAGCTAGTTTTCTCCAAAAATTGTAATTTATATTGCACAATGGGGAATTACTTCCCCAAGTGAGGACTTGATATGTCATCAATGTCTTTGGGATATTATCTTTTATAACTAATTAGCATGTAACTCAAAAATAAGCCATGTATGTAGGAAATGCAGTGGTGGTAAACACGCTCAGCTACTAAACCGATTTTGCTGGGGCAGGCCCCAGAGGTGACCTAAGTCTTCAAAATTCTCTTACACAAATAGACAAAGTGACAGTCAGAGACAAAGACAGTCAGAGACAAAAACAGTCAAAGACAAATACAGACACAGTCAGAGAAAACCGGAGTCAGAGACAGTTGGAGACAGTTAGAAACAGTCAGAAACAGAGACAGTCGGAGACAGAGACAGACAGAGACAGTTAGAGACATTCAGAGACAGAAACGGTCAGAGATAAAGATGGAGACAGTCAGACAGACAGACAGAGAGAGACACTCAGAGACAGAAACGGTCACAGAGACAGTTGGAGACAGAGACAGTCAGAAAGAGAGAGACAGTCAGATAGAGAGATAGATAGATAGATAAAATATTATTATATAAATACATATATAAAAAGCTAAGTGTATGTATGTGTGTATGTATGTCCACTAAAGAAATTTTCCACTGTCATGTTTTACAAATTTTGCACAGCCAATCCCTGTGACTGAAGGAACGTCATAGACTAGGTTTTGAGCTGAACTTTCACCCCACTCTCAAAAATACACTAACTAACATCCATCTAACATCCATCTACAGGAGCCATTGGCTGATGCTGTGGCAGTTTGCAACCAATCGTAGCTCAGTTTGTATTTTCCCACAGGTCATTAATATGAGCTCTGTGTTTGAGCTCTGTAGGCAATGAGTATAAAACAGGAATGAGTATAAGACATAGAGACTGACAAAGAGAAGGCTATATCACAGACCCCATAGAGACCTATGGCACATCGTTGCCGTGCAAAATATGGGACATGTGCTATATTTAGCTGCTTCTTGGCAGTGGCTGCCTGGGTAGGGGTGATGGAAGGGTAGGTTACTGCCCTGGCAAGCACGAAGCCTACCAGTGCAATGTTATCAGACAAATCAATACAAATAGAAGAGTATTAATATAAATGTAATAAAGATTACGTAAAAATGAACATACAGGCTGTATAATAAGAAAAACTAAATATTATATACATCAAAAATCATAAAAATAAAAAAGAATACCATAATATATTCTTACCCATTGTCAAACTTGAAAACATCCTATATCCATTTATGTTTGGAACTCTGGTGTAGCATGGCGTCACTGCTGGTCTCTTGGTATACAGAAGCTCAGATGTGACATTGTCTGCACACTCTCCACTGCTGCATGTATTTGGCCATAGCTGGTGCACATTGTCACCTTGACCTCTGTATAACAACATAGACCAGAAGTGATGGGTGGTGCCAAACTAGACCACAGCACCAGAGAGAGGTAACAATAAGCTCTATTTTAATAACATCTGGGGCCCATGATAAAAATTCCCATCCCGGACAACTCCTTTTATAACAAATAGATATCATATCATTTGAGTACAATGGATAATTGTCTTTTGTATTGTTTAATTAATGCCCTGGTTTGCAACCTTTGACAACCCCACGGACACCTTCTCTTCTTATGTATCTGTATTTTTTAGGAGTTAACATCAGATGTAAGCAATCCACATTTCATAAACATAGAAACAAAATGTTCGGTCAGAATAAGGGTAAAAGGAGAAAACATTTGTGGGATGAATGAAAACTGGGGTCAATGGAGTGAAGAGATCTCATGCGGTAAGTTCACACCTTGTAAATAGAATGTTGTTGAAGTTGCTCACTGCTGGTAGATCTGGGTAGATGGTCTGTTTCATCAAAGAGAAAGCCTCTGTCTATATTCTGGAGCTCACATATTAGAGGGGTTTACCCATAATCAACATATGATAAGTGATAAATGGTAGGGGACTCCAACGGCTGGAACCCCACAATCTGCAGAATGGGTGCAGCACCAGTTAGCGGCCCAGTGAAGCTGACCCGCTCATCCAGTCAGTTGTGTTGGAAGTCTTACTGAACTACAGGACCTGTTGAACTACAAGAACGAGGCCATACCAATATAACACCCAACAGCAACTATATTGGTTCTACACATGGCGCTGCAGACCATTCATGTTTTTATAGTAAAAGTTTTTACTTCAGTAAAAGTTTGGTTACTTACATAGAAAAATACATAGTAGTCGTGATGTACTGCCCTCATATATACTGGCTATATGCCGGTCGGGCATACGTCTGCTGCGATGGAGAGGAGGGGTGACCCCTCCCCCCTCCTTAGCGATGCACGGTGCTGTAACACGGGGAAATATAGGACATGTATCTTGCGACAGGTATGCTTCATCGTATGGCTCAGTGAGCCCATTGCCGTCTACGGGGGTGGGCGGGTGGGTTACGTATGTACAGCCTCAAGCGTGTGGCCATACATATGTGCCCCTGACAGTCTTGTCAATGCAGCCTTAGACTAGTAGTTCTACAGTATGCTGTGTTGTACTCATATACAGGATGAGCATTAGTAATGTGATGAGCATGTAGTAACAAATTAGTAGAGGGTGAACTGATGGTGAGGCTGGGCCCCGGGGGGGGGGGGGGGGGACACACAAACATAAAACCTATTCCCTTTCCTCACACATGCCTTCTCTCCTATGCATTGCAGTAGCTGAATGGTCTTCGGGGGTGCTATATTGCTACAGCAATTCACTCCGTCTGCACCCTAGCTTTCACATCCTCTCCCCCTAGCTAGTCTAAAATCACATGCATAGTAATGAGATGCTTCTCCCGTCTCATATTTTGTACCGTTTGTACCATTTAATGACTTACTCAGCATAGTAAACTGTAGAGAGAAGGGTGTGGTGGAAATCAATTAAGAAACCATTAGAGGAATAAGGCAGAGGTCACACTAGTGTTAGACAGAATGCAGACTAGGTACAGAATTACAATCAGCAGCACATCTTATGCCATACTTTATGGGAGGAGGATGAAACTGAAGCATGAACATGCACAAATGTTGCACATGGTGAACATGTTACATGTTTTAAATTGCTTTTCTCTTCTTCTAGGTGCACCACAAGAAGTTGACAAAACTTTAATTATCTTCTGGATACCCTTCCTGGTGCTTTCTTGTTTTCTTATCACTTCTACGATTATAATAAGCATTCAGTATCAGAGGTAATGTACAAATACTCTACATCAGTGGTGGCAAACCTATGGCACGGGTGCCAGAAACGGCACTCAGAGCCCTTTCTGTGGGCACTCAGGCCATCACCCAAATTTCACCAAACAGGACTACATCTACCAAATCTTCCTGCAGTCCCAGGCAACTTAAGAGATGCTGCTCTCGGCGCTATTTTAAAGCAACACTTCACTGGCTGTTTGAAACTGCAGGAAAAGTGAGAAGGTGTTGACGAAGTGCATTGTCATTGGAGGTCATCCTACTGGACCCACCATTCTTCCTGGAGAGAAGCTACAATGATGGTCTGAATGGGAGATCCAATACAATTGAATGATGTTGAAGAACTGGTAGCAATAAGTTACTGCTTGAAATGCCATGTTGGCACTTCATGGTAAATAAGTGGATTTTGGTTGTAGTTTGGGCACTCGGTCTCTGAAAGGTTCGCCATCACTGCTCTACATGATCATAACCACAGCCATGTGGTAGCAGTACTCATTGTATGCTGGAGAGGAGTAGCCAAACAACTATACCTGCTGGGCAGACCTGGGGGACAGACAGATGTCACAGACAGTGGGCCCTAAATCTAAATCCAGTTACGGCTACAGCCGGGTGGGTAGACGTTCTTGTGCATGGGCACTAAGCGTTTATTCATTTCCATGTGTTTACACCTTTTCCAAATGCATCATATATATATATAGCTCACATAAATATATGGCCAAGATGGGGGACAATATAAAGTGCATATATACTTTTGTGAAATAGATGAAACCATCCCATTAAGGTGCATTAATGACAGTTTTAATAAAATGGCAGAAATCCATGTGACATTATTTCCATGTGACATTATTATTATGTTATTATTATGCTGCTCTTTTTTCTCTTATAGGATATCTAGGTTATTTTTTCCTCGAATTCCACAGCCAAAAATTTTTTTGGATGAAACTCAAGATTACAAAACAAATGCAGTACGTACATACATACATACTTAGACGAATAGAGAACAAACCAGCTATATGACAAGAATTACTAATGATGTCATATGATACAAGCAGTGCATCGGTCTCTTCCCCATATAATCATGCTAGCTGGATCTGAAGAAGGGGTTCTTTACACTGACCACATAATAAATTGACATTCACTTTAATGGAGTTGCTTGATCAAATTTGTTTGTGTATGGAAAAGTTAATTTTCTTAGTTCTGCCTATCAAATATTACCCATGCTTCTTTCTTTACATCTCTGAACTCTGCTGAAAAGGAGGAGCTGCAGCAGCAGAATCATGCTGCTCTCCCTCTCCCAGTATCTGCCAGTGTGGATGTACTTTGGAGGAGAGACATATACATGCAGAGACATGTTTTATAGAAGAGATTTATTAAAAAGTGGCCTACCCATTTAAAGATCCTTCAGGGTCTAAAGTTATTAAGCTGATTGGTTGCAGCATGATACCTATTCGCCCCATCGATCAAATGTTTGACAGAGTTGGAGCCAGACATAATGGGGCTTATTTACTAGGGGTCGTGGATCGCACTTTAGTCAGACTGTTCACGGTTTTCAGGATTTGCGCAGCTAAGACTGGTATTTAACAGGGGTGTGCACTGGGATTGTGGCGCACGCGTTTGAATTGTGGTGCAGCTGCGACAGAAATCGGGGGCGTGTCGTTGGCCAATCTGACTGAAATGGACAGAGTGAGGGATTTAAGATTCAAATTGTGTCGCAAGACAATGCACTTACATGTACCAGGAAGAAGAAGGTGAACTCCTCGGGGACCTGAGCGGGGAAGCTACACATGCAGGATATCAGGCGCAATCTTAGTGAATCACGGCACAGTGCATTATCGTCGGACAATGCACTTTCTGTGAACTCCGCAGGAGTAAATGTAAAGTAAATGTGCCACAATATACTTAATTACAGACATATTTTCATGTGTTCTTCTTTTTCCACTTCGTTTCTTCCTTATTTAAAGGAAATCTACCATTTGTTTTATGCATTGTGAACCAAACATACCTTGAGAATGCTATAGCCACACTGATGCAGAGATACATCTTATTTAATCCCTCAAATGAGTAGTTTTGCTAAAAAAACAATTATAAAATTCAGGCCCCGGGAAAGCTGGGTTCATACTGGCTGCTGTGTTTGACTGAGCTTCCTGAACTGTCTAGAAAGGACTAATCAACTTGAGCTGGATGACTCATACACATCAACTGGGGGATGGTGCAGTGATTAATTACTTCTGCCTATCAGGGACAACACATTGATTATGAATTCTTGGCTTATGCTGGGAAGGACAAGGCTGGAGCAGTGCATAATTAGGGTAAGAGGAGAAGCACCGGAACAGCCACAGGAGCAAAAGATCCTCATTATCATAATTTTATAATCAGATCAGGGATTTAACAAGATATGTTTCTGCATCAGTGTAGCTACAGCATTCTTAAGGTTTGTTTGGTTCACAAAGCATAAAAACAAATTGTAGATTTCCTTTAATCAGTTTATGTCCTATACACCACTGACAGCTGAGAGATAAAGGAACCTGATAATGTCCCTAATGACTTTTATAGACAGTCTCTGGATAGTCTAATCTCCTGACAGAGCTGAATCATCATCATGAATAATATACTATAGGCATGTTAACAGTTAATTGTTAGCCTCCTTATCTTTCTGAAGTGTTCGGACCCCAGAATACTTTCAGATACACTGCTCACTGCAGGAGGAAATGCAAATTAAAAGGGACCGAGAAGCTCCTTTACTTCATGAAGTAAATTACAAAGGTTTTTATCATCTCTATTTTTGAAATTAAAAAAATGTTTCAGAGGTTTATTTATGCTTTAACATAACTATATCTGTCACCTATTGCAGACAAATCAGTGGTGGGTGCTGCTATTACAGACAGCTTTCTGAAACCTAGAGACAGGATTGTACAAGACAGGAAAACAGATGCCCTTTTCTGTTTGATATATTTTACTCCCTCGTTATATTATTCATTTATTTTATCGTAACACTATACATTTTTGATTTTTGCAGAGAAGTGATCCTTTGTTTCATATTCTTTCAACATCTGAAACAGAAGATTTCATTACTCTTCAGGAAAACAATTAATGAAAAAGGAAACACAGAACAAGGCAAACTCACTTGTCCATATTCTCTGAAAGGATTTCGCTACGTAAAAATTTAGAAATGAGTAAATGTGTGTTTTTTGTAGAGCACTTTGTGATTGTAATTTCACGTCCTTGGAAATGTGGGCAATATCTAAACCGTCATTACAAAAGCCAAAGTGGTTAAGAAATTGTTCATGAAAGTTTACTTACGCCTTTATAAAATGAAACAAAGCATTGACATTTTCATTTGATCATGATGACAGTGTTCTGCACAATAAATATCAGACACATTGTATGGAATTCAAAGTAAAACTAGGGATAATGAGATCCTATGAGTAAAATACTCCATTATCTCTACTGGATAATGCCTACATATTCACACATTGTCATTGGCTCCTGTGAAAAATGGGAACGACAATTATTTTCCTATCTCACACTGTGGACAATTTCATAGAGTGTCAACGGAAACAAAAGAAGTCACCAGAAACCCACAGAAGCAGAATTAACAAGTTCCATACATTTCCCAGTACTAATCCTATTAGGTCTTCCATCTATTGGGGTTTGTAAATACAAGCTCTTCCTTTGCCAAGGTGTAAGTCTCTGTATCTGGAAGCGGACAGTACCTCCTTCTCGAATTAGGAACATGCACAACGTAGGACATCTTCCTTACTCCCCATTTGGTCATCTCAGACAATTCCAAGAAGTGAGTCCATTGAAATATGCTTAGTGGTGGCCTGATGTGTCTTCATTTCACTCTAAGTACTGAGATTTCATTAGAAACCTCTATATGCCAGTAAGCTCATTGCCATCACCACACTTCTTCTATATGGCCTTTCTTACCTGAGGGACTGCAAGGTCCCTGGCTTGTACTTATAATAGCTCTTTCTTTATTGTTTATTTTTAAGATATAATAAAATATAAGTTGAAAAGAAAAGTATCATAAATCTCCGTAAACCCAGGACTACCGTGCAGGTCTCCAGGGTCCTACTTCCTCTTTGTATGATGATGTAACCCCAGTGGTGTGTGATTCGCTGATGTGGTCAGGTGATGTGTCTCTACTGCAGAAACACCATTGTTCATTATTTTTTATACTTTATGCCAATAAAACTTTTATTTTATCTCTAATTTGAGATATCACTTAATATACACAACCAGCATCATATTGTAAAGGGTATTTACAGGTCTGATTATGATCGATTGATTTGCTACAGTTTGAACATCTTAAGAAGAAAAGAAAGTGGAAATGGTGCAAACATTTTTAATAATTTGCTTTCAGACCCCATTTTATTTTTATCACAAATTAATCTTATACTTCATCTCTTATCAAACAGAGCCATCTTCAATAAGGACAGTCAGCAATTATCGTGTGCTATTTTACGTGTATCTGCCTTTGACCACTATTTAATAACAATGGGAATTTACTAGATGACTAGTCAGGGCAACTTACACTGGGCTCTTCACTTTATTTTAAAAAAACATATTTTCAAATGGATAATAATCTTATCAATGTTTTCTTTAAAATAGCTAATGAAAAAATACAGTAAAAGAAATGAATAATGAAGACTAGGTTTTTTTTGCTGTTCTTAAACAGAATCTACCCTCAAAATCTATTATGATAAACCAGGGTCACTTACTCATAGATCCAGGCACTGTGACTGTGGTAATCTCCTTCTATTAGTTATCAATCGTCTCCTCCCTTTTCCAATCAACTTTTATAATGATGCTAATGAAACAGAATGACTCTTGGGGCCATTAACTGACCAATTTGACCTGTCAAACAACCATAACTATTTTAATACTTTGGTGTACAGAACAGTGTGTCATATTTTGCAGAACGAGCAAACATTTTAATTGATGTATGTGCGCGCAACATCTCCGCTATTTCCTATGTACCGCGGTTTATAACACTAACGAAAGTAAGTACCGGCACCAGCTCACCCAGAGCTGGTGCTCGGTACTTACAGCTTACCCCTACCATTCTAAATGGTAGGTTTCCTTTAAATGTGTGGTAAAAAGGCAAAAAAGGAGAAATTCAAACATTTCTGTAAAAGGAAATCTACCGGAATACAGAATACAGCACGATAAATCAGGGGCACTAACTCATAGATGAAGGTACTGCAACTGTGGACATTTTGTCTTTAGGGAAGCCTAAGCTAACCCAGTCAGCTCTAGATGGTGGAGCCAAGTTTTGCCAACACAGAGGAATGGCAACCAGAAAATGTCTCAGTAAACCCTTTTTGATTTTTGAGATGGGTCCTGTAAGAGCAGAAAGCAAGGCCTGTTCTGGCGTAAAATCCGTATTGGAGTTGGTCCAAGCATTGTATAGTTGATTTGTGTCTTACGAGAGGGGAGCAATGAGAGGGAAACTCCACCAAATATGTAACATAGTACCTGTGTCGCCCTTACAACGACAGAATTACACTGATATTTGAAAATCTATTTGTCTCAGTTTGACTGGTGTGCAGCACCAATGTGAAAGAATCTTAAAGTTAAGTTCTTGTAGGTGACAGGATGAGCACAAAACATGCGCTAGGGTAAACACTGTGGACCATTGGTCCGATAAGAGTTCTTTACCAAGAGCTGTCTTCCAAGCCCTGCACAGTACAATTATGAGTCCCCTGACTTTCCAACAGTATGCCATATAGCAGTGAGATGGTGTAAGTGGGTAGATCTTTAGCAAGACAATTGTAGTGAGAGTAGATAGTAGCCAAAGAGGAGATAAAGTGCCTCAGCTGGTGATATTTGGAACCAGGATCCTGGGGGTTCCCCAATGCCTATATATGGCAAGGGGCGGGTTCCATTTTCACCATATCTCGGACCCTAGTCCGAGTTAGGGGGTCTTAGATGCCTAATATTCGAAGTTTGAATGCACACTTCCACCACGCTTGTTGGATCTCTTTTAAAATGGGGGATATCAGAAGAGAGAGTGGAACATATTGGGGCAACCAGAAGAAGCCCAGGAGATGCGTAGAAGAGAGTTTGAATTCTGAATAAACCCCTAGTTTGTCTGTCCTGTGATGATATAAATTCAGAACACAAGTACCTATGGCTGCTCTACAGTAAAAGGCTGGTAGCCCCACTCTACCCGTACCCTTTGGCCTCATGACAAGTCATGGAGGAGATCCCCCCATACAAAATGGTGTGCTAGTTTACGACGTGACAGAAAAAACGTATGTTGGATGTCCATGGGTAATGTTTAAAAATAGTAAAGCAATCGTGGAAAGATGTCAATTTCATGACTTTTGGATATGGGATGGACCCTCACTTCGTCATAACAACTCAAAAGAAAAGGGGAACACTGTGTCGGGTATAAATAAACACAAAACACTTCATTGTATGGTGTCAAATAGGCCACAGCTTTATTTAAATCACAAGACTAAAACAGTTAAAGGAGGAGTTGGGTGAATTGCTAGGAATGGGATTCACCTATACTGTGAGATCCCCAGCTGCCTGACATACAGCCCACCGGCCAGGCAGCAATAAAGGGGCGGCACGCTCGGGCTTGCCATTCTAGCAGAGCCAGTCCACTTTAAGGGCACCAATGACCCTTGTGAAGAGCCTCACTCCTGTGCTTCACCACCGTGCCCGCCCCTGGATGACATTACCATTAAGACATCCTTCAGGCTGGCCACTTCCAAAGCTCAGCCTGTTCACCACCATGAGGTTTAACATCCTCTATGAGTTAAAATTAAGTCCACCTGCAACTTCCACCCAACTCCTCCGCCGCCAACTCCAAAGCTGTGACAGATAGCAAAACCTGCTAATCTTTATTACTTAAAACTGACTCCCATTTTTTTTTTTTTTTAAATATATGTTGCCATTTGTATGTTTCTTTTTTAAACTAAAGCCATGAACATATACATTATGAATTAATGTCCAGGCAACCATAAAAACTGGCTAACCTCCGACTCACAAAGAGTCATCCCACAGCACTCAGGAGAGGAAAAACCCCCTGTGGAGGAAACCTCTAGGGAACCCATGGCTGAAGGATCGCCCTTCCTCTGGGCTTAGAAGGATAAAACCAACTTTATCTCATCATTATGCAGTACAAAGTAATATTACATGGTACAAAATACACAATGTCACGATCCAGCAAATAATGTACAATAAAGTTTTCTTAATTACACATAAAGTAGGTAAACAGTTGTAGAGAAGTAATGGTACAGGGCGGGTGGGAGGGACATGTTTCTCCATGGTCTTCTGGTGAGAGAAAGAGGAAGAGAGACCCAGGACAGGAAGTGATATCTACTGCTGGGCCCCACCCCTCTCATAGTACCACCCTACCCTACACTCTGCCCTCTCAAAGCAGAACCCACCTATATTAAATGAATACAACTACATTAAAAACTTCCAGCGTTCTAGGTCCCCCCATGCCAAAGTCATGTCCCCCTTTGCTTATGGCTCCGGGGGTTTCTGGACATTGATTCTCCCAAACCACAAAAGAGTAAATGGTTGCCACTTAGTAAGATCAATTTCTGTGAACTTAAGCAAGGGTTCATAGTTGAGGGGGTATAAATGAGAGGGATCCGAGGAGACGTGAATGCCTAGGTATTATCAAAGATGTATCAGCCCATCCAAAGGCGAAAACTGAGGACAAGTGGGGCTTTTCTTGGAGAGGGAGCGACACATTTAGTCATTTCGACATGGTAACTTCAAAATTGCTAAGTTTACCAAAGGTGTCAAACTTTACGTAATAGCAGGAAGAGAAATCCTAGAGTTAGGGATAGCTTATGGTTTTGCCTTAATGAATTGTAACTCTATTTTCTTTCTTTTTTTTCCCCTCTCATGTCCCTGATGCATTGTCACCTAGAATACAAATACTAATTTGTGCCTGATATACTGTGTTTTTCACAAAAGGTATTGATGACTCATTATTCTTTCAGTGAGATATAAAGGTTAATTATCTATAAAAGTTACACATTTTTACAATTTTTATGTCTATTATAATGTAGAACAAAGATCATGATACTTTACAAAAAAGGTGAAAGAATAAAATATCTAAGAGATTTAGTAAGGCGGTCTAATATTTACACAGCAGAAACACAGACAGGATGTCTAAACACATGCCAATTTGTCACTGGGTATTAATACTGAGTTAGTAACCATAGTAACCATAAAATTATTTTCATTGTTACTTTATAACTGTATAAACTTTGTTACGGTTATGAATCGTAGTCTTGGTCACAGTGATCCCCCCCCCCAATTGTCATAGCGCCTGCCCAGAGTAGCAGCTGTGATGCCCCCAAGTATGCACAGTGACTATAGTAACAGTAAATGAATACCAAGAAAAGATAACCCAATACCTAATAACCAACTCCTACTACTTAAACAAACACAAACAATACCAATGGAAGTAAATAGGATACCCAATTGAATGCATAAATTTACAATAAAGTTAAATACTCAATATACAATGAATAATATATGTCTTTATTTAATCGGTCACCACAAAAAAAACAATTAAAAACTACACATAAAAACCACAAAGGTGTGGCGGTGGTCTAAAATAACACAATACATGGTAAGTACCCTTTAAGTATCCAACCAACATCAGTAAATACCATTAGGCTGTAACCAGTTCCATTACCCACCAGGGTGTAGTGTATAGCCTCAACAGATTGTATGAGATCATGACTCTGACCACCGCCACAGCACCCCCTAGTAACAGTAGTTCACAAAGTAGCCAGGACTCACAGTGATCCCTCCAGAAGCCCCACCTTAGTATCATAGTATATAAGGCTGGAAAAAGACGCAAGTCCATCAAGTCCAACCTTTAAGAATCAAATAAATGTTTTATCCCCATAACCCGTGATATTTTTTCTCTCCAGGCCTCTCTTGAACATGTACATAGAGTCCACCATAACAACCTCCTGCGGGAGAGAGTTCCACAGTCTCACTGCTCTTACAGTAAAGAACCTTTGTCTATGTTGATGGTAGAATCGCCTCTCCTGTAGGCGTAGAGGATGCCCCCTTGTCCTGGTCACAGGCCTAGGTATAAAAAGATCTTTGGAGAGATCCTTGTACTGTCCGTTCAGGTATTTGTACATTGTAATGAGGTCTCCCCTCAGTCGTCTTTTTTCTAAACTGAATAGTTGGTGTATGTTAGACTTCAATTTTTGCAAAATGAGCTGACTTTTGATCACTTTTTATAACATTTTATATGTTAAGTAAAATAGTGTAAAAGACGCATTTTGGACATTTGGGCGCTATTTTCCATTAAGGAGTTCACCGCTGGCAATAACCGGTTTAATATTTTGACAGATCGGGCATTTCAGGATGCAGTGATTCCTTACATGTGTGTGATTTTAAGTGTTTATTTAGTTTTATATCAGTTCTAGGGGAAGGGGGAGATTTCAAATTTTTTTTTACTATTTTTAGACCCTTTAGAGCAGTGTTTCCCAACCACCGAACTGCGGAATACCTGGAAGAAAGAGAAGACTTCTGCAGGGAAACAAGGAAGGAGAGTATTGGATTTTTTTTTCTTGACAGTGATGGGCTGGGAAAGGGGACATTGGAAGGAGATGGTGTGGGCAGCTAAAGGAAAGGAGAAATGGGAGGGGGCATGCTGCAGCAAAGGGGACTATATTAATGGGAGGGGCGCTTCTTCAGGAATTGGGCCAAATAAGCTGGACACACAGGCAGTTATGTTGGGGAATGCAAACATACAAATTTGGCTATGAAATTGTGACACCAGACCAAATTCCCCCACCCATCGCTCCCGGAAGAAAATTTATGTTTGCAGCCAGTCCGGCAAAAAAAAAAAAAATTGGGGACCACTGCTCTAGAGTGCTTTAACCCTAGATGGTGATTGTTCTTCAATATACTGCAATATTACTCTATGGCGTATTCATATAGCATTCATTACAATGTCGGGTCCATACAGCCTCAGGGGGGCATCACAGGGAGCAACAATCTCAACCAAGATGGCGGTGCACATGTGCCGCCAGTGTCATTACCACTGGCAATAAAGGGGTTAACACCCGGTTGTCAGCGATTGGCCTTTTGCTGCAATATGCAGCAAACCCGATGTCTGTAAGAAGAGGGCTCATCCGTGCATCCTTAACAGCTCGCTGAAGGATATATACGTCAGTGAGCATTAAGGAGTTAATTTTTATTTATTTTTCACTGAGACTTTAGCTGTACACCCTTGTCTGCATTTTGTGCCGTGTGTCTTATGCATCTTTTTTTTCTTCCTATTTTTGCAACTTTTCAGGCGAAAATCTGCACCTGGTCCAGGGCAGGTGCAGAGGAAGGATTGTCTGCACTATTGAAGTACAGCTGCTAAGCTACTTGCCACACAATGGCATTAAACAGCATATGGCAGTATATGGCGTGTTTTAACACGTAAATTTTAATTAGTTTACATGCTTTAAATGTTTAAAATTTTGCACATAAACCTGCTGGGCATTGAAAGTTTGGGCTATGTTTTTTTTTTTTTTTATTTAAAATTTTTTGCATTCACTATTTACTGAAATTCATTGGTTACTTCTAAATTTTGCTTGTTTTCACAAAATCACTAGTTCTGTTGCCAATTACATTAATTTCTGGGTGCAGTCACACATTGGGGGTCATTTAATAAGGGCCCGATTCACGTTTCCTGACGTGTTACCCGAATATTTCCGATTTGCGCCGATTTTCCCTGTATTGCCTCGGGATTTTGGCGCACGCGATTGGCGCTGGCATGCACGCGACGGAAATGGGGGGGTGTGGCCGACCGAAAACCCGACGGATTCTGAAAAAACGTTGCATTTAAAAAAAAAAAGTGTTGCGGAGCTTGCACTTACCTTCACTAGGAATCGGCCGATGAACTTGAATGCATTCCGGGAAACTTTAGCGCAGACGTCGGAGGAACTGCCTTAATGAATCCCGAATCCGGAGTCTGGACCCAAATCCACCGCAGAGAATGCGCCACTGGATCACAAATGGACTGGGTAAGTAAATCTGCCCCACTGCGTTTGGGGTGCATTTTTAAAAGCGATGCAGAAAAGCACTAAGCTGGTTAAAAAATGTGTGTGTTTTTCATTGCTGGAAGTGTAAGCAGCTGTTATAATTTTTTCACAGCTGCTTACACTTCCAGCAATGTAGAAAAATGCTCTAAAACCAGCTACATACAATGTAACATGTAACACAATTTGTTTCTGTGATGTGTTTAATAACGCAACGCAAATGCCACGCAAGCCTGCACCCTCATATGTTGTCATCTACCGTGTCATCTATCTAGTCTGCCGTGACTAGAGTTCTAAATAAAAAATTGCACGCCATTTCCTCAAATGCATGTGTCCAAACTTTAGAGTAGTTCTCCACTCCTGTATAAAAGCCCCTAACATGACTTGTTTCCACATGGATTTGAGACATTTGAAACAAAATGTCTCAAAAATAACACCAGAAGTTGCACCTGCCAGGACAGGAAAAACAAGAGCATTACAAGAGAAAAGAAATTAACATACATAAAAAAGTCTCAATTATTATACTAAAAAACAAACCAGATACCCATTGTTCCCCAATGACTCTGTTTCTCAATCGTGAATTTCTTTGGATCGCCAGATGTTGTGGAGCTTCTCAGATTCTTTTGGTCTACTTCGCTTTTTTAGGAAGGTCCTATTTGAAAGGCCTTTTGCTTCAAAACAGTTGTGGACGTAGACAGGCCTGGGTGAGGCTATGGAAATGAATTCAGCTTCCCAAAGATGTGAGAAAACACAGTTAAATTATGTTTTAACCGCTTAACACTCCATGATGTCATGGATCGTTAAAAAAAATATATAAAAATCAGAGTGAGCCCCTGTCACAGAGACACCCACCACTAACACCTGCGATTGGTGCTAGCACTGATGGAGGTTGTTAACCCTTTGATTGTGAAGCTTCTGGCGGCATGTTTGTTTTGAACGCCGCGCTCCTTGACGTCATCGGGGAGCAATGTTCTGTTGCCATGACAGCCTTGGGTCTTTGTAAGGTTGCCTTGTGTCTGCAGATCTATTACAATGTGTAGTAAGGCAGTATATGGTAGGATCAGACAACCTAGGGTTAAAGTAGCTGAAGGGGTCTGAAAAATAGTTAATAGATAAAATCCCTCCCCTTTCCCTAGAACTGATATAAAAATAAACAAGTGAAATGATACACATCTTAGGTATCATCACGTACCTCAAATGTCCAGTCTATCAAAATATAATGGTTATTCCCAGCCTTGAACAGAAAATAGCACGCAAATGTTGAAACGCCACTTTTTCATCATA
Organism: Engystomops pustulosus; assembly: GCF_040894005.1. Taxonomy (NCBI): domain Eukaryota; kingdom Metazoa; phylum Chordata; class Amphibia; order Anura; family Leptodactylidae; genus Engystomops; species Engystomops pustulosus. The sequence goes on along the minus strand of NC_092412.1, from coordinate 206,040,538 downwards.
TTGTAACATTTAATAAAAAGTGATCTAAAGGTCAGACAGTCCTCAAAATGGTAGCAATTAAAATGTCAGTTCATCTTCCAAAAAATGACACCATACACAGTTCCATAAAAACTGAGCCCACAAGGAATTGATGCAAATTAATTTTCACTGCATTTGGAATTTTTTTCAGCTTTCCAGTAAAAGGCATAGAAATACAAATACTTTGTTATGCAATTAGTTACGCAGAAATAAGCCCTCACATAGTTTTTTTTAATAGGCGTTTGCCCATGAAAGAAAATTCTCAAATTTCTATCCCTTAGTGATGTCTTTTAACCCCTTACTTGACAATTTTACTCAGTTTTATTGCTGTTTTAGTTCCTATCACTCAGTGATGGACAGCGTACAATGCCAGGTTGTGGGTGGGGACTCTCTAAGCAGACATTGTAGAAAACTCAGCGCAGGTCCATTTCCTGCCCGTGTTTGTGGCTTAGGCCTTCCCATAAAAATCAATGGAAATGAGAAAATACGGATGCCACATGGATGTCAATTGTCCACAGTCTGTAAGTGTGAATAAGTTGCTAGGAAACACAATTATAAGACCATTCAAGGGTTTGGGACAAGCCGGTGACATCATTTGCTAGCCTTCAGTTTCTCTACTGCGGATCTGCAGGCAAGGATGACACAGAAGTGGTTTCTGCGGACATACGCCTCGGCAATGGATAACCCACTGATGACAGACGGACTGAAAGAATGTACCAAGGTTCCATTGTCTGCTGGTAAAACAGCACTCCTATGTGTGCAGGGAGCCCAAGTCTGCATAGGGTGAATGCTACTTTTAAGTAGGTGCTAACTATGAAATGCACATTCTGAGGTGTAAGAAGGTCGACAACAAATTTTATTTCTTGCTATAAGCAGTTGCAAATGTAAAAAGCTTTAAAATGAAAATCCCTTTTTCTTTGCTTAAATCATCACAAATGTGAAATAACAACGCTAGCTTTCCCATCCACAAGAACCGCAGCAATCCAGCAGAAAAATTCAGTTAATAACTAATGTTTGGTGCCCGCGTCTCATAATCCTTCCTGGTGTTCGGATCCCACGTCAAACAGCACTTTAGATGAAGCCACAGCACCCACAGCAGATGAAATGATAAAGGAGTATTCACCAAGGCATTGCAGCAATGCTTCCATTCATAATGAATCTATATCAAGCATTAAAATACAAGACAAGCAGACACACTATATATATATATACACACACACACACCTCCCATCAATGACATCACTTCCCATTGTCACATACAGTGATCAATTATATAAACTCAGTGACTAATAAACGGAAGCATCTATTCATCACGTCCGAGTTAAAGTAAAGTTATCAAGGTAACATCATACAAAACTCTGTCTCACCATACAATCTGGCCGCTGAACTACAAAAGAAGTTAAGTTTATCGAATAGTTCAGGGGGAGTTTGGATTTCATCAAATTATTGTTTTATAATAAAAAAAAAATCTATTCTTCGCAGCTTTCTAGATCTCTGCTTGCTGTCATTGTATAGGAAGCTTTTATGTTACTTCCAGTGGACAGAAATCTAACCATGGTCGTGTGAGGTCACACAGGTGCATTGTTCATATAACAGAGAGTAATCAGAGATGTGTGTTATAATGGAAGTATCCACCGGAAGTAAACATTGCTTGCTGTTATTCCATAGAAAGCTTCGGAGATCTAGAAAACTGAGGGATTGATACAGTAAGTATACTGGAAAATTGTCTAACTTTTTATCATACAAACAATGACATTAATTTGGAATGGGAATTCCCCTTTAAGGTCTCTTCTTTGGTAGTTCAGCGGCATGATCATATGGCGAGACTGAGTTGTATATGATGTTACCTTGACAACGTGAACTGGCGTTCATGTGCACCAAACATTTGACGTATAAACAATGGGAACCGCCGCACATGCGCACTGCATCTTTAATGCAGACGTGGTGGATAGATGCTTCTGTTTATAAGTCACTGGGATTTAGATGATATTTAACACTTAACATGGCGATATTGAATGTGAATGGTATTTTGGTATATTGAATAACTAAATTATATCACTGATCACAGTTTTAAATGTTTTAGAACTCTATTATGTCACAATGAGAATTGATGTCATTGATGGGAGGTATATATATACATATATACACACATACACACACATATATTCGAGTATATGCCGAGACCCCCTGTACAGCCAAGCCAGCCCCTGTAGAATATAGCCTGGCAGCCCCCTATAGTGTATAGCCTGGCAGCCCCCTATAGTGTATAGCCTGCCAGCCCCCTATAATGTATAGCCTGCCAGCCCCCTATAGTGTATAGCCTGCCAGCCCCCTATAGTGTATAGCCTGCCAGCCCCCTATAGTGTATAGCCTGCCAGCCCCTGCCCCCAATATAATGCCTGTAGGAAAAAAACAAAATGTGTACTCATCTTCCAGGCAGGTCCTCTTCTATCAATCGCGGCACCAGCATCGGCTTTGTGTCCCAGCGTGGTCAGTGACAGACATCGTGACATCAGCTGCTCGCTGTCATCATATAGTGTGTGCCGATGCTGACGCACACTTTAGAACATCAGCATGTGGCTGACGTCACAATGCCTGTGATGGACCACACCAGGACACGGAGTCTAGGTTTCTCAGCACATTTTCGATGTCCTGTATTTTTATGCTTGATGAAAACTCATTGTGAATTGAAATGTCGCTGCCTTGGTGGATAAAAGATTTGGTTTTCATGTCATCTTCTGCGAGTGCCGGCTCCCCACTGCATATATTGCACAGATGACTGCCACCAGTATAAACATAAAATTGTTCCTAATATTATAACACCTAAGAGAAGTTCCAATTATCTTTTTACAGCAAAAATTGCATCTAGTAAATTGCCAGTGGTCTTAATTTGTATTCTATTAAATCCATGATTTTCAAGAAGCTTCTTGTATTCTGTGCCACTTCTCTGCTTTCCTTCTTCATTTATGGTAAGAGCCTGGAGCAGTCCTCTGGGTACCTTCTTATCTTCATCCAGGACGATTTCTGCAATAAGCAGGCCACTCTTACCTGAGGAAGGGCGAACAGAAGTCTCACCAACATATAGTTCAAGATAATGTTATTACACATCTACTGCAGATACAACTGTACCTGGATGGCAAGCATCAGAGACCTTCCGCAGAAGGTGGTTTAGCTTTTCATCGGGCAAATCATGTATTACTCGTGAGAGGATGTACAGATCAGCTGCAGGCAGTGCGTCTTCAAAAAAGTTACCTATAAAGAGAGTTACTAAATGTTTAGAAAGACAACAATAAATCAGTATCCAGCTGGACACTTTGTGATCTCTTAAAGAGTAACTGTAAAGTTTTTTCCTTTTTCCAAAATCAATAGCTCTTGGGATGTAAAACAACTTAGCATATTATCTTTGTTACCTATATGCAGTAGATTATTTTCTATACCCCTCAGATTACCTCAGAACTGCAGGAGCTGCTTCCTCTCCCTCTGCTGATAAACAAACTACAGACGCCAGAGTTTATCTGACAGTTTCAGTTTTAGTGATGGGAATTCCGGCTCTTCTTAGCGAGCTGGCTCATTAGGCTTCTCTCACTAAGAAGAGCTGGCTCTTCTGGCTCCTGAATGGCTCCCTATTACATGTATAATAGGGAGCCGCAGACCAGCCAGCACCCCACTCCACATCACTTCTAACCTGATTGTATCGGTTTAAAGGGGGCGTGGCGAGCCATCGCCATACTGAGGGGAGCCGGCTCCCGATGTTCAAGTAAAAGAGCCAGCTCTTGTAATAAAAAAAATATTACATTGATGGAATAGTTTTTTGTCACCTCCTAAACAAAACAAATACTAATATTGATAAGTTAAAATGGTTAAAACTGCAGTTCGCTGCCCCTCAAGTTCCTACTTAGTCACACAGTTGAAGGAAATCTACCATTTGATTTGATGCTTTATGAACCAAACATACCTTGAGAATGCTGTAGCTACACTGATGCAGAAACACATCTGTTTAATCCCTGATTGGTTTTTATTGAAAAAAAACGGTTATAAAATTATGATAATGAGGCTCTCTAGCTCATTTGGCTGCCTCAGCGCTTCTCCTCACCCCAATTATGCACTGCTCCAGCCTTGTCCCGCTCAACACAAGCCGAGAATATGTGTCCCTGATTTGTCCCTGATTGGCCGAAGTAATCAATCGCTGCGCCATCACCCAGCTGCTGTCTATGAGTATTTGTTTTTTTGTTTATACCAATGCTTATGTTTATTTTGTTACGGTCTACAGTCTAATTGATAACCCTGATTTTTGTGCTCCAAATTTGAGGACATTTACACTTACAGTCATGTGGAGATGACTCTGTCTACGGCAGGCTATATATGCTATTTTGGACACGTGCTTCTTTTTGGTCCCTATACATTGGATCCGAGACCAATTCTTATTTGCCTTTTTAATGTGCATTTCGTCTCTCCGTGTTCCCGTTTAAATAAAATTTAAATTGTTGATTTAAAAAAACCTGTAGTCTGCTACATAAAACATACTCCATCATGTATGTCCACTGATATAAAAAAGGGTTGTAATGGAAAACCAAAATAGAGTCGAAGATACAACATGTCTGCTCTTTAAAAGACGGGTTCATTCGTAGTTGAAATAAGGTTACATGAACTAAGTCAACATAGCTTGTCCTCATTTGACACTGTTAGGTATCACATATTTCTGGGGATGCGTCCATCTCCTTGGTTGCTCTCCAATGAAAACTGGCCACTTCCATGGGAAACTATACCATTAGGAGGATGATGAGAAACACATGTGCATACATAGGTTTTTCCACATAGTTTGGTGACACAGACATAGGGTATAAAAACTCTGGACTATCACCTAGCGGCAGAACAGAAGAGAATACAATGGAATAGAACAGAAGAGATTAGAGCAGACTAGAAGATTAGATCAGAACAGATTTGAAAGCGAGCTATATACTGTTGCGGTTTGTATCTCTGTGGGACGCCTGGAGAACAAACCTGATGATACCTGTCAATACCTGTCATTCTACTGCTTGGTGATAGTCCGTGAAGATCCCTACCTGCCGGAAGGTCATCAATGATGCTGGACAGTGTTGTAAATTGATAAGCCCATGAAAATTTGTGTGCCGGAGCTCATCAATGAAAGCTGACCGTGTTGGGAGTATAACATTTTATTTAACTCTTTATGTACTTTTGTATTGCAATAAACCTTTTAAATATTGTTGACTGTGTAATTATTCTTATTCTATAACACGAAATACAAAAGAACCTGTCACTCTTTGTAACACAAGGGTGAAGCAATAAAAGATAATGTTGCCATTGAAAATACTAAATAAAAGATGTCAAAATATGGATATGACATAAAGGATATGTTAAAATGTTTTGTACATTTATCTTTCTACATGATGTTAAAAATAGTTATAAAAAAGAGCAAATTGGGAAATGTACAAAGGGTGACTACTGCTACTTCCTTTTTTCGGATAACAGATCGTTCCTCATTTTCTTCAAACCACTCAAGATTTATGCATGGATAAAGAAAACCTTACATCCCGCACACATCCACGTGATACTACTATACATGAAACAATAACTCTATAAAGATTGAAAACCCCAATATAAATCTACTATCAGAATCAAACATGATAAACCAGGGGCACCCGCTAAAGTACATGACAAATCTGGCATATTTAGATTAGTGACTACCCTCCGCTGCCCACAGGTGGAGTGTTAATAATACCTGAAGTAAATGTCAGCCGACGGGAATCCAAGTTCTCAGGCTGAAACAGCGACGAATGTTTAATAATTTCAGGAAGGTCGAATACATTAACTTTTATCTCTGGATATGTCCCGACCAGTTCATGCGCAAGTGCACCAGTGCCACCTTACACAAAAGAAAAAAGCAATAAAAAAATAGGAAACATCAACTTAAACATAAAAAAACAGATTGCACTTTGTGTAGTTATATGTAATACTAATTACATGATGTTATTTTGCAGAATCTTTTTGTTCAATTTCAAAGAGTACTCAAGCTGAAGAATGGATTTAACCCTTTTCTTATAAATGAGAATAACTGAAAGAGAATCTACCATCAAAATCAAGCGTGATAAACTAGCAGGGCTGTGGAGTCGGAGTCATGACAAAATGGACCAACATACAATAATTTATAAACATTTCCAAATTTCCTATAATTGTCTGTTCTATTCCTGATATAAGGATTTAGGCCAGTAGTGAATAACATTTATTGGTCCAAGGGCCAAATTGTCATAATGCTCAACTAAAGGGCCACATTAGTAACCAGCACCCGAGATGCACCAGCAACCACAGTGCTGAAAACGCCACCCCAGAAATTATAAATGCAACAATGAAAATCACCCAGCAACAAAATACTGCATTCAGAGCACACAACAATAGCACAGACCCCCAGAGCAGTAAGTAACAATACTGGAGACCCCCAGAGCAGATAACTATACTGGAGACCGCCATAGCAGATAACAATACTGGAGACCCGCAGAGCAGATAACAATACTGGAGACCGCCATAGCAGATAACAATACTGGAGACCCGCAGAGCAGATAACAATACTGGAGACCGCCATAGCAGATAACAATACTGGAGACCCGCAGAGCAGATAACTATACTGGAGAGCCGCAGAGCAGATAACTATACTGGAGACGCCCAGAGCACACATCAATACTGGAGACCCCCAGAGGAGATAACAATACTGGAGACCCCCAGAGGAGATAACAATACTGACTGGAGACCCCCAGAGCAGATAACAATACTGAAGACCCGCAGAGCAGATAACAATACTGGAGACCCCCAGAGCAGATAACAATACTGGAGACCCCCAGAGCAGATAACAATACTGACTGGAGACGCCCAGAGCACACATCAATACTGACTGGAGACGCCCAGAGCACACATCAATACTGGAGACCCTCAGAGCAGATAACAATACTGGAGACCCCAAGAGCAAGTAATAATAATGGATACCCCCAAAGCAGATACTGAACACCCCCAGAGACAAATGCTGGAGACCCTATAGCTGACAATAATACTCCGCTGCTTTCCTGGCTGTTCTTCTCCTCCATACACCACACTGCAGCTTCTTCTCTCCTCCGTTCGCTGCTCTTCTGTGTGTCCCGTGCTGGTTGTATGCGACGGCATCAGGACCCAGAGCAGAACTGCCAGATGCAGGAGAGGACTCCGGAGCAGTATAGTACAGTTGACAAGTACTTACCACTCTTGGGTCCTCTCCTGTGGCCTCTCCTTGACGCATACAACCCATGTCAGGAAAGGCAGCAGAGGACCCGGTTGCTGTGAGAACTTCTCAGCTGCATTCACCGATACCCAGCCACCTGCACCAATGATCACTTCCATCAGTTATGGTACGTCAGCTATGCAAGTGCTCATTGGACTCTGACTGTAAGCAGGGTGCGGACCACAACTCATGGCTGAATAGGCTGCATGTGGCCTGACTTATGTATCCCTGATCCCCCCTCCTTAGTTGAGATGAACGTGTGCTGTACTTTATGTACACGCTAGGGAGTGGGGCTCCTCTGCTATATATTAGAAGAATAAGGCACTGGGAAGAAAGCACTCAAGCACTGCTAGAGTAACCAGGAAAAGAGGACTGTGGATTCAAAGAAGTAGAGTGGAGTACACCATTTTGGTGGAGCTGGAGTCGAAGTTTGGGAAATTGTGGAGTCAGAGGTTTGGCTTACCGACTACACAGCGCTGTAAACCAGAGGCACTTACTCATAGATCCAGGCACGGACTGTGGTAATATTAGATTTGCTATCCATGGCCTCCTTTCTTCTAATATCAACTTATAAAATTATGCTAATGAGTCTGAAGGGCTCTGGGGTGTTAACAAAGCCCTTCCATGCTGCCAGTTCACGGGTCGTTACAATGAGTAAAAAGTGTCTCCCCCAACCACCTGCTCTCTCCCTTCTCCTGCCACGCAATCTTGCAGCAGCAGGAAGTGCAAGGGGAGACCTGCTCTGCTCATTGTAACAGCCTGTAAAGCTACAGCACAGAGGGGTTCTGTAAAAACCCACGGGCACTTCAGGCTCATTAGTATAATTTTAAAAGTAAGGAGGCCATGGGTAACAAATATAAGAAGATTACCACAGTCACAGTGCCTTGATCTAGAAGTGAGTGTCCCTGGCTTATTTTGCTCGATTTTCATGGTGAATTTCCTCTAAAGGAGAAATCCAGTTTTTTTTTTAGGATGGGGGAATATTATCCAATCACCTGGCATCTGTCACTTAGTTTCAATATTAACCACCTGAGGAGGCTGCAGTGTAAGTACAGACAAGTGTTGTGGTTTCTTCACAGTCTGCCCAGCCCAGTGCTGAAAATTGTATGGAGGGTGTTCTAGGTACTGCAGCTCAGCCCCATCCACATAGAAGTGCCCAATAAACAGGCCAAATTACTAATGGATGTGACACCACAGGCCTGGGAAGTGGCAATTGCTGGATTTTGGATCAGAGGTGGTACAAGGAAACTCATTCCACCCATTCTAATGACGCATTCACATCCCATTTCAGTGAATTCGTCACAAAAAAAGATGTATTTATAGATCTGTTATCAGTTGCACACAACGTTTGTATACATTTTGGCCCATTTTATTTTAAATTAATAACAAGCACAGGTTGTCCAAAGACTCCCATATTATTGGAAAAAAAAAAAATTTACGTTTAAACTTTGCACAGGTTTTCACAAAGTGCAAAAATCATACAGCAGGTTACAATTTATCCAAAAAAAACAACGACACAGACGCACAGGACAAGAAAGAATGCACAAAGTTTTACGATATGCGCATCCGTCTTATTCATAGTTATGAATAAATACACTCTAGAATTCATTTGGATCCTTTTTTAGTGGGTGAAAAACTTAAGCACCGACAGTATGCAAAAAAGATCTGAATGTATCCTAATATTGATGGGGATCCTAAGAAGAGGTAATCAGAAATTAAAAGCAAAAAAAGCATAATAACAATAAATGTCTCATTAAAGGGAACTTGTCAGCAGAAACTGACCTAGTAAACCACTACCAGTATGTTATAAAGCAGATTACCATCTTCCAGATCATGATTCTTTCATGACCCAGGGAGTGGCATCATCCAGACAACTTTAAAGGAAATCTGCCATTTGTTTCCATGCATTACCTAGTTAATTCTGTATCTACACTAATGCAGAAATATATCTTGTTTAATCCCTGAATTGAATGGTTTATTCTGAAAAAAAGAAAATCATAAAACTATGCTAATGAGGCTTTGGCGATCCTGTGGATGGCTCGGCGCTTCTCCTCTTACCCTAAATATGCACTGCTCCAGAGAATGATGTAAGCACTGGGTTGTTCCTAACAGGCAGAAGTAATCAAACGCTGCACCCTCCCCCAGCTGCTGTGTATGAGTGATCCAGCTCAGGTCGATTAGTCCTGTCTGGACAGTTCAGGAAGCTCCGTGTAATGTGTTTATGAACGGCAGTCTACATGCAACCCAGCTTTATAATTGTTTTTTTGAGCAAAACCACGCAGATCAGGGATTAAACAAGATATGTTTCTGCATCAGTGTCGCTACAGTATTCTTATGGTATGTATGGTTCACAATGCATGAAAACATACGGTAGATTTCCTATAAAGGGAGATGTAAACTTATTGTATACAGTTATGGAGGTGGGGAGTTCAGCCGTAAAGTCTAGCGCTTCCCATAATCCTCATAATGTCTACTTCACTGTAATTTATGCTCCTCCATCCAGGGACATCATAACCAGCTCTCCAATGGTCTAGTGAATGGTGCTGAGAACTAAAGAGGAGGCTTTCTGAGAGCTCGACTTCAGTGTTAAACTCTACACCTCCATGATTTTCTGGATGATGCCACCACATGTGAACATGAAAAAAACATGTACTGTAAGGTGTTTATCTGGTAGTGGTTTATTAGGTCAGTGACTGCTGACGACTTCTCTTATGCCAAGTACAACAAACGGAGCCCTAGCTTACAGGTTAGCTTGTCTTTCCTTTTATCTGAACAACTTTGTAACCTTACAATACAAATGATGCGAGACGGATCAGAACATCTGTAAACGGATCAAAGAGTAGAGCTGGTATTCTTACCTCCCAAATCACAAGCAGAACTGTACTTGGAAAGGTCAAATGCGGTGACTATGTCTCTTGCAGTAATTTTAAGCGTACAGTGATTCACCCTCATGCAGCGCTCCTCGACTTCAGGTCCCTTGTAATAAGCAGCAGAATTAAGATTATTAACACAGTTTGCACAGCACAACATGTCTGACAGAAATTTCCGAAATACTGTCTATAATACCACGCACCATATCTAGCAAGGCTTTTAGACACTTTTATGACTGTTACATGAAAAGGGCTAAAGTCTAATGCAAGGTGAGGGCCACCAAATACACAAATTCACCAAAAGTTTTGCACATTTTTCTGGAGTTAAATAAACCAGTAGAAAGACAGAGAGACGTCTCATTCAGCATTAGACACTTAAAGGGGTTGTCCACTTTCAACAAATAATTGATATTGCTTGTGCAATGAAAAGTTATACAATATTCAGTATAGTGTCTGTATTAATTCCTCACTGTTTTCTTGATCTCTGCTTGCTGTCATTCTATAGAAAGTTTCTGTGTTTACTTCCAGTGGATAGAAATCTGACCATGGTGTTGTGATGGACATGCAGGTGTACGAGCCGTTAGCTCTGAATACTCTATGTAATACTGTGTGTCGCGAGTCGTGCACCTGGGTGACATCACATGACCATGGACAGATTCCTGTTCACTGGAAGTAAACATAGAAGCTTTCTATGGCAGGACAGCAAGCAGAGATCTAGGAAGTATACTGGAAAATTGTATAACTTTTCCTTACACAGACAATATCAATAATTTGCTAAAAGTGGACAACCCCTTTAACATTACAGTCCATTTTATTCTATCATGTCTATTTTATGTGAAGTTAAAAATATCCAAACTTTTCTATAAGAGACAGTTTAATAGAGGAATCCTTGAGCGCCCTCTAGTGGTGAAGAGACAATAAACAAGAATTACTTGTGTGAGATGGCATTTTACCAGTTTCCATTGCAGCAATGGACACAGACACATGAGCTGGATGTATTAATAAGGAAAGTAATACTCATAAGCGGAGAAGCAATGGAAGCAATATACTCATGAATACACTGGACCCAGAGGGGACCAATATCAATTGCATGTTTTTTTCCCCACAATTTTCAATGGATTCTATGGTGTGCACCTAACTTAGAGAGGTTGTCCAGTGATTGGAGAGCAAGGCTGCTTTCTTCCAAATGTGGTGCCATGACCATTGCAACTAAGCTCCATTTATTTCTATACAGCGGAGATGCAATACCAGCACAAATAATAATCTTTATATTTCACCATCAAATTCCACAGTGCTTTACAGATCTCAAACCATGGTCAGGTGCGGCGCTGTTTTTGGAAGAAAGCAACCATGTTTTTCAATCTCCGGAGGACCCCTTTAAGATCTATTTGTCTTATTTTTGTCAGCAGTCTCATTGGTTTGTCACGTTTAGTCTACAAGTGTGTTGCATGTGTTTGTAAAATGACAGAAGGTAAAACCGGAAACCAGGGAAAGAAGAACAGGAATAAAAAGTCAGAAATGATAACTGCCCCCTAGTGTATGTGTTGGTATTTGTCAAACAGCGCACTATTTTTTTGCCGTTGATGCTTATAGTGTATAGACAAGCTGTCCCAATTCTGTAAGGACAGGATAGTCTCCGGACACGTCCGTTTTGAAATAAAATAATTTAGGTGAATGCGTAGATTCAATACAAAGCCATGTCCTCTTACATGTGTGCCGTCACAGGTCTTCTTATGGGGGGTTTGATGGGGGCCTCTTCCCTCTACTATTGTAGAATCCAGATGTGTAAAATGGGACCACAAATGATCATTGGAGTAGTTAATATATTCATGGAATGAGAACGGAGCATCAGAGACCAGATACATATTGGCCAATTCTGTGTTTCTGTAAACTAAAATGAGAAGAGAAAGTCATTTCCAATACCCATGAAATTGAGTTTTTAAAAGGACAGTTAAAAGGACAGAACACAAATACTTACAACAATGGAAGACCGAGATGATTGTATAAATATACCATTAAACCTGTGTTCACAGACCTACTAGGAGAAAGCAACTGGCATTGGGCCATTTATAAAGAACACAATTGTACCTGCTGAAGGTCTGATTCCTAGGCTTTTTGTTTAACGCGCTGTCCTTGGAGCCAATGAGTTTCCCAACATGTTCCAGACAACAGCATGTAATGAGGTTACATACAAGCACAAAATGAATCACATAACTTCCCCTTCTTTATAACCAAAAAGGAAAAATTCATTCCAGAATGGGTAGTGATAGGACATGGTATTGCTTTCTTTGTTATATGAAACACTTGTATGGTTATATATAATGCAGTACACAGTGATAAAACTGCTGAAAATAAAATTGCATTCAAAACTATTATGGGGTGAATAATATTTTTTATTTATAAAATGATTGCAGCATTCGGACCCCTTTAATGTTTCGATAAGTAGCAGATGCTACTTCTCATGATCATCCCATATAGGTTGTCTTCCAAGTGCTTATTAACACTCATTTCAGCCAACTTATGGCCTTTCTGATTGAATTATAGCCTAAAGGAGTGTTGCTGACCTCAGACCTGTTCTCTTTGCAGAAAAATCTGTCACAGAAGCTGAAGATGGCTCAGAAGTCATTTTTGTGTTTTTCAAAGGACTTATTTATACTCATCTCAGCCGATTTTTGAAAAGTCGGATCAAATTATAGCTTAAATGATTGTTGCTGTGCACTGGAGACCAACAAAGTGAAATAAAAAATATATATATTTTTACCCCTACAATAGATGCAGTGCAAGAATAAAAATAATTGCCCCAAAACTACAGTATATGTAGCCTTTAAAGAAGACCTATCAAATCCCCAGACAGTTCTGGTTACATTCAATTCCCCCTAATAAGGATTGTTCCCAAATATAGTATGACAAGTAAGGCAAAGATTGGACATTGTCAGGGCGTGTACCTTCAAACAGTAACAGGCAGATTAAAAGTGTTGGATTAAAGTTTCTAGTAAGAATTACCATTAGCACAATGTACAGTTTTAAGTAAAGATATGGTGAAATGGTCCACTTTTCAGGATTACAACGTTTTACACTAACCGGATTCTGACTCACAGGGGCACATTTACTTACCCGGTCCTGTCGCGATCCCCGATATCCTGCATGTGTCGCTTCCCCGCTGAGGTCCGCCCGAGTTCACCATCTTCTTCCCGGTGCATGCGAGTTCATGTCTTCCGGCACAATTTGAATTTTTAATCCCGCTCTTAGTCCGAATCAGTCGATTTGTCTGACAGCTTTGCCCCCCGATTTGTGTCGCATGAAAGTCAGCGCGATTGCACCAAAATCCGTTCGTGTGCGCCAAAAAAACCATGTTAAATCCGGCGCAAATCAGAAATAGTCAGGAATGTGCCCCACTTTGTCATAGTATATACCAGTACATAATTAATACCGGATTACTACCAGATGAATAGTGGAAGGGGATACCCCATAAATGCCAGGCTACTGGTGTATGTATGTAATATATATAAACTGGTAACCGTATCTCTGTAGGTTGTGTAGTTCTCAAGTAGAAAGTCACAAGTAGGCTCACATCAAGTCTACATAGGAGAACAAGATATAGACTGGAAATACAATACAAATGTATTTACCTGGTTAACCACCAAAGAAAACGCTCAAAGTTATTATTGAGCAACATGGTTTAAAAACACCCACTTCCATATATGAACCTGTTAACATGGATATTTTTCCCCTCAAGGTCCCTTTTAGACAGCAGTTATCTATAACATCCTTAAAACCACCTACACAACAGCAGAAAAGTGTCCCTGAAAATCATTTAAATACAAAAGATAACAATGTAATGTCATGAAGAGACAGACAGTGCCGCAGCTGCTCCCGGCTACAACTATGCCCTCAGCCTTGTTTAAGGAATTCACTTCCGACCAAAGGGAAAGGGAAAAAAAACACTGTTTATTAGCCCTTAACACCATGAAATACATACGAAAACTGTTTCAAATACATTTCATATTAATATTTATAAAGCAGCATTACCTCCCACCAAGTTGACATCAGCAATAAGGAGCAGGACAATGGAAATTAAATGCTGATAGTAAATGGAAGTCCTTCTGCTAGGCATCATCTGCTAGGCATCAGTTACAACGAACTTGAAAACAAGAGTGGTGTCTGCCATGCTTCCATAATTTTATGTAATTATACCTCCAGTATGGGGCTTTAGTCAAACAGGAGACTGTGACTCCCTTTGAAAGATACTCTGGTTGGACCAAAATATGTAGGCAGTAGGCACGGCTTAATACTAGGTCAGATACACTAATTTACATTGTAGTTACTTCGTTTTGGAAAACCCCTAAACCAGCGGTGGCGAACCTATGGCACGGGTGCCAGAGGTGGCACTCAGAGCCCTTTCTGTGGGCACTCAGGCCATCACCCCAGGACAGAGTTCACTAAACACTTAATTTTCCTGGGCCTGCAGGAAGATTCAGAGATGCTGCTCTCAGTGCTTATTCCACACTTCGTTGACCGTTTGGAAATGCAGGAAAAGTGAGAAGGTCTTCACAGAACTGCATTATCTTTGGAGGTCGTCATACTGGACCCGACCATTCTTTCTGTACAGAGAGACCCTGGAAAGAAGCTACAATGATAATCTGAATTTGCCCTCCTTCTTTTAACTGGTGGCCTCAGACCGCCAATATAATTGAAAGATGTGAAAGAACAGGTAGCAGTAAGTTACTGCTTAAAATTTCATGTTGGCACTTCAAGGTAAATAAGTGGATTTCGGTTGTTGTCTGGGCACTCGGTCTCTAAAAGGTTCGCCATCACTGCCCTAAACAGTACCTAAAAGAAATCTACCAAATCAAAATCAAGCATGATAAACCAGGGGCACTCAAAGATCCAGATAGCCTTCAGCAAATGCACCTTGTTTTTTTTTACGCTGTACCGTTTCATTTCTGTGCCAATAAAGCGATTTAAAAAAAAAAAAAAAAATCCAGCCTCCCTCCTCCTAAAATCAACTTTAAATGTTGCCAGTGCTAATGAACCTGAAGTGTTACCAGAACACCTCCGTGTTGTAGCTTCACAGGCTGTTCAGGGGCAATTCCCTCCTCCCATTGTGTCAGATTACAGACAGAGGGATGGGGAAATGCTGAGGGAGAAGGGGGAGGGTTCAATGTGCTCCTGCACAGTGTAACAGCATGAAGGGTGTTTTGGTAGCACCTCACAAACCTGAAACCTTCAGGCTCATTAGCATAATTTGAAAAGTTGTTTTTAGAAGGAAGGAGGCCATGGATAACAAATATAAGATAAATACCAGTCACGGCGCCTGTATCTATGAGTAAGTTAAATGTTATCATGCTGGACTTTGATTGTAGATGTCCTTTAACCCCTTACGTCACACATCGCCTGCAGTTATTTGGAAGGGGCTCACGGGCTAAGCCCTCTCCCTAGCCGGTGAGCGTTTGCTGCACTATGCAGCAAACATCCACCGGTAACAGCCGTAATCGGTGCTAGCGCCAACTGTGGGTGTTAACCCTGCGATCGCAACTGATAAAGCGGTCATCTTGGCTTTGATGGTCACTCCCCGTGATGTCATTGGGGAGGGTCGATCTGTCACCATAACAGCCTCTGGTCTTTGTAAGACTGTATCATTTCTGGGCATTTGCAAAGCAATGGATGTGGAGCAGCACCGTATATAAAGGAAACCGGGTGCTTCAAAATGCCTTTAATGATAAGGTGAAACGTTGCAATTTTATGGTGGAATAAAGTCACTATTTTTTCCAATACAGACTGCTGCTTCATCGCCTGACTATATTTCTGGGCATTTGTTACACTGTGCTAGTGGCACATTGTATTACATGAGTAGTAAATGTCCATATAATGCCATACAGAGAAGTGATCAAAAGGCAAGAACAGTCCTAAAAATGGTAGCATTGAAAAAGTAATCTCAAGCCACAACAAAACACCCCCCAAAGCTCCGTACATTTAAGTATGCAAAAGTTATTAGCGCCAGAAGATGGCAAAATTAAAAAAAAAAAAAAGAATGCTGCACAGGAGGTTTAATTTTTGTAAATGTATGAAAACATTAATAAATCCTTTGGTATCCCTGTGATCGTACCGACCCAAAGAATAAAGTAGACATGTCATTTGGGGCACACAGCCGTAAAGTACAAGCCCACAAGAAATCGGCCAATATCACTGCATCTGGAATGGTTTTCCCGCTTCCCAGTACACAGCATGGAATAGTAAATACTGTCCCTATGAAGTTCAATTTGTTACGCAGAAAAAAAAAGCCCTCACACAGTTCTGTACATGGAAACGGAACACAAGGGAGCCAGAAAGTTTTGGTTGGGAAGGAAACCTGCCAGTAGCATTGGGGCCCCTAAAGTGCCAGCATGCCTTAGTGCAGCTTGGGTTTGGGATCCCGAAGCTTTTTACCTTGCCTGTGTCAGTTATGGTGATCCTGAGATTCCGGAAGGGAAAGGGGTCAGGGGTCAGTGACATCAACTCCACAGCCGCACTGTGAATGCCCACGATGTTCAAAGCAAGCTCAGCGAGGACACCAGAATTCAGTCACTTGGGTCACCAGACCCAAAGCCGACTGACACGAGTACAATAAAGATTTGGGACCTTAAACCCGAGCTGCACAAAGGCATAACTGCTATTTAGGGGCCCCAAACATACATACAGCACAGTAATAGACAGCGCCACTATTGGGTGCTGCAGTGAATATGATCATGGGCGGGAGATCAGTGGTTGACCACAGGGCACAGAGAACATAGTGTACAACAATAGTCCGACATATCAGGATCCAGATCTAACAAATTGCCATTGTATATCAGCCACCAGGCATCAGAAATTAAACTGTACTCTCAGCCGCAGAGGGGAACGATTTGGAAGTTTAGCAATATTCGTTTCCCTTGTGAAAATCAATTGCACACCGGAAAGCTACCATATCCTGATAGATTTCTCCTTCGCATTTTAAGGTCTTCAAGACTATAACATTACATAGAAATAAATTACCACTAAGATTCACCTTGATGAGTTTTCTCCAGCAGGCCAAGGGCAACACAAGCATCTAGAAGCCTTTCAGTTCTGTGTACAGAAGCATTAATCTTATCCGCAATTTCCATGGCCTTCAGCGCACCTTTATCTTTCAACTTATCAAAGACCTTCAGTTTAGATGCTGCAAACAATGTCTGTAAACAGAAGACAAGTAGAGGGAATCAGAGAGCTCGACATTTATCTCCAATGTGCACCCGGACAAGGCTTAAGCTGCCCGATTAGGTTCACAACAAATAAATCCTGCTACAAGATACAAGTCTAATGTTCTTATCTGGCTGAAACTATAGCCACAGCATATTTCCTACATACCCATGGAGGTTTTACATATATGAGCATCTTCAGGAGATGCTCACATAATATCTGCAGATTATGTATAAAAGTGTGGGATACGGCATCTACCATTTACATGGAAATGATTTTACTCCAATAGGACAAGAACTAAAGAGAGATGTATAACCAGTGTATAACATTCAGGAGATACTCACATAATATCTGCAGATTATGTATAAAAGTGTGGGATACGGCATCTACCATTTACAGGGAAATGATTTTACTCCAATAGGACAAGAACTAGAGAGAGATGTAGAGTATCAGATATTATTATAGTTACAGACCAGTGTATAACATTTAGGAGATGCTCACATAAAATCTGCAGTTTTGGGGTTAATCTACACTCGTGTTTCAATAATTCCACTACAGGACTGGACTGAAAGAATTGGGAAATTGTAACAACACATCTAAAAAGCTGTTGACTCGACTTGCAAAGCTTCTAGTGGGGAACTCACCAGAAAACATCACCCCCCCCCCATCTATCCCATCAGTAAATGATACAGTAGGACACACATATTAATGATTAAGTTGCATATTCCAGCACAACTTGTGGCATAACATAACACTTATAGGGTATGCACACCTTAAAGCTTAAAGGATATTTGCCATCAAAATCGAGCACAATAAACTTCACAATAGATCCGGGCACCATGACTGTAATACGGTAATCTTCTTTCTATATATTTGTTATCTATGGCCTCCTTCCTTCTAAAAATTTTTAAAAATTGTGTCAATGAGCCAGAAAGGTTTTAGAAGGTGTTACCAGAGACCCTCCTTGCTGTAGCTTTACAGGTGCTTACACTGTCTCCCCTTGCTCCCTCTGCACTACCCCTTCCCTCTGAATGCTGGAATCTCATACAGAGGTACTGCCCATTGTAACAGCCTGTGAAGCTACAGCATGGAGGGGCTCTTGTAAAAGTTTACAATTTAAACTTCTAAAACTTTCGAAGGAAGGAGGCTACTGATAACATTTTGCAGTGGTGGTGTGTAACCCCTTCAAATAGGTGGCTGTCCTGCAGCTTCTGACAAAGAAATGACAGCGGGATGCTCCCAGCCATGTTGGCTTTCCTTCCCATTACCAAACATCTCTATTTTCAGTGTTAGATAAAAGAAGACAAAACCAAAATAACCCCTACACTCCTTCACAGATCATATATGCCTCTCCAAACTAAACACTCTGAAAACCAAAAAGAACCAGTGCAGCAAACAACAATTGTTAGCATAAAATAATACTCTTTATTGAAAGCAAATACACAAATTCAACATGTATATCCCTCAAATGGGGAGGTATAAATACAGTATATAGGGGACACAAGTAGCCCCAGATGGAAAATAGGGCAACACAGAAGACCAGTGGCCACCCCTATAAGCCCAGGGTCCTAGTAGTATGTATAGCAGTATTAATTATGTCAAATGTAAGACAAGACAAGAAGGGGATGTAGTGGCAAAAAATTCATATTGCTATTGCACACTTACCCGCAAACATGGTGAACTGACACTGGGCAGATCAGGGGAAGGCCAAAGGGTACTCATGCTTCGTCATCAGTGCATCAGTGCGAAACGCGCATCGGGGTGTACCCTTTGGCCTTCCCCTGATCTGCCCAGTGTCAGTTCACCATGTTTGCGGGACATCTTCTCCTGGATCTTTCTCCCAGTCCATCTGACATCACAGATGGGCGGCAGCTTAGAAGCAGGCATCCCTCCTGTGGTCCCTAGCTGCAGCCCATCCACGACATCAGAGGATGTGTGTCTGGGGAAAAGATCCAGGAGCAGACGGCAGTTCGATTTTAAATTTGTGCCCCCGGGACTCGAGAGTTTGGAAAAATACACTGTATAATTATAGCGAACCTACCTCGCAAACATGACAAAAACAACTATGCAAATGTAATGTTATGGGCTATTGGAACATGTGCATGGTGAGAATTGGGGGTTGTGGTGACAGGTTCCCTTTAAAATTAATCCACCCAAAATAAAATGCTTCATAAAAAACTGATTAAAAATCATTGCCCTAATCCCTAAGTGGTTCCTTTCCATGGCAGCAATGTTAAAAACACCAGTTTGTAAATTTACAGTATAGGCAACTCACCTGAGGCGCATCCAATGATAATGGATACTGCACCGCCCTGCATCCCTAGTCCTGATTGACAGGTCTCACTGATACCAGTACTTTGGGACAGTCTGCTAATATTCAACTACAGACATGTACAGCTCTATAGGAAGCATTATGTCACATGTTTTACGCAGTACCTTACTGGAACGTTGAGAGAGCTCTGTTACATCATTCAGCACTTCATGTCATGTGACCGAAGTGATGTCATCTAAGGTCCTATACCTGCTAACATTTTTCATGTATGTGTCCAATCACATGAAATCAGAACATGCCTCCATGGAGGTTTTGGTAGAGCTAGGAGGCATGCTGGGGATTTCATGTGATCAGATACATGCATGGGTTAGATTTTGCAAATGTTAGGGCGTAAAAAGACCTTAGATGACATCACCCTGGTCACATGACAAAGTGTGAATGGCGAGAAAAGGCATGGGACATGGGCAGGAGCCACTGGATTCGGCTGAGGAGGCCACGTCCCCTTTAATTCCACGTGAGGGAACAAAGTTGATTTTCTGGGGATGTGAGGGAAGCTATTTTTAGCTAAAATAAGGATGTCATTTAGTTAATAGGGCTCTATGGGAACCTGTCACTAGCTGTATTTGTGAAAATGTAGTGACAGGTTCCCTAAAATTACATTAAGAGCCTTTTTTGGGGGCAGAAAAACTCAAAATCTTGTGGCTACACCCACAAGAGAAAATTCCTAAACTACTGTAGGAGCAAGATGAAAAGGGTGTCTATAGACATCCTTGAAATTTATAGCATATTTACAGGATAAGCAGATATCAACTTGCTGAGTTATCAGATGTGCATTGCTTAGTATGACTTATATGTGTCACAAATACAGAACTAAACTATCAAGTCAGTCGTTATTGAATCGATCACATGCACTTTAAGAATCACATTACCTTTGATGCTTTAAAACCATCGAGGAGATCAAATATTTTTGCCAGCTTTTGAGAACAATGTGGTGGCGTTTCTTCGAGCCCATTCTGTAGACGTGGAGTGCAGGGCACAGAGGATCCCGAGCCTCTAGTTTTACAGACACCATCATGAACTCCTTTCTTGGCCTCGCAGGTCTTGCTGGAAGTGCTGCAGTCTTTTTCTACATCACTGAGGTTCTCAAAGCTCTCAACATAAGGAATGGAGTCATGCTTCACTCTGTGTATGGTGTGTTTTGCTGGTCGGTAGTACATCTCGGCCAACTTTTTGCAAAAGTGATTTAAGGGGAAGCCAACTACGTTTAAGAAGTCGCCGTGCACGCTTTCTACCAGCATTCCTCCTAGAGCCTGAATCCCATAGCCACCAGCTTTGTCCCTGCAGTAGAAAAATACAGGATTTCTATGTAACCTGCTCCATTTTCAAATGCGTTTAACTGAAAGAGTAGATGGGGGATGACTTCCCAACATTAAAAGGGATCACAATCTTAAGAAAGTTATTTTATTTGCCCAATCAAAAGCAACAGAAATCATTCCCCACACGCACCCAAAAGCTTTATCCATTAAATGTCAACATTATCCATAGACAACTAAAATCATATAGAAATGTTTTTTTTGTTTTAGTTGTGCCACTTACTTAAAAAAAAGGAATAAAAACATTCAATAAATGTGGGTGTATATGACTTGGAGCAGGTACACAAGCAGTACAGGCACAGGACTCCTAGGACAGAGAGAGTCTAGATCAGTGGTGGTGAATCTATGGCACAGGTGCCCACGGTGAGCCATCTCTGTGGGCACCCAGGCCATCACCACAGCACAGAGTTCGCCTTACAGATTGAGTGATTGCGGTCCTGGATAGTTCAGCGTTATTTTGAAGCATTGGGCTTCCAGGAACTGCATGAGGTACATGGAGGGGTGGACAGGGCTAGATTATTATTGGACCTCCGGCCCTCCAATTCTTCCTGAACCCTGGAGGGAAGCAACAATGATAATCCGAATTTCCCTTCCTTCCAAGACACCAATACATTTGAAAACCATGACAGAGCAGGTAGTAATAAGTTTCACCTTAAATTGCTATGTCAGCACTTTGTGATAAATACGTAGCTTTTTGGCTGTAGTTTGGGGGTTTGGCCAATAAAACGTTCCCTATCACTGACATAGATTATAATGGCTGTGGATGGGATGAACAGAACACTCACTGGGAACACAGCACAGCGCCTCCTCTATGCTGAAAGTAAAAGTGCTAGCTCCGACAGGGTGGAGCCACATGTTCAGTTTTTCAGATGCAGTTTTTGAAGCCAAAAGTATGTGTGGATCATAATGGGTGAGGACATATCATTATGAAATGCTACTCCTCTATTTTCACTCCAATCCTGGTTTTGGCATCAAAAACTACATCCAAAAAACTGAATGTGTGACCGAACCCACCGGGTTTGAAGTTCATTAACCGATTTACAAAGCTCCTGCCAACGATAAATTGGGGGATGTGTTTATTAGATGGGTTTACAATATGTTTATTTATATTTAACTTAACTGGTTAAGGACCGGGCCCTTTCCTGTTTTTTCATTTCCAATTTTCACTCCCCACCTTCAAAAATCTATAACTTTATTATTTTTACACGTAAAGAGCTGTGTGACGGCTTGTTTTCTGCGTAACAAAATGCACTTCATAGTGATGGTATTGAATATTCCATGCCATGTACTGGGAAGAGGGAAAAAAAATTCCAAATGCAGTGAAAATGGTGAAAAAACGCATTTGCGCCATTTTCTTGTGGGCTTGGATATTACGGCTTTCACTGTGCGCCCCAAATAACATGTATACTTCATTCTTTGGGTCGGTGCTATCATGGGGATACCAAATTTGTATAGGTTTTATAATGTTTTCATAAATTTAACCCCACAAATTTGACCAGGTTTTTGTGGTAAAATGAGGGGCCTCGGCTTATACTTGGGGCGGCTTATACTCGAATATATACAGTACACTAAGCAAAAATGAAAGCATAACATCTTTTATTAAAGGGAAGCGATCATCAGTTTTAACCCTATGAAACTACTATCCCCCCTCAGGTAGGGTATGAATTCTTCCCTCTATAATTCCCTCTTTTATGTGAAATCTCTCCCATATAAATTTAAAAAAAAAATCAATTCCAAAGTCATGTGCATATGAGCCAAGAAGTGTCATATTTTACACAACTTTGTTTAGAGTCTGCAGGGACAGTCACGCGAGACGTCCATATCGTCAGGCTTGGGGCAGATAAAAATATAGTTGGAAATGCAAACTGCAGATAAAATCTTTTCAAAATGCCTGTATCTCCAGTACTGCAGAAAGACAGCATTCTTATTCTTATGCTATAGAACTGAAGATAGGAGCATCTGAAATGACACTCCCACATCTGCCTCTAAATTTGAGTCATCTCAGGCAAATTGACTCTTTTCACTAAAGGTTTGAAAAGATGTTATTCATTTGTAAATAAGAGGGAATTCTAGGAAATACATTTCATACCTGAGGGGACAAGTAGTTTCATAGGTTAAAATCTGGTGACATTTTCTCTACAGCGTAAAGTAAGACTTACATTGGTTCTCCACTATCAATATACTCCCACAGAAGGTCTTCTGATAGTTCTGCAAACTTAACTTTTGTTTCTTCGTAAAAATCTATAATATCGGTTTCCAGCTGGTTATCTGAAATATAAGCAAGTATCCGATGACTAAACATCCAGAAAAACAACACAGAAGTTCTATTTAAACATAAATATACTTTAAAGAAGACCTGTCAACAGATTTTGACCCCCTTGACTAACAATGCTTGCTGATTAGTCCTCCCCTTTCACCTAATATCAGCTGCCAGTTAGGCCCTGTACCTTAATTACAGCCATTTTTTGAAATCCAAATCATCTTTTGTGACTCAAGTCTATTGACTATTATTCCAGCCTTCATTGTCCCCCACACCCCTTGCCAACATACCCAACTCCACATCGATTCTTCTCTCTCGCAGGCTGGCAGTGAACCACGCCCCATTATTGTCACTGTCAGCTCTGTGTCTCTCCAAATCACTGCTCTGCCACCTTATACTTAGGGACTGTCTGCTAATATTCAACTACAGACATATAAAGCTCTATGTACAGATGGCAAATATTGTGTCAATTTTGTTTACACAGTGCCTTGTGTTACATTCATGACATGTGACCAGTGACATCATTGCAGGTCCTTTAGCCTTCTAATAATAGCAAACTGTACACAATGTATGTGATTACATGAAATCACAGCAGCCTCCATTGAGAATGGAGAGGAGCTTAAGTCCATGGAGACAGCTGTGACTTCATGTGGTCAGATACATACATGGGGTACAGTTTGCTATTGTTAAGGGGCTAACGGA